>NC_060149.1:501362504-502562504 GCF_021461385.2 Schistocerca piceifrons | reverse complement strand
ACGTACACTGAGGTGACAAGGAGATAGCAATATGCTCACATACACATGGCGGTAGAATCGCGTACACAAGCTATAACAGTGCAGTGCATTGGTGGAAGTGTCATTTGTACTCAGGTGATTCGTGTGAAAAGCTGTCCGATGTTGTTATGGCGACACGACGGGAATTGGCTCACTTTGAACGCGGAATGGTACTTGTAGCTAGTCCCATGGGACATTCCATTTCGGAAATCATTATAGAATTCAATATTCCGAGATCCACAATGCCAAGAATACCAAATTTCAGGCATTACCTCTCACCGCGGACAACGTAACTACCGAGAGCACTGGCGTTTGCGTAGAGTTGTCAGTGCTAACAGACAAGCTACACTGCATGAAAAAACAGCAGGAATCAATGTGCGACGTACGATGAACGTAACCATTAGGGCAGTGCGAAGAAATTTAGCGTTAATGGGCTATAGAAGCAGACAACCGATGCGAATGCCTTTGCTAACAGCACGACATCGCATGCAGCGCCTCTCCTGGGCTCATGGGCGTATCGGTTGGATCTTAGACGACTGGAGAACCTGTGGCCTGATTAGATGAGTCCAGATTTCAGTTGGCAACAACTCATGGAAGGATTCGAGTCGGGTGCAGACCCCACGGAGCGACGGATCTAAGTTGTCAATAAGGCACCATGCAAGCTGGTAGTAGCTCCAAAATGGTGCGGGCTATGTTTACATGGAATGGACTGGTCCTCTGCTCCAACTGAACCGATAATTGACTGGAAATGGCTATGTTCGGCTACTTGGAGACCATCTGCAGCCATTCACAGACTGTGAGTTCCAAACAATGATGCAATTTTTATGCATGACAATGCACCATGACGACGGGCAAAAATTGCTTACGATTTGTTTGAAGAACATTCTGGACAGTTCAAGCGAATAATTTGGCCATTCAAATCGATCGATATGTATACCACTGAACATTTATGGGACATAATCGCGAGGTCAGTCCGTGCAGAACAACTTGCGCTGGCAGCCTTTCGGCAGTTATCGACGGCTACAGAGGCAGCTCAGTATTCCTGTCGCGGATTTCTGACCACTTGTTGAGTCCATCCAATGTCGAGTTGCTGCACTACGCTGGGCAAAAGGAAGTCCGACAAGATGTGAGGAGGTATCCCATGACTCTTGTCACTTCACTATATTTCACGTGTATCTGTATCTAAATACGCCCTGCAGTTTCGTTTTCAAATAGTTTAAATCTATGACGTCATATTTTCTGAACTATGTTTCGTACAATGATACAATTTTGCTATGTTCAGTGGTATAAGTGAATGCTGTCTGTAAAACGTGTCGTGAATAAAGTCAGTAGTGAAGTGATAAATCAAAACGTCATGCCTGATTTGGCAGTATAACTGCATCAACAGCGAAAAATATGCAGTAAACGCTAAACTATTTTCCTTTCTTCATTTTGTGGGGATTGTCAGCGAGAAAAAGTTACATAAAGGTTTGAAATCATGTGTTAAGTTTGTTGCAGGTAATTAAGCGCTCCCATTTTCAGATACTGAACGAATATAATGTGGCTATTTGAGCGTCTTGAGTGATGCCACTTTTTCACCGCCACCCCCTCTCATCCCTTTGATTGGTAGATGGTTCTTATCACCACAACGATTCATTCCACACAGTAAGGGATGTGTGTATCAAGTTTGGTTGAAATCGGTCCTGCGTTTTAGGGAGAGATGTGGAACATACATACGTATACAGGGTGGTCAGAAACAGATTGAAAAGTTTGTAAGGGTATTGCATCGTAGGTAGTGCTGAAAAATAATTGTTAAGAAAAAATTTTATGTATTGCACCTGTTCCCGAATTAATTAGCATTGAAGCTAACCAATCAGGCCGTTTGGCGCAAATTCAAGCTGGCCTCCAGAGACGGTGTCGCTAGACGTGTTCTTCGTCTGGTTTCCTAAAACCGAACAAGAGAGCTATACAAAGATTGGACATGAGACAGTGGTAAGGATGGAACCTGAGCCAAAGGCTAAACAGTCTCGTGCTCTATCATCCATGCTATGAGAACAACTGACTCTAATTGTATCCGGCAGGCCACATGAATTTGCGAGCGCTATGGCCTCATTGGCAATCTTCAATGCTCATAACTCGGAAACGATGGAATGTATCGAATTTATTTCTTAACATTATTTATTAACACAAGCTACCCTGAAACACTCTTACAAGCTTTTCAGACTATTTCTGACCGCCCTTTATACATACATATATTCATAACATGTCTGGATTACTCCTTGAGGACTCAGGATGTGTCGTATCAAAATACCACTAATGTTTGTTGTGCCATAAAGCTCTTTTCCCCGAAATTAGATGCCGTGCCTCTTCGTTTGTTATCCCACCTACCCGTCAGTTTTCGTCTGGAGAACCACTTTTCAGAAGTTTCTATTTCTTCTGGCTTATTCTGCTTTTCATCCACGTTTCACCTCCACATACTTCAGTCCTCTCAAGGGATGTGTTTCTCGTCGTTAAGGGTGCCAGTCGTAGTTTACATTGTGGCTGGTGCATTCTTACACACGATCTGGTGCATTAGTCGGACGTTCTCATGACCATGATTTCAGACCGCATCATTCTTCAGCGGAAGTTATCCTCTGTGTCCGGCTTGCAAATCGCACATGTCCTTACCACGCTGTAGCGGAGAAGTGAGCAAACTGCTTCTGAATTGGAGCTGATATTTGCTGGACGTGGCCTAGTGATCTGAAGGGTGTGAGAGACAATTAAAGGAAACCGAAGAACCAAATAAAAGGATTCCTTCTTCACGAATTCTACTGAGTAATCACGAGCGCCTAGTTTCCTGCACTAGGTCTACATCAACAGAAGAGAAGCTCGAGACAGCTATTCAAGAACGTAGGGTTCGTTTCTAACAAGTAGTAGCGAAAAAGTGCCAAGTTATCGATTTAAGATAATTACATGAAACGCATGAGGTAGCAGATAGTGAGAGTGTTATACCATTCACTAATTTTTTCATGTTCGTTTCTTGTTTAACATTTCCTAGCATACAGTATCCTCTGCGTCTATCTTTTGTGCTTTTCTCAGTCTTTAATTTATTTTCACTTGGAAAAGTTTTACCCACCTGTCTTTCCACAATTTTATCATACTTTTCCTTCAACTAGCTTTAACTTGAGTAACTTTAATATCTAACACAACTTGAATTGGCCATTCCATTTTCACACTTCTTTCTAAGAGCGAAACAGTGTCCTTATGAACGTTATCTACATCTGTTAGGTCATTGTGTACCAAGTATTTGTCTTAATTTACTAAGTGTATACACAGAGCTGCCCTTCAAATGGCGGCTTCAATTTGGGAACGCTACATAATCCGCCATGAGCGATATGGTCATTTTTAGCAAGTCTATGATTGAAACACGCATCTCAATCCTTGCCCATATACTGCTCAAGTTGTTCTGCCTGTAGGATACACAGATAGAAACTTCAACATTGTTGTCAATATAAAAATTACTTCATCATGTTCACTTTTTGGTAAAACCCAAATGCCGTTCTTACTAAATCACTGCTTCTATTCCGTAGCAGCATTTTTAGAACATGTGAAATACAAGACTTTAAATAGGAAAATGCAAAATATGTTACTGTAAGTAGTGCCAGCTGTCTTGAAGATAAAGCTAAAAACATCCTTTTATTTACTGCAGTACGATGTTATATTTTGTGATGTGAGTGTGATTGTGAACACAGTCATAAACAACAGTTATAAAGAAAATACGTATCTCAAAATTTACAACGTTTATCTGGATGAATGAATAAATAAATACCGAATAGCGAACGAATCAGGCAGTCCTGCAATTCGTTGGTCCTTGTTCCATGACATGTTCACAAAACTGAACAAACTGATTCCTGAGGGAAAGCGGTTTGATATTTACATAACACAGAACATACTTTTTATAAGTTAATAAGAAAGTCTCAGAAACTATTAGAAAAAGCGGCGGGGGGGCAGAGGGGGGGGGGGAAGTTTGCCGCATCTCTGATGTTTTCGAGAAAGCCTCACGCGCTCCCCAGTTCGTTGTCAACGGCAAGCGCCTCATGGAGCTCAGCACTCGTCTACAGGGTAACTAGAAGTTGGAAAGGTATGTAAATAATTATTGTGCTCAAATATTAGTCTAAAATGCTGTGATTGTTTTCTAAAGTGTGTTAACTCTTCTAGATGTTGAGAGTTATTTCCGATTTGAATATATTATGTTTATTACTATGGAATAACTCATTTTGTGAAGGTCCTCGTATGTGGACCTCAGGTCATAATATAAATTTGCTAACTTCAATTTCGTCTTCGACAGTAGAGTACTGAAGTAACTCTCCTTTTTATACTTTACAGATACGAATGACATATTAACTGACGAGGAGTTGGAAGCGCTTCTGAACGACAGTAATGCCGAATTATCTGATGGGGAAGATGACGAATTTTCATTTTTTACTGGAGATTTTTCCTGTTGAACCTGAAGCCAATGATGAAGGTAAAGCAACAGTAGATGAGACTGTGGATTCTTATGAAGAATTAGACAATAGAAATCGTAGGTTTACCCCATATAGTAATGATCAATAATATTATAAATTATGTAGTGAACTTTTTTCTTACAATTTTGCTTATTTGCAGATCCCCAAGACGAAATTCTTGTTCCAGAACATCTGTCAGTGCGATCTATGAAGTGGAGGAAGAAAGAAATGCCGTATTCGAATCCTTGTGAGAGCGAAATCCATCTTCCAGATTATGAAGAAGAGAAAGGAATTTTTGAATCTTTCTTGGAATACCTTCCTCTGACATTGTGGGAAGAACATGCACAACAAACCAATTTGTATTCAGTTCGAAAACGACAACATAAATCTGTGGAGGAGAAATGTTGCATTTAGCTGGAATACATGTTGTTATGGGAGTTCTGGGCTATGCACAAAGTAAGCCGTACTGGCAGCAAGATACTCAGGTTCCAGTTATTGCTAAGTGTATGACAAGAGACCGTTTCTATGAACTGAGAAATTATATGCATTTTGTGGATAACACAAGTGAGCACATCGAGAAGCTTTGGGAGGTAAAACCCTTTCTTGAGTGTGTGCAGAAGAAGTGTCTGACCCTTCCAAGATCACATCATCTTTCTATTGACGAACAGATTTCTGGTAAATGTGGCTTTGTGACTTACGTACCATCAAAACCTAATCCATTAGGTTTAAAATGCTTCATTCTGGCTGCACCTGATGGCCTTGTGTTGGACTTCATGTTTTATACTGGGCCAGATACTGTGTCAGCTGAAGATATGAAAGAATATGGTCTCGGTGCAGCAGTTGTTAAGATGATGACAGAAAGTGTTCCTAGAGACAACCAGCATTGTGTATACACTGATAGATTTTTCACAAGTGTAAAATCTGTAGACATGTTGCTGGGAAGGAAAATTTATCAGACAGGTACAGTTATGAAGAACAGCTTGGGTCCAATAGTGAAGAAATTGAAAAATGACAGGCTATTTCAACGGGGGGAATGGGAAGAATGGGTTAGGGAAGATGATAAAATTTGTCTTATTAAGTGGAAAGACAATAAAAGTGTCCTAATACTCTCATCATGTGTTGGAAGCAGCCCTCCAACCACATGTAAGAGGTGGTCAAGAGAACAGAAAAAGAAGATAGATGAAACTTTCTGGCAGATTAAAACTGTGTGCCCGACCGAGACTCGAACTCGGGACCCTTGCCTTTCGCGGGCAAGTGCTCTACCAACAGAGCCACCGAAGCACGACTCACGCCCGATACCCACAGCTTTACTTCTGCCAGTACCTCGTCTCCTACCTTCCAAACTTTACAGAAGCTCTCCTGCGAACCTTGCAGAACTAGCACTCCTGAAAGAAAGGATATTGCGGAGACATGGCTTAGCCACAGCCTGGGGGATGTTTCCAGAATGAGATTTTCACTCTGCAGCGGAGTGTGCGCTGATATGAAACTTCCTGGCAGATTAAAACTGTGTGCCCGACCGAGACTCGAACTCGGGACCCTTGCCTTTCGCGGGCAAGTGCTCTACCAACTGAGCCACCGAAGCACGACTCACGTCCGGTACCCATAGCTTTACTTCTGCCAGTACCTCGTCTCCTACCTTCCAAACTTTTCTAAGAAGGTAGATGTTCCTCAGCCAGTGGCAGTGAAGCTTTACAATTAAAACATGGGAGGTGTTGATATCTGTGATAGATTTTTGTCATATTACAGATGCTACATTCGCACATCAAAATGGCCAGTAAGAATGTTTAATCATTTTATAGATCTTCTGATTGTCAATTGTTGGGTGATGTACCGAAGATGGTGCTCAGAAAATGAAATACCCAAACAAAGAAGGTTGTCACTGATGGATTACAAAATGCACGTAGGTGAAGCGAATGATTAATCACAAATGTGTTGAGCCTGTAGCTAGAAGAAGAGGGCGCCCTTCTGTAGTCAATTCCTCTGATAGTGAAGATGTAGATGGTGTACAAAATGTGGATAAAAAGCCAAGAAGAGCTCTGCCACAACAAGTTGCAGAAGTTAGATTTGACAATGTACGCCATTTACCAAAATTTGTTGAGGCAAAGAATGCCTCAAAATGCAGGAATCATGGCTGCAGTTCCAAGACAAGGGTCATCTGCATCAAATGTGAAATGTATTTGTGTGTCATGAAAAATAATTGTTTTGAAGCCTATCACAAAAAGTAAAGATTCATATATGGGCAATAACAAGTTACTATTTGGCAGAAATTGTTGCATGATTTTTTTATTTTCTTTCATTTGTGGAGTATCAACAGAAACCTGTATTGGAAACACTGTATTTAAAAATACTGAAATTAAAATACTTATTTTCTGTGTAAATTAACATACCTAGTTAAGTTTACAATTAAATAATTATTTTGTTGAAAAAAAAGTGTTTTTACTGAGGAAGAGAGAGAAAAATGTAATCAAAGACAAGTACATTATCATGATAATTGTGACCCGAGGTCCACACATGTGGACCTCCATTTATGCCCTATTGAATAACCAATTTTTTCTTCATTGGAATATGCTTGTATACTAGTTTGTTGGAAAATATGAAAAGAAAAATTTCCTGTAAATGTTTTTCATCTCTGGAGTGAAGAGGTTAAGACTATTGTTGTTAAAATATCGTGCTGTTTAGTTTTCACTCACTTCGTGTATTCTGATACATAAGACGTAAGTTCAGTGAATATCTGCGTTATCTTTACATTCAGTTGTTTTACGTCACCCTGCTTTCTGCCTTTTAGAAGTTAGCTGCGCAGGGCTTCCAAAGATAGATTTTCACTAATTCTTATTTATTGCAGTTTAGCTCTGTAGTTAGTGCTTTTTAGCTTATACTAAAGGAAACGTCAAGGGCGACGGAAGTGTATCTTGCCGTAGGTTACTTAGTATTGGAGAAACTTGTAGGAATTATTGACTGGTGTTGCAGTGCGGTGAAAGTAGCGGGGAAGCCATTGGAGTATCAGACGATGTTCTCTCATTGAGTTATATATCACGTAGACGCGACAAGAGAATTGAAGGTAATGGAGTACAGCTTGTACCCTTTACGCCAAACTAAAAATGGCCTGTATTAAATTAGATAGTTGAAGGAGGTGGGGGGGGGAGGGAACGAGGGGGGGTGGGGAGGAAGAGACAGTTGGAGCGGATAAAAGGTGACAGGTAATAAGCAAAATGAGGAAATCTCAGAAATCGCATCTCTGATTCCAGTTAGCAATACGTTTGTCTTGTTATCTGAAATATGAGAGGAGCCTCAACCAGTTTTTGAGCGAAAGAGTGCAGCAGACTCGCAGGAACCACATTAAGGCTAGGTCAATTGAAAGTTCAAGTAGGAAGAAAAAGTACCGCTACTAGGTAGTAGTCATAGGAATGTTGTAGGCCAAATGCTACAGTAAAATCTATGTGTAGATTACTAGGTCATAAGCATCGTGAAACCTAGTGCCAAACGTTGCCAGGTGACAGAAAACATAGCGGCTTCGTGCAGAGCTTTTGATGTAGAGGATCAGGTATACATAGTAGGAAGAGCAGGAAACAGCCTGCCTAGCAACTTAGAGTATAGTATTAAAGGTGACCGTGAGGAAATAGGTGCAGCCACAGCACGCACTTTTATGGGGTTTATAGAGTTTTGCAGTGGCATGACCAACCCTGGGTTACCGCAGGTGTCAGTTTTGTAAACAAAGAACTGAGTAGGTTACTTTGGACTGAAACAATATCTCATATTTGTGCTGTTCCTGTTGCTGCAATTGGGAAATGGGGATACACTAATCATGGCCTGCATCTGAACAGCACGAGGAAGGACAGATTAGGTGGGCAAATTACAGGAAGTGTAAGGGAAAGCACAAGCCTATAAGGCATAATCTTTGTGATTACTGGAGTCAGCGGGGAACATTTTTTGGGTTATTGATAAATAGTCTTGAAGGAACTAAAAATAGAACAGGACAATAAGATAAATATATAACAGTTTCCATAAAAGTGAAATTGTTTCATCAAAACATTAGGGAGCCTGAAAACACTGTAGATTAAAAATTCTGAAGTAATAGATGTTCTGTGCCTCTTTGAACAGCATGTAACGACAGGTATGGAGAAGTAAATATCAGGTATTATATACTAACGTCATTTTCATGTACAGTTAACACGGAAAAAGAGGAGCTGCAACATATGTAAGAGTTGGACCCCAAGTCAGAAATATTGAAACAAAGATTCTTATGAAGTTCAGAACCAGAGGGCACGTGCATGCCAATTGGTACACACAATACTCCTCCGGTAACTATAACAGTCTACAGATCTCCTCTTTGATACCTTCAGCTATTTATGAGAACTCTAGATGCGTTGCTGATTACTAAAAAACTTGGCAGACAAGAAGAAACAGTTAATAATTTGTGGAGATTTCAATGTAGATTCCTTAAAAAATACAGACAGGAAAATGAAGTGCAATTCTTTTTGGGTGTTTCAATGCGATTTCAGTAGTTAATCCAGCAGGATTGCATGACCCTCATTGATACGTAACATACCTACAGTCAGTGCACAGGCTGAAATGATTATTGTGTATCCAATTTCTAACGGACTATCTAATCATGAGGCTCAGTTAATGGAAATAAACAATGTAGCACCTTACAGCACCGAGGGAGGCTCATCCAAAGCAGTGAGGCTTATTAATGAGAATAGGGTACAGTGTTATACGAGTAAGTTAGAAGAGGTGGTATGGGATAAGGTATATGTAGAAAGAGATGCTACTGTCACAGTCAGTTTACTGCAAAGAAATTTTGTGTCATTATTTGAAAGTAGCATTGCTAAAAAGGTATCCAAAAAATCTATTAAAACAATTAAGCTATGGATAACTAAGGGAATTAAAACCTCACGTAAGAGAGATTTGCATAAAGGCCAGAATAAGTCAAGATCCGACGTCACTTGAATTATACAAAAACATTTCATATGGGATAACACTGCACACAGACAGATGTGGAACACAGTTCCGTCGGGAGGGGACAGGGGCGTGGGCGACAGCAAGGGCGTCGGTATCACAACGATTTCCGCTTATAACTTTCGACTCGGTCGTTGACGGACCAGGGCCCCTTACCATGTAATAATGACGAAATAAATCTCGGGTGAACAGCCTGGTATGAGCGTGTATAAGACACAATATTTCCTCTCGACCCTCTTGGTAGGATCGGTGTCAATCTTGCGGTATGCACTGTCACCGCTGTTGAATCGGCACATCTAAAACCCACCTGTTTCTTTAGATATGTGGATGATACCTTCGTTATCTGGCCACATGGAAGAGATAAACTGGCAGACTTCCTCACACATCTCAACTCCAAACACGAGAATATTAAGTTCACCATGGAGATCGAAACGAATGGGATGCTCCCTTTCCTAGATGTTTTGATTAGAAGACGAGCTGACGCCACTTTGGGCCACAGCGTGTATAGAAAGAAGACGCACACCGATTTGTACCTACATGCGAACAGCTGCCACCACCCAGCACAAAAGAGTGGCGTGCTCAAAACTCTTGTACACAGAGCTCACACCATCTCCGACAGGGACAGTCTCCAACAAGAATTGGACCATCTGAAGACCGTGTTTCGGAGGAACAGTTACAAGGAAGTGCAAATTCGGAAGGCTGTACATCCCACACCTGCAGCACCGGCGGAAACTGAGGATGAACCTCAGGAGGAGGCGGCCTTGGCTATTATTCCGTTTTGTGGAACCTTATCCGGAAAAACTGGACGCATTTTACGTAAACACCAAGAGGAGCTGCAACATATGTCCGCCAAGCAAAACCAAGAGCCTTCTTGGTAGTGTCAAGGACAATCATGGTCTACGTAAATCAGGGGTTTATCGGATACCTTGCCAGTGCGGTAGTGTATACATAGGGCGGACCATTCGTACCATTGAGGACCGATGCCGAGAACATCAACGGCACACTAGACTGCAACAGCCCAGTAAGTCGGCAATCGCTGAGCGTTGCCTGTCGGAACTCCACAGCATGGATTATGACCAAACCAAAGTCCTGACACAGACTTCCAAATACTGGGATGTTTCATCAAAGATGCCACAGAGATTAGGGTAAGGGAGCAACAACTAAACCTTGACAGCGGTTACATCCTTAGCAAGTGGTGGGAACCCACGATCACCCGGATTAAGAAGAAAAAGGATATTTTCCAGACTGTACCGCCTTCGGGGGAGGAGGGAAGAATTACGATAGCGGTGCTGGCAGACCCTCCTAAACGAGAATACCTAGGACGTAGCGCCCAGACGGCGGGAGAACGGACGCTGTACCTGGACCGCGGGCGGGGCGCGGACCGCACCGACTCATAGGAAGCGCCTGAGGGAGGAGCGGGAGGGGGATTATCTTATATATACATGGCGCCGGCCCACCGCCGGTCAGTACATCAGCGCACCTGATGATGGCAATGTGGTCGATTGCCGAAATATTGTGTCCTATGCCCACTCATGCCAGACTGTTCACACGAGATTTATTTCGTCATAAAATACGCCTGGAGAAATTGAAGAATCACTTCATGTAATAACACATTTACCGTTCTCCATCATCCCTGAAACTTTGTAACATCACCATGTATACTTGTACCAATATTTATGGTTCAACAGAAAAAAACAGCCTTGCATAACACAGGAGATAATGGATTTAATTCATGAAATGAGAACATACCAAAATGCAGCAAATTAAGGAGACCAAAGAGAAATATCTAAGAAGGAATCCATGCAGGACAAATGAAGTCTATACATAGAAGCATGTATAAGTAGGGGAAAGATAGAGACCACCTGTGGCAAAATTAAAGAGACGTTTTGAGAAAGGGAAAGGACTGTACGAATATCGAGAGCTAAGATGGAAAATAAATCCGAAGAAAAAAGGGTGAGCTGAAAGGTAGGAAATTTATATAGCCAAACTATACAAGGTAAATGCACTTGAAGACAATATTATAGAAAAGGAAGATGAAATAGATGAAGACGAGACGAGCGATGCGATAAAGTGAGAAAAATTTGACAGAGCACTGAAAGATTCAAGTTGAAGCAAGGTGCCTGGAGTACACGACACTCCCTCAGAACTACTCATATCCTTGGGAGAGCTAGCTATGACAAAACTATACTGGTGTGCTGGATGTATGAGACAGGGGAAATATCCTCAGGCTTCAGGGAGAAAGTAATAAGCCCAATTACAAAAAAAGTAGGTGCCGACATGTGTGAATATTACATAAGTATCAGTTTAATACGTAACACTCGCTAAGTACTGACACGAATTATTTACAGAAGAAGGGAGAAACACGTAGAATCCGACATCGCAGAATATCAGTTTGGGTTCTGGAGAAATACAGAAACACCGAAGGTAATACTGACCCTACTAAGCCTCTTAGTAGACAGATTAAAGAAAAACAAACCGACATGTATAGCATTTGAAGTCTTAGAAAAGCTTTTGACAGTGTTGACTGGAAATTCTGAGGTTTTCCGATGGTATTGTAACTCTGTGAGTAACAACAAACGGCTTGGAAGAGCAATTTAGCGGAATGAACAATGTATTGCAAGGACCATACGAGATGAACATCAACAAAAGCAAAACAAAAGTAATGGAATGTAGCCGAATTAAATCAGGCTATGACACAGGAATTAGATTATAAAATGAGACATCCAAGGTAGTAGATGATTTGTACTGTTTGTGGAGGAAAATAACTGGTGACGACCGAACTGGAGAGGATTTACAATGTACACTGACAACGGCAAGAAAAGCGTTTCTGAAGAAGAGAAATTTGTTAACATAGAATTTAAATTTAAATGTATGGAAGTCCTTTTCTAAAGTAATTGTCTGTCGTGTAGCCTTGTATGGAAGTGAAACGTGGGCGATAAGCATTTCAGACAAGAAGAGATTAGAAGCCTTTGAAATGTTGTGGTTCACAAGAATGTTGGAAATTGTTGGATATTGAATAGGAATGGGGAGAAAACAAATCTGTAGCATAAAACGACTAAAAGATGAGATCGGTTGATAGGACACATTCTGACACCTCGAGGAATCGTCAGTTTAGTACTGGAGGAAAGTGCGGAGAGTAAAATGTTGTAGAGGGAGACCATGAGACGCATACAGTAATCGGGCTCAAATAGATTTATTCGGAGATGAAGAGGCTTGCGCAAGATAGAGCAGCTTGGAGAACTGTATCATACAAGTCTTCATACTGAAGACCACAACAACAACAATTCGTCCTGAGTAGTTTTTATAAATCTCGGAATCTAAGTGGCGTCTCCTGCGGACAACTCTAAAATTTATGGTTGCAAGCTGCCTCTTCTTTGTCAGTATACTGAAGGAGATATTTCTTTTGCGTTGACCTACGTATGAGATACACTCCTGGAAATTGAAATAAGAACACCGTGAATTCATTGTCCCAGGAAGGGGAAACTTTATTGACACATTCCTGGGGTCAGATACATCACATGATCACACTGACAGAACCACAGGCACATAGACACAGGCAACAGAGCATGCACAATGTCGGCACTAGTACAGTGTATATCCACCTTTCGCAGCAATGCAGGCTGCTATTCTCCCATGGAGACGATAGTAGAGATGCTGGATGTAGTCCTGTGGAACGGCTTGCCATGCCATTTCCACCTGGCGCCTCAGTTGGACCAGCGTTCGTGCTGGACGTGCAGACCGCGTGAGACGACGCTTCATCCAGTCCCAAACATGCTCAATGGGGGACAGATCCGGAGATCTTGCTGGCCAGGGTAGTTGACTTAAACCTTCTAGAGCACGTTGGGTGGCACGGGATACATGCGGACGTGCATTGTCCTGTTGGAACAGCAAGTTCCCTTGCCGGTCTAGGAATGGTAGAACGATGGGTTCGATGACGGTTTAGATGTACCGTGCACTATTCAGTGTCCCCTCGACGATCACCAGTGGTGTACGGCCAGTGTAGGAGATCGCTCCCCACACCATGCTGCCGGGTGTTGGCCCTGTGTGCCTCGGTCGTATGCAGTCCTGATTGTGGCGCTCACCTGCACGGCGCCAAACACGCATACGACCATCATTGGCACCAAGGCAGTAGCGACTCTCATCGCTGAAGACGACACGTCTCCATTCGTCCCTCCATTCACGCCTGTCGCGACAGCACTGGAGGCGGGCTGCACGATGTTGGGGCGTGAGCGGAAGACGGCCTAACGGTGTGCGGGACCGTAGCCCAGCTTCATGGAGACGGTTGCGAATGGTCCTCGCCGATACCCCAGGAGCAACAGTGTCCCTAATTTGCTGGGAAGTGGCGGTGCGGTCCCCTACGGCACTGCGTAGGATCCTACGGTCTTGGCGTGCATCCGTGCGTCGCTGCGGTCCGGTCCCAGGTCGACGGGCACGTGCACCTTCCGCCGACCACTGGCGACAACATCGATGTACTGTGGAGACCTCACGCCCCACGTGTTGAGTAATTCGGCGGTACGTCCACCCGGCCTCCCGCATGCCCACTATACGCCCTCGCTCAAAGTCCGTCAGCAGCACATACGGTTCACGTCCACGCTGTCGCGGCATGCTACCAGTGTTAAAGACTGCGATGGAGCTCCGTATGCCACGGCAAACTGGCTGACACTGACGGCGGCGGTGCACAAATGCTGCGCAGCTAGCGCCATTCGACGGCCGACACCGCGGTTCCTGGTGTGTCCGCTGTGCCGTGCGTGTGATCATTGCTTGTACAGCCCTCTCGCAGTGTCCGGAGCAAGTATGGTGGGTCTGACACACCGGTGTCAATGTGTTCTTTTTTCCATTTCCAGGAGTGTATATTGTACACTGAACGTGTACGGCGAATATTCTTTCGGCAGCTTGTGTTTCAGTGTCCACCGGCATTACAGCGGTTAGGCTGGTAAAAACATAATGTGTGCGGAGGTTGTTTTGTGATTTACCTGCAACGCACTGATCTTGCCGTTGTTTGCACTTTGTACCATACCAGCTGAGGAAGCGTTGTTTCAGTAGTGAGCCCTCCCATCATGGGTACACAGACCGTTTCTCTTTATTTCGTGCATCTGTAACATCAGTTACACATCTCATTGACATGTTAGGAACATACGTAGCTAGTGCATCTTTTGACACGGTAGAAAAATTTCGTAACCTAAACATAATACTGGATGAACAAGTAAGATATCGGACAGAGACAAGTGTGCACTGAAGAGTTATTGCTACTGAAAAGGAGAGCAGCGCCACCAAAGTGACGAGTGACTTTGACAAACATCTGGACAATACACTGTCAATGGAAACAGTGCTGTGAGAATTGTACAATCAAATCATTCGTGATAGAGCAGTACTACTAAATCCCTGAAGTAGATGAGTGTTAACATGTGGCCCAGTCTCTCAAGGTATACAAAACTTGAGGAGCGGAGCAATGGAACAGAGGCTTGTCAGTGCTACACTGTTCCCCACCGCAATACTTATTTACTTATGAAGAACATCAAGGGGTGAATCTGTCATCAATAGCCCAGGGCATATCTTGCAAGCGTACGTGGAACCCCTTCCCGACTTAAATAATAACCAAGAAATTCACTTTTTCTACGGAACTAACGCCTAGAACTTTTCTAAAAGCGATAGAAATCCGCATAGGACATACTATCTCCCAGCGAGGCCCAGGCGACCGTCATAGATTAATTAGAGGAACTGAACGCCAACGCGAAAGAACGTTAAATCAGTAAGTGGCTCGAAATAGCATATCCAGACACTCCGGGATGATGATGGCATTGAAACAGAGGATGACACGCGTAAAGCTGAAATACTAAACACCTTTTTCCAAAGCTGTTTCACAGAGGAAGACCGCTCTGCAGTTCCTTCTCTAAATCCTCGCACAAACGAAAAAATGGCTGACATCGAAATAAGTGTCCAAGGAATAGAAAAGCAACTGGAATCACTCAACAGACCTGGACCTGACGGGACCTGGACCTGACGGGATACTAATTCGATTCTACACAGAGTACGCGAAAGAACTTGCCCCCCTTCTAACAGCCGTGTACCGCAGGTCTCTAGAGGAACGGAAGGTTCCAAATGAGTGGAAAAGAGCACAGGTAGTCCCAATCCTCAAGAAGGGTCGTCGAGCTGATGTGCAAAACTATAGACCTATATCTCTGACGTCGATCTGTTGTAGAATTTTAGAACATGTTTTTTGCTCGAGTATCATGTCGTTTTTGGAAACCCAGAATCTACTATGTAGGAATCAACATGGATTCCGGAAACAGCGATCGTGTGAGACCCAACTCGCTTTATTTGTTCATGAGACCCAGAAAATATTAGATACAGGCTCCCAGGTAGATGCTATTTTTCTTGACTTCCGGAAGGCGTTTGATACAGTTTCGCACTGTCGCCTGATAAACAAAGTAAGAGCCTACGGAATATCAGACCAGCTGTGTGGCTGGATTGAAGAGTTTTTAGCAAACAGAACACAGCATGTTGTTATCAATGGAGAGACGTCTACAGACGTTAAAGTAACCTCTGGCGTGCCACAAGGGAGTGTTATGGGACCATTGCTTTTCACAATATGTATAAATGACCTAGTAGATAGTGTCGGAAGTCACACGCGGCTTTTCGCAGATGATGCTGTAGTATACAGAGAAGTTGCAGCATTACAAAATTGTAGCGAAATGCGGGGAGATCTGCAGCGGATAGGCACTTGGTGCAAGGAGTGGCAACTGACCCTTAACACAGACAAATGTAATGTATTGCGAATACATAGAAAGAAGGATCCTTTATTGTATGATTATATGATAGCGGAACAAACACTGGTAGCAGTTACTTCTGTAAAATATCTGGGAGTATGCGTGCGGGACGATTTGAAGTGGAATGATCATATAGAATTAATTGTTGGTAAGGCGGGTACCAGGTTGAGATTCATTGGGAGAGTCCTTAGAAAATGTAGCCCATCAACAAAGGAGGTGGCTTACAAAACACTCGTTCGACCTATACTTGAGTATTGCTCATCAGTGTGGGATCCGTACCAGATCGGGTTGACTGAGGAGATAGAGAAGATCCAAAGAAGAGCGGCGCGTTTCGTCACAGGGTTATTTGGTAACCGTGATAGCGTTACGGAGATGTTTAACAAACTCAAGTGGCAGACTCTGCAAGAGAGGCGCTCTGCATCGCGGTGTAGCTTGCTCGCCAGGTTTCGAGAGGGTGCGTTTCTGGATGAGGTATCGAATATATTGCTTCCCCCTACTTATACCTCCCGAGGAGATCACGAATGTAAAATTAGAGAGATTAGAGCGCGCACGGAGGCTTTCAGACAGTCGTTCTTCCCGCGAACCATACGCGACTGGAACAGGAAAGGGAGGTAATGACCGTGGCACGTAAAGTGCCCTCCGCCACACACCGTTGGGTGGCTTGCGGAGTATAAATGTAGATGTAGATGTAGAAAAACTAATGGTGATCCTCACAGCTAAGCAACCCGTCAGCAACCTACATTTGTCTGGAGCTGCAGAAAATGGGAAGTCTAGGCGATGCAAGAATTTTCCGCAGTTCGCCTGAGACTGATGTCTTCATCTTGTTTAGGAATGTTGTGGTAGGCTGTAGGGCCCACTCGAGGATCGATGCCTGGGAAATATTTAACGAAGCGCGGCGACCGCCTCTCGTAATACTAGCTTTGTCCCGACGTTCCACTGGGTGGACCACGGAGCAGACCAGTGAATAATTGAAATCTTGCATTGTGAGCAACGTAACACTGTACAGCTGCACCGATTTCTCCTTTTCTCTCTATGTGGAATAGCATTACATTTTTGTAGTAATAAATAGGAAAATTTTGACTATCCGTTATGGAGGGTCGCGTTATGTTTCTGAATTAATACGTATTTGACATCACAGCCTCATGACTTTCGCTGGTGGACAGAAGACTCTAAACTTCTTTGGGTATCGGCAGCTAAATGTATTTCATGTTTCTCCTGCATGATTTTTAATGTCATATACTCTTCTTTTCAGTCCAAAAAAGGAATTATTAAGATTATCCGCAATATATTCGGCTGACTTCATGTCTCACCTACTTGAGTTTCATTTTCATTACATTCATAGCCACGCGGTCAGCTCCAGCCTGTTAAATCATAATAATCACCATTTTTTAAATGTTTTCGCATTAAAAATCTTTGTCTCACTGCCACAAGTCAGACTTGGTAATACACAGTGACTGTACACAGAATGAGCCATATTAAACGTAACAACCCTTTTATTTCGTGAACGATACAAGATATCGAAACGAGGTTTTCGGCAAATGACATTATGCTAACGGTCACATACGTGTGTTATGTGACAGAGGTTTAAGTCTTGTATCGATCGAGATGTTACAGCAAATATGATTTTTTGAGTATAATGATATATTTTTAAATGCATCCGAGAGCTCTTGAAAATACGAGTACCGTCATATAATGCTTGTTAATTTTAAGATTAAAACTCTTTTCAAAAGAATCAGAGAAATACTCTAAAACTGAAAGGCAAATCGGCCGAAATCTCTAAGCGGGTCAAAGGCTTCCGTCCATTCACTCGTTGACCAATCTGCTGAAGAAGTTGAAGACACCAAAACGAAAGCCGAAATTCGAATTTCGCATTTAATAAATCGTTCACGCAGGTGAATCGTACAAAAATACCATCGTTTGACCATCGAACAGACTCCCGTATTGACGACAGAGTAATAAGCATCCCAGGCACAGAGAAACAACTGAGAGTTGAAAACAAGTAAGTTGCCAGGTCCAGATGGAATCTTAAGTCGGATTTGTAAAACCTTGCCGTTGGTGGGGAGGCTTGCGTGCTTCAGCGATACTGATAGCCGTACCGTAGGTGCAACCACAACGGAGGGGTATCTGTTGAGAGGCCAGACAAACGTGTGGTTCCTGAAGAGGGGCAGCAGCCTTTTCAGTTGTTGCAGGGGCAACAGTCTGGATGAGTGACTGATCTGGCCTTGTAACACTAACCAAAACGGCCTTGCTGTGCTGGTACTGCGAACGGCTGAAAGCAAGGGGAAACTACAGCTGAAATTTTTCCCAAGGGCATGCAGCTTTACTGTATGAAGCAAAACGAGGATAATGGAATGTAGTCGAATCAAATCGGGTGATGCTGCGGGAATTAGGTTAGGAAATGAGACGCTTAAAGTAGTAAAGGAGTTTTGTTATTTTTGGAACAAAACAACTGATGATGGTCGAAGTAGAGAGGATATAAAATGTAGACTGGCAATGGCAAGGAAAGGGTTTCTCAAGAAGAGAAATTTGTTAACATCGAGTATAGATTTAAGTGTCAGGAAGTCGTTCCTGAAAGTATTTGTATGGAGTGTAGGCATGTATGGAAGTGAAACGTGGGCGATAAATAGTCTAGGCAAGAAGAGAATAGAAGCTTTCGAAATGTGGTGTTACAGAAGAATGCTAAAGATTAGATGGGTAGATCACATAACTAACTGGGAGGTATTGAATAAAAATGGAGAGAAGAGAAATTTGTGGCACAACTTGACTAGAAGAAGGGATAAGTTGGTAGGGCATATTCTGATGCTTCAAGGGATCACCAATTTAGTATTGGAGGGCAGCATGGAGGGTGAAAATCGTAGAGGGAGACCAAGAGATGAATACACTAAACAGATTCAGAAGGATGTAAGTTGCAGTAGGTACTGGGAGATGAAGAATCTTGCGCAGGATAGTGTAGCATGGAGAGCTGCATCAAAGCAGTCTCTGCACTGAAGACCACAACAACAACAACCCTGCGGTACTGGCCACTTATTTATCTCGCCTTTATCGCGAATCTCTCACCCAGTAAAAAGTCACGAGCAGCTGGAAGAAACCGCAGGTGATTACTGTGTGTAAGAAGTGTAAAAGAACGGACCAGCAAAATTACAGACCAATATCCCTAAAATCGGTTTCCTACAGATTCCTTCAATATATGCTCAGTTCGAATATCATAAATTTCCTTAAAATCGAGAAGCTTATGCCCACGAATCAGCAGGGTTTTAGAAAGCATCGCTCGTGTTAAACGCGCCTGCCCTTTTCTCACATGATATATTGCGCATATGGGTGAAAAGCAACAGACAGATTACATATTTCTAGATTTCCGAAAATTATTAGACAAGTTGCTCACTGCAGACTGTTAAACGAAGGTACGAGTATTTGTAATATGTTCCCAGATATGTGAATGGCTCGAATACCTCATAAGTAATAGAACACAGTGTGCTGTTCTCGACAGTTAGCGTTCATCAAAGACAAGGGTAGCATCAGGAGTGCCCCAGAAAGTACTATTGTTTTATATGTACGTAAATGATCTGGCGGACAGGGTGGACTGCAATCTGCGGCTGTTTGCTCATGAAGCTGTGGTGTGCGGGAAAGTATTGATGTTGAGTGACTTTAGGACGATACAAGATGACTTAGACAAAATTTATAGTTTGTATGATGAACGGCAGCTAGCTCTAAAAGTAGAAAAATCTAAGTTAATGCGAATGAGTAGGAAAAGGTAACCCGTAATATTCGGATATAGCATTAGTAGTGTCCTGCTTGACTCATTTACGCCGATTAAATCTCTGGGCGTAATGGCGCAAGGCGACATGAAACGGAATGAGCATGTAAGGGTTGTGGTAGGGAAACGGAGTGGTCGACTTCAGTTTACTGGAAGAATTTTGGAAAAGTGTGTTTTTTCTGTAAAGGAGATCACATGTAGGACGGTAGTGTGACCTATTGTTGAGTACCGCTTAAGTGTTTGTGATCCGTACCAGTTTGAATGAAAGAAAGACGTCAAATAGTTCAAAGCCAGGCTGCTTGGTTTGTTACCGACAGGTTCGAACGGAGCCAAGTGTTGCGGAGATGCTTCACGAACTCAAATGGAAATCTCTGAAGCGTGGGCGACTAGTTTCGAAGACCACTATTGGGAAAATTTGGAGAAACTCGATTTGAAGCTGACTGCATAACGTTTCTACTGTCGTCAACATACATTTCACAAAAGGACCACTTCGATAAGATACGAGAAATTAGGGCCCATACGGAGGCATATAGATAGTCGTTTATTACTCGCTCTAACTGCTAGTGGCACAGAAAAGGAAATGGCTAGCAGTGGTAAGGGTACCCTCCGCCACGCACCGTATGGTGGTTTGCGGAGTATGAAAGTAGATGCAGACTAGGCCGTAAGCAAACTCATGCCAGGCTCCGTTGTTGTATCTACTGTTTACTTATCTGCACTGCAAGACTGGCAGGAACTGTGTCGTGCATTGACAGGACACTTCTGCTTCAGCATTTCTTGCACGCTGATATGTACACTACTGAAGAAAAGTTAGACATGATCCTTTTGTACGGCGAATGCCAAAGAAATTCTGCCGAACGGTACGGCGTAGCTGTGTAGGAATGTCTACCCAGATCGTCGCTAACCAACGCGCCAGGAAACTGCACAAATTATTGGGTCACTAGTGCTAACAGGTACCTTCATTGTCAAACATAAAAATCGAAAACAGAAACTGACAGAACACATAAAACCGCTATTCTGGCTACAGAAACTGACAGAATACATGAAGACGCTGTTCTGGCTACGATGCTTATCAATCTGCATGGTGGCATGATACGCATTGCCAAGGAATGTGGTGTCAGCCAGCAGAGTGTCATTAACATCTTGCATCGAAATACATTCCACCCTCATCATGTGTCACTACATCAGGCACTATGAGGACTCGATATCTAAAGACGTGTAGAATTTTGTCGGTTTGCTCCGCAGCGCCTGGGAGACGACACGATACACTACTGGCCATTCTACATCTACATCTACATCCATACTCCGCAAGCCAACTGACGGTTTGTGGCGCAGGGTACCCTGAGTACCTCTATGGGTTCTCCCTTCAATTCCAGTCTCGTATTGTTCGTGGAAAGAAGGACTGTCGGTATGCCTCCGTGCGGGCTCTAATCTCTCTGATTTTATCCTCATGGTCTCTTCGCGAGATATACGTAGGAGGAAGCAATATACTGCTTGACTCTTCGGTGAAGGTATGTTCTCGAAACTTTAACAAAAGCCCATACCGAGTTACTGAGCGTCTCTCCTGCAGAGTCTTCCACTGGAGTTTATCCATCATCTCCGTAACGCTTCCGCGACTACTAAATGATCCTGTAACGAAGCGCGCTGCTCTCCGTTGGATCTTCTCTATCTCTTCTATCAACCCTATCTGGTACGGATCCCACACTGGTGAGCAGTATTCAAGCAGTGGGCGAACAAGCGTACTGTAACCTACTTCCTTTGTTTTCGGATTACATTTCCTTAGGATTCTTCCAATGAATCTCAGTCTGGCATCTGCTTTACCGACGATCAACTTTATATGATCATTCCATTTTAAATCACTGCTAATGCGTACTCCCAGATAGTTTATGGAATTAACTGCTTCCAGTTGCTGACCTGCTATTTTGTAGCTAAATGATAAGGGATCTATCTGTCTATGTATTCGCAGCACATTACACTTGTCTACATTGAGATTGAATTGCCATTCCCTGCACCATGCGTCAATTCGCTGCAGGTCCTCCTGCATTTCAGTACAATTTTCCATTGTTACAATCTCTAGATACACCACAGCATCATCTGCAAAAAGCCTCAGTGAACTTCCGATTTCATCCACAAGGTCATTTATGTATATTGTGAATAGCAACGGTCCTATGACACTCCCCTGCGGCACACCTGAAATCACTCTTACTTCGGAAGACTTCTCTCCATTGAGAATGACATGCTGCGTTCTGTTATCTAGGAACTCTTCAATCCAATCACACTATTGGTCTGATAGTCCATATGCTCTTACTTTGTTCATTAAACGACTGTGGGGAACTGTATCGAACGCCTTGCGGAAGTCAAGAAACACGGCATCTACCTGTGAACCCGTGTCTATGGCCCTCTGAGTCTCGTGGACGAATAGCGCGAGCTGGGTTTCACACGACCGTCTTTCTCGAAACCCATGCTGATTCCTACAGGGTAGATTTCTAGTCTCCAGAAAAGTCATTATACTCGAACATAATACGTGTTCCAAAATTCTACAACTGATCGACGTTAGAGATATAGGTCTATAGTTCTGCACATTTGTTCGACGTCCCTTCTTGAAAACGGGGATGACCTGTGCCCTTTTCCAATCCTTTGGAACGCTAAGCTCTTCTAGAGACCTACGGTACACCGCTGCAAGAAGGCGGGCAAGTTCCTTCGCGTACTCTGTGTAAAATCGAACTGGTATCCCATCAGGTCCAGCGGCCTTTCCTCTTTTGAGCGATTTTAATTGTTTCTCCATCCCTCTGTCGTATATTTCGATATCTACCATTTTGTCATCTGTGCGACAATCTAGAGAACGAACTACAGTGCAGTCTTCCTCTGTGAAACAGCTTTGGAAAAAGACATTTAGTATTTCGGCTTTTAATCTGTCATCCTCTGTTTCAGTACCATTTTCGTCACAGAGTGTGTGGACATTTTGTTTTGATCCACCTACCGCTTTGACATAAGACCAAAATTTCTTAGGATTTTCTGCCAAGTCAGTACATAGAACTTAACTTTCGAATTCATTGAACGCCTCTCGCATAGCCCTCCTCACACAACATTTCGCTTCGCGTAATTTTTGTTTGTCTGCAAGGCTTTGGCTATGTTTATGTTTGCTGTGAAGTTCCCTTTGCTTCCGCAGCAGTGCTCTAACTTGGTTGTTGTACCACGGTGGCTCTTTTCCATCTCTTACGATCTTGCTTGGCACATACTCATCTAACGCATATTGTACGATGGTTTTGAACTTTGTCCACTGATCCTCAACACTATCTGTACTTGAGACAAAACTTTTGTGTTGAGCCGTCAGGTACTCTGTAATCTGCTTTTTGTCACTTTTGCTAAACAGAAAAATCTTCCCACCTTTTTTAATATTTCTATTTGCGGCTGAAATCATCGATGCAGTAACCGCTTTATGATCGCTGATTCCCTGCCACCCGTTATGAACGTTTGAGTCTCCCAGTCTATATCCGGCAAATTAAAATCTCCACCCAGAACTATAACATGGTGGGGAAATCTACTCGAAATATTTTCCAAATTATCCTTCAGGTGTTCAGCCACAACAGCTGCTGAGCCAGGGGGCCTATAGAGACATCCAATTACCATGTCTGAGCCTGCTTTAACAGTGACCTTCACCCAAATTATTTCCCATTTTGGATCTCCGTCAATTTCCTTCGATACTATTGCACTTCTTATCGCTATAAACACGCCTACTGTCCAGTCTGTCTCTGCGGTATACATTCCAATATGAGTTTAGGATTTCATTACTGTTTACGTCTGGTTTCAGCCAACTTTCTGTCCCTAGTACTATATGGGCGTTGTGACCGTTTATTAATGAGAGCAGTTCTGGGACCTTTCTATAGACGCTCCTGCAGTTTACTATTAGCTCATTAATATTGTTATTCCCTGTTGCATTTTGCCTACTCCTACCTTGCCGCGTCTCAGGAGGCGTCTTGTCGGGCCTAGGGAGGGAATTCTCTAACCTAAAAAACCCCCATGTGCACTCCACACGTACGTCGCTACCCTTGTAGCCGCTTCCCGCGTGTAGTGCACGCCTGAACTATTGAGGGGGACCCTACATTTCTCTACCCGATGGCGGAGGTCGAGAAATTTGCACCCCAGATCTCCGCAGAATCGTCTGAGCCTCTGGTTTAAGCCTTCCACTCGGCTCCAAACCGCGATCGCTTCTGGGAACAATACTACAAATAGTTAGCTCTGATTCCACCCCGCGAGCGACGCTTTCCGCCTTCACCAATTCCGCCAACCACTTGTACGAACTGAGGATGACCTCTGAACCCAGATAGCAGGAGTCATTGGTGCCGACATGAGCAACAATTTGCAGTCGGGTGCACCCAGTGCTCTCTATCGCCGCCGGAAGGGCCTCCTCCACATCGCGGATGAGACCCCCTGCAAGCAGACAGAGTGAACACTGGCCTTTTTCCCCGACCTTTCCGCTATTTCCCTAAGGGGCTCCATCACCCGCCTAACGTTGGAGCTCCCAATAACTAATAAACCCCTCCCCCCGTGTGCCTGCTCGGACCTTGCTGAAGGAGCGGCCGCATGCCCACTCACAGGCAGAGCGGGCGATGCCACACAGCCTGCCTCTACATTGACCCTCCGCCTCCTGCGCCGCGAACGCCGCTGAACCCGCCACTCCCCTTGGGGAGAGGGTGGCCCAACCGCGCCCGGTACCCGCGAAGATGTCTCGACAGCAGGGACAGTGGGTGAAGCATGTAACACAATTGCTACACCAAGAAGAAATGCAGATGATAAAAGGATATTCATTGGACAAATATATTATACTAGAACTGACATGCGATTACATTTTCACGGAATTTGGGTACATAGATCCTGAGAAATCAGTACCCACAACAACCACCTCTCGCCGTAATAACGGCCTTGATACGCCTGGGCATTGAGTCGAACAGAGCTTGCATGGCGTGTATAGGTACAGCTGCCCATGCAGCTACAACACGATACCACAGTTCATCAACAGTAGTGACTGGCGTATTGTGACGAGCCAGTTGCTCAGCCACCATTGACCAGACGTTTTCAATTGGTGAGAGATCTGAAGAATGTGCTGGCCAGGGCAGCTGTCGAACATTTTCTGTATCCAGAAACGCCCGTACAGGACCTGCAACATGCGGTCGTGCAGTATCCTGCTGAAATGTAGGGTTTCGCACGGCTCGAATGAGGGGTAGAGCCACGGGTCGTAACACATCTGGAATGTAACGTCTACTGTTCAAAGTGCCGTCAGTGCGAACAAGAGGTGACCGAGACGTGTGACCAATGGCACCCCATACCATCACGGCGGGAGATACGCCAGTATGACGATGACGAATACACGCTTCCAACGTCCGTTCACCGCGATATCGCCAAACACGGATTCGACCATCATGATGCTGTAAACAGAACCTGGATTCATCCGAAAAAATGACGTTTTGGCATTCGTGCAACCAGGTTCGTCGTTGAGTACACAATCGCAGGCGCTCCTGTCTGTGATGCAGCGTCAAGGGTAACCGCAGCCATGGTCCTTGAGCTGATAGTCCAAGCTGCTGCAAACGTCGTCCAACTATTCGTGCAGATGGTTGTTGTCCTGCAAACGTCCCCATCTGTTGATCCAGTGATCGAGACGTGGCTGCACGATCCGTTACAGCCATGCGGATAAGATGCCTGTCATCTCGACTGCTAGTGATACGAGGCCGTTGGGATCCAGCACGGCATTCCGTATTACCCTCCTGAAACTCACCGATTCCATATTCTGCTAACAGTCATTGGATCTCGACCTACGAGAGCACCAATGTCGCGATACGATAAACCGCAATCGCGATAGGCTACAATCCGGCCTTTATCAAAGTCGGAAACGTGATGGTACGCATTTCTCCTCCTTAACGAGGCATCACAACAACGTTTCACCAGGCAACGCCAGTCAACTGCTGTTTGTGTATGAGAAATCGGTTGAAAACTTTCTTCATGTCAGCACGTTGTAGGCGTCACCACCGGCGCTAACCTTGTGTGAATGCTCTGAAAAGGTAATAATTTGCATATCACAGCATCTTCTTCCTGTCGGTTAAATGTCGCGTCTGTAGCACGTCATCTTCGTGGTGTAGCAATTTTAATGGCCAGTAGTGTATTTTTCCAACGTGTGATCTTTACGATGAAGCTACGTTTACGAACCACGGTAATGTAAATTTACAAACCATGTACTACTGGACAGTTAAAAGTCCACGCTTGCTCCGCCAATACAACACCAACGACCATGGAAACTAAACGTATGGTACGGCATCATATGAAATTTCATTGTGCGACCTTACTTCATCGTAAGGGTGTTGAATGGAAATAAATATGCACAATTTCTTATGAACATTGTGCCCGTTCGTCTAGAAGAGGTACCACTGGACAAGCGACCGCGTATACGGTAGAAACACGACGGCTGCCCAGCTCACATTTCCCATTCTGCAACGCAAATACCGAATGAAAAGTTTCCTGACCGTTTGATAGGACGAAATGCTGCAGTAAAGTGAACGGCCAGGTCCCTTGGTTTGATTCCTCTTGATTTATTTCTAAGAGGAGCAATGAAAGATGCGGTTTGCCATGAAGCCCCAAATCAGCCAGAAGATAAGTGCCGTGGCATCATCACGGAATGCAACTGCATATCATCCAATTTATGTTCATTTGTTCGTCTATCTCTATCTCTCGAACGGCAAATTGCAGATGTACCTTGCAGTCGATTGGAGAACATGCTTAAGTAATGTGTAAAACTACGTTTTGTTAAAAAAAAGTACACTGCGCAAAAATGTTAAAGATACTTCCTTGAAGCCCCGCACTGTCCCTCATTCAGACACAGAAGTTTCAAATTTGACTCAAAGGTGCCTACAGAGGTCTTCGCGCAAACGCATGGCGCCCTGCGACGTCACCCTTGGGCTCGGCGACGCTTGAAACACCAGTGGTACGACACGCGGAAGAAAGGCCAGAGCTCAGAAATTCATATGTGTAACGTGGGTTAATGAAGTTACACTGGCACCAAATTTTGCCATATTTCTGCCCAACGCCACCGTGACTATGTCACATCACAGAAAAGCCATAATACCCCCCACAACCGCATCTTACTGCTTCAAATGGCTGAGCACTGTGGGACTTAATATCTGAGGTCATCAGTCCCCTAGAACTTAGAACTACTTAAACCTAACTAACCTAAGGACATCACACACATCCATGCCCGAGGCAGGATTCGAACCTGCGACCGTAGCGGTCGCGCGGTTCCAGACTGAAGCGCCTAGAACCGCTCGGCCACACCGGCCGGCCCCACTTATTTCGACGCCTCTGCTATGGAGGTCAGAACCGTGACGCCTAGAGTTGAAATCACTTAGTTTTCTTACGGGTGACCGGGGAAAACATTTCAGATACGCCGGCGCTCTTAATCGATACGAAAAGGCAGCAGGAGTTGCCATAAAGGAGGACAATGAAACAATAACTTCTCTTGAGGCGTTCATTTACACACATTTTTCTGTCGAAAACGATAGTGTGAAACAGAAAGACGTTTCTGACTACTTTTGGCACTGCTCACATCCGCCGAACGAATCAGCCCTTCTCTAAGCATATCGTGAGGCTGCAGCCACATCGAACTCGACGTGACACCTTTGGAGTCCAACATGACCACAATTTCTGCTCTAGTATACAGGGTGGAACCATTAGTAACAGTTCAAAACCATTCGTCGAAATCTGAACGTGACCCAAAGCAGCAAGGGATGTTTATCCTTTTCTAGCTCTCCTGTTTCGCATCACAGAGTTGCGGCACTGATATGTGTGCGGGTACAAAAAACGGCAAAATGTTCCTCTAAGAACCCTAGTTCGGAAACACCTCCAGTGCCACCTGTGCACCTTTGGTGAGCACATTAAAAAGTACCTGCAAAAAAAAACAGTTCTTGAAAAATTGCTAGGCGCTTGCATTCAGGTAACCTCTTCAACATCCTTCAGCTGAGTCGCTATAAGCTACTGCTCTAGCACCTGCTTGCAGGTATGCGGCATCTGAGAGGTCTCGAAGGGATGCCTGATTGCAGGCGCTTAGGAATCGATCAAGGGTAGTGTATGTACAGGTACATTTTTAAAGTGCTCAACAGAGGTGCACGAGTGGTACAGAGGGTGTTGCAGAACTAGAGTCTTAGAGGGATCCTTTGAGGTTTTATTCATGTATGTGTCAATGCCGCCCCCTCTTCCTCCTCCGTGTTGACGTTACACAGGGGCGTCAGAACAGCAGAGCTGGAAACGTATGAACACTCTTGGTACTTTGAATCATGTTCCAATTTTGTCGAATGATTTTGAATGGTCTCTAGTGGTTCCACCCTGTATGACAAAGCAATAATTTCTCTCCCACTACACTGCAAAGGGATCAGATCACATTCAGTGGGGTTGCCACCCCATAATGTCCAGAAGAGAGTTAAGCTGCCTGAGACGTTTCAGCACAGTAGAAGTTTGTCAAGAACGTCATTTTGCTGCAAGTTGTTGTTGTGATCTTCACTCTGAAAACTGGTTTGATGCAGTTCTCCATGCTACTCTATCCAGTGCAAGCTTCTTCATCCCCAGACAACTACTGCAATCTACTTCCTTCTGAATCTGATTGCTGTATTCATCCCTGGGTTTCCCTCTACGATTTTAAACCGTTCACCCCCTCCACACTTCAATCCAATGGGTGATACCCTATCTCAGAATGTGTATTATTAACCTATCCCTTTTTCCAGTGTGGTTGTACCACAGATTAGTTACATGCTCTCCCCATCCAATCTTCATCATTCTTCTTTAGCACCCCATTTTAAAAGCGTCTATTTTTTCTTGTATAAACTGTTTATCGTCCATGCGTGGCTGCACTCGATACAAATACTTTCAGAAAAGACTTCCCAACACTGAAATCTATATTCGATGTTCACAAATTTCGGTTCCTGGGAAATTCTTTTCTTGCCATTGACAATCTACATTTTAAATGTACGCTTCAGCCACAATCAGTTATTTTGCTGAACAAATAGAAAAAATTATCAGCTACTTTGAGTGCCTCGTTTCTTAATCTAATTCTCTCAGTATTACTTGATTTAATTTGATTACGTTCCATTACCCTCTTTTACTTTTTTTATATTCATCTTATATCTTTCTTAAAAGACACTGTCCATTCCGTTCAACTGTGCTTCAGAGACCTCTGCTGTCTCTGACAGAATTACATTGCCATCGGCAAACCTCAAATTTTTTATTTCTACTCTCTGAACCTTAATTCCTACTCCAACTTTTCTTTTATATCCTTTACTGAACGCTGAACGTACAGATTGACGAACATCGGGGATAAACTACAGCCATGTCCCAGTCCCTCCACAGCCACTGCTTCCGTTTCATTACCCTCGTTTCTTATAACTGCCGTCTGATTTCTGTTCAAATGTTCAAACGTGTGTGAAATATTATGGGATTTAACTGCTAAGGTCATCAGTCCCTAAGCTTACACACTACTTAACCTAAATTATCCTAAGGACAAACACACACACACCCATGCCCGAGGGAGGACTCGAACCTCCGCCGGGACCAGGCGCACACAGACATCACCGTACGAGTTTTCTTATCTGTTCCGACTCTCTTAGTGCACTGCAAGCACTTCACCAAATATATCCTGTAGACCCGCTGATCAGCTCGTCCATGACTCCTTAACAGCAGCTCCAACGCCGTGCCAAGAAGGTGATCTTTTGCTGGGTACCTGGCCACGTTGGGATACAGGGTAACTACATGGCTGACAAAGCTGCCAAGGAAGCATGCTGGGATGGTGCTGTCTCCATCAGTGTCCCATTCCGCTGCACGCCATTATCTCGTTTTCTGACAGATGCATCATGCGTCAGTGGGAGACTGAATGGTTGCGGGTGTCAGGCAACAAACTTCGGTCGCTCAAATCGACCACAAAGACTTGGCGGACTTCGTGTCAGCCTCGCCGCTGGAAGGAGGTTTTGCTTACAAGACTGCGCATCGGGCATAGCCCTTTCCCACGAAGTCCTGTATACTGACATTAGGGCAGCCCTCGGTCTCACTGGAGATCTGCCCACCATCGTCGCAGATACCGATACCAGTGTTAACAGAGTGGTGAAATTTTGTGAACTGTCAGGCCTCATTCCTAAACTGGTGGGGAAGGGCGGCAGACTTTAGTACGTTATAAACTGCTCCGCATGTGGGGACTGCCTTCGTCCCCACCCATGAGATTTCATGTTGAATTTTCCTCAGGGCGCTGATGACCATGATTTTCGAGCGCCCCCTCAACCCAAATCTTCATCATCATACATCTGACTACATCATGGGAGGATCGTGGAGTGTACACCAAGCACATCTTAAAAAACACTTTCACATCTTCGTGTGTCATCCTGCAGCAAGAAATGGACTCCGTGGGACATTGTGTGTCATCCTGTAATATTGGTCAGAGAGTAACAACAGCCGGACCAGGGAATTAACTGTTCTATGCGTAAGCAACCGTTAACCCTACAAGAGAAATGACTGCGTCTAGTGAAGTGGACCGTGAACCCTACAAGAGAAATGACTGCGTATAGTGAAGTGGACTGCTGCTGAATGATATAGTGTTGTGTTCAGCGATGAATCGGGGTTCTCCAAAACCACGGGTAATCATCGTGGATGAGTGTGGCGGCTGCCTGAGGAGAGGTCCCATTATTCCAGGTTTTTGGAGAGGTGTAATGGTTAAAATGTTTTAAACTGCCAAGTTATTTGTAAATGTGACTTGACATTGTACTCAGTGAAATAAAATTGCATTCCCTCTCGAATCGTGAAGTTTCATTTCGCTTCCTGCTCTCCTTCTGATTGCTTCACGGTTCTGTCAGGTAGTGTAAACTGACCACAGCATCCCAGACCGAAAGTTTTAACTTAAGTAAACACTGGCCATGAAAGCCCACAATGTGTGATAAACAGAAGAAAAATTCTTCAGCAAGGTTTTAGATGTAGCAGGTTTGCAAAATTATCATTTGTTTGGTTGAAGGAAAGAACCAGTGCTTTGTGCCTTAAATACATGATATTCCATTATCATGAAGGACACCTTTAAAGTAAGCAAAAATTATAACTCTGCTTAAGATATTTTGAAATGGTGTAAGTAAACATAACTAAGAAAGAAAATCTTCTTTTGTGCACATTAGGTACCTGCAGGGTTGCAGAAGGCGTGGTTAGAGATACGACTTTTGATTACGGCTGTGTGTCCAACATGACCTCAGTAGTGAATGGGAGACCGTCTTACTGTGCCAGGTGTGACATGGTCTCTCATACGGCAAGCACCATACACGATAGAACAGTCTGCTCAGTACATATAAAGAGTTGAAGGATTTCAGTGGTAACGTTGTGGAACAAGTCAGCTCCACAATTCTTTTCTGGAAAAAATAATCACGAGTAATGAGACTAGGCATTATTAATACGAAACTTCGTAAAACAAGAAAGTGGAGAAATTCATGCTCTGACGACTTAACCGATTTCAAGTCATTGTCACCAACAAGTTGAACAACATCCCAAAGAAGGACTTTCTGACAATTGCACCAGATTAGTTACACGACAAACACGGGCGGAAAATTCGATAATCTGCGTGTGAAATAGACACAGTATGACGTCAACTCATATTAAACACTTCAGAAGTATTTCAGCTGTGACGCAGTGTACGTATGGACCGCACGTTCCCACGTGTCACACAGACTGAGTACGAGCATGAAAAGCCGCAGGGGTGTGTGTGGTCTATAGAGTAAGTCATTTTAAGTTAGATTAAGTAGTGTGTAGGCTTATGGACCGATGATCTCAGCAGTTTGGTCCCATAAGACCTTACCACAAATTTCCAAAATTTCCTGCATGAACGTTCTGTGCGTTGTACACATGCGGAGAAGGGAGTGGGGGTGGGGAGCGGGGGCGGGGGAGGGGGAGGAACTATATCGAATACTTGAAGCATTGAAACTTTCTTCTTAAGTTTTCTCTTTTTTTAAAAAAAAAATTAATCCGGTCTCGGAACTTTTTGGTCAAATGGGGTGTTTCGGAAGATGGCTTCTACATCATTCTGTCGACCTGGCCGAATTTCCAGGCCGCTTTATTTTCACGGATGAAGCTTACTTCACCTGGGAGGCAGTTTTAAACTGTCGAAATAGCCATTTGGAATGACGGAAGTCCTCCTGCCACACAGTCACGTGGATTTCACCAACAGTTCGGTATCAGTGTGCGGCTGGTACCATTTATGGTCGTCGTTTTGGGCCGTACCGCTTAACAGGTCCCGTATACTTGACACTCCTGCAAGAGTCCCCTCTGCAACCCTAAAGGTCTATAATAGGAAGTGCGAAACAACCTATCTAAGGAGTGAGAGTTGACCCTTAATTGACGCCCTTAGTGATTTCTGCCCAATCACTACGGCTTTCTCACCTTACACCATTATCTGAATAATTCATCGCCACTTCTTGTATTCTTTTTGTCACTCTTGTACTGTCTTTCTGTTTAGGTGGAAAGAGCTGTTAATTCCTTTTAAATGTCGACTGATGGTGAAGAATGTAAAGCTGATGATTTGCCGATGGTCTTCTCTTATTACATCACTAACGTGTAGAGACCGTCCTCCTTTCCTTACTTCGGTAAATTTTTCGTAAACAGAAACTTGTATATGACGGCTCCCTTCATGTCTGAGTGGAGCACGTAGCACAATGCGCGTTCAGAAGTGAACGAACAGCCTGCGAATGCTGATTGACTGTTGCACCAGATTAGTTACACGACAAACGCGCGGAAAATTCGATAATCTGCGTGTGAAATGGACACAATATGACCTGTACTCATATTAAGCGCTTCGAAATATTTCTGCTGTGACGTAGCGTATGTATGCACCGCACGTTCACACGTGTCACACAGACTGAATAACAGCGTTGGCCTTCAAACGTTTGTTGGCGTAATATTGCGATCTGTACCGTGGTCTCAGTTTGACAGTGTACAGGGTAAGAAAGACACGAGCACTATCAGTACTCCATTCATGAACTCCTTACAACTTCAATCAAAATTTCTCCTTTTATAGTTGCCCCCCCCCCCCCCCTCCATTACCAAACTGACGAGTCATTTATGCCTCACTATATCTGGTATCAACCACTTGGTCCATTAATTTATTTGCTTCTGAATCTGATTCATTAGGTCCTTGTTAGTTTTACGATCTACTCGTCTAGTTTTAGCATTCTTCCATGGCACGACACTTTAAAATTTTCTATTCTCTTCCTGTATGGAGTGCTTGTCGACCACATTTAACTTCCGTAGAAGTCTACACTCCACACAAATACGTTCAGAAAATACTTCCTAACATTTAAATAATTTGTGTACCAAGTTAACAAATTGACGCTTTTCAGAAATTTTTTTCTTGCTATTGCCAGTCCGCATTTTACAGCAACTCTATTTTGGCCATCCTCAGTTATTTTTCTGCTCAAATAGCTGAAATCATCCATTAGTTTCTGTTATATCCCAGCCAGTAATGCCAACCGAGCCCGCTGCCAAAAGGTTGGCAGCATCAAAGTCCGGACGCCGTCCGCATAAGCAGCGCCAGCGATACAGGAAATCGCCGCAAGTCTGCGCGCGCCACCGCTGGCTTCTGGCTTCTTAAGCGCTGGAGTCGCCAGCGCTAGGACAGTTCTGTATTCGCCGCTCAGTTGTATACTCGCCACCGAATTGTGTACTTGCTAGTCAGTTGTGTGTTCATCGCAGCAGAGTTGTTGTTTGTCATCAGCCGACGCTGACCTAGCCGCTCCGACTCGAACTAGACAGATTTCTGTAGACACGGAGTTCACTACCGTGTTTCTGTATCTCCGTAATAAAGATAAGAACCGACTTTTATTTAATCAGAGTGTTTGGGTTTTCATCTTTCTGTTCACTGTTCCAGCAGACCGGTCGGCCCGCTATTAAAAGTGTGGCGGTGGCTTCGTAAGCCGTTTCTACAGCGAATTGTTTGTCGCTACGAACACCGCCACAAAAGTTTCAGTGTATCATTTTCTAATCTAATTTGTCCAGCACTATCTGATTTAATATGACTACATTCCATTACGCTTGTTTTACTTCTGTTTAAATTTATTTCTAACTTTTTCCAAGACACTATGCATTCCGTTCAACGCTCTTTCCAGACCTATGCCGTCTCTAACACAATTACAATGTCACCGGCAAACATTAAAATTTTTATTTCTTCTCACTGAACTTCAATTCCCTTTCCAAAATTCTCCTGGGTTTTCTTCACAGCTTGCTCAGTGTACAACCTGAATAATATGGAGCATAGGCTACAGGTCTGTGTCACTCCATCTTTAACTTTTTCTTCACCTCTTGTCACTCTTACTACTGAAGTCTGGTTTCTGTACACGTTGTAGATAACTTTTCAATCCCTGTGTTTTATCTGTGCTAACTTGAGAATTTTAAAACAGTTTTCCAGTCAACATTCTCAAACATTTTCTCTTATTCTACAAATGACGTAAACATAAGTTTGTCTTTCTTCAAAAAAAAAAAAAAATGGTTCAAATGGCCCTGAGCACTATGGGCTTAACATCTGAGGTCATCAGTCCCCTAGAACTTAGAACTACGTAAACCTAACTAACCTAAGGATATCACACACATCCATGTCCGAGGCAGGATTCGAACCTGCGACTGTAGCGGTCGCGCGGTTTCAGACTGAAGCGGCGCCTAGAACCGCTCGGCCACACCGGCCGGCTGTCTTTCTTCCATCTCTCTTCTAAGATAAGTCGTAGGGTCAGTATTGCCTCACGTTTTCCTACATTTCTCCAGAACCCATGCTGATCTTCGCCGAGGTCGGCCATTCTTCGGCAAATAAACTACACGAGACAAAAAATTTCGCTATTAGGAGACATATTACTAATGCCGTGTAACACAGACTCTAGCCTTGATGATGGACCAAGTTCGATGAGGTACAGTGTCCAAAAGTGTCTTCAGATATGCTATATCAAGCTGAATCCACTCATTCACGATCACATTGGGTCAAGTTACTAAATAGCAAGGATGTCGCTCGTTGCGTGTCAACCGCTATTCAGAATGGCCCCATAATTTTCTATAGGGTTAAGACCGGGAGATTCAGCAGGCCATCGATGTACAGTAGAGTGCCCGGGTGTTCATTAAACTAGGAATGTATGCGTGCAACCCTGTGAACATGTCTGCTGTCATATTTGTAGACGGGGATGTAAACAGCATACTCATCGTGAAGATTTACAGGAAAGGCCAACATTTGGCAACTGAGTATGTTGAAATAAACATCCTGTTTCGTGTTCATAGTGACCTCAATGAGTGGGCCCAAGTCATGCAACGAAAAATACCGCTAAAATACCACTAAACCATCTCTGGACTGAATCAACTGCACACTCCACACACTACAGGATGAACTACACATTCGGCCGCTGTGTCCTCGACGTCTTACATGATTTGCAAACAGGCAAAATCACGACGCGTTGGACAACACAATACGCTGCACGGGGTACTTTATTCATTATAGATACTTTTGAAAGTGCGCATTGATACGACAATAAATCGAGCAACTTCATTTATGGTACGGTCATAGGTACGCCCAGACACGATACAATAGCTCCTTCTGCCATTCTGTCACGTCTACACGTCGACACATTTTACTGAACTGATACCATACAGCCGTGTGGCACATAGACAATACTTCACTGACATGATCTACGTTAGTGGTGGAGATTACACGTACCCCTGGTACCAGCCCTAAACCATATATGGTGTAGAGTGTATAGAGTGGTCCAAGGACTGCCCCGTATGGCACTCCTGAGAGAACATACTTCCAGGAAGACTTTTCATTCTCCCACTGATAACACGTTGCTGGCTATTTCTCACGTGTCTCTCACTAAATTTGAAAATTTTAGATGTCGCATTTTTCGAAGAAGTATGTCAGAGTTGATGTATGAAATGCTTTGTTGATGTCTAAAAAGTTACTACAACATGGGTACCTAACGGTAGTCTAAAGCATGATTAAAGTCATCAGACACCATAATTAGTGCAATGTTCGTGCTATGGTGTTTATGAAAACCAGACAGAGGTCATATAATATGAAGTTACGTAAGTATTCAATAATTTGGTCGTGAACGGTATATTCCAGGGCATTCGATACAGCGGGTAAGATGCTAACTGGCCTGTAATCATAAGGTTACTGCGGGTTCCCATTCTTATCAATAGGTGGAACTATGATTTTTTCCACTAATTTAAATACATCACATTCACGAGAGAAAAACTAAGTATGTCAGTTAATACCGGTACTAAACTGTTCACTTCATTCTTGCTCATGCTATTGCTGATACTGCCATTGCCTATCACTCCAGAAGAGATTCTCAGTATTGCTTTTCTCTTCGTGTTGCAATGTGTTACAGGTAGAAAGCGTTAGGGTTAGGTATAGGGGCGTTAAAAAAGTAGTTGTACAAACCAAAAAAGGGAAAACGGCCAACAATCATGGTTTCTAAAATGCATGCCTTAAGAGCTATCAGTATTTGTTCATCTTCTGTGCTGTGAACCACACCTCTCCTTTTGCAAGCTATTTTCTTTCCGTATTTTGGTGGATGTGCCATGGATCAAAACAATAAAAAATTGTTCAGTAAACATAGGCTCTAAAATGCATACCTTAAAAGCTATGAGCATTTGTTCAAAAGAAGAGATGTCTTTCACACTAACAAAGATGAACAAGTGCTTACAGCTTTTAAGTTATGCATTATAGAGTCTGTGTTTATTCGACTTTTCTTTCTTGTTTTGGTACTGGGGGTTCTTGCAGTTGATTGTTCATTGCGGCATTGCTGATAAACAATTATGCAGTTCGTTAGGTGAGACAGAGAAACAGTTTCTTATTTTATCTTTGCTACACCAAGGCTACGGAGAGTCTTCTGGAGAATGATAAGGCCAGTTACGTAGAACACAAAGGAACGAGCACACCTGATTTTGACATTTCGACCGTATTCCTTAACCCTGCTGCGCAGCTTTATTGGAGTTCAGACTTGAAATCGGACTTGAAACCTGAATTGAAACTTCTGTGAGCAGCATCCACGTTGTTCGCTATTTGATGTAAATTTGCTGTCAGACAAGGAGCAGCAGTTTTCCTTAGTCGTATTGAACATGTAGGAGCATGGTTGTTATTGAGAGCCGTGATTTCATTAGTAAATTCATGATTTTTTTCCTTCTGCTGTGCACTCTTTTATTATTTGGCGACATTGGGTAACTGATGAGTCTTCCGTTAGAATGTTATGATCCCCACGTTAACTTTCCTACAAGTTATGTGATGTGATTTGAACTTTGGAGCTGTGAGTAGACCAAAAATATACATCATATGCTGAGAGGCTTGAGGCTAACCCGTATCTCATACTCAGTCAATCCTTTTCGCTTTGACTACATTTATAAGTATGTGACTGTGCGCCGTGGGGTATTTGGGCTGCAGTGGAAGAATACTCATGTTGTTGCAACTGAACAATCTTCCTAGGTTTGGTCTGGTGGGAGTGTCTCTCAACAGGTCAGTGGCGATGTCTTTCACTACGGTGCAGTGCTCGTATTGACTGAGCTGAATGTATTTCCGACTGAAAGAAAGCCGTTGTGCTGGTTTTTGATGCTTATATACGACACCACTGAAGTACTTCTGGCTCTCTAGACTTACCTGAATGAACATGAATTGTATCTGTCTGTGTCTGAATGATTGGTGTCTGAATGATTGGTGACACAATTTTCGAGAGTCCATGAATACGACTACCCAGCTCAGAAGTCTTAGCTGTAAATGAACCTAATTTAATCACAGTGTTGTTGTTATTGCAGCTTTCTACGCTGGTCTATACTGAAAAAAAGTCTTCATTTTAGGCACGCGATTAGTTACATGCTGTTCCTAAGCAACTGGAAATCGCCCTGAAAGCTATCAAGCAATTTTAAGCTGCTTCAAATGGGTGTGTTGGGAGAGATACCGAGAGATATGTACCTGATATACCAAAAGTACCTCAACTACTATTTTGTCCTATGGATAACGTATTCTTTACTGAAGGCACAAGGTCTGTTACGATTCATGCACTTGACTGCCTTGACTGTGAATGAGTGGCATGTTAGTGGTAGGTCTAGGAGCCATGTAGGCCTACAAAGGAGGCAGGGAGAAAGCAGATACCAGGTGGAAGGAAGCGAGAAAGGATATGGGTATAACAACCATCGATAGTTCTAATGTAGAGCGAATAATAGTACCCCTTAGTGAAACGGCATGAAGAGATGAGACGGTTCATCTCGTGTACTTAGCCTGTACGCCTCGCGGACCCACTCAACATGCTAAAGAGGCTTTACAGGCAACCATTGACAGAACGGGGAGCAAACAATTGCAGATTCTGGTGAACGTTCGAACAAACAGTGTCTGTCGTCTGCACTCCGAAGTTATTCTTGGATCATTCCACGTCTAACGGTAAAGGGCAGTCTTCCTTACGCAATTTCGACGAAGGTCACATCCTGCATCTCTGTCCGCAGAGGTGATCGTGGTCTCTTGATTCTCAGTCGAGTGGCACTCCGCCTACAGCTGCACCATAGTATTGAAAACTGTAGCGTCTCTCCAAATTGGTCAGCGGTGCACTGCACATCAGAAGCTGTTATCCATATACACTCCTGGAAATTGAAATAAGAACACCGTGAATTCATTGTCCCAGGAAGGGGAAACTTTATTGACACATTCCTGGGGTCAGATACATCACATGATCACACTGACAGAACCACAGGCACATAGACACAGGCAACAGAGCATGCACAATGTCGGCACTAGTACAGTGTATATCCACCTTTCGCAGCAATGCAGGCTGCTATTCTCCCATGGAGACGATAGTAGAGATGCTGGATGTAGTCCTGTGGAACGGCTTGCCATGCCATTTCCACCTGGCGCCTAAGTTGGACCAGCGTTCGTGCTGGACGTGCAGACCGCGTGAGACGACGCTTCATCCAGTCCCAAACATGCTCAATGGGGGACAGATCCGGAGATCTTGCTGGCCAGGGTAGTTGACTTACACCTTCTAGAGCACGTTGGGTGGCACGGGATACATGCGGACGTGCATTGTCCTGTTGGAACAGCAAGTTCCCTTGCCGGTCTAGGAATGGTAGAACGATGGGTTCGATGACGGTTTGGATGTACCGTGCACTATTCAGTGTCCCCTCGACGATCACCAGTGGTGTACGGCCAGTGTAGGAGATCGCTCCCCACACCATGATGCCGGGTGTTGGCCCTGTGTGCCTCGGTCGTATGCAGTCCTGATTGTGGCGCTCACCTGCACGGCGCCAAACACGCATACGACCATCATTGGCACCAAGGCAGAAGCGACTCTCATCGCTGAAGACGACACGTCTCCATTCGTCCCTCCATTCACGCCTGTCGCGACACCACTGGAGGCGGGCTGCACGATGTTGGGGCGTGAGCGGAAGACGGCCTAACGGTGTGCGAGACCGTAGCCCAGTTTCATGGAGACAGTTGCGAATGGTCCTCGCCGATACCCCAGGAGCAACAGTGTCCCTAATTTGCTGGGAAGTGGCGGTGCGGTCCCCTACGGCACTGGGTAGGATCCTACGGTCTTGGCGTGCATCCGTGCGTCGCTGCGGTCCGGTCCCAGGTCGACGGGCACGTGCACCTTCCGCCGACCACTGGCGACAACATCGATGTACTGTGGAGACCTCACGCCCCACGTGTTGAGCAATTCGGCGGTACGTCCACCCGGCCTCCCGCATGCCCACTATATGCCCTCGCTCAAAGTCCGTCAACTGCACATACGGTTCACGTCCACGCTGTCGCGGCATGCTACCAGTGTTAAAGACTGCGATGGAGCTCCGTATGCCACGGCAAACTGGCTGCCACTGACGGCGGCGGTGCACAAATGCTGCGCAGCTAGCGCCATTCGACGGCCAACATCGCGGTTCCTGGTGTGTCCGCTGTGCCGTGCGTGTGATCATTGCTTGTACAGCCCTCTCGCAGTGTCCGGAGCAAGTATGGTGGGTCTGACACACCGGTGTCAATGTGTTCTTTTTTCCATTTCCAGGAGTGTAGTAGACTGTATGTGGGTTGGATAGAAAGGTTTTATGCCTTATGCAACTCTCCATTCAGGTCGGATAACGATAGCTGTAGAAGACTCCTAAGTGTCAGCGTAAAATCCAAAGAAATGACCCCCATAGACTAGACTATCAAAATTTCTAGTGATTAACTGCAGAAAAAATCACAACAAAATTCCAGAGTAAAACGTGCTCCTAAAACTCAGTGGAACACGCATAATACTAACAAAGAGACGTCACCAACTTGACCTCGTGTTTTAACGAGAGAAGAGCGCTCTGAGAAGATATCAGTCTCAGCAATTGATCCTGCCCTAAAATTTGTGCCATAATTCTGACAGTTCGCCGTTATGATCTTCCGAAAGTACAGCTTTTAAACTTTCGCGTGCTCCGTTTTTTGTCACTCGCTCCGTCCCGCTGCATTCGCTTAATGCCTCAGTACGAAATACTGGAGGACGGACTGAGCAACAGGTTCGTTTTCATAACGTCAGTGGACTAGCAAGGGATTATGCTTTGTTCACTGTGTGAAAGTGTGGAGTTTCTAACCTGGTTCCAGAGACCTCTTTGCTTTGGACACTCATATAATGCGAATCACAAATGCAGTGTAAATTAATTAAATGAATGGGTGTGTCGTTAAAGAAGTCCCGTAGTACTATATGATTATTAATTTCAATGTTCTGCGTGACTTTCTTTGGACTTAATAGTTAACTCTGTTAAAATGAAGTACGTTTGCTGGAACTGCGCTATTCCTCACCGTTAGCACAATGATTAAATTACAAATCGAAAATCATTAACTCCGTCCCATAAAAATCGTTCAGTTTCTTAGGTTTATTCATTTTGATACTGAGGCGTAATATTAAACATAAATACGCGAGAGGTTGATATATTTCGCACTCTTTTTGCGTAAAACTACGTGTTTTCGAACAACTTTTTAAAACACTATCTGCATACTTGTGTTCCTTCTCCCTAAACTAACCAAGCCTTCAAAATCCCTCGAATACGAGGGCGTATGTTGTCATTCCACTGTACAGTAGTTCGCATTGGGGATTAGGCGCCTGCAGTCGGGCGGAGCGAGTGAAAAACAAACGGTGCGCGTGAACGTTTTGAAGCTGTACTTTCATAAGGTCAAACCTGTGTGCAGTCACAATTATGGTTCAAATGGCTCTGAGCACTATGGGACTCAACTGCTGAGGTCATTAGTCCCCTAGAACTTAGAACTAGTTAAACCTAACTAACCTAAGGACATCACACACATCCATGCCCGAGGCAGGATTCGAACCTGCGACCGTAGTGGTCTCGCGGTTCCAGACTGCAGCGCCAGAACCGTGCGGCCACTTCGGCCGGCCAGTCACAATTATGTCTCAAAATTTTCACGCGTGGTTGATTGCTGGGGCTGATATCTTGCAAGTGTGGTTTTTTCTCTTTAAAATATGGGGTCAAGTTGGTGATGTTTCCTTGCAAGTATAGAAACCTGATTGGAAACCGAGAGGGAAACTGAAATTGATTTTGCGAAAAATCTGAGTGTATATCGATAGAATAGGCTAAAGGGAAGCTGAGGTGCTGTATTGATCACAGGAGACAAGAAATTCAAATCCACCGAGCAAGAAAATGAAACTTCTTGCAAGACTGATTGGGCAAGATTCAGTGTCAAGGATAGCGATAAACTTAGGACTGGATCAATCTATGGACCACCAGATGTAACCGCAAATATTGGAGAACACCTCAGCTCGCTAGTATGTATGTTTCCCAGTAATGCTTTGAGTAGTGGAGGAAATTAAATAATCCAATAGCCGATTCAGATGATTACAACTACATCCACGAACATCGTACCTTGCGGTGGTGGGGGTGGCTTGTGTGCCTCAACAGCACAGATTGCCCTATCGTCGTTGCAACACCAAAGGAGGGGTATGTGTTGAGAAGGCAGAGGAACATGAGGTACCAGAAGAGGGGCTGTAGCCTTTTCAACAGCCACGGCAACAGTCTGGATGACTGACTGATTTGGCTTCTGGTACTGCGAACCGCTGTAAGCAAGGAGAAACCACAGTCGTTATTTTTCCCGAGGGAATACAGCTCAGTTTATGGTTAAATGACCATGGCATCCCCTTGGGTAAAATAGTCCGGAGATAAAATAGTGTTCCATTCGCATCTCTGGTGGAGACTACACGGGAGGACTTCGTCTTAAGGGAAAACAAAACTGGCATTCTAGAGGTGTGACAGTGGAATTTGGAATGTTAGATCCCTTAATCGTGGGGGGGGGGGGGGGGTAGGTCAGAAAATTTGAAAAGTGATGTGGATAGGTTGAAGTTAGATACAGACGCAGTTGGTAAGGTTCGGTGGCAGGAAGAACGAAACTTCTAGTCAGGTGAGTACAGGTTTATATATACAAATACAAACAGCTGTAACGCAGGAGTAGGTCTAATAATGAATATGAGAACAGAAGTGCGGGTAACCTACTATGAATAGCATAGTTAACGCATTGTCACAGCGAATGTAGACACGAAGCCAGCATCCACCACAGTAGTACAAGTTTATATACCAACTAGAGCCTTAGCTGACGAAGAGATTGGAAGAAAGTATGATGAGATAAAGGAAATTGTTCAGATGGTTAAGGAAGATTGAAATGTAATTTTGATGAGGACTGGAATTCGGTAGTAGGAAAAGGAAGAGAGGGAATAATAGTAAGATAATGTGGACTTGGGAAAAGCAATGAGAGGGGAATGTCGCCTGGTAGATTTTTTCATAGAGCATAATTTGAAGACATTTCCAGGGACAGATGTGGACTCTGATCACAATTCATTTGTTATGAATTGTACAATAATACTGAAGAAATTGCAAAAAGTTAGAACATTAGAGAGATCGGGCCTGGATAAGTGAAAGAACCAGGGTTTCTTGAACGTTTGGAATGCAACCATTAACTGAAACAGGGGAAATGAATACAAAAGAAGACAAATGGGCAGCTTTGAGAGAGGAAATACTCAAGACAGCAGAGGGTGAAATAGGGAAAAAGACAATGCCAAATATATATCCTGAGGTACCACAGGAGATATTGAATTTAATTGATGAAAGCAGAAAATATAAAAATGCAATAAGTGAAACAGACGACTACAAATGAGATTTACACAAATAGCAAAATGGCAAAGCAGGAATGGATAGGGGAAAAGTGCAGGTCTATTAAAGTGTGCATAATTAGGCAAGAGATAGATACTGCCTCCATGAAAATTAAAGAGGACCTTGGAGAAAAGGAAATCAGCTTTATTATTATCAGGAGCTCTAGGGTTTTTACAAGGGAAATAAACTTGAAGGCAATATTACGGAAAGAGATAAGGAAGTTGCTGAAGATGAGATGGGAGATATGATACTGCGAGAGGAATTTGACAGAGCACTGAATGACCAAAGGTTACAAGGCCCTGGAGTAGACGAAACACCCTCAGAACTACTGACATCCTTGTGAAAGCCAGCGATTATAGTGTTTTTCTATCTGGTGAGCAAGATGCATGAAACAGGTGAAATACCCTCAGGTTTCAAGAAGAATGTAATAATTCCACGTAAAAAGGAAGCAGGTGCTGGGAGGTGTAAATATTATCGAACTGTCAGTTTACAAAGTCATGTTTATAAAATACCGACACTAATTGATTACCGAAGAATAGAAAATCATGTGGAAAGCGACATCGGCAAAAACCATCAGAAATCTGTCGGTCTGTTGTTGACTCATTACTCATCAAAATGGCTCTGAGCACTATGGGACTTAACATCTCAGGTCATCAGTCCCCTAGAACTTAGAACTACTTAAACCTAACTAACCTAAGGACATCACACACATCCATGCCCGAGGCAGGATTCGAACCTGCGACCGTAGTGGTCGCGCGGTTCCAGACTGAAGTGCCTATAACCGCTCGGCCACCAGCGGCCGGCACTCATTACTCTAATTTGTATTTCATTTATTTAATTCATTTTCGCATCTGACACATTCTTGTGCCGATGTAATATATCAGTGATGATTACGAACAGCCTCAGTGATAGCAATGATAGAGACGTCAATTCCTGCTTTAATATTCATTCCACACTGGATTAAATGCGAAGGCTCGTGTTGAGCAATTTGACCTTTATTTTCCACTTAGATATCACCTTGAATCTACCTGCAGATATTTTGAAGGTGAAATAGTGACGAGAATACGATGCATAGTGCTGCATTGCTCCTCAAACGAAGAATTCAGGGATGCATTCCTCGTGAATTATTGACTTAGGGCAGCCCAGAAATAATCAAGCAGGAGATAATAATGCGTCGCAATCTGGGAGGATTCGCTTCCACAGCTGGGTAACATATTTTAAAACCATGCTAAAGACGATTTAGTTCCTCGTCACTCCGTTCAGCTCCTCAGAGAATATACGGTTTTGTTATCGAAAATTACCTATGAGTTACCAACAGACTCTGGCCAGTAGCCGTGGAGAGGAGACTGATCATTTAAAACTTTGCTTCCAGAGTTACAATTTGCTCAAGGAGAACGCATCATTCGAGAAAGGCAGTGAGAACAAGAGCGCAATATCGCTGAGAGGCGTCGCAGTTACAAGTGACAGAATCGTTGTTTCAGACCTCACGGTAGATAACAATTTTGGCCATACCCACAGAACCGAAGCACCTGGAATAACTACCAGCGTAATAATAGCGACAGATTTGTTCTGCTATAACTGTTTGGTGAAATAAAATGACACTGACATCTTTTAATAAATGGTTGGTTTGCGGAACCTGTAATTACTCAATACTTTAAAATTATCTTTTGGGCTGACACTACGTTCAAACGCTGTAAGGCAAGAAGTGGGAAAATGGAACATAATATGTAAGAAGGACGGAGGAAGCAGAAAGGAACTATGCATGTCGCTAGGACCAACCTTAATGGTAGAAGGGGTACTATGAGTACATGATATCTGACACTAGTTTTACGGTATCATTTACACTAATGCTTGTAGTAAAATAACGCAGCATGAGAAGAAGAAAAGCGAAGAATCATACTGTCAATAATTAACCAACATTTTCGTGCAAACAAATCTAATCATGTAGATTATTGAAATTTAGTTTCCTTTCAGAGGAATCATCATTTGATAAGAGAACTCATCTAACTGCTGATGAGGTACCTAAAATGTTTTTCAATGTTTTATTTATAGTAAAAGGTATTAATTGTGTTAGAATTAGGATAAGGCTACACATTTTCTTTCCACTCTTAACAATATTGTAAACTATGAAAGAAGTTTATTCAGTTTCGTCTTGCATAAAATGTGTAATAGTCTAATTTCATACTGCAGTTTTTGTAAGTATCATTAAGTAAGAGTATTTTCGTTCTTTTATATATTGTAATAGGGTATTCCCCTGTTCTGTGTAAAACGTACTGCAGTAAGAGAGAGCAATGTGCTAAAAGCGTTTTGAGATGGGTGCACGAACGCAGGCACTGGAGTGGTGGGGGCAAGCGTCGGCTGTGGATGTCTGCCGGCCGGAAATGCAAAGAGGGGGGACATCCCAAAAACGCTAGCCCACTTCGGCTGTGTACACGTGGGAAGGCGAGAGTATGGTAGGAGGCACTAACTGTGCAGAGGTAGTGGGCAACGATATTTCTTAGATAGAGGCGACGCCTCGCTATCTAGGAGGGTGGCACTAAGGACGGAGCAGTTGACCCGTGGGCATCCTCTCTAGGACAGCAACACTGTGGCTTCTGTGGCCAGAAAATCATGGGAAGGCACCTGAGCCGAAACAAGCGGTACTACGAGTCCTGGAGGCCACATATACTTTGACAGGACGTGACAATTGAGCTAATTTCGTTTTGTCTTGGCGTCTTGCAGCTACAGAGATTTGGCAGTTCAGTCAATCTTTGCAAGGCTATGCATGGAGGACAGTCCCAATCTGGAACCCGACTGCAAAACTGTAACTTTCTAAATAAATGTCAATCTTGGAAGTTCTGCTCTGCCTGGTAGCGCTGTGATCATGATCTTATCCCCTTTTTTTTCTCTTATTGAGACGTACTAGCATCTCACCGAAGACCAACCAGTTGAAGAAACAATTCTTTACCCGTCACACATTTTGGATGAGCTACTGTACCTGTTTAAAGCCGTGCCTCATAATCATCATCTTTTTTCTCTGCTTGAGAAACTCAGAGATCTCGTCTAATGACAAAAATGTAGATGGAGAAAGCCCATTAATTTGTATAATCACGATGCTATCAATTCCACCTCAACATGTAAACGCAGCGACGATTCGCTTTGGACAGTCAATCCCCTGAAGGAGACTTGCCCAAATCATGAAAGAGAGGACAGCCCTCTGCAGATGTAGCGGAAACTGCTGGGAGCAGATGGAAACGACAGTCAGATCATTGTGGCAAACTCAAATTTTTCATATCCCCTATTTGGTGTGCCACTATCCATGTAAATTATTGTGTGAAGTGTTAAATGTGACGTGGCATTTTGAACCCGTTTTTGGGTGAAGTTAGGACTAATAACCAAGACACGTTTTTGTTTTCTTTATCCGTTATTTTTTATAACACGAATATAGTAATAATAAGTATCGCAAAAGGAAATAAAGATATTTATATTTTGTGTCGATTATTTCTGTGTATTTCGATGTCAAATTTTATTGAAACGAGTTCCTCGAGCAGGCCGTGAACGTCCAAGCGACGTCTACTACCCTCCGTGTCATTCTCTGCCTTGTGGCCTCATGCAGGTGCCTTATGCGGGGGCACGTGGTTAGCGCACCGCAGACCCGGCCGTTTTGTAGGCTTATCAGACAGTGGGGACTCTATTACTCTGTCAAGCAGCTCCACAATTGGCACCACAAGGCTGAGTGTACCCGGCACCACTCCTCCCACCGAGGAAAAACTCTTGAGAGTAACAACCATCTAAACTCACCACTCAGCTACGGAGGCGGGCGGAAGTTTAAAGTACATAGGTTTCAATTACAATCGTTTGACGTCCACATTTATTTGCCGTCTTAACGTGTGAACATGTTTTTGCATACATACAAAATACATCGATAAACGAGACATATTGTATGAGACCTTAGTTAAAACCTTATACATAGTTATAGTTTCTCTTCCACGTCGATAACAGAACTCATGTCTCACCTACAGAGGGTTAGATTTATGTTCATTTCATTGGTGTAAAGTAACCATTTTATTACAGTGCTTGAAGCAAGGTCACTAAGTTTTTTTTTCATTTTTACATTGGTCAATACCAATTATTTTCTTTTCTTTTGTGCTATCATTTGTCGATTACTCTCTGGAATCCACGTCATAGAAATAAATATGTTGTTTTGTAGGGATGATGAGTGAAAGTGAGAAATTTCATTTGTTTAACTAACGGGTGAGTGGAAATCTTTGTTAATCATTGACAACGTGAACAGACTGAAAAGTGACTGTGCCATCTTTAAGGTGAACGAGAGACTGTTTGTGACTTAATAAGTAGTTGAAATGAGTGTATAAGTATGAATGAGAGATTTGTTTGGCAAAAAATACACTGTACCGGTTTTTAAAAGAAGTTAGTGGAGCAACTGAAGTGGTTTCCCCCGCATTTAATTTGTGCAGTCTGAAATAAAATCTTCAAATACACCAGTATTTTGTACGCACAGCTCCATACTTGAGTAAATGAAGTGTCCACTTGTTAAAATGTTAGCCGGCCGCGGTGGCCGTGCGGTTCTAGGCGCTCCAGTCCGGAGCCGCGCTGCTGCTACGGTCGCAGGTTCGAATCCTGCCTCGGGCATGGGTGTGTGTGATGTCCTTAGGTTAGTTAGATTTAAGTAGTTCCACGTTCTAGGGGACTGATGACCACAGCAGTTGAGTCCCATAGTGCTCAGAGCCATTTGAACCATTTTTTTTGTTAAAATGTTGCTTTGGCAGTGAACCGCTTCCCATCTTTCTTAACCATTTCCTCATGGTCATTTTAGAGATTCTGATGATAAAAATTGCTTGTTGTCGTCTCACTATTCTCAGTCACTACGACACAACCCGTGCATTTTTCCGCTGATTTTCCCATGTAATGAAACGGGACTGACTTGCATAATTTTTATTTAATTTCTTTGATTCATTCCCGTATCTGAGACATTCTCATATCGATTAAATACATAAATGCTAATTACAAGCAGCCTCATTGAATGCAACGATTACGCCGTCAATTCTTTCTTTTAAATTGTTCAAATGGCTCTGAGCACTAAGGAACTTAACTTCTGAGGTCATCAGTCCCCTAGAACTTAGAACTACTTAAAAACCTAACTAACCTAAGGACACTACACACATCCATGCCCGAGGCAGGATTCGAACCTGCGACCGAAGCGGTCGCGCGGTTCCAGACTGTAGCGCATAGAAACGCTCGGCCACTCCAGCCGGCCTTTTTTTTAAAAAAAAAAAAATATTATCTCCTCAATGGGTAGCTATTGCATGTCAGATTTTTTTTGTAACTGCATGTCTGTGTCACATAATGAGCTAAGAAAGGAACAGGCGAGTTTCAAAGACTCAAAGTTGGTCCCCATGGTTCGGTTGCGTTCCTCAGGGTCGATAGGCCTAATGTAGGCACGCAGGCCGTGTGTTCTGTTTAGGCCGTGCGCTGACCACAAGCAGTCTCAGTCGTTTTCTCTGAATACGGTGGTCAGCACAGCATGAGAGTCCATTGATTCCACATAAAAAAGCCGATATAATGAACCGTAACATAAACTTGTTCCTATGCAGAATGCTGCCCATCTTTACAAGGCAAAGCTTCTCAGTCGGAGCCATGGCCGGCAGCCAGCCTAGAAAGCAAGACAATGGGAAATCGCTGTTCACAGATAAAAATCTGCGCATTTCTCATGGGAAGAGATATATTTCAGTTCATTTCACATTTTCTTTTCTCCCTTTGCGAAGGCGAGGTGCAATCAGCCAAACTCATTCTCCACCCCAGGTGAAAGGCCTTTTGTATGGAAAAGGTGTGAAAGAGCTCCATTGGCTGCTCCTTAAAGAATAAGCACAGTGTGGGAAATAGCAGGCCGCTTTCTGAGAATTGCAGACATGGGAGAACCTGAGGTTCGATGAAATAAAACAAATCTGTGCAGAGTGTGAATTTTCTGCTTAGCTTTAAGGAAATGTACTCTCACAGACACGAGGTATCGGCTGTCTCATAAAATTTTCCATAAGAGAGGAGTTTAGCAGTTCTGTAACGAAGGTTTTCGGTTGATGTCCTCCACAGCTTGTATGCAGGAGAAATGTACAAAGATATGCAGAAATACTGCCGTATGACTCATCTTGAAAATACACTCCTGGAAATGGAAAAAAGAACACATTGACACCGGTGTGTCAGACCCACCATACTTGCTCCGGACACTGCGAGAGGGCTGTACAAGCAATGATCACACGCACGGCACAGCGGACACACCAGGAACCGCGGTGTTGGCCGTCGAATGGCTCTAGCTGCGCAGCATTTGTGCACCGCCGCCGTCAGTGTCAGCCAGTTTGCCGTGGCATACGGAGCTCCATCGCAGTCTTTAACACTGGTAGCATGCCGCGACAGCGTGGACGTGAACCGTATGTGCAGTTGACGGACTTTGAGCGAGGGCGTATAGTGGGCATGCGGGAGGCCGGGTGGACGTACCGCCGAATTGCTCAACACGTGGGGCGTGAGGTCTCCACAGTATATCGATGTTGTCGCCAGTGGTCGGCGGAAGGTGCACGTGCCCGTCGACCTGGAACCGGACCGCAGCGACGCACGGATGCACGCCAAGACCGTAGGATCCTACCCAGTGCCGTAGGGGACCGCACCGCCACTTCCCAGCAAATTAGGGACACTGTTGCTCCTGGGGTATCGGCGAGGACCATTCGCAACCGTCTCCATGAAACTGGGCTACGGTCCCGCACACCGTTAGGCCGTCTTCCGCTCACGCCCCAACATCGTGCAGCCCGCCTCCAGTGGTGTCGCGACAGGCGTGAATGGAGGGACGAATGGAGACGTGTCGTCTTCAGCGATGAGAGTCGCTTCTGCCTTGGTGCCAATGATGGTCGTATGCGTGTTTGGCGCCGTGCAGGTGAGCGCCACAATCAGGACTGCATACGACCGAGGCACACAGGGCCAACACCCGGCATCATGGTGTGGGAAGCGATCTCCTACACTGGCCGTACACCACTGGTGATCGTCGAGGGGACACTGAATAGTGCACGGTACATCCAAACCGTCATCGAACCCATCGTTCTACCATTCCTAGACCGGCAAGGGAACTTGCTGTTCCAACAGGACAATGCACGTCCGCATGTATCCCGTGCCACCCAACGTGCTCTAGAAGGTGTAAGTCAACTACCCTGGCCGGCAAGATCTCCGGATCTGTCCCCCATTGAGCATGTTTGGGACTGGATGAAGCGTCGTCTCATGCGGCCTGCACGTCCAGCACGAACGCTGGTCCAACTGAGGCGCCAGGTGGAAATGGCATGGCAAGCCGTTCCACAGGACTACATCCAGCATCTCTACTATCGTCTCCATGGGAGAATAGCAGCCTGCATTGCTGCGAAAGGTGGATATACACTGTACTAGTGCCGACATTGTGCATGCTCTGTTGCCTGTGTCTATGTGCCTGTGGTTCTGTCAGTGTGATCATGTGATGTATCTGACCCCAGGAATGTGTCAATAAAGTTTCCCCTTCCTGGGACAATGAATTCACGGTGTTCTTATTTCAATTTCCAGGAGTGTAGGTTAAGGAAAGACAAACCGTTTATAGCGTTTGTAGACTTAGAGAAAGCTTTTAACAATGTTGTCTACAATACACCCTTTAAAAATTCGGAAGGTATCGGGGGTAAAATACAGAGAGCGAAATGTATTTTATTACTCTGACGGAAAACAAACGGCGGTTATAAGAGTCGAAGGGTAAGAAGGGGAAGTAGTGGTTGAAAAAGGAGTGAGACAGCTGCACCCGATGTAATTCAATCTATACATTGAGCAAGTAGTATATGAACCGTATGAAAGATTTGACGTAGGAATTAAAGTTGAAGAAGAACAAATAAAAGCTTTCTGTAGGTTTGCCGATAACATTATAATTCTGTCAAAGACAGCAAAGGACTTGGAAGAGCAGTTGAATGGGGTGACTTCTGTCTTGAGAGGCGGATATAAGATGAACATCGACAAAAGCAAAGCAGGGGTAATGGAATTTAGTCGAATTAAAGTAGGCGATGCTGAGGGTTACAGATTAGGTAATAAGACACTAAAAGCAATACATGAGTTGTGCTATTTGAGCAACAAGTGATGATGACGGAAACAGAGAGGATTTATAATGGAGACTGCCAATAGCAACAAAAGTGATTTTGAAGATGACACATTTGTTGACATAGAAAAATAAATTTAAATGTTAGGAAGTCTTTTCTACAGTTACGTTTCTCTAGTGTAGCCTTCTACGGAAGTGAAACGTGGACGGTAAGTAGCTCAGACAAGAAAAGAACAGATGCTTTTGAAACGGGGAGTCACAGAAAAATGCTGATGACTGGATGGGTAGATCGCCTAACTAATTAGGATGTACTGAATAGTACTGTGGAGTAAAGATATTTGTGACATAACTTGGCTAACAGAAGGGATCGTTTAATAGGACACATTCTGAGAAATCAAAGATTCCTCATTTCAGTATTGGAGGGAAGTGGAGGGGTAAGAACTGTAAAGGAGGATGAAGAGGTGACTACAGTAGGCACGTTCAAATAGGTGTAGGCTGCTGTAGTTATTCGAAGATGAAGAGGCTTACTCGGAACTGAGTAGCATAGACAGCTGTTTCAAACCAGTCTTCTGACTGAAGACCACAACAATACAAGTGATGGGTGTGACAAGACATACTTAGAAACAGTACGAATTCCTTTTTTTAAAGCTACGTAACACAGATAGTTTGGAACTCCACTCATAATGGAAATATATTGACAACAAACAGATATGACGTCTTTTAATAGGACACATTCTGAGAAATCAAAGATTCCTCATTTCAGTATTGGAGGGAAGTGGAGGGGTAAGAACTGTAAAGGAGGATGAAGAGGTGACTACAGTAGGCACGTTCAAATAGGTGTAGGCTGCTGTAGTTATTCGAAGATGAAGAGGCTTACTCGGAACTGAGTAGCATAGACAGCTGTTTCAAACCAGTCTTCTGACTGAAGACCACAACAATACAAGTGATGGGTGTGACAAGACATACTTAGAAACAGTACGAATTCCTTCTTTTAAAGCTACGTAACACAGATAGTTTGGAACTCCACTCATAATGGAAATATATTGACAACAAACAGATATGACGTCTTTGAGGGTGTCCATGTTGAAACAGGCAGCCCTGTCCATGAGGTGGTTGCTACAAACAAACGAGGTGTCACTAAATCCAAGCAGAAAGATAAGTATTTACGTGTTCAGTGAACTAGAGACGGTATTGTCATATCTTAAAAAGAAACTTGCAAGGTTTAGTCCTGGGCATGAGTACGTACTTATAGAATAAGTGCGGCTGAAATTAGAAGATTAGTTCACTAAGCACTGTATACATAAATCATGTAAATAGTATAGCAGTTAGTGATGAGAGTAACTGTCCTTGGTATACTGTCTCTGTGAAGAGTCTTCTAAAGAAACAATGACAACTGCGCAATTGGTGTCAAAGCATAGGTCTGTGCCTATAGAAAAATAAATCCACATACATCGCATCTGCTATCAAAAGAGCAATGCGCGAATCTTTCAGCGACTGCAGTAGCAGAAATGTATCGAAAACTTCGCACGGAACCCAATAAAATTCTGGTCATGTGAAAAGATTGTCAGTGGTATTGAGACACTCATGAATGACACAGGACCTGAAACTGATGGTGCAAAGAAGAAACAGAAATACTGAACTCCGTTTTCAAATGTTCCTTTACAAGAAGAAATGCCTCAGTTTAGTCTCTGTACTGCTGAAAAGATGAGTGAAAGAAGTGTTAGTGTTAATGCCGTTGAGAAACAGTTGAAATCGTCAAAACTGAGCAAAGTCCTATGGAATCCCTGCCATATTCTATAATTAATATGCGGCTGCGTGAGCCCTTTCTCTTACTATAATCTATAGTAGATGTCTCGAACAATAATCCATGCCTAGACGTTGTAAGAAAGCACAAGTCACACCCGTTTATAAGAAGGGTAATAGAAGTGATCCACAAAACTACCGTCCAGTATCCCAGACGTCACTTTTTACAGACTCTTAGAACATATTCTAAACTCAAACATAATAAGGTATCTCGAACAGAATGACCTCCTCCATGACAACCAACATGGGTTCCGAAAACGTAGATCACGCGAAACTCAACTCACACAAATTTGTCCCTTGATTGAGGATTCTTTTGGTAAGGACGACGCAGCATGTTATTTTGGTTGGGGAGTCATTGTCAGATGTAGAAGTAACACCGGATGTGCTCCAGGGATGTGTGTTGATATCCTTGCTGTTCGTTTTATGTATTAATGATCTTGCGGACAATATGAATAGTAATTTCAGATATTTTGCTGATGATGCACTTACCCATAATGAAGTACTGTCTGGAATAATCTGCATAGACATTCAGTTAGCCCTTGAAAAGATTTCATAGTGGTACAAAAATTGGCAACTTACCTTAAATGTTCAGAAATGTAAAACTGTGCACTTCACAAAACGAAAAAACATAGTGTCGTACGGATATAATATCAACGAAGAACCATATGTACAATCCCATTTTAATTCTCGCAACGCTTCAACACTGAGTGATATATAAAGGGTGTATCAAACGATACGAAAAAACTTCGAGAGGATGTAGAGAGTGCCTTGAGGAACAAATTAAGGATATCAGGAAACGTCATCCAGTGACGCTACAGAGTGTCTAAGACATAGCCGCCAGCACCTGTCCCTAAGCCACTACTTTGGCAGCAAACGTGACTTTATATGCTGTTACACTGTAGGCGGAATGTCTCGCAAAGTTGTTTGTTGTTCAGTGATTGCGAATAACAGCCACGATCGTCCGTGGAGAAGATGAAGCTAGCTGTCACATTGACTGGCCTTGTCTCCTATGAACGCGATGCTCTGTGTCCTCGTTGGATGACGGTTTCGTACACAGATTTATATCGGCGGCCTATGTTTCTCTTGTATGCTGACAAACGTAGGGCACCATCGCATTCATAGCAGACAAGGCTGCCTACGCAGCAGCTAACTCCATCTTCTCCAGTGATGATCGTCGCAGTCAGTCGCTATCACTGAAAAACAAACAACATTGCGAGACGTTCCACCCCTCGAAGTTCGTCGGTATCGTTTTGTAACACCCTGTATGTACTGTATAAGTGTCTGTGGCATTGAAAAAAGCTGAAATCACCAAAATCTGACAAAACGTAAGACCAGAAGGAAGCCTTTTCGACTTATGTACTGAATTTTCTGCTGTATTAGACCATCTCTTAAACATAATTTTCTGAGGCATCTTCTCACGGTTCGTGCGGCTCCCCCGGTCGGAGGTTCGAGTCCTCCCTCGGGCATGTGTGTGTGTTGTCTTTACCGTAAGTTAGTTTAAGTTAGTTTAATTAGTGTGTAAGTCTAGGGACCGATGACCTCAGCAGTTTGGTCCCATAGTCCTTACCACAAATTAAAGCAGAAAACCATAATTTACTTTAGATGTTTTGAACGAACAGCTGTGCCCAGTAGTTGAAAGAAACAAAGATCACAACCGTCTTCATGAATGGTAGTAGAAATGATTGGCAAAACTACCGTTCAGTGTCTTCGAGATCCATCTCTTGTACATTCTTAGAACAGTTTCGAGTTCAAATGTCATGAGGTATCACGAACAGAATGACCTCTTCCATGCCAGTCACTTACGAGGCGCGGTATAAGGCGCTGCAGTCATGGACTGTGCGGGTGATCCCAGTGAAGGTTCGAGTCCTCCCTCGGGCATGGGTGTGTGTGTTTGTCCTTAGGATAATTTAGGTTAAGTAGTGTATAAGCTTAGGGACTGATGACCGTAACAGTTAAGTCCCATAAGATTTCACATATATTTTTTGAACTTACGAGGCCGAAAAGTCTATCATGCGAAACCGAACAAGCTTTTTTTCTCACATGACAGTGTGAAAGCCACCGATCAAGGCAGTCAGAAAGCTACAACATTTCTTGACTTTCGAAAAGCTTTTGACTAAATACCACACCAACGTTTATTAACGAAGTTAAGATCATATGAAGTATCAAACGAAATTTGTGACTGGATTGAGAATAGCTAGGTAGACAGCCGCAGCATGCTATCTTGGGTGGAGAGTCATTGGCATATGTAGAAATAACTTTAGACTTGCTCCAGGGAAGTGTGTTGGTGCCCTTGCTGTTCACGTCGTATATGGGATGATTTTGCTAAATGGGGAGAAACAGCAGGAAACGATCTCTCGGAGATTAGAGAGCAATAAAGGGTATATGGTGGGATGGCCGGAAATGCGTTCCACGGGAGGTATACCTACACGAAGGTGGAGATAAAAGGTCATTAACAGTCGCCCCGGTATCAGCATCAGGCATATGTCCTGCCAGCATCGTGTGTGCCAGTCGTCCATATCGAGAATTCTCAACAGCTGCTATTATCCTTATCGCTTACTACACATACAGGCCTTACTAGTTACGGACATGCCTCTACGGCGACGTTTCTGTCACTGGCTAGTCGCACAGGCCGTCTCTCTGCTAGAATTTCCGTCGTCCATCCTATTCACAAATGTGGTTACCTTAAAGAGAGGAGGCATCGTCGATCTTCAGAACACCTACCTCTTGGCTACGGAACAACATCCTGTGGTAGCAACTAACCATCAGCACCGGTTCAGCCTCAATGCGTGAGCGGAGACTATTGGTGACCACTTCGTACGATACGTCTCCCTTCCATAACGCCTCAGGGGTGAGCCATCTCTGGACATACTGTAAGTAACGCTACTTCCCCTTCTGGAAGACGTGCCATTCGTGGTACGAAGGGTAATGTGGCTACTACATGATGATGCTCCAGCTCATTGCCCTCTTAGGTGTGACCGAGCGATGTGGCGCAATGGCTAGCAAACTGGACTCGTATTCGGGAGGACGACGGTTCAAATCAGCGTCTGCCCATCCTGATTTAGGTTTTCCGTGATTTCCCTAAATTGATCTAGGCAAATGGCAGGATGGTTCCTTTGAAAGGGCACGGTCGATTTCCTTCCACATTCTTCCCTAATCCGAGCTTGTGCTCCGTCTCTAATAATCTCGTTGTCCACGGGACGTTAAACATTAATCTCCTCCTTCTCCTCCTCTTGGGTGTGGAGACAACACATTATTACAGAGAGAACATTCCCAATTGTCTTGCGTCTTCTCATTTATACTTTCAATCCCAGAAACCAACAGTGTCGAAGAACTTTTATCTCCACCTTCGGTGGGCATTTCCAACCACGTGACCATATGACCCTTTTAGCTGCCCGCCTCCGGTAGCTGAATGGTCAACGCGACAGAATGTCAATCCTAAGGGCCCGGGTTCGATTAGCGACTGGGTCGGAGATTTTCTCAGCTCAGGGACTGAGTGTTGTGTTGTCCTAATCATCATCATTTCATCCCCATCGACGCGCAAATAGCCGAAGTGGCGTAAAATCGAAAGACTTGCACCGGGCGAACGGTCTACCCTATGGGAGGCCCTAGTCACACTACAAAAAAAAACCTTTTAGCTCTTTATCTTGTCAGATATCGTTCTCTACAGTTTCCGTCCATTTAGTAAAATGACCCTGAATTAATGACCTGACAGTCAACATTAACAATAACCTATTGATTTTCACAAATATGGTAGTTATCCATAATGAAGTACTGTCTGAAAAAGCTGCATAATCTTCAGAGTCTGATAAGATTTCAGTATGATGCAAACACTGCCATCATGTTTTAAACATTCAGAAATATAAAATTTTGCCCTTAGAAGCAGCAAAAACGTAATATACTATGACGTCAATATCAATGAGTCACAACTGGATTCAGTGATCTAACAGAACGACGCGGATATAACAGTTCGTAGGCAAATGTAATGGAATTATCACATATATTTAGTTGTGGGTAAAACAGGCGGCATTGATAGGAAACTGAGAAAACACTTTTATTTTACAAGGGAGATTACTTACAAAACACTCGAGTAACCTATCCCAGAATATTGCAGGACCCACACCACATAAGACAACAAAGGATTATTAACGGATGCAAAGAAGATTTTCATGAACGTCACAGGTTTGCTTGATCCACATGAGAGTTACCCGGAGATGCTGAAAAACCAGATGTGGTAGATGCTCGAAGATAGACGCAACTATTCCGCGAAAGCCTACTTGCAAGATTTTAAAACATAGCTATAAACTGCTGAGCCAAAAATTATGACCACCTGTTTGATAGCTTGTTTGTCCATCTTTGGAACGAAATATATCACTGATTCTGCGTATCATGGATCCGACAGTTTGTTGATAGGTTTGTAAAGGTATGTGGTATTCGATGTCTACGCACAGGTCAAGTAATTCGCATAAATAACGGACAGCTGATTTGCGTACGCGATGATGGCGCTCTATAGCGGCCCAGACTGGTTCCATAGGTTTTACACCAGTCGAATTTGGTCGCCGAGACATCAACGTTAGTTCACTATTATGCTACTCAAACCACTGTAGCACGGCTCCGGCTCCGAGACATGGACAATTATACTGCTGAAAGATGACATCGCCGTTGGGGAAGACATCAAGTATGAAGGGATGCAGGTGTTTCGCAGCTGTCAGCATATTCTCCGATTACTACTACAAGTCCCATGCAAGCGCAGGAGAATGTCTTCCAGAGAATAATACTGCCCCCACCAGCCTGCATCCAAAGCGCGCTGCACGTTTCGAACCTCTGTGTGCTCCGAAACACTTTTGCATAAACCAGCAATGTGCTCTTTCGGCAGAGATGCCACAGATCACCACCTATTCTGCTTTACTGAGCAGACAAGCCTCCGAACCCCACGTTCTGTGAAGAGTCGTGGACGTCCAACCTTTTAGCTCCTAGTGGTGGTAGTTTCATTGTCCTTCTACGTCTTTCTGTAGGTGCTCACGACAGTAGCACGGTAACGTTCGACCAGCTTCACCGATTCGAGATACTCGTTCACAGGCTCTGCTTAATAATAATCTCCCCTTTGTCAAAGTCGCTTATCCCAATACGTTTCCCCATTTGCTGCCCATATTTTCACTAGGGTGACCCACATTCGTGTCTCTTCGCTTACAACCTTTGTTACCGCGTTACGTGCCCGCAGCGCGACCAGGTGACATCCAACGTCGCGGTGGGCGGTGGTCATAATGTTTTGGCTTATCAGTGTAAGTGAGGAATTTCGTATTACGAGGTATGTACAGAAAGTAAAATCCTTTTCTGTTTACTTCGATGACAACACTTCAGTCTCAGTCCGTCAGATGCGCATTAGTTCCTGTGAGTAAAGAAGAAGGAGATCACACCGTATTGAGTTCTCTGTGTATTTTTTAAACACTATCGCGCTTCTTAAGGATGATGAAGTTGACTGAAAATCCCGGCGCTTGTGAGATTAGATCAGCAATTTGTTTTCTGAAGTCTAAGAACAATAAACGGGTCGACATTCATCAACAGTTTTGCGGGGTTTTCAGAGGAAATATTATGAATGATTCGCTGATTACCTTGCTATTCTCATTTAAAGTTAGGGAGAATTACGAAACCTCTTGTTTTGAATGAACAGTCTAATGAGTATGGACTGGCGTTAAACAAAAGAAAGGACTAGCTGGAGTAAGTTTAGCGGCAAGTAAGACAAAAACGATAAAAGAAGCAGGCTATTACGGAGAGAGAATTCCTCACAAAAAAGCCTGTTGGTATCAAACATATGACTAGCGGGAACTATGGTGGGCACAAACTGCAGGAGAAAATGGAGATTGGAATGCGTCTAAGAAATAATCGAAGACGATGGGTCTAAATACGCTACCGGCCATTAAAATTGATACACCACGAAGATGACGTGCTACAGACGCGAAATTTAACCGACAGGAAGAAGATGCTGTGATATGCAAATGATTAGCTTTTCAGAGCATTCACACAAGGCTGGCGCCGGTGGCGACACCTACAACGTGCTGACATGAGGAAAGTTGCCAACCGATTTCTCCTACACAAACAACAGTTGACCGGCGTTGCCTGGTGAAACGTTGTTGTGATGCCTCGTTAAGGAGGAGAAATGCGTGCCATCACGTTTCCGACTTTGATGTAGGTCGGAGTGTAGCTTATCGCGATTGCAGATTATCGTATCGCGACATTGCTGCTCGCGATGGTCGAGATCCAATGACTGTTAGCAGAATATGGAATCGGTGGGTTCGGGAGGGTAGTACGGAACGCCGTGCTGGATCCCAACGGACTCGTATCACTAGCAGTCGAGATGACAGGCATCTTATCCGTATGGTTGTAACGGATCGTGCAGCCACGTCTCGATCCCTCAGTCAACAGATGGGGACGTTTGCAAGACAACAACCATCTGCACGAACAGTCCGACGACGTTTGCAGTAGCATGGGCTATCAGCTCGGAGACCATGGCTGCGGTTACCCTTGACGCTGTATCACAGACAGGAGGGCCTGCGATGGTGTACTCAACGACGAACCTGGGAGCATGAATGGCAAAGCGTCATTTTTTCGGGTGAATCCAGGTTCTGTTTACAGCATCATGATGATCGCATCCGTGATTGGCGACATCGCGGTGAACGCACATTCGAAGCGTGTATTCGTCATCACCATACTGGCGTATCACCCGGCGTGATGGTATGGGGTGCCATTGGTTACACGTCTCGGTCACCTCTTGTTCGCATTGACGGCACTTTGAACAGTAGACGTTACATTTCAGATGTGTTACGACCCGTGGCTCTAGTCTTCATTCGATCAAAATGGTTCAAATGGGTCTGAGCACTATGGGACTTAGCATCTGAGGTCATCAGTCCCCTAGAACTTAGAACTACTTCAACCTGACTAACCTAAGGACACCACACACATCCATGCCCGAGGCAGGATTCGAACCTGCGACCGTAGCGGTCGCGCGTTCCAGACTGAAGCGCCTAGAACCGCTTGGCCACACCGGCCAGCTTCATTCGATCCCTGCGAAACCCTACATTTCAGCAGGATAATGCACGACCGCAATTTGCAGGTCCTGTACGGGCCTTTCTGGATACAGAAAATGTCCGACTGCTGCCCTGGCCAGCACATTCTCCAGGTCTCTCATCAATTGAAAACGTCTGGTCAACGGTGGCCGAGCAACTTGCTTTGTCACAGTACGCCAATCACTACTGTTGATGAACTGTGGTATCGTGTTGAAACTGCATGGGCAGCTGTACCTGTACACGCCATCCAAGCTCTGTTTGACTCAATGCTCAGGAGTATCAAAGTCGTTATTACGAATGGCTCTGAGTACTATGGGACTCAACATCTGAGGGCATCAGTCCCATAGAACTTATAACTACTTAAACCTAACCAACCTAAAGACATCACACACATCCATGCCCGAGGCAGGATTCGAACCTTCGACATTAGCGGTCACGCGGTTCCAAACTGAAGCGCCTAGAACCGCACGGCCACAACGTCCGGCGCCGTTATTACGGCCAGAGGTGGTTGTTCTGGGTACTGATTTCTCAGGATCTATGCACCCAAATTGCGTGAAAATGTAATCACATGTCAGTTCTAGTATAATATATTTGACCAATGACTAACCGTTTATCATCTGCATTTCTTCTTGGTGTAGCAATTTTAATGACCAGTAGTGTAGTACTCAGAGATGAGGAGTATCACAGCACGGAGGTCGTGGCAGATCACAACACTTCCTCAGCAAAAAACAGAATCGGCTATAGAATCAGCGTGAGAGTGACTGGGCTTAGAAATGAGGAGACCGACAAGAAGGATTTTCTGAAATTCTCAAGGAAAAAAGTTTATGCTGTTTCAAATACCGTTTTTCTTTCAACAAACCGACTCTCAGTGTGACAAGAATTTCTTTATAATCTTAGATCAAATAACATCCACATAAGAAATTGTTAATTATATTTGCACAAAATCAATGGAGTGACAGCAAAAGTTATTTTTTATCGAACTGTGTTCATGTCTCATTTCGCAAACCTTTCAATATTAGTAGAAACACAATTTGTGAATAACTTTTCATTTATAACGTGACTTATCATTATTAATATTTACTATTTAGAATTACAATAGGCTTCGACTACGTTTTAAAGAATGTTCTGGCATATAGGCCTAGGGGACTTTTGTTATCAACGTAATTCTTGAAAGAAAAAAAACGCTGAACATGTATACAAGTACTGAAATTCAAAATATGAGTCCATTTTACACGCCACAGTTGCTTACATCAACAGATTGTGCTTAATAAATTTTATTCAAGTACGCTGACACTAGAATCCTGAACGTCAACTCAGAGTACATGATAGAGTACAAAGTTTATGTTCAGAGGCATACCTCTAATTCAGATGAGTTAAAGAGTACGATAACATTTAGATGTAAAATTTCATGTTCAGAATTGATTCATACAACTCACAAAGTAGAATGATTATGCAGTTGAATGTATTATTTGTATATATGGGTTGTGTGGTACATCTGTGCGAACTCTGATCTGAGTTTTTAATCATCTGTAGCGTTGTGAAGACCTGCTTTGTAGTGCAGAAATTTGTGTATTTTTATGACCAACATTGTACACACAGTTTTAGCAACCGTTTGGCATAGTGTTGTATTGTGTCTGCATGGGGTCCTCTGGGCACGTGGAGGTATCGACAGGGTGTGTCGGGCGAGGCACCCTGCCGAACAGTGGCGGTACCATAAGATCGCCAAGTGCAATTGAATAGCCGGACAGCCCACACGGACACACAGAGTATGTCGGCCGTCTGCAGCGCCGTAGATGTTTGAACGACAAAGCAAGTTAAAGGCTGCTGACAAATTGACAGCTGGAAAGAAAACAGTTTGCAAACGTAACTTATGATAATACAAGACTTTTAGCATGAGAATAGAGGGCATTACGGAGCAGCAACAAACGTCGTTACCAAATATTAATAATTCGGTGGGACGAAGAATCCAAACTGGTCACTTACACGCACTGCCTGGTGCATTAAATTCACGACAGCATTTCAATAATAGGTCATCTGCCAGTATTAGCCGTTTGCCTCAAAGTAATAACTAAAGCCCATACAAAACAACAGTGAGACGTTCGTTAAAATATGGGTTATTTTATCTTTTCCTTATTTTAAATGTAGTGACTGGAAGGTGTCGTGCAGAAGGTAGGTGTCATCAACTAGCCATGGTCTGTAACAGAATACTTTGCGGAAAAAACGATTTTAATTTTTTTTTTCATTTCTATATTTGGCTCACACAATCCCTTTATTTGTAATTAACTGAAAATAGTGTAAGCACGGATAATAATTTTATTGTTAATAGATGTACTTAACACAAATAGCTCCCAGTGCGGAATATTAAACAAATCCTTCCGTGCACAGTTTTGTAGTATGAGGCTAGCTTTGTACAGTCAGTATGCTTCTCTATGTTCATTGTTTAATTTGTGCGCCCCCGTTAAATTTCTCTTTGATAAAATGCTGTTTCAGCATTTTTCAAGGCTGTCCAATATTATGTATTGTAAATTTAATCAGAAGAATAATTTTTCGCCTTCTTCAATCGTTTTAACGGTTGGACTAATATTTGAAGTCACTCATGACGACTGTGGAACGAATCCTGAATCACTGGGCCATCTCAAATGGCTCTGAGCACTATGGGGCTCAACATCTATGGTCATCAGTCCCCTAGAACTTAGAACTACTTTAACCTAACTAACCTAAGGACATCACACAGCACCCAGTCATCACGAGGCACAGAAAAATCCCTAACCCCGCCGGGAATCGAACCCGGGAACCCGGGCGTGGGAAGCGAGAACGCCATCGCACGACCACGACTTGGCCATCTCACTCTGTAGCAGCAGAGAGGACTGTGGAAGGAGAAAATCATGAAGAGACTGACACTGAGTTGCTAAGACCGCAACAGCAGTACAGCTGCCAAACGCATTAACAGTAATCACTGGACACGATCTCTGGCCCGGCAATATAACTTTGTATTATGTTTTAAATTTATCATCTGTTCTAGTTTAGAAAAACAGTAGAGCCTGATTCTATCTCTCAGTTATATAGTCTCCCTTTCGTATCTTCAATATAGAGTCTTACTTATTTCCTAGTCACTTCAGTTCTAAGGCCGTCTCGCTGACACCAGAATATATTTGTCCATCGTGTACAGCTACCGAACTACGCAACAGCATCCAACAGAATTCCATGTGGGCGGCGACAGATGAGCATAAAAGTAGCAATACCACGCTTCATAATCTCGTTGCCTCCTGCTGATACACACCACTGGCGGCAGTGATAGGTTATCTGGCGCTCAGGGATGCGCGCGCGTTTATTTTGGCTATCTGGTGGCGTTAGCTAATTACCAGCTGCCACCGACACCTCTGGTTCACTGGCATCGGCTGTTTCCGCCCTACAGCGTCCTCGAGCTCAAAACTGGGTTACAGAAAACCGTTCCCGATCTGGAACCACCGGTAACGAAATTACTGGGAAAATAACCGAAAAAGATATTTTGCCTCAAATAACCGTTTCCGGTGTCGTATATGATTACTCTGCCACAAAAATATAAATAATTTAATTTTCTCTGCGACTTTCTGCAATTTGAATTAATTTCTCTATTTAATGTGTTACGTCGGAGTTTGGAACATCGTTTTCGGGACTAGGATATGCAGGGAAGGATAGAGATAATTCTTCGTGGGTGTATTGAAGCCAATAATACATAATCTACATCGAAATGACCTTTTAGCAGCTCTTTAGATAGCTTGTTATCTATAACATAATAATCGCAGTTTTCTGCTGTCTGGCATAAACGATTCTAAAAGGCTGTCTGAAATATATTCCTTTGCGTCAGGATATTTAGATGGGTATGATAATCAGTTGATACCGTTATCCTGATGCACACTTAGGAGACTAAAGTCATGTCATAGCAATACACACATATAGAAATAGCGGTAGTCACGTTTACACAAGGTATAAAACTGCAGTACATTGGCAGAGCTGTCATATGTATTCAGGTGATTCATGTGAAATGTCCGATGTGATCGTGGACGCATGACGCTAATTAACTGACTTCGAACACAGAATGGTAGTTGGAGCTAAACGCATGGCATATTCCATTTCGGAAAACGTTAGGGAATTAAATATTCCGACACCTACAGTGTCAAGAGTGTGGCGAGAATATCATATTTCAGGCAATATCTCTCACCACGGACAACGCAGTGGCCGACGGCCTTGACCTAACGACCGAGAGCAGCGGCGTTTGCTTAGTGTTGTCAGTGGTAACAGACAAGTAACACTAGACGAAATAACCACAGAAATCAATGTGGGACGTACGACGAACGTATCCGTTAGGACAGTGTTGCGAAATGTAACGATAATGGGCTACGGCGCAGAAGACCGACTTACAAGGTGAGGCCGCCAATTGTGAAATTCAGATTCGATTCATACTGCGCATAATAAAAGCTCATGGCCAGAGGTGTAATGTGGCAAAGCACCAAGATGCACTTCTCAGCTGTTGTCGAGAAAATCTACTGTTAAAAGAAACCGTTGCGGTGAAATAATCTCTACGATTAATAATTTTCAACAGCGTCGTGGCGCAGCGGTAAGCGCTCGGGTTCGTAATGAGAAGATCGCCGGATCGAATCTCGCACCATGCAATATTTTTTTGTTATTAGTTTTTTGTAATTCAAATATATATATATATACTATTAATGAATTTCTTATGCATGTTGGTGAAGGCGGATAGCTCTCCAATTGTACCGCCTCCATTTTTCCGTTTGTTTGACAGCGTGTACCAAAGTTTTCACGTTCGCACTGATTTTCGACCATGTTATCAGTTGCGCTAGGGACCGCATCTACCTTCTTTCGAAGTTAGCAGGCAACTACGCTGTTATGCGGCGGCTCGTTACGGCCCATTCAACATCTGTCCTTCAAGTGTAACGAGCGAGTAACGGAGTTTATATTTCATACCTGCCACAGCAAATTTGTGTTCGTGGGGTCTCTATTCTAATTCGAACGTTTGACTTACGCTATACGTATTCGTTTCGGAATATCGTTTCTACGTCTTCCGTTAACTATACGTGGTTAACATTATGAAGACAATTAATAACATTTGTGAAATACAACTTTGTTTGCGGAAAACATAATGATGTTCGAAGTCGTCAGTTTTTCCACGACAAACGACTTTCAACAACTTATAATATGCATAATTGTTGCAACTGATTGCCGGGAATTATATATATATATATATATATATATGTGTGTGTGTGTGTGTGTGTGTGTGTGTGTGTCATATATATATGTGTGTGTGTGTGTGTGTGTGTGTGTGTGTGTATACATTTGAATTACAAAAAACAAATATTAAAAATAAAATAAAAAGGTTGCATGCCGCGAGATTTCATACGGCGACCTTTGGATTACGAACCAGAGCGCTTACCGCTGCGCCACGACGCTGTGGAAAACTGTTACTCGTAGAGAGTATTTCACCGCAACGGCTTCTTTTAACTGTCGATTTTCTCGACAACGGCTGAAAAGTGCATCTTGGTGCTTTGCCACATTACACCTCTGGCCATGAGCTTTTATTATGCGCAGTATGAATCGAATCTGAATTTCACAATTGGCGGTCTCCCCTTGTTAGTGCATTTGTTAACACCACGACATCTCCTGCAGCGCCTCTACTGAGCTCTTGTACGTATCGGTTGAACTCTAAACGACTGGAAAACCATGGCCGGGCCAGATGAGTTCCGGTTTTAGTTGGTGAGAGCTGATGGTAGGGTTAGAGTCTGGCGCAGACGCCACGAAGCCATGGACCTAAGTTAGCAACAAGGCGCTGTGCAAGCTGGTGGTTGCTCCATAATGGTGTGGGCTGTGTTCTCGTGGAACAGACTGGTCCAACTGAACTTATCATTAACTGCAAGTGGTTATATTCGGCTTCTTGGATACCATTTGCAGCCATGGACTTCATGTTCCTAAATAACGGTAGAATGTTTATGGGCGACAATGCTCCATATCACCTGGTCACAATTGTTCGCGATAGGCTTGAAGAACATTCTGGACAATGGACAATTCGAGGGAATGATTTGGCCTTCCATATCGCGAGCCATGAATCCCATCGATCATTTATGGGACATCATCGAGAGGTCAGTGGTGCACAAAATCTTGCACCGTCAACACTTCCTCAGTTGTGGACGGCTATAAAAGCAGAATAGTTCAATATTTTTGCGGGGGACTTCCAATGACTTGTTGAGTCCATGCCAGGTTGAGCTGTTGCACTAAGCTTGGCAAAAGGTGGTCTGATACGTTATTAGCAAGTATCCCATAACTTTTGCCACCTGAGTGTATGCTCTATAAACAAAGACATCTAAAATAATGACTTACAGCCCAGTTTTGTGTAAGTGGTCATTACGGCCAGCAACATAAATGCACAAAATTTCATTTGGCAGCTTATGCCGGAAACCACTTGTCCTTTTTAAGGGTTGGTAAAAATTAAGTAATAAGAGGTTGGTGTGTCGAATGTACGAAGAAATACAGAAGAAGGCAAAGAACCGATTATCTTAAAAGGTCGAACAAATCTCAAATGATATACCTACCTGTTTTTCGTTAACTGTGTTAAACAGCTTTGATCTTCCTGTTCTCCCTTAGCGTTTGTTCCGCATGCTGGCGGGGTCCACTAGTTTGGCTGTCTTTCACCATTTTACACGATCTTGTGCCTGATCACAGTGCAGACGTTTAATCTTGAGGTGTCCTTCCAGGGTGTCAAGCATCGTTGCCTAGATGGTCCTACAGGGCGTATACCATTTACTCTCAAACTAAACCCAGTCTTCTCCACATGTTGTTGCGTCTACGTTAAGAACATAATCGTAATAGTAGACGGCTGTCTTCCATCTTGTCTACTACTGGTGCTCTTCCATAGAGTGTACGAGCCCATCATTTGCGCAATGATCGTACAGTGTTAATCCAGGTTTCCGCCTGAGCAACTTTGTTCCCATGACAGCAAATCGTTGTTCCACTTCTTTTATTGAAGGACAGAAGTCTGCATCATAAATCTTAACTGAATGGATTACAGATTGGTATACTTTCGGCTTGATCATGTTTGGAATCATCTGGTCACAGACTACACAAGTCACAGATCGCCATTTCAGCAACGTGGTGTTCAGGCAGTTTGAGATTTCTCTAATGAGATTTCCACCAGTAGCAATTTTAGAGCATAGGTACTTAAAAGTCAATGTTGATAAGCGGTCAACACGATTGATTCTGACAGTACACGAGTCATTTAAATCTGTGGTGAGATACCGCGTTTTCTTCGTGTTGAGCCACTGACCTACTTCCGCAAGGTGGTCATTCCACGTTTGGAGTTGACACTTCAGGCCAGTCTTATCTTCAGAGGCCAATAGTACGTTATTGGCATACAGTCACTTCAAATTCTTGTGACCGTATCCATTCCGGTGAGGAATAGGAAGGGCGAGAGAGGAGACTCATGATTTACTCCTATCAAAACAGGAATATTATCCTATAGTTCAGCGGCATATACATCTGGAGTATAGTAGATGGACTGATAATTGTTGCAGCGTCGTCCGCCAGCAGAGCTGTCGAGCACCTTCTGTGTCTATCCTTCAACAGGGAGAGCTCACAGCCAGAAGGATCAGTGCGATGCAAACGTGTGACGCAAGCAGGCAGCCATGTAACGGAGACGCACTTGTGTTTGCCGGCTGCAGTGGTCGAGCGGTTCTATGTGCTTCAGTCTGGAACCGCGCGACCGCTACAGTCGCAGGTTCGAATCCTACCTCGGGCATGGATGTGTGTGATGTCCTTAGGTTAGTTATGTTTAGGTCGTTCTAAGTTCTAGGGGACTGATGACCTGAGCTGTTAAGCCCCAAAGTGCTCAGAGCCATTTGAATCATTTTGGACGCACTTGTATTTCCTACAGAGCCAACTGAGCGAGTTGGAAATTGTGGCCTTCCGAGTGGCGGGATGGTGCTTTCGGAGAATTTCCACGCAAACTTGACGTGCTGTGTCAATTGTGCAACGACGCTGGTATCAGTGGTCACGTGAACACCCTCACACTCGTCAACGAAGTTCTGGTCGTCCACGCAGCTCAGACGCCCGCCAGGATCGTCGTACCGCGAGGGCAGCAATGGAAGATCGTACAACTACCACAGTTTGTGAGCCCAGACGCTCCAGCATGCACTGTTGCGAAGCAGTTTACTACGGGCACGCACAACTCCAGCCCGTCTTCCAGTCACGTCACAGCATCGATGTGCACTGCTCGACTGGTGCCGTTAGATGATCACTTGGAAGATGGAATAGGGCGCCGTGCAACGGGAAGGTGATGTGTTGTTTCCAGCAGGACAAGCTCGCCCACACACTACTTGTGAAACTCAACATGCTCTGAAAGACGTACAGGAACCTCCGTGGCCAGCACGATATCCGAACTTGTCTTCACGATCACGTATGTGGTATGATGGATCGAGAAGTGACTCGTGATACTCCTCAACCACCAATTCTCAGAGAAGTACGTGAACAGGCCAAGCAGGCGTGGAATAACTCACTCCACGAAAGTATGCGCCATCTGTATGGTGGACTGGAGAGGCAGCACATGCGCTGCACCACGTACTAATATGGGCGTTTCAGCAAGGGCCGATACCTGGTACCTCAGAACCGCTTGTGCTTTCGATCTGTAAATGTTATCATTTCCTATACTCCACATAGTTTGATGCAACAATAGATCTTGGGTGAATTGGTAATATCTAAAAGGCTGTACTATTTTTTTTCCAGCAGTGGTATACGTGTGAATGTGTGGATGTGTGATTTCTAGTTTTTCACCTGCAGCTGCTAGTCCCTAAATAGTGTAAATCTTGCACATAAAATCCAATGTAGTGGTATTACTGTGATGTATCTCTGCAATAAGCTGCTGTTATTCCTGTAAATACTGTATAAAACAATGAATTGTATTAGTATGACGTACCACTGCTTATAAGCAGTCAGATGTTTGCTAATGCCGTATAAGACAATGAATTCTAATTGTGTGATGTATCTCTGCATACAAGCAACCTCTTTTTGAAGAAAAAGAGTGATTATTTTAAAAAATATTGTAAGAACTTTGAACATAAAAGTATTGTTAACGACAATAGACCATAAGTTAATTTGTTATATCAGTATAGCTTTCACGTTCCAGTTAAATTATCCCATGAAGGTGATATAGTTATGGACGCTAGTGACCAAGGCAGCTAAATTGGTAAGTCACCCTACAGCAATGTAGAACTTCACAATTTCGTGTTCGTGACATATGTAAGCGAAACAAGAGAAAATAGCTTCGTAGCTTACGTTGTTCTCCACTAACCGTGTACTCAGCCCAACGAATATAAATTTTCAACAGACAAACTGCAATACACCAAAGCAAGTTGTTAATTGTTGAATAGGATAGTCTAATCTTATAAAAATTTTCTGACTCCAGTTAATTTCAGGTGCGAGAAATAGCCTACGTGATGCGAACATTTATACGAAATACACTTGGGGAAGGTGGACCGGTAAGAGATAGAGTGAATTGGAGAAATACATCAAACACCTATATCTTAATAACTGCTGTAGAAGAAATGTAAGAATTTTAAGTTCTGCTAATGTAGTTTGCTGAAGCCACATTGGCCAGCAACAGGTATTGGCATTCGTTGAGTTGAGTAGGCAGGAGCTGCGCCGTTTCCTGGAGAGCCCTTCGACAGCACTCGACTTAACGATCCGCTAAACGACCGCAGACCTTTTAAAGAGAGTTGGACAATACACTTTGTCCAAGGAACGCCCGAATCCTCGTGCCATTTAAAAGTGGCACTAAACAAGACTGCAGTTTCCGGCTACGCAACACTTGGAATTGTTAGTAACTGCCGGCGTCTCAAAGATCAAGATAGCATCGGTGTTTCGTATAGCGGAGGTTGTGGATTTGTGTCCTGCTCCAAGCATGAATGTGGATTTCACATGTATCGTTACTCTATGTGTCCTATCATTAAATTAGTGTTTAATTAACAGATTGCAACGGATTAGGTGTTCATGTACCATGTCTTCAAAATACTTTACAAACAAAATATTTGGAATACAATGGAATCGACAAGTAAAAACAGATCATACAATAATCAAAAACCTGGACTGAAAAAAGGCACTTTAAGAGACTTCTTTATAGTCTATTTTTCGAAGTTGTTTCTTTTATAAATATCTTTTTTAGGAAAACACATATATGAGTAACCCAAATACAGAACTACTGAATGTTGTTTTTGTCATGGTACTGTTAGGAAGGTTGTGGCAATGGACAGCAGTAAGTTGAAAGGTGAAATAGATATTCTTTCGTGGCTCCACTTTTGAACACCGTGATCTTTCCTTCTCGTGATCATTTCTTTTTATTTATTCACATTTTTCTTCAGCCAAATAACCCTTACTTCCTTGGGTTTCTCCTTTATTTTATTCCTAAGTGACTTATGTTGCTATATTACTGTCTTTCCCTGAACGTTTTTCTGCTTCTTTCTTCCGTTGATCCATTGAAGCATTCATTCTGTACCTAAGTTTTCTTCGCATTTGCCTTCGCAGTACATCCGTTTGTCTCTCTAACATCTGTGATTTCTGTTTTTAGAGATATCCACTCCTCGTCAACTGAACTGCCCTCTGTAGTATTCCTTACCGCATTATCCACATGTGCAGCGATCTTCAAACATGCCTTATCATTACTCAGCAATTCAGCATCCCACATCCTTCCTCTCTCATTCTTTTGTAAGAGTCTCTTAAACTTCAGTCTACGTTTCATCATTAGTAAGATGTATTCTGTCTCTATTTGGTCCGGGTAAGTCTTACAACCCAATATTTGATCTCAGAATACTCGTATGTATCTGACCATAATACAATTGTGCTGGAATCTTCCAGTGTCTCCAGGCCTTTTCACGCTATATCTCCTCCTATTGTGATTCGTGAACAGTGTGTTCGCTATTAGCAGCGGAGTTTTACGGTAGAACTAAATTAATCTTTCTCCTCTATCATTCGTACTACGAAATCAGTAATTGCACTTAATTCTTCTACGCCTTCCCCTATAACCGCATTCCAATCTCCCATGATTATTAGATCTTTATTTCCCTTTCCTTACTGAATTTCCCGTCCAATACCATCATACACTTTTTCTATCTCCTCATCCTCTGTTTGCAACGTCGGTATGTATACCTGAAATATTGCTGCTGTTCAGGGTGTTTCCAGACACGTCTGTGATCTGGAATTTCATTGACAAGAGTAGAAACCGTTCAGTAATGAGTCCCGTTTAGAATTGATCTCCGCTGACCAGCAAAGAAATTCCTGGAGACGCCCCCGACACCGATGGAGTACCAACCTCATCGTCACTCGCCATACGGCCTGGGGTGGCATTCATAGTAGGACCCCTTTGGTTATCATCCGCGGCACCTTTACAGGACAGCGATACTTCGACTATATTCCACACTCTGTTTTGTTGCCCTTCATGGCAAGCCATACTGCTCTTACAGTTCAGCGAGATAATGCACTCTCGCAAAAGGCGAGAGCTTTTACTGCATGTCTTCACGCCTATCAAATCCTATCTTGGCCAGCAAGATCGCTGGATTTCTTCCCAATTGATAAAGTTTGGAGCATTATGGGAAGGACACTGTAACCAGCTCGGGATTTTGACAATCTGACTCGCCAGTTGGACAGAATTTCACACGGTATTCCTCAGGAGGACATCCAACAACTCCATCAATCAATGCCAAGCCGAATAACTGCTTGCATAAGAGCCAGAGATGGACCAACGCGATAGTGACTACTCAATTTTGCGAAATTCTTTCTCTTGAATAAATTATCCATTTTTCTGAAATAGTAATCATTTGTTTCTCTGTATATGTATACCACGTTTGCCGATTTCCGTCCCATTCGGATAATTTCTTGGTGAAGGATGTTTTTTCATTCCTTTTTTTGTCTTAGAGTGTACTTCGACTATTGTAAAGGGCGTGTAATGAATGTTTAAAAGTAACTGATATTAAGAAAAGCTGTGCCTTGTTTAACGTTACAAAGAAGAACAAACATGTAAGTAAACTGCATTCTAGAATGAGATTTTCACTCTGCAGCGGAGTGTGCGCTGATATGAAACTTTCTGGCAGATGAAAGTTGCGTGTCGGACCGAGACTCGAACTCGGGACCTTTGCCTTTTGCGGGCAAATGCTCTACCAACTGAGCTTCCCAAGCACGACTAACGCTCCGTACTAGCAGCTTTACTTCTGCCAATACCTCGTCTCCTACCTTCCAAAGTTTACAGAAGCTCTCCTGCGAACCATGCGGGTCTACCACTTCTGAAAGAAAGGATATGGCGGAGACATGGGTTAGCCACAGCCTAGGGGATGATTCCAGAATGAGATTTTCACTCTGCAGCGAAGTGTGCGCTGATATGAAACTTCCTGGCAGATGAAAACTGTGTGCCGGACCGAGACTCGAACTCGGGACCTTTGCCTTTCGCGGGCACGTGCTCTACCTACTGAGCTACCCAAGCACGACTCACGCCCCGTCCTCACAGCTCTACTTCCTGGAGGGTACGGAGTGGTGGCAGGAAGGGCATCCGGCCACCCATTCAACTAACATTGCCACATCCGATTAACCATGCCGACCCTGCGTCTCCGCGGGAAAAAAGGCACAAGCAAAAGAAAAAAAGTAACTTGCTTCAACAGGGTTATCTAAAATGAATGTAGAAGATGCGAGGGCTCGTAGAGTGGGTCACAACAAGCAAATTTCACATAGTAACTCATGTCTGCATTCCTTAGCTTACGGCACTAGGCGTCGTTGAACAGCGCCGCGCGCCGCCGAGAGGGTACGCATACAACATGTCATGGTAGCAGTTCTGCAGGCGACAATTTCAGTATGTTTGTGACATCAAGGTAAATGAGACGTCGGGTTGAAGGTTTTTTTTACCAATATTTAGCAACGCTGTAGTCGAGATAGTTGCGAATATTGCAGGTGGGACAACACTATGGGTTTTCCGCGTCTCACCAAAATGTGAACGAATTGCTTATGGCAGTGCAAATGCCTGTTCCATAGGCGTTGCATAGAGGGCGGCACGTGCTGCACACTGCGGAGTCTGGTCTGCCCTGCATCAATTTATCATCAAAATGGGATACTTTTGTGTATACTACTGTGTGAAGGGAACAGGAAGTGGAGTGCTATTCTTGGGAGGGAAGTGCCGACATGAACTGTACTCACAGGGCGGCTGACTGAAATGCTCATGCTGCGCAACGTGTGTACGTTCAGTGGGTTCCGATTCGTCGAGTGCCATATCCGCCCATGTTTACTGCCATCCACAGGTCCCTACGAGAAACACGTTCCCCTGAGGTACGTTTTCCACTGGCACGTTCTCGTAATGGCGCATGTGCATTTGAGGTCTATTTCGTAACGCGGTCTACTCAACTTGTGTTACAGGTACAAAGGCCTTACAGGCGCAGTAGTCAATGCATAGTGCGCACGCCAGGGCTTGAAGAGGAGGCGTTAGCACTGTTGGAAAACACACCCTCAACAAGCTCGCGGCGTGTTGCACAGGAAATGGATGTAAGCCATTCCACAATTTCCCTGTGTGTCATGAAGATAATTTGCTCTCCTACGGCCTTCAGAAGGCTCAATCCCTTAATCCAGACGATGCTTCTCGTCGAACTGAATTCTGCAAGAGGATTTTGGAAAGATGTGCCATTCAACCGGATCTTCCGAACCGTGTACTTTTTGTGGATGAGGTATCCATTACACGAAGGGGTGTGTTCAACAGCCACACTTGTGGGCACGGGAAAATTGCACACCTCTATTGTGCGTGGTCACCAAGATCGCTTCGCTGTCAAAATTTGGGCCGACTTAGTAGGCGAAAATCTGGTCGGTCCATACATGTTCCCCCGGCTACTGAACGCCAACAAATACTTAACCTTTTTACGAGAAACTCTGCCAGAGTTGTTGGAATGGGTACCGCACAATGTGCGACAGAAAATGTGGTGCCAACACTATGGTGCACTTGCGTGCTTCTCACATGCAGTGCGAATGCATTTGGATGAAACCCTTGGTGAGAACTGGACACGGCGCGGTGGGTCGATGGCATGGCCCAACCTGACGCCCACTTGCAATATCGCAACTAACCTTACGCTGTCTGAATGAATGCTCCACATGAAAATAACTCTTAAGCAGCAAATAACTGTCCTGAAGTCAAATGATCCCAGCTGGAGATTTATTACTGAATAATTTATAAGCGCATGGCAACGTGATTCATCTAAGAGAATTGTTGTACACATACTTCTCAGTTTAATGATGGGAAGGTGCATGAATAAGGATAGAATGTTCTCATATCACTTGACAATTACGGGAACCCAAAAGCACAATCGTTTCACATGTATACACAGAATTAATGTCTCAACGACCACATGGTAGCTTTACCAAGGCAAGACCAAGAATTCGTTCACAAAATGTTAATGAAACCAACAAAAATGCTACGCATTGCCAAATAAAGAACAGATATTATTTAGTACAGTTACAAATCAAATGTAAAGAGTGAAAAAATAGATTCTGACCCATACTGATCGAAACTCTGGTAAATATCATCGCCGTAAGGAAAAAACGAGCTATATGTAGGGGTGAACATGATCCCTAATGGTAGATACACATTTGTCATGACCCATTGTGCTTTCCAGAATGACAAGATCACGCAGGGAATGCTAGGAAAACTTTATTCAGACGATAAAGCTCACTCCTTCGGCCTGGACTCTTCTGCACGCCAACGACCACCTGCCCGATGGAGCGCAAAACGTGATTCATCTGAAAGGAGCACCTATCGCTACTTAGTGTACACCCAGTTGCGTTAGTGGGGTGCAAATTCATCTTCCTCACCGATAAACACCACTTAGCATGGGTGCATGAACCAGGCCCTTACGCAACAATGGTCGCTGGACACTGTTGAAGAGACACTGTTGGTAGCCATCTTCGTTCATCGGGACGATCAGTTGCTCCACAGTTGCACGTCAGTTCGCCCGTACACATTTCCAAAGCCGTCTTTCACGCCTGTCATCTACGGTCATCGCTGCCTTTGGAGCCGATATTTGACAGCGCCACTTTGCTATGCACGGTATACTTTAACCACGGTGGCACTCGAACAGCTTATAAACTTACCCGTTACGGAAATGATTCCACCCTTTGTCCGAAATCCAATAATCGCATCTACATCTACATCTACATACATACTCCGCAATCCACCATACGGTGCGTGGCGGAGGGTACCTCGTACCACAACTAACATCTTCTCTCCTTGTTCCACTCCCAAACAGAACGAGGAAAAAATGACTGTCTCTATGCCTCTGTACGAGCCCTGATCTCTCTTATCTTTGGGGTCTTTCCGCGAAATGTAAGTTGGCGGCAGTAAAATTGTACTGCAGTCAGCCTCAAATGCTGGTTCTCTAAATTTGCTCAGCAGCGATTCACGAAAAGAACGCCTCCTTTCCTCTAGAAACTCCCACCCGAGTTCCTGAAGCATTTCCGTAACACTCGCGTGATGATCAAACCTACCAGTAACAAATCTAGCAGCCCGCCTCTGAATTGCTTCTATGTCCTCCCTCAATCCGACCTGATAGGGATCCCAAACGCTCGAGCAGTACTCAAGAATAGGTCGTATTAGTGTGTTATTAGCGGTCTCCTTTACAGATGAATCACATCTTCCCAAAATTCTACCAATGAACCGAAGACGACTATCCGCCTTCCCCACAACTGCTATTACATGCTTGTCCTACTTCATATCGCTCTGCAATGTTACGCCCAAATATTTAATCGACGTGACTGTGTCAAGCGCTACACTACTAATGGAGTATTCAAACATTACGGGATTCTTTTCCCTATTCATCTGCATTAATTTACATTTATCTATATTTAGAGTTAGCTGCAATTCTTTACACCAATCACAAATCCTGTCCAAGTCATCTTGTATCCTCCTACAGTCACTCAACGACGACACTTTGCCGTACACCACAGCATCATCAGCAAACAGCCGCACATTGCTATCCACCCTATCCAAAAGCTCATTTATGTAGATAGAAAACAATAGCGGACCTACCACACTTCCCTGGGGCACTCCAGATGATACCCTCACCTCCGATGAACACTCACCATCGTGACAACGTACTGGGTTCTATTACTTAAGAAGTCTTCGATCCACTTACATATTTGGGAACCAATCCCATATGCTCGTACCTTAGTTAGGAGTCTGCAGTGGGGCACCGAGTCAAACGCTTTCCGGAAGTCAAGGAATATGGCATCCGTCTGATACCCTTCATCAATGGTTCGCAAGATATAATGTGAAAAAATGGCGAGTTGCGTTTCGCAGGAGCGATGCTTTCTAAAGCCGTGCTGATGCATGGACAGCAACTTCTCTGTCTCAAGGAAATTCATTATATTCGAACTGAGAATATGTTCGAGAATCCTGCAACAAACTGATGTTAAGGATATTGGTCTGTAATTTTGAGGATCCGTCCTTCTACCCTTCTTATATACAGGCGTCACCTGAGCTTTTTTCCAGTCGCTCGGGACTTTACGTTGGGCAAGAGATTCGCGATAAATGCAAGCTAAGTAAGGAGCCAATGCAGTAGAGTACTCTCTGTAAAACCGAATTGGAATCCCATCAGGACCTGGCGATTTATTTATTGTCAACCCATTCAGCTGCTTCACAACCCCAGGGATGTCTATCACTATGTCCTCCATACGGGAATCTGTACGAGACTCAAACGGCGGTATGTTTGTACGATGCTCCTGCGTGAAAGATTTCTCAAATGCTAAATTTAAAATTTCAGCTTTCGTTTTGTTGTCTTCCGTTGCCAGACCAGATTGATCAGTGAGTGACTGGATGGAAGCCTTCGACCCGCTTACCGATTTTACGTAGGACCAGAATTTCCTTGGGTTTTCAGCAAGATCTTTTGCTAAGGTATGACGGTGATAGTGGTTGTATGCTTCGCGCATCGCTCTTTTTACAGCAGCACGAATCTCTACTAACTATTGCCTGTCCTCATTCTCCCGACCGAGCGAGGTGGCGCAGTGGTTAGACACTGGACTCGCATTCGGGAGGACGACGGTTCAATCCCACGTCCGGCCATCCAGATTTAGGTTTTCCGTGATTTCCCTGAATCACTCCAGGCAAATGCCGGGATGGTTCCTCTGAAAGGGCACGGCCGACTTCCTTCCCCATCCTTCCCTAATCCGATGAGACCGATGACCACGCTGCCTGGTCTCCTTCCCCAAAACAACCAACCAACCAACCAACCATTCTCCCGATCTTTCTTGTACCGCGAGTGCAACTGTCCTTGCTTCCTGAGCATTCTCCGAATTGCGCTGTTAAGCCACGGTGGGTCTTTTCCGTCCGTAACCCACTTTTTCGGCACATACTTGTCCAATGCGTGATTTACAATGTGTTTAAAATTTGCCCATAATTCTTCCACGTCCATCGTACAGGAAGTAAATGAAGTCGATTCAATTACTAAGTGGGAAGTACGATAAATCGCTCCGCACTGATTTTAGTGTCCCTCCGAAACGCCTTATATATCCTCCGCTGCTACTGCTGCCACCTGCCGTCTGTTAGTGATTATAGCACGCTGACGTCGAACATAGGCGGTGGTTGGTGGTTGTATTAACGTGTCTTGTCTTCTGCCGCTCTTTCACAGAGAAGCACAGATCGCAAATTATTCTCACTATAAGCTTTCACTTACAAACCCCAGGTCGTATTCGTCCATCATCCCCGTTTCCCGCAATACAGATCAGAGCAGTCACACTACCTCCTTACAACCCCACAGCACAAGTAAGAATGGAACAGAACTCACTAGAAAGTTTTATTAGACAGACCGTGCTGCACACTCCGGCTGCAAAAATCGCTATATGCCGATCTACCGTTCGTACCAAACAGCATCGTTAAGGCAGAACATTGCAGCATATAAGAGGAGGGTTTCACATGTGCGTCACCGATTTTGATCAAGTTTAGCAAGGACGTTCCACACTGAAGGTAAAGAGATCCGTGTTTCGGCTTTTTGCTAGACACTCCCCAGTTTTTGAAAAAAATCGAAGTCAAAGGTGATGATGCAAAATCGTATTGTCAGCGCTATACACCAAAAGATCGTTTAAAAATAAACGTTTCTTTTAAATATGATATGGGGTCCAAAGTTAATAACGTTCGAGATATTAACGGTATTGGGTTTTCATTCTATATCTGGGCTACCCGTCATTCCACACGACTATCAGAGAATGGTCAGTGGTTGAGTAGTGAAGACTTCATGTTACCAAATCACTGGCCTGTATTCGATTCTTGGTCTTCGCCATTTACTCCCTCGATATTTTTGTCGGGGTACCTGTAAATATTCTGTTTATCAGAGTACTTTTCTTTGCCTTTTACATTTTTTCCTTTTCTTTGTGAAGTAAAACATCGGGAGGTGTGGTTAAAAATCAAATAAATATAAAGCAAAGTCTGTTAAAAGACTTCTCCATATCGCCATAGATATTCATTAGTCTCTCAGGACATGTTCTCGAAAACGCAATCGTTTACCATTGTGTGGCACAGTGTCAAAGCTCTCCTGAAATCCAGAAATACTGAATCAATTTAAAATCCATTGTCAATAGCACTCAACACTTCGCACGAGTAAAGAGCTAGTTGTGTTTCACAAGAACGATGTTTTCTAAATCAGTGTTGACTGTGTGTCAATAGACCGTATTCTTCGAGGTAATTCATAACGTTCGAGCACAACATATGTTCCAAAATCGTGCTGTATATCGACTTTAATTATATGGGCCGGTAATTTAGTAAATTCTCCTGCTACTTTTCTTGAATATTGGTGTCACCTGTGCAACTTTCCAGCCTTTGGGCACGGATCTTTCGTCGACCGAACGGTTGTATACGGTTGTAAAGTATGGAGCTACTGTATCAGCACACCCTGAAAGGAACCTAACTGGTATACAATCTGGACCGGAAGACTTGCTTTTGTTAAGTGATTTAAGTTGTTTCACTACTCTGAGGATATCTACTTCTACGTTACTCATGTTGGCAGCTCTTCTTGATTCGAATCTCGGAATATTTACTTCGTCTTCTGTGGTGAAGCAATTTCGGAAACCTGTGTTTAGTAACTCTGCTTTGGTAGCACTGTCTTCGATAGCATCTCCATTGCTATCACTCAGAAAATTCATTGATTGTGTCTTGCCACTAATATATTTCACATGCGACCAGGCTCTCTTTGGATTTTCTACCAGGTTTCGGGACAAAGTTTCGTTATTTATTATAAGTATCACACATTGCAGTCCGCGCTACATTTCGAGCTTTTGTAAAAGATCGCCAATCTTGGAGATTTTGCGGCCGTTTAAGTTTGGCATGTTTTTCTCGTTGTTCCTACGAAGTTTTCTGACCCGTTTCGTGTACCAAGGAGTATCAGCTCCGTTGTTTGCTAATTTACTCGAATTTGGGGTAAATGTCTCAGTTGCCTCCGATACTATTTCTTTGAATTCAAGCGGATGTGTTCTCAACTTTACACTGGAGCAGAAAGATGCAAATAAACATGGTAATGGGTGTGACTGCTGCTACTGTGCGGTATCCAGCAGATACAGTGAAGGACGTTGCAGGACTGGAGGCTTTCAATAGCAGAGATAACATTGCTTATCGCACCTTTCAAATAGGAGAGGTGTACAACCGAGTTTGGGTCGGTCCTGTGTCACGTCGAATATGGCACTTGTAGTGAGGACCAGGAATCATCGTAAAGTAAATGAGACCTAGTCCGTCGCAGTATGGTTTAAAGGCCACGGAAACTGTTCAAAAATTAAAGCGATATTACCTTTTATTGTAGAAACTGAAATAAAGTACCCAACCTTTCTCAACTTTGCGGATGAGTTCTCAACTCTACACTTGAGCAGAAGGACGCTACCTACTCTACTACTCTTAGGGAACCTACTTGGGATTGCTGTTAGGCATTACCTACAAAGGTTTCTACGAACTTCTACGCTGCATTGATTAATGACAATCTTTCGGGATTGGTTCTTCTGCGACCATGCTTAACTTGGGCAGCTTATCGCTAGTTTGTGCTTGACATACTTATGTCGATATTGGACGCAATACCATTTCCCGTCTGTACATACCTGACACTCCTCTTTGACGGAATCCCCGCACATTCGAGCGTTGACGCGCGAGCATCGCTAGCTATCGACTGAGAGAAAAATTAAACTAGTCGAGCAGGACCACCTGCGATTTGGGCGCATTCGCCTAACTAAACTCTCCACTTTCATGTTCTTTGTTAGGAATTTCATGGATGTCAGACACTTGTTCTACTTTTACAGAGCTATGAGTACTTCTTCATCTCAGATACTGTGGAACAAATCCCTTCTGCTGCATGCTCTTGGCTTTCCATATTTTGAGAGTTGGTAGAATGGACCAAAACAAGAAAAAAAGTCTGGTAAACTTGGGGTCTGAAGTGTATACATGAAGAGCTATGAGTACTTGTTCATCTTCGCTACTGTGAAACACATCTCTTCTGCTGTACAAGAGCTTATACCTCTAAAGATATGCTTTCTAGGATCCACGTTTACTAGACTATTTCTTCTTGATTTGGTCCATACTGCCTCCTCCCAAAAGAATGAAAGCGAATACCTTGCAGTAGAAGGGATTTGTTCCACAGTATCGAAGATGAAGTGTTCATAGCTCTTAACGTATGTATGTTAGATCTCATGTGCTTACTGAACTTCTCTTTTTTGTTAAAATGATCGTTCCCGTCGTATCTGTAAGTACTGACAGTTCCTCTTGGGACACCCTGTAGATACACTCCGTAAACACGCCAGTGCACACTCTGAGATCTGCAACTCCATGACATCAAGCTCACGACGACAGCTGTGATAGTACAGAAGTATTATCATTACCTGTGACAAATATATAACTCATCAGCAGATATTACTTTCAACGGAGTCCGCCACAATAGCTGAATTGTCAGCGTGTTGAAATGCCACGCACGGGGCCGCAGGTTCGATTCCCGGCTGGGGATGGAAATTTTTCTCCCCTCAGGGACTGGGTGTTGTGCTGTCATCGTCATTTCATCCCCACTGTCTACGCGTTGGCTCAATGTGAATGGGAACTCCCGGCCACTGACGCCATACGCTCATTTCCATTTTTCCATTTGCAACGCAGAATCGGCAAATATCAGTATCGACCGTCATCGTCACACAACTATTTTGTAATCTTGCAACGAGTTGGGGTGCAGCCAAAGCGGAGATTTTTGAAACAGACTAGTAAATACATTCAGCCTCTTCATTGCAAGTGTTATGTATTAAGTGTTTTCGCCTTAAAATAAAATGTTGTTCGAGATTGTCGATCTATGACAACATTGCCATTTCAAGAGTACCACTATATAAATGTAGTGTTTGCTCCACATCCTTCCCAACAGTTTTTCTGTTAATTTGTAAAACAGTAGTTACACATGCTCCAATTCATCCAGTACAGTAACCAGGTTTCTCAGATTCTGATTTCTGACGTGGTAAATAAATTTATTTCTGAAGAGGGCACATTTACAAATCACCATTATATGGCGTGAGTGCGAACCTATCATAAACGTGCTTTGTATTGATGGGCTGAGAACCGCAGTCCGTGTGGTATTCGGTTTTGGTAGCTGGTGTACACATGTTTGGGGCCAGTTTGTTTACAATATCGCGCTAGTTGCGTGGATTGGACGTGACACTATATTTCGAGCGAATGCATTTCTCGGTGCATACATGCTTATTATTAAGCAACATTCGTATTACATACTTGTGAGAATTATATTTAATGTCAGACGATGATTTTCTCTCGGTTTTCCTTGTCTTCTGTTTTGCATGCTCTGGTAAAAATGTAGGGTGAATAATATATTGGTACAGCTTTATTGATTATAAATTGTACAATAAATTTAATTTCATTCTTAATCAAAAACCCAACACTTGGAATTAATCACTCTCGACTGACACTCTTAAGTTTATTCATTGTAAGATATAAAGTCATCAGGTGATTACATGGTCTTTTACACTATTTAAATTTATACCCCATTGTGTTGTAACCTTTGGTTTACGGTATTTCCTAAATCTGACGAACCCACCAACACGTCTTCTACTATAAACATTCTCAGGACGTATTTCGTTGTTTCCTGAGTGTGTCGCTAAGCGCAATAGGTATTGCTATGTGGATATATCGTAGGAAACCGAGGCTAGTAAATATGACGAACGGCTCTTCACTCATCTCTCATCCCATCATAACACACAGTCACTTCAGGAAACTCAGATGAATTGTAGTTCACGGTGGACCGAGGACCGCAATATTTTTTTTCTTTTTGTTTCTTGACATTATAATTTAGTAAATAAATACGTATGCTTTGTGTTTTCATACCTCTTTTATATCAACGACATTTTTTTTAAATTTTTTTAGATCATGAACTTAATTTCCGCTTAAATTACTTTAACTGTTAATTCTAATAATGGTACTTGGATCACACGTATTATTTCTGTGCTTTCAAGCTGTTACACACTTACATGTTGAAAATCAATCTGAAGCTGGCTATATGAGTAATGTCCAAAAGCCAGTAATAATACTACTAAGAAACACACTCATAATAAACAACAAAATGGTTCAAATGGCTCTGAGCACTATGGGACTTAAGTTCTGAGGTCATCAGTCCCCTAGAACTCAGAACTACTTAAACCTAACTAACCGAAGGACATCACACACATCCATGCCCGAGGCAGGATTCGAACCTGCAACCGTAGCGGTCGCGCGGTTCCAGCCTGTAGCGCCTAGAATCGCTCGGTCACTCCTGCTGGCTATAAACAACAACAACAACAACAACTTATAAGGGACATTGAAGACTTCACAGCAGAACAACTCACGATTACATGGTTACTGTATGTCAGTTGCACTGAGCAATGCTCTTCAAGCACACAAGTATCTCATAAAACACGAGACAAAAAGGGTATGTTCCCTAGCCTGAAGTGATCATATGTTAAGCAGTAGAGGGCACAGCAGTCAGTGGCAAACAATATTTATTTCATATCCAGGTTTCCGTCATTTTGTGGACATCTTCATGTTCAAGACCTATAGATAACCAGTTACAATAAAGTAACATGCACACTTCATTAAATGTACATTTGTATATGGTTTAAATTTGAGTCAGAAGTAAACTGCATGCCAGTAAATAAAAGTTAAAACATTAAAGCCACTTGTCTATGCACATAGTATCAGCTGGACTATTCATGTTAGAGACTGAGTTCACAATGAGGCCGCTGTTTACAGTTACAACACAGCTGGCTACAGTGAGCGTCATACCAATCTACAGTACCTTCTTTATATATGTGGTGCGTTAAGAACATGAATGAATTTAATTTTACAATTTGTATGTTTTATCATTTTCTCTCTTATTTTCCACTTTTCTAAAAACGTGTGTACATAAGACTCGTAAGGTGGTTGCAACTAAAAACAGTGACTAAAGTATTACAGTTATACGTTGTGGTAATTGTGTGACTAACCAGCGGCACCGGTTATTGCTGCTTACTTTACAATTGAAGATAGTTTAAAAAATACAAAACATCTTTTTCAAAATACCTAAGTTAGCAAAAATTTTTGTTAGGATCCGTGTTACATACTGTAACTGTAATTGTTAACAACGGCCTCAGTGTGACTTCAACCTTTGACATGAATGGACTGGCTGCGACTATGTGCATATAAAAGTGGTTTCAATGTTTTAACTTACATTTACTGGTATGTATTTTATACTTGATAAACATTTAAAGCTTATACAACTGTACATTTAATGAAGCATGCATATTACCTCATTGTAGCTACTTATTTATGTTTCCTTAGCACTGAAGATAACAATGACACAGTCACCAAAGTCTGAATATTTGAGACTGATTTCTGTACCCTTTACTACTTGAAATAAGCACAGTCGCTGGGCTTTTGAAACTTCCTGTATAATGGTGATACACAAATAAGACAAAATTCCAGTTCACTTACCCGTCGCAGTCTCTTCTTCGCCAGTTTTTGGTTGGAAATATGACACAATTCTATTTCAAATGTTTCTAATTACGCGTACGTCTAAAATGTGGAAAAAAGAGACAGAGTCAGAGAAATGGATAAACTGATATTCGCCAAACAACAGATGCAATAAATTACTGCATTGTTTTCTTTTGAATGGATAACTAAAAATCAAATGGAGTATAGTAAAACAAAAAAGACACACCACCAAGGAATTATCCGAGTGGCACGGAAATCGATATCGATATAGATGTGATGTGATGTGATGTGATGTGATGTGGTGTAAAAGAAATGATTACAATTTCAGAAAAAATGGATGATTCATTCAAGAGAGAGAGTTTCACAAATTGAGCAAGTCAATAATACTGTGGACCACCCTTCCACAAGCAGTTATTGGACTTGGCATTGACTAACAAAGTTGTTGGATGTCTCTCTGCGGGATATTGTGCCGAATTCTGCCCAATTGGCACGTTAGATCCACAGCTGGTTTCACGATCTGGTCTTAACGCTCCAGACGCTCTCAACTGGGGAGACATCCGGCAGTCTTGCTGGCCGAAGTAGGTTTTGGCAAGCACGAAGGCAAGCAGCAGACACTCTCACCGTGTGCGGGCGGGGATTATCTTGCTACAATGTAAGCTCAGGAAGGGCAACAAAACGGGGAGTAGAATATCGTCAACTTACCGCTGTCAGTGGTAACAGAATAACAGGCGCCGCGCGGGGTAGCTGAGCGGTCTAGGGCGTCTTGTCATTGACCGCGCGGCTTCCAGCGTCGTAGGTTCGAGTCCTTCCTCGGGCATGGGTGTGAGTGTCGTCCTTAGCGTAAATTAGTTTCCCTTATATTAAGTAGTGTGTAAGCTTAGGGACCAATGACCTCAGCAGTTTGGTCCCATAAGACCTACAATATGCTGACATGAGGAATGTTTCCAACCGATTTCTCATACACAAACAGCAGTTGACCGGCGTTGCCTGGTGAAACGTTGTTGTGATGCCTCGTGTAACGAGGAGAAATGTGTACCATCACGTTTCCGACTTTGATAAATGTCGGATTGTAGCCTATTGCGATTGCGGTTTATCGTATAGCGACATTGCTGCTCACGTTGGTCGAGATCCAATGACTGTTAGCAGAATATGGAATCGGTGGGTTCAGGAGGGTAATATGGAACGCCGTGCAGGATCCCAACGGCCTCGTATCACTAGCAGTCGAGATGACAGGCATCTTATCCGCATGCCTGTAACAGATCGTGCAGCCACTTCTCGATCCCTGAGTCAACAGATGAGGACGTTTGCAGGACAGCAACCATCTGCACGAATAGTTGTACGACGTTTGCAGCAGCTTGGACTATCAGCTCAAGGACTATGGCTGCGGTTATCCTTGACGCTGCATCACAGACAGGAACGCCTGCGATGGTGTACTCAACGACGAACCTGGGTGCACGAATGGCAAAACGTCATTTTTTCGGATGAATCCAGGTTCTGTTTACAGCATCATGATGATCGCATCCGTGTTTGGCGTCATCGCGGTGAACGCACATTGGAAGCGTGTATTGGTCCCCGCCATACTGGCGTATCACCCGGCCTAACGGTATGGGGTGCCATTGGTTACACGTCTCGGTCACCTCTTGTTTGCATTGACGGCACTTTGAACAGTAGACGTTACATTTCAGATGTGTTACGACCGGTGCCTCTACCCTTCATTCGATCGCTGTGAAACCCTACATTTCAAAAGGATAATGCACGGCCGCATGTTGCAGGTCTTGTACGGGCCTTTCTGGATACAGAAAATGTTTGACTGCTGCCCTGGCCAGCACATTCCTCAGATCTCTTACTAATTGAAAACGTCTGGTCAATGTTGGCCGAGCAACTGGCTCGTCACAATACGCCAGTCACTACTCTTGATGAACTGTGGTACCGTGTTGAAGCTGCATGGGCAGCTGTACCTGTACACGCCATCCAAGCTCTGTTTGACTCAATGCCCAGGCGTATGAGGTGGTAGTTCTGGGTACTGATTTCTCAGGATCTATGCACCCAAATTGCGTGAAAATGTAATCACATGTCAGTTCTAGTATAATATATTTGTCCAATGAATACCCGTTTATCAAGGGCATTTCTTCTTGGTGTAGCAATTTTAATGGCCAATAGTGTACATCTAGTGTGAAATGGACGTGTTCGTGCTTCCATGTTCATGTTTACGCCTATTGAAGTACAGCGATCGAAGGTGTGGGACGGTGGCTTGTGTACCCCATGGAAAGTACCTCTGGATGGTGTGACTGTTCATCAGTGATATCGAGTGTCCTCGTCGACCGGCATCATGGACACGACGGTCACGCCGAAGATGACCGTCTGAGTACATCCCAGTGATATCCCCAACTGCCCCTTTTATGGGAGGTCTCTCTGTCATCCCAGCTAAGCACTGAATTTAATTTAACTAATCATGCCTGCACACAGCTTCACAAAGAACCCACATATCGAGATGCTCGTACACTGATGAGCCAGTAGGTTACGAACACTGCCCTCCACCACCTGGTGATATTTCGGGTACGAGACACAGTAAGGGAGCTACACAAACATAGCAGAGATGAATAGAGAATCGTTCCAGCGACGATACTGGCCGGAAACGGGGAATCCTCTAGCATAAGCGACTTTGACAAAAGGCAGGTCATAACGGCGCTGGACTTAGGAACGAGCATCTCGGAAACGACTAAGCAGGTCGGCTGTTCGCGTGCTGCTGAAGTGAGCCTCCATGGAAAGTGGCTGAAGGACGGTGAAACCACGGGTAGGCGACAGGGTGCTGGACGTTCACGACTCATCACAGAAAGTGGAGATCGGAGGCTTGACTGCTATGTAAAGCAGGATAGGAGACGGGCTCTGCTGAAAATGGGGCTCCGCAGCAGATCACTACTTGACACCTTGCTGACCCAACGACGTTGTCAATTACGACTGCATTGAACACGGGATCATCGAGATTGGAACATGCATCAATAGAAACGTGCCTTCTCGTCGAATGAGTCATTTTCCTGTTATACCTGTTGGATGGAAGTATCCGGATACGACTTCATCCAGGCGAACGCCTTCACGAAACATGCACCGCGCCCCTGCCTAAAGCCGTTGGGGGCAGTATAATGATATGCGGGATATGCACCAGGGTTTAGATAGGACTTGCGGTAATTATCGAAGGTATGTCCGCAGTTGTGGACTACACGGATGGCATCCCGCAGCAGGATAACTGTCCATTAAATAAAACCATAGTACAGTGGTTTTAGGATAATGACATAGACACTGACGCCTAAGTCACCAAATACGCCTGATTTTAACGTGATGGAACGCATATGGGAAACTATCGGACGCTAGCACCGCATCCATAAACCACTGGCCCGTAATTTACAGGAACTGTGTGACCTGATCGTAAATGTCCGGTGCCACACATCTACAGAAAACTTGTCGGATTGCGTAATCGCTGCTCTGTTGAGTTCCAAAGGTGGAACATCACACTATGAAGCATGCGAACATAATGATTTGGCTCATCAGTGTGTAGCGTACCACTTAATTCGTCGTTTTACAAGATTCTCATAATTTCAACAACAGATCTTTTCGTGATGGGCAACGCCTTTCTTGTACCATCTAGCCAAGCGATATGATGTAGTGATTAATCGATTTTCTTCACATTTGAAGAGAACGGATTTCACATATTATTCTGTTATCCACTATTTTCCTTAGCTCATCATACTAGTAACTGTTATTAGAAAGATACATTAAGTGTTGGGCGGATCCGAAAAAACTACTCATATCTTACGTAACTTGTTGATGAATTTTTCGTACCTTGGTTTCGTTTGCCTTCTGACTACATGATTTTAGGTCTGAGAGCTGTGGTTGTAAATTTGAATCCGTTAACAACTGTTCATCTTTTTATATTTGTCTGTTATACGTAAAATTTGCGCATGGTTTTCAAAATTAGCTGACTCATTGAATAAATAATTTTCTTACTCATTGAAAAAATAATTTGATCACTGAGTGCTGTAGGTGTAGATTTTGATCTCTTCAGCTGTGCTGGTCTTTTCACCTTTATCTATGATAACAAAATTTGTCCATCGTTTTCAAAATTAGTTCAAAAATGTTCAAATGTGTGTGAAATCTTGTGGTACTTAACTGCTAAGGTCATCAGTCCCTAAGCTTACACACTACGTAACCTAAATTATCCTAAGGACAAACACACACACCCATGTCCGAGGGAGAACTCGAAACTCCGCCGGGACCAGCCGCACAGCAAAATTAGTGAAAAAGTGTTTTTTGGTGTAGAGTTCCAAGAAAAATAAGCCTTAGTGCATATAGATGTTCTTTGAATGTCATGATAAAAACACTTTCACATTGTCCAAAGTAGTATGATGCACAACTTCCACCTTTCTACTCAGTCTGTGCTGTTATCGCGTCTGAGCCTGTCTCTCAGTTTAATGTTGGTTGACAAACTTAATTTATTGCTGCTCCTCTGGATCAGATCTGCTGTTTTGTGAGATATAAACACAGAATTGTGATTCTGAAATGTTTGGGAGCGTATTGTACATGTTTTATAGTGGCGTGGTTTGCAGAAAACATTTATAAAGTTTCAAGCTCGATGTTACTTAAAATTGTGTTATGATGTCTCATAATCACTACCGGAAACAATAAGTTTTTTAATTTCAATTTTTTTTCTTTTATTGTGTCGTTGGACAGCGCCCATTAGCGCTGTTAAGTGCAGATGTAATCTACGTTCATTAATCCGAGAGACATGTCGTATTATTGATACCCTGATCGATTTTTCAGCCGGATCGTCAAGCAAGTTCACATGGTATTTCGAGACTCAGCAACAGCAACGCCTCAGTTGAATTCTGTAGCCAGTTGAACCGTGAAAATATTGTATCAACTTGACGACCCGAGAACAATTTCACTAGTTACTTCGCCGGGAAAGCCCTCGAAGTCATATTGTAATGTTACGAACTTCATCACTTTTGTTGAAGTTCCTGTAAATTTGGAAAAGATTATCCTCGCCATAATAGTCCATTCTGAGCTCATTGGTTGATCCATCATAAAATACTCAATTACCGCCAAAATATCTCTTATAATACTGTACGTTATGTCTTTATTTTAGTATTTTTCATTCACAAAAATTCATTTATATGTTTTATTACCGTCAACATTTACAAGACGACCACCGAAATCGGTGTTAATTTAAGAAAACATAATTCTTTTGAATGTGTAGAAGCCATGATATAACATTATCGCAACTGTGGAAAGAAAACATGTTAAATTCAGTTCTCAAAATTCATTAAAGAGCACAATTATATGAATTAAAATGGGAATCTTGTATTGTAGATCCTTTCAAATTTTTGTAGAAAAATTTCTCTGTGTATGATTGCTCTTTTTTGAAGTGAATATATGGCAGAGTTAACTTAAAATGCCTACTTCTACAAGATTTCACACTTAGAGGCAAAAATATAATTTCACAAGTGTCATTAAGGGTAGGTTTACTACCTTTTGGTTCAAAAATCGATTTTTTTAAACTGCATTTTTGGATCCATGAAAGTGTTTGCAATGCACCACTTAAACGGTTTTTACGAATACGGAACGGAAATGTTTCCTATTCGCGGTTGAACAAAAAATGCACCTGCCTGAAATCGGCCTTTTTCACGCACGAGTTTTTTTCTTTCGGAGGACGAGTTATTGTACCGGTGCTTGGGAGGAAACACACAAAATTCAAATTAAAGTCTGAGCGCGTGTGTTTGGAAGTTAGCCCCCAAGCATTTGCATTCTGGTGCGAAGACTGTGGAGATTGCGACTTTCCTGGCAGTGAGCAGCTTCGACGAAGGGTATTCAGCAATTCTGAAGACCATGACAACGATTGACGTCACCCTGGGACTCTATTCGACGCAGTTCGTCAAGCATTCGGACGACTACCGGATTCAAGCGGCCGAAAAGCGCTTGACACCGGCCGCACGAGCGGCTCTGGAGCAGCGCAGGATGGCCCAGATCGAGTAGAACGCCCTCTATGAGAAAGAGGAAGGACTAGTTTATGGTCCCGGAATAGCAGATTGAACGTAAGTTGCGTAATATTGCATTTATATGTAGTCAAAAGTTCAAACGCGTTTTTCTCGAAATGGCTTTTTTTATGGCGCAGTATGGTAACTTCAAAACTAATGAACCGATTGGCATGATTCTTTGTTTCCGACGAACCTAGCTAAATTGTCTAGGAGTTGTACCACTTTTATTCCGATCCATCAACTATAAATATTTTTACTTGGCCGACGAAGTCGAAAAATCGATGAAAGAAAAACATGTTTTTTTTTTCAAATGGCCGCCATTTTGTTCCCTATGATCCAAATAACTTAAGCGAGGTACAACTCCTAAAGAATCTTATATACTTCGCTAACGTCAACTCAATTTTGATTTCAGAAGAGCCGGCTGACCAAAACATACGGCGCGTGGAGGTCTACATCGAAATTTTGTTTCGTTCCGACGGCACTTCCGCCTTTGTTCTGCGACATTTCCGATCGAAGAAATTCCAGTTTGTAGAGGAAACATCAATAAACATTTTGACCAAATTTGACATTGATATCTATAACACATCCCTAGAAAAAAAATCTCAAAGAACATGCTTTTTTCGGGCCAATGAAAGTAAACCTCCCCTTAAGGACAATTATCTGGTGTAAAACAACAAATTCTATGCAGGTAACTGTCTAAAAACTAACTGCAGTTTCATGTACTTAACTAAATTAAGAAATGTTTTGCTAAGAAGCTACCGGAATTTGACAAACTTTTTTGCTAAGAAGCGATCACTACCATTGTAAAGTACTGGCAGACAATGAAAACAATTCTAAAGTCAAACTACAATAATTGTTGCTTGACAGATTATTAGATTACGTTGTGTATAGATCCAAGTATGAAATTTATATGTAGTTTCAGAATGGCATAAAAATCAATATCTTAACTAGTCATTTTGAAGCTATATTTTAACCGAGAACATGTATTCCAATTCCGAAGAAACGAGTGCTGACGTGGGTGTGAATATTACCAGGCTATCAGTTTAACAAGTCATGGTTGCAAAATATTGACACAAATTACTCACAGAAGAAAGGAAAAACTGGTAGACGCCGACTTCGGGGAAAACAAGTTTGGGTTCCGGAATAATGTTGGATTGTGGGGGGCAATACCGCCCTACGATCTCTTTTAAAACATAGGTTAAGGAAAGCCAAAGCTTAGATTATAGCAGTTGTAGATTTGGAGAAAGCTTTTAAAACGTTGGCTGGCATAGAATTTTTAAATTTCTGAAAGTAACAGGGGTAAGATTCAGGGAGCAAAAGGTTATTTGGAACTTTTACAGAAACCAGACGGCAGTTATAATAGTCGAAGGGCATCAAAGGAGAGCAATGGTTGAGAAGTGAGAGCGACAGGGTTGTAGCCTATGCCTAATGTTATTCAATCTGTATGCTGAGCAAGCTGTGAAAGAAAATCAGTAGAAATTTTGAGAAGGTATTCAATTGCAGGGAGAAGAAAAAAACACTGTGCAGTTTGCCGACGACATTGTAATTCTGTCACAGAGAGTAAATGTTTTTGAAGTGCAGTTGAACTGAGTGGACAGTGTCTTGAAAGGAGGATATAAGATGAATACTATCAAAAGCAAAAAAATGGTAATGGAACGTAGTCGAATTAAATCAGGCGATTCTGAGACAATTAGATTGGAAAAAGAAACACTAAAAGTATATGAGTTTTGCTAGTTAGGCAGTAAAGTAACTTACGATGGACTAAGTAGAGTGGTTAGCAAGGCGTATGTTGGGAGGTAGGTTGGTTTGGAACCATCTGTCATCGTGTCGCACCCAACTCCATCAGTTGCAACACGGAACAGTCCTTCCCCACTTCGTCATCCGCACGTACACTATGCATGGACGATGCAAAAAAAAATTCTGTCTTCGGTATCGACAACAAGTATGTCGATCGCCCACTCAAAGCCGCGCGCCGCCCACATCTTCGCAGAATGCCTCATTTAAATTGGCCGACAGCTTTGTTACAGGGAGCCTCGATATATACAAGGTTCCTCGTATTCCTGCGTGTGGCGGTACGGATGTCACCACAGTTCACCGCCTTCGAACCAGTCGCTACAGTCAATTGTATCGTCTTTTTAAGGGGCCACCCACTGAATTCTATCGCCTACATTTCGAAAACCTCCCACTGAGACTACTACTACGAACACTGCAAGACGTTAATAATATTCATCTAGTATACACAGGTGAATGTATCACACAGAATGATTTAACGAAGACTCACAGTGATCCAAAAATTATGTATCGGCTCATCATTCTGTAAAATTGTAAATAAATGTGTTGATGCTTTATTCAGATACTAAATGTTTGCAGTGTTCACAGTTTGTCCACCAACCTCATACCAACTAAGGATACAAGGCGAACTATACAAGAACCTACTATCGAAACCATTTGTTCAGTAAAAGCAAATCCCTACGTACACCTTATGAGTTCAGCAAAGCAATTTACAACACAATTAACCTCGGAATGACACAGAATGATTATATAACACTGTATGGACATGTGAGGGCTTTTGTGAGACCCCACGTTAGCAGAACTCAATACTGTGGAGCCACTTGTACAGCCATCGAGCGAAATGTCCAGTTCTTGAATGCACCTCTGAACAGTAGGTCATTTGTGGTCACAGGCTTCGGTAGCTTTGTTCTGGATATCTCAAATGCTTTTGGTGTCTCATGGGGTACATGCAACACTGAGTGTCCATTATATGCCCGAATGGAGTGCTACCATTGCAACCAGGTGACTCTAATTCATTTGTTCGTAAAAGTGTTGACTCCTGGGTACTAACTCTGCGTTGCAGTTCGTTGATTATTTGTTTATGAATTCCGCGGCGGTAGACAAACTCAAATAAATGAATTCCTTCACGGGTCGTAACACTGTTTCTTTAATTTCGGGTGGTTGCTAATCGAATGGATTTTAAATAACTCCTTTACATGCGGCATGTATGCCAAATTTTAACATCACAGCAAAACAGAACTCTAACTTACGTTGGGCAATATGGGCGAAATAAATATTTTTGTTACGGGATCAATCTCCTGCAATAGGTGAAGTAACTTACAGAAAACTTAAATCAGCATGGCTGGATCGGAATTTGAAAGCCTCTGCAGTCGAATACTAGTGCGAAGGCTAAACCAACGGTTGCATCACTCGTTGGTGCTTATATCCCTAGTTCATGCTCAGCGTCAATTTGCACACAATGGCCACTCTCCCTATTCAGAAAATGAAAGCAATGCTGTAATATTTAAGACGAAGAACTCATAAATTGACAGTGAATTGTACGATGTCCCGTCCCGGCATTTTGATATAAATTTTTATTTTATTAGTTTGTTACTCGATTCGATTTTCCGTTGGTCTTATACACAAACAACTGTATGATGTGGAATGTGTTTCATGAAGGACAGTGGAACACATTTCTCATAACTGTGTTTATGTTGCTACATGCTGTCATACACTGGTTTGTAACTGATCACTTGCTCGTATTAGAGCCATCGTCAAAAACTTACAGAAGGAGTTGTTAATAAGAAATTTGCATTGCAAGAAATTGTTGCTATCAGATAGATATTTTATTCCCGCTGATAAGGTGTCAAACAGTTTTATAGCTTTGTATGTCATTCATTTTTACACAAAAGAAAGATTCAGAAGAGGATAAGTAGCTTACCTCCCTTTCATTTTCACATTTGTGAATGCTTGTGTGAGTATAAAACTCAAATTGAATGTTGGAAACCGATTTCATGACTGATTGAACGTACTGTTAAGTTGAAACGGATGCCCACATTATTAACGTTCGTGTACCTCGTACATATTTTAATTGCTTTATATTGCGCAAGTAACACTTTTAACTTAGGTCATGAGTTGGCACTAAATATTATCCAAAATACATAAATAAAAAATGCTAATTATGGTAACTTATTGATTTATATGTCACCGAGTTTTCAGTAATATTTTTGGCAGAAATAAGTGAACCTGTTTTAACATTGATCGTAGATTGTTTTCCCTGTTATGTTTTCATTAAATGCACACATAAAACAGGAGGAACTTTTTCCATTGATTACCATTTCTTGGTGGTGCAGGAAAATAGAGAGTTGTTTTCCCAAATCATCTGCGGTGAATGCTATGACGATTTCCTCATCATCACTACATGCAAATTGTGGGGAAAAGAAAGGCTGGCTGAACTTCTTGCAAATAATGTGTGGGTGGCCACCATCACACAAAGCAAGATACCTGTGGTTACCGTCGTCAAAGAGGTACCTTTTTTTGTCAGAATCAGGATTCAGGCATTCCGTTTAGAAAGAAGTCAAAATAACAGAAGATCGCCACAAAATGCTCAAGAATGCACAGAAAAGTTAGGATGGCTTATTTCATCAAAATATTAGAGGAATGAGTAAAAAGGCAGAAGAGCTATACGTCTTGTAAGAAAAGATAGACATCGTATAAGTTACATATAAAAGATTACACTCTAGTAGCTTACTAATGGAAATATGGAAAAATAAGGGGTTGTTACGTGTATTACGACAGAACACTAGTTCAAAAGCAGTGAGGAAAGTAGATTTTATACTGCTCAGCAGAAATAAATGTGTGCTTGTGAATTAATACTGCAAAATAGTTCCTTTTAATTGTGTCTTATATATAAATCCCCACTGCGAAATTTTGAAATTTTTATGAGGAATCTGGATTACTTACTATACTATCTACCAGAGACCAGCAAGCAGTTAGTAGTCTGTGATGACTTCAACGCAGATTTTTTAAGGGATTCTGACAGGAAAGTTATTTGAATTCTACAGTATGACCTCAGTAATTCATTTTCCAACGCAGGTGGATGAAGACAGTAGAATCCGAACTGTTCATGTTTCCTTTAGTGAAGCTCAAAGCAAGAAAATAACTGTTTACCTAGTAACAAATGCTCTCTCTGACCATTATGCGCAGTTAGTTAGGATAGATAAGATAGTGATTCACACTAGGTATATTCCTCAGTGGAAATCAGTCAGATTAATTAATGACTCTAGGAGAAATGATTTTAAAAACTGTTTACAAGGGGTGACATGGGAATAAATTCGTGATAAACCTAGTGCTAACATAAAATCTAGCCCATGCCATGACAAGTCCATATCATTATTTGAAAATATCTTCCCGCAAAAGCTAATCAGAAAAGACATTAAAAAGTCATATAAAAATGGGCTTGTAGAGGAATTAAAGTATCATTTGAAAGGAAAAGAAAAATGTATCTGTTGACAAGAACAAGTAGAGATACTGTACCAGTTGTACAATCCTGGACAAAACGAGCGAGACCCCTCGCCTTTTCGTTATGCTGATCCGCACAGCCTTAAAGTCTGCTACACAGCATAACAGACAAGGCGACGAAGTGCTACCAACATACTATGCAAGTTCGCTCAGCTGATGTGCTGAGATAGCTAGCACTGGAGAAACTCGCGCTTCGAAGTCACTACAGCATCGTCTGCCACCACTTCGTGGCAAACTAAATACCTCAAGTACAAGCCAATGTGATGTATTCACATATCTGTGACTATGACTTGGATCTAAAGTGTGGTTATGGATAGTACGTATGCTCAGATTGCGAATCTAACATCATGAATAAAGACGAGGGGAAATGAATTAGGCGTCCTTCCTTTTCCGTAACATCAAATATATTGTAGTTATTCTTTCTTAAATGAACTGCGCAGAAAATCATTCACCAGAAATGAATAACTTTTTAGTAACACCAGATGATATTAACAGCTTGCCGGCGCGGGTTAGCTGTGCGCTGAACGGCTTCATATGGCGGACCGCGCGGCTCCTTGAGCCGTCAGTTAGAATCCTTCCCCGGGCATGGATGTGTGTTAGGTTGGGTAGGTTTAAGTAGTTCTAGGTCTATGGGACTGATGACCTAAGCAGTTTGGTGGCATAGTTCTTAGAGGCATTTCTTGACCTTTCGCGTAAATTTTCTTTACATAAACGGCCGTATCTTTAGGTTGCGTTGACATAGCTCACTTTTTACACCACCAAGGGACCGAATACCGCAGGAAGTGCGATAGATTTCCGCTTATTATGTCCACCCGTACTCGAGGTAAACGGGTTTTAAGGGTTGGGTAGACAGACAGACGGTAAAGTGAGACTAGTAGGGTTCCATTTTTACCGATTTACGTGATGAAATCCTAACAACGAAAATAGCTACCACAGTTACTGAATATGAGGGCCGCATAATAATTTGCCCTACTCTTTATTCGAAATGTTCGAGTTGCAGTCGATACATCATCATATTAATCGTAGCTGCGCTTTCGATCCAAATCACGTTTACAGGAATGCAAATAAAATCCATTTGCCTATACACGTGATAATTCAGATCCCATTGTTAATGCCACCACGTTTTAGATGTGCAAGCATTCCCATTGCTAGCTACCTTAAGGAACACTTCGGCCAATTAACGTTTTCTGTCCGTGGCACGTCTAATGGAGAATTCGAAACATTGTAGAATACGTTTGACAGCTACGTCGCCGTTTATTTCCTGCGGTGGTGCAGAATTATGCTACTAAATATACTCGCTAATAACAGTTTTTTTGTTATTTCGATAAACATCCCGAAAAATTGTCACATAAGCGGTGACATAAAAGTAGACAATTCATGTTTTTGAGTCCAGGAAGCTCTATGCAACAGAAAATGCAAATCATTTTGCCATTTTCATTGCGAAGTCGCCGGCTTATTCATGTCTGGAGTAATAATAGAGGGCTGTTGGCCTGGGTTGTCTGCTAGATTAGTGAAAGGTGTTTGCTACTGCAAGGGAGGTCTGGTTTGTTTTCGGTTCTAATCTCGATGGAGGCAGATAGACTATCAGTAAAGGAATTTTAAGAAATTCTCGCACCCCCAATACGTTTTGTTGCTACCTTTATTCTGTACCGGGGCCCTGTGGATGTCGATATGAAACTCTTGTAGAATTTCATACTTGTTACTGCCTACATTTTTCCGCTTCTGTCAATAATTGAATTGACTTAAGTGTGGCACTGAATGATTTTTAACTGAATTTCGTTTTTAATCTTTCTAAATTTGCACACATTCATGGTAGGTCAGCAACGGTAATCCAGTATGACTGGTCTGAACGCTGACAAAGACCATTTCGCGGCCGAATGCGCATAATATTTTGCTAATTCGTAACGATCTGGGGTACTTTGTCTTACTAAAACGGTTATGTTATCCCGATAAGCTGAAATTCATTTTTATTAGTGCAGTTCATACTAATTAGCGTTTCTTCTCTCATTTATATCTTATATTTAGGTGTTGTGGTTAACACACTAATCAGCATTAATATAGACATACACATGATTGAAAACAGTCTGACAAATTTCGGATAGTTTTTCGATTTCACACCTGTGCATAATACACTCCTGGAAATGGAAAAAAGAACACATTGACACTGGTGTGTCAGACCCACCATACTTGCTCCGGACACTGCGAGAGGGCTGTACAAGCAATGATCACACGCACGGCACAGCGGACACACTAGGAACCGCGGTGTTGGCCGTCGAATGGCGCTAGCTGCGCAGCATTTGTGCACCGCCGCCGTCAGTGGCAGCCAGTTTGCCGTGGCATACGGAGCTCCATCGCAGTCTTTAACACTGGTAGCATGCCGCGACAGCGTGTACATGAACCGTATGTGCAGTTGACGGACTTTGAGCGAGGGCATATAGTGGGCATGCGGGAGGCCGGGTGGACGTACCGCCGAATTGCTCAACACGTGGGGCGTGAGGTCTCCACAGTACATCGATGTTGTCGCCAGTGGTCGGCGGAAGGTGCACGTGCCCGTCGACCTGGGACCGGACCGCAGCGACGCACGGATGCACGCCAAGACCGTAGGATCCTACGCAGTGCCGTAGGGGACCGCACCGCCACTTCCCAGCAAATTAGGGACACTGTTGCTCCTGGGGTATCGGCGAGGACCATTCGCAACCGTCTCCATGAAGCTGGGCTACGGTCCCGCACACCGTTAGGCCGTCTTCCGCTCACGCCCCAACATCGTGCAGCCCGCCTCCAGTGGTGTCGCGACAGGCGTGAATGGAGGGACGAATGGAGACGTGTCGTCTTCAGCGATGAGAGTCGCTTCTGCCTTGGTGCCAATGATGGTCGTATGCGTGTTTGGCGCCGTGCAGGTGAGCGCCACAATCAGGACTGCATACGACCGAGGCACACAGGGCCAACACCCGGCATCATGGTGTGGGGAGCGATCTCCTACACTGGCCGTACACCACTGGTGATCGTCGAGGGGACACTAATAGTGCACGGTACATCCAAACCGTCATCGAACCCATCGTTCTACCATTCCTAGACCGGCAAGGGAACTTGCTGTTCCAACAGGACAATGCACGTCCGCATGTATCCCGTGCCACCCAACGTGCTCTAGAAGGTGTAAGTCAACTACCCTGGCCAGCAAGATCTCCGGATCTGTCCCCCATTGAGCATGTTTGGGACTGGATGAAGCGTCGTCTCACGCGGTCTGCACGTCCAGCACGAACGCTGGTCCAACTGAGGCGCCAGGTGGAAATGGCATGGCAAGCCGTTCCACAGGACTACATCCAGCATCTCTACGATCGTCTCCATGGGAGAATAGCAGCCTGCATTGCTGCGAAAGGTGGATATACACTGTACTAGTGCCGACATTGTGCATGCTCTGTTGCCTGTGTCTATGTGCCTGTGGTTCTGTCAGTGTGATCATGTGATGTATCTGACCCCAGGAATGTGTCAATAAAGTTTCCCCTTCCTGGGACAATGAATTCACGGTGTTCTTATTTCAATTTCCAGGAGTGTATGTTGGTAGCACTTCGTCGCCTTGCCTGTTATGCTGTGTAGCAGACTTCAAAGCTGTGCAGATCAGCATAACGAAAAGTCGAGGGATCTCGCTCGTTTTGTCCACGACTGTACAGTACAGAAACTCTTAAAAATTAGTAATAAAGGTTATTAAAATTAGGGAACATGAACATGATGTCTTACTGAAGTCTCAAAATAAGAAAATTATATATTGTCTCAAAAATAAAAACTCCTCTGCTTTTGAAACTTCCTGGCAGATTAAAACTGTGTGCCCGACCGAGACTCGAACTCGGGACCTTTGCCTTTCGCGGGCAAGTGCTCTACCAACTGAGCTACCGAAGCACGACCCAGGCCCAGTACTCACAGCCTTACTTCTGCCAGTATCTCGTCTCCCACCTTCCAAACTTTACAGAAGCTCTCCTCTGCTTTTGATTGTATTTCCAATAGAATACTAAGGATTTCTTCTTGTACAACAAGCTTTGTCTTACCTGAAATATGTAATGCATTACTATTTCAACGCATTTTCCCAGAGAGGCTGAAATATGTCGTTGTGAAATCCCTCCATAAGAAAGGTAATAGGAAAACGTCAATAACTACCGACTTCTTTCACTACTGACACCATTTCCCAAAATTTTCGAGAAGGTGTGTATTTTAGAATAGTATTCATCTGAGCAGAAACAAAAGAAAATCACATTTCGGGTTTCAGAAGATCTACTCTACTGAGAATGCCATTTACATATTCACTCATCACATTTTACAAACATTAAACCATAAAACAGCATCGGATAATTTTTCAGTGGCCTATCCAAGGTGTTTGACTTCGTTAGTCACAGTATTCAACTAGATAAATTGACGTTTTATGGGATTGATGGTATAACCATCCAATGGCTAATGTCATATCTAACCAAACGAATCAAGAAAGTACTTGGAAATTCAACCAATGTAATCAGGGGAAATCATGTATGGGGTTCCCAAAAGCTCAGTCTTAGGTTCACTATTGTTCCTGATACACGTAAACGATCTTCCATCTAATATACAACCAGAATTGTTCTTTCTATGGATGGCACTAAAACTGTAATAAATTCAAGCATACATACAGAAACGGAAGAAATGGAAAACAAAGTTCTTAAAAGTATCACTGACTGGTTTTCCACAAATTGTCTCACCCTTAATTTTAAAAAGACACAATATATTCAGTTCTCCACATCTAGAGATATTATTCCAGTGATAAGTGTAGCTATGGTAAGGAAATAATAAATAGGGTGGAATTTCTAAATTGTTAATTGTGCATATTAATGAGAATTTAAACCGGAAAAAGCACATTTTGGAACTCCTGGAACAACTTAGTTCAGCCACATTTTCACTTCCAGTAATTACAAATCTTGAGGAGACCAAATGAGTAAGCTAACATATTTTGCATATTTTCATTCAGTAATGTCATATGGAATAATGTCCTGGGTAAGTAAGTCATCTCTAAGATAGAAAGTCTTCATCGCTCAAAAACGTGCTGCAAGAATAATAAATGGTGCTCACCCACGACCATCTTGTTGATATCTGTGTAAGGAGTTGGGCATTCTTACCGTTGCTTCACAATATATTTAGTCCTGTTCTTAAATCATCAGCACTGTCGAGGATCTCTGGTATTGGAATCGCACCCCAGCTTTGCACGTAATGGGAAAATGTTTCCGGAACCTCAGGTGTAGGTGATCTATTGATCTGATGGAATTACAATTTCCTCGAGACATATGAGTCTTAACTTTATCTTCGATAATGATAAAAGCTGAAGAAATGAATTAAAATCAAGTCAAGGCTGTGACACAAATTTTAATTCATTTCTTCAGCTTCTATCATTATCGAAGATGAAGTTGAGACTCAAATGTCTCGAGAAAATTGTAATTACCCCAGATCAATAGGTCACTTACGCTTAAGGTACAGGCAGGATTTTCCCATTACGTACAAATCTAGGGTGTATTTATTACTTCATGGACTGTTGTAAGTAATTCATTACAGTTCAAAAGGAACAATGATGACATAATTACGATATCAAAAGAAAAAATGATACTCATTACTCCACACTGACGTTGTCTTTAGCGCAAAAAGGCGTCACAGTGCTGCAACTAATTTAAAAAAAAAAAACTTGTCCATTGATATAAAATATCTAAAGTTTCTCCTAGACTATCCCTTCTATTCCATTGAAGAATGTCTATTATTGCAATAAGTAAAATATGGTGATCGCAGTTACTGTCACGTTTATTTATTTAAATAAATTATAAATGTTCAGCATGGAGCCATATTCACAAATTAATTTGTGACGTGACTGTAAAATGACTCTTTGCACATTATTACGGTTTGTGGTGAAACAATCGAAGGATCATGAAGTTAGCAAAAACTAAATCTAAGAACTGCATTATTAAGATTCAAAATGGTTCAAATGGCTCTGAGCACCATGGGACTTAACTGCTGTGGTCATCAGTCCCCTAGAACTTAGAACTACTTAAACCTAACTAACCTAAGGACGCCACACACAGCCATGCCCGAGGCAGGATTCGAACCTGCGACCGTAGCGGTCGCGTGGTTCCAGACTGTAGCGCCTAGAACCGCTCGGCCACTCCGTCCGGCTATTAAGATTCTTCAGTTGATATAACGCTCCATCCATAATGACTTTGCGACCGTGGGACGTTAAGTTCCAGCATCGTTACTGATAACTTATTCCGAGGGTGGAAGGGTTCAACTAAAGAAACTTGTACATAACCAAGAGTGGAAAAAGTTATCATTTTAATTAAATTGTTTTTCTATTAGAATGTAAATGTAGGACCCCAAATACTTGCAAGGATAAAAATTTAAGTGCCTTTAACTTAATTTAAGCATCATAGAATATATTACAATTACTTCATGTAGTGACTTCAGATTTATTCAGAACTAATAACTTGTCTAATCTGTTGAAAATGTCTTTCTAATTTCTAAGTCGAAAGAGTAAGTTGATAATAATGTACACATCTCGTCTGAGGAGAACAGGGAATGCTGAAGGAATTCATCGAGAAATGCATAAATATTTTAGGTTTATGATAAATTACTTAAGATATGAAAATGAGCAGTTGAAATATTGGAAACTCCGTTGAATATCAACTATAAAATAACTGATATCGTTGTGCTTTCTCAATTACTTATCAGTCATATGAAGTGGAAATGTATTTACGTAAATGGCATGTAGAAAAATTAAACTTACGGCAGACATGAATGTACATTATTAAAATGCAACTACTCACCTACTCCGTCACTCGGTAGCAGTGATAAAGAAGTGAACGGTGTTCCAAAAAGTGTAATACCACCAAAAATAGCACCAAACAACCTGCAAACAATATGCACATCAGTAAAATTAGGTTTACATTTGTATAATAATCCGTAAGAGTAAAATTAAGCAGGAATTTGGAAGAAGCGTATGCGAGTCATGTTTTCTCGAAACTTTCACATGTTTGACATTTTGTTTAAGATAGAGGGCAGACTAAAGAGTTTTAATGTAGATTATAATGCAATAGCAGAAGGTCCCACATAACTTCGTAATCGAACTGAAACTTATCTATCAAACAGTTTGACACTTGTGATTTCAGTGTTATAGTTTTACCTCCACATTTGTACAGAATGACGTAGATGGGCTCCTGGCTACAATAATCACGGTTTTAATCACTTAATATTTTATATATTTATCATACATTTTGGAGATTGCTAATTCCCTTGGATACCCAACCACTGTAGACATTCGAATGGTTCAAATGGCTCTGAGCACTATGGGACTTAACATCTGGCTCATCAGTCCCCTAGAATTTAGAACTACTTAAACCTAACGAACCTAAGGACAGCACACATATCCATGCCCAAGGCAGGATTCGAACCTGCGACCGCAGCAGTCGCGCGGTCCCGGACTGAAGCGCCTAGAACCGCTCGGTCCCCAAAGCCGGCACTACAGACTTTCTTTCTCTGTACTTAAATTAGTGACAAATACAGTGTAATATTCAAATGAATTACATTCTTTTGTTTATTAATGAGAGATGAAATAAATTATGTGGATTTATCAAAAGTCTTTAATCATTTTTATTCTAAATAAAACAATTGTACTACAAATCTCATGGAAAAAATTTATGAGCGGCTGTATAAGTTTTTTCCTTGTAAGTTCAACGAAAATCATTCGAAAAACGGGCATAGTTTTCAGAAATATTAGAAATAATGATTAATTTTCTTTGAATGTACTGGATTCGATTCTGGAATACAACAAATATGTTTCAGGTGATCTTCTCAAACTAATGTGAACCTAACAAACTCCTAAGGAAACAAGCGCTCTCAATATATTTCAAGCAAAAAGACATAAAATAAACAGTGATTTTAATCTTACTGCAGAGAAGTATAAAGAGAAACATACTTCTAACTAATCTAACAACTGCTTGGATCTGAACTGTAATACGTCGGACGACGTTCTCACTTCGCTCACATTTTGGGAGTAATAGAGACAGAGTTTACTATCAAGCTGTCTTTATACTTTTACGAAGAAGACTACTGTTAGCAGTCTCAACTACATATCTGTGACAATCAGCGTAGCTTTCTCTTCGAAGTCGAAAAAGAAAATGCAAACGCTTTTGGTTATATGATTTTCCGACGTTTTAAAGTTTGAAGTTGAACGTCAACAGAGGAAATATTGTGCCCCTTGTACTTATTCTTGAACAACATTGTTGGAAAAAAATTGTACTGTTATACGAAAGCATTTAAGGGAATCTTGCAGCGATGTTGATCACTGATAAATAAAATGCTAAAGCTATCTGCAATACCTACCATTTTGTAGCATTCGATATTCAGTTGCTTGATAATACGTAAAATTACCTGATATTCTGATAATCCTTCACCTTTAAGCAGCATTGTTACCTACACCAGCCTTAAATGACATTCCTTATTTGAAAGATTGGTTTGGTGTTCGAACATTAGTCTAGTTGTTTTACTACGTGCATGCTTAACTTTTCCTTTCTCTTTCCCATAAAAGTGAATGAGCATTCGTTGTCAGTGGAGTTTAACACACCTCTGTCACCGCCGTTGGAACTACCGACGTACAGACTGGGCTTAGAAAGACGCTTGCGTAATTATACGTTTTGCTTTCACATGATAAAAACATGTTCTCGATTAGAGATTGAATCAATATGGCACTGGAAACTACACCCAAAAAGCTGTAACTTATTATGGTGAAGTGATGTACGTAGTAAAGCTTTTAGAGGATCCCGAGAAGGAGCGCAAATGACTTAAGAACGAGATATATGAAGCGTGTAGCTAGGCAGCCTCTTAATTCGTCCAGTATTTTATTTGTACTGGACGTAGTATGTTTGCAACTGTTGATAAGTCTTGGAATAAATTACAGCGTCTGTTGCGTTAATGGGTTTCTCAGCACGACTTCCTTCAGCCACTGTTGAGTGAAATATTTGTTGAACATTTGACAGCGGCATAGCGACAGAGACGAAAAATATTTTTACGCTACTGTAGCTGTAATATATTGAAAGTTAAGTTTCCATCAACGAACCATATTGTGGTCACTTCGGGTAAAGTAAAGGAAGAAGAGTAGTAGATAACAGATTTCACACATTACATGACGCCTCTGTTCCCTTCGGCTCCCGTCGAGAAAATACTGAAAAACAGAGAACGGCCTCGATAAAACCACAAACCGAGTCAGCAAAAACTGAAACCTGACCAAGTTCCTGCTCACCTGTATCGTTTTGCTATGTATGATCTACAAAATATTCATTTTTAGGTGTTTGATAAAAAGAAGTATTTCCTGTGTAAGCTACACGCAATCCGCTCAGAAGATGCACAAAAAATTGCAGAATATGGAATACAAAGTCAAAAATATCGGTAACGTTTGCAATGTAACAATGGAGAATCGCGGAGTTTGAACTTAGTCGGCATTAATACTACAGAAGTCGTACAGTCCATTTGTCAAAACTAAAAACTTAATTTTTGTTGAAATGATTGTAAGGTATATTTTCTGAACTGAGGGCGAAGTGAAACTAGGGGGGCGGCTGGCTGTGCGCTTACACGTACCAGATGATGAACCGGAGCGAGCAGGAGCGCCGGCAGAACGCAACGGCCGGCAGCAACATGTCGACTGAGCGCCGCGCGCCGTGCGCTCCGCTCCTATATAACGGTGCTGGCCCCCGGCGCCGGCGCGACGCCGACAAATAGTGTGGCGCGTGGGCTTCGCCGCCCTCGGATTCGCCGCTAAATTTGGAACGTCCACACCCTCTCCATCCTAGCTGGTTAGAGCAGGCGGGACGAACCCCCCGCACCTGTTGCCCACACCCCCAGTACCTCCTGCAGGCGTCTAGGCGTGGCTTCTACGTCGCTAATTCTGCGCTCCCATTTGCTGGCGGAACTGTCCAGAATATTCCCCTACCCCCAACCCCAACAGCGACCCTCCAGCCCTAATTTCGACATGCGTCAGATATTAGGGCATCAACAACGAGCTACAAATCCTCTTTACGGGCTACTGCACGTTTCCACGAAGTCCTCCACATTAATATTCCGAAAGCAGCCTTAACCGAGCCAGCTCAGTTCCGACGTAGCAGGTTTTAAAACAGCAGTATCTGTCATGTAGTAGTCCTCCGTCTCCCGCCACAAAAAAAAAGCTCGGAAACAGCACTGACTCTGTCAGTTGAACCACGAAGGTAAACGAAAGGAAAGAAAGTAATCTGGTGTCTAGCTTTCTGATGATTGCGTGGTCACTAGAATGTTGCTATGGTGTGTGGGTCACATAATAAATAGGACTAAAAGTGGATAAAGAAAAAAAGGGCTGCGCGAATGGTCACAGATTTGTTTGCTAACGTCAGAGCGTTACAGAAATGTGGGAACACCCGAATCGGCGGATTCTTCAATATAGACGCTAACAATTCCGTGAAAGCCTGCTTACAAAGTTTCAGGAAACTAGAAATATTCTTCAGTCCCCTGCATAGAGCTCTCGTGACGGCCGTGAAGACACGATTGGTGTTACTACAGCACGCAGTGATGCATTTAACCAGGTACTCTTCCCACACTTCTCACGCGACTGAACGGGAAGAAGCTTAGTACCCTCTGCCGTGCAATTCACAATGGTTTGCAGAGTATGCATGTAGTTGTAGATGTAGGTGAGTAGGTGTAAATGTAGATCTAACATTCGCGGGTTCGAGTACATTGGAGATAGCTGAGACCTGAATATTTACGACGATATGGCAGAACGGACGTAGCAATCCAGGACTGGCCCTAGGTAAATTACTTAAAACATTGGAGAGCCTCGAAAGCCTCCTACTCTCTTTTATACTTAATATGAATACATAACTGGTATGGTCTCTGTGTTAAATGTTGAGCCATGATTAAATTTTAACGCGCTGTGACTTCTATTTTTGAGATACTCGGAAACAGGAAAGACTTTCATAGCGAAATATAGGATATTTTGAGCATGTGTTTCAGTAATGTATGATTACAATCGATACTACCAAACCTATTAACACAACCTGAAACCATACTGCAACCTCTCCTACAGAATGAGTGTGTACATGGAGATACAGTCACCACGTTGTTTAGTCTAATCATTACTTACAAGAAGCAGTCATCACAGTAGTTATTCTCAACATATTCAGGACCATCACGTGTCTACAAGTTCTCAGCTACTCAGACCTTCCATATACTTACAGTAATATTCACGCAAATAAAGAGCTACAGGGTGATCAGAAATTGTCTGACATCAGTCTGGTTGGAGCTAAGACAGCGTTAAGAGCTCTAGGAGCGTAACGTGACTATCTCGAAGCTCCATAAACAACGATGTCGTGAGTGAAACTCGAGTTGTAACGAGTTCGAAAAACAATTTGTCTTGTCTGATTGACACAGTACTTAAGATTTCGAGGATAGCCTGTTCTTAAGTTAGGTAGTAGAGGCCCGCATTACGTAGGCAAAGGCTAGACGGGAGGACTGAGGCAAGAACTCGCGAGTGCAGTGGCGCCCCACGCCCACATACCACCCACCTCGGAGCCTACGTCCATGACGTCGCGATAAAGATCGACATCAAGGAGTTGACGACGGAGGAAGATCCGCGACATCGTCAAGAGGGCATTTCTGCACCGACCAAGTTGTTTCACACTACCAACGCCGGCAGACAGGACCGTCCAGGACCCTACACATGACAGTGACTTCCAAGACGTCGTTAGCACGTCAACAAAAAGAAGGCGATCCAAGACCACTTCCGTGGCACAGGAACAATCTAGCAAGTACGTCTGCTCATCTCGAGTCACGTACAAAGTCGTGACAAGGAACTCCTTTGACGAACTTGACCAACAGGAGTGGCTGGACATTCAATCAACCGCATCTCTTCATCAAGATCCAGCAAGCCCTCTCCTCTCCGTTTGTGGTCTACAACACCATTAACAATGTTAAACGCCACGAGAAGATAAAGAGAAAGGTCCCTGGGGTCTCACGAGTAGTCTCCAAAGACGACAATATAATATTTTCTGACGAAAAAATAATCACAACACCAAGTAGGATATGTGCGACATAGTTGGTAGTAGTGTTTCTACATCTGAAAGATAATGTCTGTTCAAATTTCGCGCCAGTCGCATAAGAGTAGCGTTAGTAGCGTCACTATGAAGATCCAAATCAGGTTTGCTTTAAACACACGCTGTAATGGTCATGAACGTTAGTTACCTTCGAGACTGGACGGGGTGAGCTGATGTCAGTCAAGGATGCGTTTAAGGTGACAAAGACGCCATTATCAGGGCCTCACTGAGTTTTTACGGGGCCGTGCAATAGGGTTACGAGAACATGGACGTTCCTTCCGCCATGTTCCGGAAATACGTGGCAGAAGTGTACCCAATGTACATAACAGCTGGCTACGGTGGTCACCAGAATGTACGGTCTCAAGAAGACAAGGCTCCGGATGGTCAAGTGGCACTACCGGCGTGTAGTTCTGGCGCATCGTTCTGCATCTTCAGCAGCAATCTGAGCAGCAGTTGGCACCACAGTGACACAACGAACTGTTATAAATCGGTTACTTCAAGGACAGCTCCGAGTCAGACTCCCTTTAGCATGCATTCCACTGATCCCCAACCATCGTCATTTGCGACTTCAGTGGTGTTAAGCGTGAGTTGATTGGAGGGCAGGGTGAAGGTCTGTTGTGTTTCCTGATGAAAGCTGGTTCTCCTCGGTTCCAGTGATGGTCGTGTGTGGGTTAGAAGGATTTCAGTTGACCGTCTGCAACCAACTTGTTTCCATGCCTAGACACGCTGGACGTACACTTTGAGCTATGGTCTGTGGTGCCATTTCGTATGACAGCAGGAGCACTCTCGTGGGTATCCCACGCACACTGACTGCAAATCTATATGTCAGTCGAGTGTTTCGATCTGTTGTGTCGCCATTCATGAACAGCATTCCAGGGGGTGTTTCCCAACAGGATAGCCGTCGCCCACTTACCACTGTTGTGACCATACACGCTCTACAGTGTGTCGACATGTTGCTTGGCCTACTTAGTCACCAGATTTGTCTCCAGTCGAGCACATATAGGACATAATCGGACGACAACTCCAACGTCATCTACAACCAGCATTAACCGACAAAGTGCAACAGGCACGGAACACCATGCCACAAACTGACATCCGTCACCTGTACGAGACAATTCATCCACGTTTGCATGCTTGCATTGAATCTTGTGCAGTTTGAGCCGGTTATTATCGTACTAGCATTTCACATTTGTAGTGACTTACCTCACATTTACGTTAACCTGTGTTCTTGTATTGTTTCATTTTGTTGTGGTTAGTGTAGCTCAGTGTCGGTTAGATCGTCTCTAGTTCCTGCTGCTAATGAGGGGAGTACACCGTTCGTTCGTTCGTTATATATTTTTACGAGCCTCCAACAGGAGCGACTTATATTTACAGATACCTGTACAGTTACTAGTTTATTTTTGTAATTTCTGCGTGTTTGAGTGCTTGCTAGGCACAACCTTCTATTTTAATAACAGTGTAGCGTACAGTACCACCGTTGTTATCGACCCATATATCGATCCTCGTATTGTACAGGCTTTTGTTTGTTTTGGTTAGTGTAGATCAGTTTCGGTAACACCATCAGTTCAAAAATGGCTCTGAGCACTATGGGACTTAACATCTGTGGGCATCAGTCCCCTAGAACTTAAAACTACTTAAACCTAACTAACCTAAGGACACCACACACATCAATGCCCGAGGCAGGATTCGAACCTGCGACCGTAGCTGTCACGCGGTCGAAGACTGAAGCGCCTAGAACCGCATGGCCACAACGGCCGGCAACACCATCAGTGAGAGAGCAATCCGAGTTCCTGCTGCTAATGAGAGGAGTACACCGTTCGTTTGTTCGTTATATATTTTTACGAGCCTCCAACAGGAGCGACTTATAATCACAGATACCTGTACAGTTACTAGTTTATTTTTGTAATTTCTGCGTGTTTGAGTGCTTGCTAGGCACAACCTTCTGTTTTAATAACAGTGTAGCGTACAGTACCACCGTTGTTATCGACCCATATATCGATCCTCGTATTGTACAGGCTTTTGTTTGTTTTGGTTAGTGTAGATCAGTTACGGTAACACCATCAGTGAGAGAGAAATCCGAGTTCCTGCTGCTAATAAGGCGAGTACACCGTTCGTTTGTTACATACGAGGGTTGGAACTTTAATAGTGGCACCTATTTATTTACAGCTCGTACAAACTAAATACGTGTTTAAAAGTTTTACTGACCTTCAGTGTGGTCACCAGCATTGTGTATAACCCGTTGCCAGCGATGTGGAAGTCGTAGGACACTCTTAGTAGTGCCAGTTGTGTTGACATTCGAGCGGCGCGGTCTATTACCCGACGAATTTGTAGCATTTCTGAAGCGAATGCCGTGAAATGTTTCCTTGATTTACAAATCGAGTTGAACTTACGAGTAATGACACTTTCTGCAGGACCTGACCATCATTTATCAGGACAATCCTCAAGCACATAGAGTGCAAGCTGTTACACATTTGTTTGAATGATGAGGCTGCTAAGTGCTGTACCACCTACTGCTCTCCCCTGACTTAAGCCCTCGTAAGTTCAACTCTGTTTCTAAACTGAAGGAAACACTTCACGGCATTTGCTTCAGAACTGTTGCAAATTCGTCGGGCAATAGACAGCGCCGCCCGAACTGTCAACACAACTGTCAGTGCTAAGAGTATCCTATGACTTCTATATCGCTGGCAACGGGTTATACACAATGCAGGTGACTACTTTGAACGCCAGCAAAACTTTGAAACACGTATTTACTCGTATTTTGTACGAGCTGTAAATAAATAGTTGCCACTATTGAAGTTCCAACACTCGTATTTCTACGAGCTTCAAACAGGAGCGACTTCAGCAGTGCTGTGTACAGATGCGAGCTGAGTTAGTGACCCTTCGCTCACAGCTTCAGGCTGTGGTGGCTTCCGTTATCCCTTGAGGCTGCTGCCAACGGGCATCACCGTGGGGGAGGAGGGGGGATGCAAGGGACGTCGATCCAGTCCCAAGTGTCCCCCGATCGGTCCATTGCTATGGCCGCCCAGTACACTGTCTGCAGTGAGGTTGACCCCTCACGAGTGGTCGAGAGGGAGATCATTCCAAAGCCTGGCAGGCAGCGAAAGACTTTCCGAGCAGCCGATCGCAGGGCCTCCCCTGTTCGTTTGACGAGCAGGTTTCGGGCGTTATCTGTGGCTAACGAAGTGTCTGAGCCAGATGCAGTCGTCCACCCTGCTCCAGAGGAAGCCTCTCCGTTCGCAAGGTCTGGGCATTCACAGGGGTTGGGTTTGCTGGTAGTTGGGAGCTCCAACGTTAGGCGCGTGATGGGGCCCCTTAGGAACACGGCTGCGAAGGAGGGGAAGGAAGCCAGCGTGCGCTCTGTGTGCATACCGGGAGGAGTCATTCTGGATGGGAAAAGGGTGCTTCCAGATTCCATGAAGAGTACAGGTTTCAGCCAACTGCATGTGGTGGCTCATGTCGGTACCAATGTCGTGTGTCGCTTTTGATCAGAGGAGATTCTCTCTGGTTTCGGGCGGACAGCGGAAATTGTAAAGACTGCTAGTCTTGCTTGCGAGATTAAGGTGGAGCTCACCATCTGCAGGATCATCGATAGAACCGACTGTCGTCCTTTGGTGCAGAGCCGAGTGGAGGGTCTGAATCAGAGGCTCAGGCGTTCTGTGACCGTGTAACATGCAGATTTCTTGACTTGTACCATAGGGTGGTGGGTTTCTGAGTTCCACTTAATGGGTCAGGAGTCCACTACACACAGGAAGCGGCTCCACGGTTAGCGGGGGCTGTGTGGAAAGCAATGGGAGGTTTTCTTTAGGTTAGAGGGTCTCAGGAGACCACAGAAAAGGCGTCCGTCTAAAAGCGGGCAGGTAAAACACAGTAAGGTAGTTGTAGAAGCGATCAGTATTGTAAATGTAAATTGTCGTAGCTGTGTTGGGAAAGAACCAGATCTATAAGCCCTAATAGACAGCACTGAAGCTCAAATAGTTATAGGTACAGAAAGCTGGCTAAGGGCGGAAATACGTTAAGCTGAAATTTTTTCAAACAATCTTACACTGCTCAGAAAGGATAGAATAAATACAGTTGGTGGTGGAGTATTTATTGCTGTCAGAAGTAGTTTACTTTGTACTGAAATTGAAGTAGATAGTTCCTGCGAAACAGTATGAGTAGAGGTCATACTTGACAGTCGGCCTAAACTATTAATTGGATCGTTTTAGCGACCCTCCGACTCAGAAGATATAGTTGCTGAACAAGTCAAAGAAAGCATGAGTCTCATTTCAAACAGGTATCCCACTCATACAATTCTAGTCAGTGGTGACTTCACGCTACACTCGATATGCTGGAAAAATTATACGTTTAAAGCCGGCGCCAGGCATCAAACGTAATCCGAAATTGTTCTCAGTGCTTTTTCAGAAAATTATTTTGAACAATTAGTTCATGAGCCCATTCGAAGCGTAAATGGTTGCGAAAGCATACTTGAAATCACAACAACAAATAATCCTGGACAAATAGGGAGTTTCGTGACGAATACAGGGATTTTATGAATATAGTAACGGTTCTCGAAAGAACAGATACCATTGACGACCGTGCAGCTTCTCTAGAATAAATGATAATTAATTGAAACCCTCAGCTGCCGACAGGTGATGTTGATATACTTCAATGGGGACAGCCAAAAATGTGTGCCCCGACCGGGACTCGAAGCCGGGATCTCCTGTTAACATGCCAGACGCTCTGTCCATATGAGCCACCGAAGGCACAGACGATAGTGCAACTGCAGGGACTTATCCCTTGCACGCTTCCCGTAGACCCACATTCCCAACAAACATTACGTACGTAGATTGTGGACAGTTGAGAATATGGGTTTCACGGGAAGCGTGAAAGGAATAAGTCCCTGCAGTCGCGCTATTGATCTTTGTCCTTGGTGGTTCAGATGGACAGAGCGTCTACCACGTAAGCAGAAGATCCCGGGTTCGAGTCTCGGTCGGGGCACACATTTTCAGCTGTCCCCATCGAGGTATACGAACAACACCTGTCGGCAGCTGAGGGTTTCAGTTAATTATCATTTATTCCAGAGAAGCTGCAGGGCATCAATGGTATCTGTTCTTTCGAGAACAGTTACTATCTTCATACATAGTTAAATGGCTACCCGGCGATTGACCTTCGCCTGTGCGAATGCGCTCAGGTTGCTCGAAATCTTACGGGAATCGTCACCTTAGTTCGCGCGAGTGGATGGGGAAATATCTATTAAGTACATTAGGTATGTAGATTGTGGACAGTTGGGAATGTGGGTCTCACTGGACGAGTGCAAGGGGTAAGTCCCTGCAGTCGCGTTATTCATCTATGTCCTCGGTGGCTCAGCTGCTAGTGATGACTGGGTGTTGTGTGATGTCCTTATCATCTTCATGATCCCGAATGTCTTCAACGTGTTACCGAGACATGGGCCACCTGTGAACGTCGCTTACCTAAATACTGCACGACCTTGACCTGGTGGCTGGAATGTGCCAAACCTGCCATTCGACGTACTTTGATTCAGTATGGAAAGGAAGTTGCTATGTGGCGCCGGCACACTACCGACTATTTCTACGCCGTTCTCCGCGACCTGGACGCCCAATCGGCCACCCCCGACACCCAGAGGGAACGCAGCAGGATTAAGGTGCAAATTGCAACTTTGACACGCCGTAGACTGCAGGGGGCTTTGGTGCGAACCCGATGCCAAGGTTTGGCGGAACAAGAACATCCGGCCATGCATCATATCGCCTCCGATAGGAAACATCGACGACAACAAATCATCACCGAGATCACCACCTGTCGCGGACAGCGCGTCACTTGCCAGGTCGAAATCGTCAGTGCCTTTGCCGACCACTACCGCACAATGTACCAGGAGGAGACTATCAGCAACCACGCTGAGGAGTCTACGTTACCACACGTAACTCGCACCCTCACCAGCGACGAAGCGGACGAGCTGATGGAGCCTATTACGCGTGACGAAATCCACGATGCAATCAAAAAAGATGCTCTGAATAAGTCACCTGGTGTCGACGGATTGCCGATAGAATTTTATCGCGCTTTCTTCACACTAATGGCGTCACGGTGGACAACGATGTTTCATGAACTGCTGACGATGGGAAACGCCGTACCGCCGTCCTTCGTCACGGGACTTACTATACCCGTCCACAAACCGACACCAGGTGTGACGACAGCACATTACCGTCCCCTGACTCTGCTTAACGCAGACTGTAAAATTTTTACACACCTACTGGCAACGCGATGCCGCAAGGTCCTGCCCAGCATTCTATCCCCGGAACAGACAACTCCGGGCGGCTCAGTTAATATACAAACGGCCACAGGAGAATGTCTCGATTTAATTGCACTGGCAGCGGCGTGCAGACTCCGCGCCGCAGTGGTTGCCATTGATTTTGACAGCGCATTCGACGAAGTGCGGTACATTTTTCTGTTCTCAGTGCTGAACCGCATGGGTTTTCCACCAGCCTTTATCGACGTGATCCGGCGCCTGTACAGCACCGCCGAATCGCTGATGCAGGTTAATGGCCGTGTGGCGGAACCAGTGGCGATCCGGCGTTCCGCACGGCAAGGCTGCCCACTTTCGACCCTACTCTATGCCATAAGCCTCGAGCCACTCATCGGGAGTCTGACGAGCCACCTTTCTGGTCTCACTCTGCGACAGCACAGTTTTCGATGTCGTGCGTATGCGGACGACCTCCTCCTCTTGATCCGCTCACGGAGTGAAACACACACGGTACTTGATTTGATATCAACGTACGGCACTGCAGCGGGCATTAACATGAATGTGGCTAAATACGCGGCGATGCCCATTGGACGCGGCCTCTCACACGACGACTTAGCACCTCTCTCGTGTGTACAAAAACTACGATACCTTGGTATCATTTTCACCTCCATCGTGCGCCGCTCCGCTGCCATCAATTTTCGGCGTGCACTCCAAACTATCCCCACGACGGTGCGACAAAATCTTCTCCGACGACTCGATTCTTTACAACGTGTCCAATACCTGAATCAACATGTGGCGTCCAGAATGGTCCACATCGCACAGGTCCTCCCGCTGCCATCAACTATTGGACGCAGCCACCAGGCTTCCTTCGGATACTTCCTTACGGCTGGTACGGTCTTTAAGGTCCGCTACGACACGCTCACCCTTCCCCCGCGAGCGGGGGGCCTCGGCCTTGTCAATGTGCGGCTCCGCACGGCGTCCTTGTACATGTCCACCTTGCACAAGCAGTGGCACGGGGGCACCTCCCTTACGCGCAGCTTGCTTGAAATTCTTGTGCCCGCGACCATAACACCACCAGTACCAGTCGGGCACATCAAGCACCATCTTTCGCACATTTCTGATTTCATCGTCGACTTCAGTTATGCTCACACACTCTTACCGACCACGCGTTCTCCTCGACCTAAAGATTTTTACATCCCACTCCTTCGTTCCATATCCAGCAACAATATCGAACTGAGACATCCGTCCACGCGGTGGCCCATGGTTTGGCGTCACATCCACCAGCCTTTTCTACCCTCCAACGTCCGGGCAATATGGTACCAAATCGCAAATGAAAAATTCGCCACAAATCATCGTCTTCACGCCATCGGACTAAAAGACTCTCCACTTTGTTCCATTTGCCACCTCGTGGATGACGATGTCTATCAACTGACTTGTGCTGCCACCAGTGACGTCTGGAAACTTGCCTGTTACCTCCGCGTTCCGCCGGACTCGATTGACCCAAGGACTTTTATCCATCCTGAGAACACTTATTTCCCCGCCACCAAGAATCATGCGATTGTATGGGTCAAGGGATGGACGATCACCTACATGTATAATGATGGCGACAAATCATCTCTTGATTTCTGGCAGTACTTACAAACCCACAGTGAAGTCGAACACCGACCGCGCTACCGCGCCTTCTTCACCAATTACCTACATGCGATCTTTACGTCACGCCCGCTCAACTGGATGGTGCCACACGCCGACAGCACTCCCGCCCCCCCTCCTGACATCTGAGACCCCCCGCGCTACTTTATACATTGTAACCCACAGTGGAGTAGGCGCATGGACACGCGCCCTCTTTCTTTTATGCACTGTACCAGAAAACACTGGTTTTTCCCTCACTACACTGTATATTGCTTCACACCTCTTAGCTTACATCAGTATTATTATTCTTTTTTTTCCTACACCTTGTTCATAAAAAAAAATTGCTCGCCTTGTACGAGTATAATGTCTTGTGTTATTTTCGCTGGAAGGATGGCATTTCTGTTGTATTTAAGTTTGTACCAATAAAGATCTTTTGTTCATTTACCCTCTTCGTGATGAATTAAAAAAAAAGAAAGCTGGATAGAGCGTCTGTCATGTAAACAGGAGATCCCGGGTTCGAGTACCGGTCGTGCACATGTTTTCAGCTGTCCCTATCGAGGTATATCAACAACACCTGTCGGCAGCTGAGGGTTTCAATTAATTATCATTTAATACAGGGATTAGCAACCACAAGACAGTTGCTGCTAGGCTGAATACCTTAACATGTGCAAACATCAGAAAGAAACACAAAGTATATCTATTTAAGAGAGCTGATAAAAATTCTCTTATCGTCTTTTTAAGAGACGGTCTTCACTCCTTCCGATCTGATCATGTAGGCGTAGAAGAGATGTAGAATGATTTCAAAGAGATTGTCGCGACAGCAATTGAGAGATATATACCACATAAATTAATAAGTGATGGTACTGATCCCCCATGGTACACAAAACGGGTCAGATCGCCGTTTCAGAAGCAACGAAAAAAGCCTGCCAAATTTAATAGAACGAGAAATGCCCATGATTGGCAAAGTTTTACAGAAGTTCGAAATATAGCACGTACTTCAATGCGAGATGCTTTTAATAATTTCCACAATGAAACTCTGTCTAGAAATCTGGTAGAAAACCTAAAGAGATACTGGTCATACATAAAGCACACCAGTGGCAAGATCCAATCAATACCTTCACTGCGCGATAACAACGGTGAAGTCACTGATGACAGTGCCACTAACGCAGAGTTATCAGACTCAGAAAATCGTGTCTGATAACTCCAAAGAAGACGAAGTAAATATTTCTCAATTCCAATCAAGAACAACTATCAAGATGAGAAACATTGAAATAGTTATCCTCGGTGAAGCAAATCAGCTTAAATCACTTACTAAAGGCAAGGCCTCCGGTCCAGATTGTGTACCATTCATGTTCCTTTCAGAGTATGCTGATACAATAGCCCCATACATAGCAGTTATATACAACCGCTCGCTCACAGAAGGATCCGTACCTAAAGACTGTAAAATTGCTCAATCCACACCAATACCCAAAAAGGGAAATAGGAGTAATCAGCTGCATTACAGGCCCATATCACTAACGTCGATTTGCAATGGCGTTTTAGAAAACGATTTATTGACACATACTTGCAGGCCGGTGTGGCCGAGCGGTTCTAGGCGCAGGTTCGAATCCTGCCTCGGGCATGGATGTGTCTGATGTTCTTAGGTTAGGTTTAAGTAGTTTTAAGTTCTAGGGGACTGATGACCTCAGATGTTAAGTCCCATAGTGCTCGGAACCATTTGAAACATTGACACATAGTCAGTACGGATTCACAAAATATCGTTCCTGTGAAACACAACCATCTCTTTATATTCATAAAGTAATGAGTGCTATCGACAGGGAACGTACAATTGATTCCATATTTTTAGATTTCCAGAAGGCGTTCGACATCGTTCCTCAGAAACGTCTTGTAGCCAAACTGCGTACCTATAAAATATCACCTCAGTTGTGCTACTGGATTCGTGATTTCCTGTCAGAAAGGTCACAGTTCGTAGTAGTAGTCGGAAAGTCATTGAGTAAAACAGAAGTAATATCAGGCGTTCCCCAAGGAAGTATTATAGGCCCTCTATTGTTCCTGATCTATATTAACGACTTACGAGACCATCTGAGTAGCCGTCTTAGAGTGTTGTAAAGTCATCAGATGATCAAAACGACTTGCCAAATGATTTAGATAAGATATCTGTATGGTGGGAAAAGCGGCAATTGACACTGAATAAAGAAAAGTGTGAAGTTATTCACGTGAGTACTAAAAGAAATCCGTCAAATTAATGTTATGCGATAAGTCAAACAAATTTGAAGGCTGTAAACTCAACTAAATAATTAGGGACTACAATTGCAAAGAACCTAAATTGGAATGATCACATAGATAATGTTGTGGGTAGAGCAAACCAAAAACTGCGATTCAGTGGCAGAACACTTAGAAGGTGCAACAGATTTGCTAAAAAGACTGCTTACACCAAGCTTGTCCGCCCTATTCTCGAATTTTGCTGTGCAGTGTGGGATCCGCATCAGGTGGGACGGACAGATGACATCGAAAAAGTTGAAAGTCGTCATGAAGGGATTCCCTGAGACTATTCCACTCGAAGTTCCCTATGATGCACTCACAGAAAAGGGCTACCAGGTCAAGAACATACATCAAGAAGGCTGAGAAGACGCAAGAATTGGTACTCATCCCAGATTATGTAGTGTGACTCCCTAAAGGAAAATGATCAGACGCCATCCATAGGGAACGCTACCTGTTTTACACCAGGGTATGCATCGAAAACGACAATCCAAAGGATTGGCCGTCACAATGCAAAAATTGCGAAAGGCTCAGGCATACTGCCAAGTACTGCCATCTGTCGCCCAGGTGCGTCAAATGTGCCTACCTTCATGCTTCAGTGGGGTCCAAACTATCCCAAGAAGAAAAGTCAACATTCGTTCTGTGTGACCAACAAGGACATTGGGCAAAATGGGAGGATTGTCCGGAATATCAGGAGGCACTCAAACCCTTTCTGCTGTCAGCTAATATAAACAGACGTCCACAAACAAATTCCAACAATGATGAACAGTTGTCATTGACTAAGCAGTTCCCGACAGCACCAGCAAGGCAGAGCAACTACGCAGGATCTCAGAGGTAATCGAGGCGACTGTTTACCAGTGTCGTCACAAGAACGTCAACAGCCGCAAATGACGCAGTACCCGCCTCCTACGCCTCACTCATCAACGCACTGAAGCAGATAATGTCATCGTAACGACGTTCTTTAAGCCTGCTCCATTACAAAAATCAAACATACAGCCACCAAAACAAAACAAATACGCGACGCCATGATCAAAATAGTATAATTGGTTGGAGGAATCGTGACAATACTCGATTGATAGCCCATAGAATTTTGACACATAAACGTAGTAATTGGAACCCCAACAGAATAAAATAAAAAATTCCGAAGTGGAATAGTACATCACGTTCCAAAATGTGGTCATTCTACTTGTGACGAAACACACCTCCTTAGAAATGAACCTTTCCGACTACATAGTATGGTATCATACCGGACTGACAAGCACAACATGGCGGGGGTGGTGCTGCCATGTTCTTACGCCGCTCCGTCATCCACCGCCAAGAAGACCTGCCACAAATATCCATTATAGAGGTCGCTGCAGTAACAGTTCGAACGGGCATGGCTAATATCACGTTCGTGGCAGCGTACCTCGCCACCCGCAATACCCTATCCAGCCAAGATGTAGAAGTACTCGTCTCGCTTACAGACTCGACTTTCTTTGGTGGGAACTTCAGCGTCAAACATCAGCACTAGCATTCTTGCAGTACCAATAGAACGGGAAGCTATCTCCTAGCCGTAGCAGAAGATCTCGACCTGGAAGTTCAAGGTAGTGAAACCCCACCTACTCGCTATTCAGCAGTCGACACCTTCCAGACATCCTCGACATCGCTATTGCCAAAAATGTGCCGGCGGAAATTGAGCCTACGACAATCAACGATCTAACCACTGACCACTGTTCAGTGCTAGCCGTCCTTCACGTAATAGCTTTACCAACCCATTTTCGGACCAAGTCGGCAATGGCCTGGGACCAGGATAGCCTAATCTTGACGAGCATTATTCATCCCACACTAACCCTGAGACCGACAGAGGACATAGTCGCAGAGGTCGACTGCGTCACCACGTAGATTCAGACAGCGATTCGTAGCGCCACTACTGCCACTGTCGTTGATACATCACCACCAGACGAATTAGCGCCATTGCTACTGAGGTTACCTCATCAGCAGAACAGATATCGGCGAAGGTAACAGACGTATAATAATACACTAGACAGAAGGGAAATGCACAAACTCCAGCGAGAAGTCATGTCCCTATTAGCCAAATGCAAAAATGAGGGATGGGAAGATAGGATGGAGGGGTTGCATCTCCAGCAAAACCAGGAGTGGCAGTGACCGATAAACAGCTTACCACTCCTCACGATTCCCACGGAAACCAAGAAGATCATTCGGAGGAGGAGAGGCACGTCGCCTCCAGGCACAGGCTGCATAACAAATGAAAACTTAATAAAGCTTCTGCGAAAGCCATTGCTTCTTTTGACCAGGAACTTAAACAAGTGTCTACAACTCAGAGTCTTTCCACCGCACTGGAAGACGGCCAGGATTGGTCCTCTATCCATGCCTGGAAAGGACCTCCGGCATGTCACAAACTATAGGCCTATCAGACTGCTCAATGCGATGAGTAACGTCCTAGAACGACTAGTGCTGCACCGCATCCAGCAACCTCTTGCAGCAGACGAAACTATCAGGCCCGAACAATACGGCTTTCAGAAGAAATTGTCCGCAGAAATGCAAGTACTCCATGTCGTGGAGCTAATCACCAGCAAGTTAGACACCTCAACGTCCACGGCCGCAGCCTTCCTGGATTGGGAAAAGCCATATGACAAGGTGTATTGGAAGGCTCTTCCAGGAGGTGGTGACCAAAACATCAAATTCTTATTGGTACTCGCACCTCGTCGGCAGCTATCTGCAAGAGTGACGGATCGCAGTATCCATCGAAGGACAACGCTGTAGCACCAAACTGCTTTCCACTGGAATCCCCCACGGACCTGTCCTGTCGCCAGTGCTACTCAATACGTACACAAATGATCGGCCCCTTGAAGAAAACGTCCACCTGGCGCAATTTTCAGATGACTATGCTTTTTACCAGTGGACTGCGATACCTTACCAATGTCAGCCACCCACAGAGAGAGTTTCACAAAGTTCACCTGGTGCTGCAGCAATAAAATGACACTGAACGACCACAAGACTACGACGGTATACGTCTCTAAAAAAAAGACCTCTCCTAGACCTATCCAAGTTCAGGTGCATTGGATATCACAGCCTCCCACGGCCGATATCTCGGAAAAACGTTGGCCGCCCCTCTCTACTTTCAGGCCCATATCAGGGAAAAGAGGAACAAAAGCATTCAAATGGCGCGGACGTTAGCTCCAGTTTTCGTCAGCGACCAACTGCTTATGAATACCAAGTCGAGACTGGCCATTTTATTCGGCGGCACAGCGTGGGGAATAGCCTCAAAGTCTCAGCTTCACTCTTTGTAAGTCATCCAAAACAAAGTTCATGAGTGGGTACCAAGGCCGCCGCGAGCCAGACGGTGACACTGAGAGAGATCATCAAAGAAAAAGTCATCATACTGCATAGGAAAATCGAACCTCTTCTTGATGTCCTATCCCAAGTCCGGAACATAGATATAGCCTGCCCCGACAAGGCCATAGGTTCAAGGTCTCCTGTGTCTGACTGAAAGTGAACAATGAGCAATGATAAAGTCACTTACCACACAGCATGAAAAGTCATCAAAGATGGTTAGTTGAGGGCCATTGAGGCCATTAGTGTCTGTTTCTTCATGGGTATTGCCTAAAACGAATGAAGACGCAATAAGTCGCACCTCACGCTCTTTCGTCGCAAGTCGTAAGAGCGATGGGCCTGATAAAAAAGAAAGAAAATAAAAAGAAAGAAAGTCGTTAGTCAGTGAGGTCGTTGCACTTGCCTACCATATGCAGTTACTGTCAGTTGTTCTCACAGCGTTGATGATAGCTCACGAGATTTCTCGCCCATGTCTCGGGTTCGATCCTTAATGTCGCCCCTTTTCCAATTTTTATATGCTCTCTTGTTCGGTTTTACGAAAGCAAACGAAGAACACGTTTATGGCACTATCTCTGGCGGCCCGCTTACATTTGCGCTCGCAACGGCTTGATTGCTGATTTCAATGCTAATTAACTCGGAAACGGTGCAAAATGTCGAAGTTTTTTTTAACAGTTATTTCTCAGCACAATCTGCTCTTACAAACTTTTCGGACTGTTTCTGACCAGTCTGTATTACACGATACTGTAGTGGCTGTTATTCTGCATTACAGTGTAAAGTTCCTTTGGACATGTATGCATGCCCAAAGGTATTTTGCATCGTAATTCAGAATATCTCAGACATGCATGCATGTCCAAAGGAACTTTGCATTGTAATTCAGAATAGCATAGGTACTACAATATCGTATTTATCCGTCGACACCGGGCAAGAGACTTTCAAGTGGAGTGTCTCAACTGTATGGGAATATACATAATGGATGTACGAGTGCAGTTTGTACACACATAGCTGACGACATATGGAAGTTCGGGCGTGGCCCTAAGTCGTTCATGGATAGCCAAGTGGTTTATCAGTAGGCATTTGATTGTGGAGCGGCGTCGTGCGTCCCGGCCGCTCCGTGTCGCTTTTCCGGGTTGTTGTTGTTTACCGCGCCACCGCGCTAGTCTCGAGTGTTATAGTTACGTTCCTGACAGCCGAATGCTCTTTTGTATCGGAAAGCTATGATCAAGCTGCAGTTTGACGCAACATACTCTACTCCCAAAACCCGCGAAGGAGAGAGATTTTTGCGAGCCGTGATACATGTTGATCCGAAAGATATGCTGGGTATCCACTTGTCTATGGTCTCCAGCCTTGTATATCTTATGTTCACTGACGATGAAACCTGTGCCGAACGTCCAACACGCTCGACAGATGGTTACGGATTCTGTCACAATGACGGAAACGTGGGTGTGGTAACACTTTAATGTGCTGTACTTTGCCGGCCGGAGTGGCCGTGCGGTTCTAGGCGCTGCAGTCTGGAGCCGAGCGACCGCTACGGTCGCAGGTTCGAATCCTGCCTCGGGCATGGATATGTGTGATGTCCTTAGGTTAGTTAGGTTTAGTTAGTTCTAAGTTCTAGGCGACTGATGACCTCAGACGTTAAGTCGCATAGTGCTCAGAGCCATTTGAACCATTTTTGTGCTGTACTTTGAATGCAAAATGTGCGTGTGTTTGAGTTACCAGCAGATTTGGTTACCCTTGCTCTTCGATCCTATGACACAGTCCTCGACCATACGACCGAAAATTTTAAGACCTTCGAAAGATCCATATTGAACTGCAACGGCATGTACCTTTGTATCTCACTATTGCTGGTTGCCGGGCGATAATTATTTACGACGGTCAACCGAGGACCTGCTCTGGATGTGGACAGGTAGTCTATGTACGTACAGAATGCCTGCAACGCCGTCCCGTGCAAACGCCCACTGACGATCAGATTCTACCGTCGATAGCGACCACTATGCCGATTACGTATGTTGCGGAGGCAAGAAGGGAGACACCAGCTGTCTATGACGACCCTCCTGTGTTTGTGCAAGCCTTGGAGGCCTCTGAAAAAGTTCCTGAGGAGCCACCAGCGTCTTCCAGCGCCGATGCCTCTGTTGCCCTCTCGTCGAGCCCAGGTGGAACGCATGCACCGCTACAACGACAAGACGATGCTGCGGTGGAAGCTGAAGAACAGGATTCCGCATCCACCTCCTGCCCTAAGCCGGACACAGCAGCGAGACAGCGTAAACAGAAATCGCTGAAGCGCCATAAGAAACGGAGCATAGCGACCGAGGCAGTAGAACGGCCTGAGGAAGCGACGATGGATGATGAGGTGCGTCAGCCGACCGATCCTAACGTACCACATCGTTTCAAGTCTTCCTCCGCTACTGGCGGGACCGCACACTGTGGGGAAGAAGGAGATGACCGAAGCCCCGCCCCAGGGATTCAGCCGGACGGAATGGCCGAGCGGTTCTAGGCGCTACAGTCTGAAACCGCGCGACCGCTACGGTCGCAGGTTCGAATCCTGCCTCGGGCATGGATGTGTGTGATGTCGTTAGGTTAGTTAGGTTTAAGGAGTTCTAAGTTCTAGGGGACTAATTGCCACAGTAGTTAAGTCCCATAGTGCTCAGAGCCATTTTTGAACCAGGGATGCACCCACGACTACGCCTGCACCTCGAGATCCAGTGTTATCGACCTGCCTGGAAGACTGTGCTCAAGAAATGGAGATACAGGACGTGTTTCAGGACGCTGACGATACACTGATGCCGTTGACCGAGTCTACGTTGAAGGGGACAGACTCCCAGGCCGCTTTGTATCTCTTCGTATTGAAGACGCTCCACACCGCGACTACTGCCACCTTTAAAACCAAAGACAGCCCCCGCGACTTGATGGAACATGCATCTTTATGCCCCTTCCCGAATCGACACAAGGAAAGAACCCCGCATCTTTTATGCCGAAGACATAGCACTGCTCTTCCGGGGCAATGCCGTCCACTTGGTAGTACGCGGAGATTTTAATTGTGTGCTCAAACCATCCGACCAGATGCCGTACTATACCACCTGCCCGTCACATCAGGTTCTTGTAAAGGACTTGACTTTGTTGGACACAGGGTCACACAACACGGCGACTGAAAGGCTTACACCTACTTTACTAGCCATTGCACGAGCCGTTCGGATCGAGTTTACGTCACACGCGGCCTGCGATCGGTAACTGTCGACACAGGTGTGGCCGGCAGCGTTTACGGACCACCTGGCGCATGCGTGTACGTTCACGCTCCCCCACCAATGCATCCACCGAAGTAGGGTCCGTGGCGCCTCAGTCTGGTCCTTCTTGATGCAGTAAACTGAAGATGAGGAGCTGAGTTCACATGGAGCAGATGCCAACAGCGATTACCCGCCTATGGTTCCACACTTCACAGGTGGTTACAGTATGTCAAACCCGCCTTGTGCCGAACATTAGCCAGCTATGGACGAGATAGAGCGCGCTGGTATACCGCGACCACTGTTTTCTTCTACACTGCCCTTCGCGAACTGGCTGTGCAACCGCCGTCGATGGAACGAAAATCGGCAGAACACCACGTCAAGGCACAACTGCTACGTATCACCGTGGTACGTCTAGCGGGTGTGCGGGTACGGGAGAGAAAATCCGATGATGTCAGTGGAGAACAACCTTCCCTTCACCATATCATTCAGGACAGGAGAAGACTCAAGCCAGCTCATTACGCAGGTCTAGACGGAGAATGGACGACGAGGTGAAACACAAATGGATATCTTCCGAGCGTTCACACAGTCGTATACGCTTCTCTACGAGCGAGAGTACAATATGGATGTAGGAGTGAGGGAAGTCCTATCAGGGGTATCCGTCTCGTTAAAACCACAAGCTGATAGCTACACTCTTGTCAGAGGTGCTCCCTGCCGCCGTTGGATAAGCAGCTGCAGCAGCAAGTCGTATACTCTTAGCTCACTTACTTGTTACATAGTTTAATTCTTAATTTCTTTGCGTGTTTTTGGTATTTGCATTGTTTAATTCATAAATTTCGGGCGTATTATAGTATTTGAGAGTTGTAGCATCGCGTTTTAGTACCTGAATAGTGTAAAATCGCGTAGTCTCCTTCCGCCGCCGAGCAGTGTGTCAGCAGTGCGCAAGTAGCAGCATTACTGCATTTACTAGGCAATCTTGTATTTTAATAACCGTTTAAATTTTGTGTCGATTTGTTTGTGCTCTCTGTAGATTAGTTCAGACGTTCGTTGCACAACAGTTTTTGGCATGGATAGGGACTGCAACTGCTGTGTTCCGATGCAGGCTGAGTTGGCATCCCTTCGCTCCCAGCTTCAGGCAGTGTTGGCTTCGGTCACACAGCTTGAGGCTGTTGCCAATGGGCATCACAGTGGGGGTCCGGATGGGGGTTTGTCGGGGACGGCCAGCTCGTCCCACGCATCCCCCGATCGGACTACGATTGTGGCTGCCAGGGATACTGCCCACATCGAGCCTGATCCCTCACCTGTGGTAGAATGGGAGGTCGTCTCGAGGTGTGGCAGGGGGCGAAAGACATTCCGGAGGGCTGAACGGAAAGCCTCTCCAGTTTGTCTGACGAACCGGTTTCAGGCTCTGTCTCAGGCTGATACTGATCTTCGACCGGACATGGCTGCTTGTCCTGTTCCAGAGGTTGCCTCTCAGTCTGCAAGATCCGGGCGGTCGCAGAGGGTGGGCTTACTGGTAGTTGGGAGCTCCAACGTCAGGCGCGTAATGGGGCCCCTTAGAGATATGGCAGCAAGAGAGGGGAAGAAAACCAATGTGCACTCCTTGTGCATACCGGGGGGAGTCATTCCAGATGTGGAAAGGGTTCTTCCGGATGCCATGATAGGTACAGGGTGCACCCATCTGCAGGTGGTCGCTCATGTCGGCACCAATGATGTGTGTCGCTATGGATCGGAGGAACTTTGGTACAGAGCCGAGTGGAGGGTCTGAATCAGAGGCTCAGACGGTTCTGCGACCGTGTGGGCTGCAGATTCCTCGACTTGCGCCATAGGGTGGTGGGGTTTCGGGTTCCGCTGGATAGGTCAGGAGTCCACTACACGCAGCAAGCGGCTACACGGGTAGCAGGGGTTGTGTGGCGTGGACTGGGCGGTTTTTTAGGTTAGATGGCCTCGGGCAAGTACAGAAAGGGCAGCAGCCTCAAAGGGTGCGGGGAAAAGTCAGGACATGCGGGGGCCAAGCAGCAATCGGTATTGTAATTGTAAACTGTCGAAGCTGCATTGGTAAAGTACCGGAACTTCAAGCGCTGATAGAAAGCACCGAAGCTGAAATCGTTATAGGTACAGAAAGCTGGCTGAAGCCAGAGATAAATTCTGCCGAAATTTTTACAACGGCACAGACGGCGTTTAGAAAGGATAGATTGCATGCAACCGGTGGTGGCGTGTTTGTCGCTGTTAGTAGTAGTTTATCCTGTAGTGAAGTAGAAGTGGATAGTTCCTGTGAATTATTATGGGTGGAGGTTACACTCAACAACCGAGCTAGGTTAATAATTGACTCCTTTTACCGACCTCCCGACTCAGCAGCATTAGTGGCAGAACAACTGAGAGAAAATTTGGAATACATTTCACATAAATTTTCTCGGCATGTTATAGTCTTAGGTGCAGATTTCAATTTACCAGATATAGACTGGGACACTCAGATGTTTAGGACGGGTGGTAGGGACAGAGCATCGAGTGACATTATTCTGAGTGCACTATCCGAAAATTACCTCGAGCAATTAACCACAGAACCGATTCGTGGAGATAACATCTTGGACCTACTGATAACAAACAGACACGAATTTTTCGACTCTGTAACTGCACAACAGGGAATCAGTGATCATAAGGCCGTTGCAGCATCCCTGAATATGGAAGTTAATAGGAATATAAAAAAAGGGAGGAAGGTTTATCTGTTTAGCAAGAGTAATAGGAGGTAGATTTCAGACTACCTAACAGATCAAAACGAAAATTTCTGTTCCGACACTGACAGTGTTGACTGTATATGGAAAAAGTTCAAGGCAATCGTAAAATGCGTTTTAGACAGGTACGTGCCGAGGGACGGAAAAAATCCACCGTGGTTCAACAACAAAGTTAGGAAACTACTGCGAAAGCAAAGAGAGCTTCACTCCAAGTTTAAACGCAGCCAAAACCTCTCAGACAAACAGAAGCTAAACGATGTCAAAGTTAACGTAAGGAGGGCCATGCGTGAAGCGTTCAGTGAATTCGGAAGTAAAATTCTATGTACCGACTTGACAGAAAATTCTAGGAAGTTCTGGTCTTACGTTAAATCAGTAAGTGGCTCGAAACAGCATATCCAGACACTCCGGGATGATGATGGCATTGAAACAGAGGATGACACGCGTAAAGCTGAAATACTAAACACCTTTTTCCAAAGCTGTTTCATAGAGGAAGACCGCTCTGCAGTTCCTTCTCTAAATCCTCGCACAAACGAAAAAATGGCTGACATCGAAATAAGTGTCCAAGGAATAGAAAAGCAACTGGAATCACTCAACAGGCCTGGACCTGACGGGACCTGGACCTGACGGAATACTAATTCGATTCTACACAGAGTACGCGAAAGAACTTGCCCCCCTTCTAACAGCCGTGTACCGCAGGTCTCTAGAGGAACGGAAGGTTCCAAATGATTGGAAAAGAGCACAGGTATTCCCAGTGTTCAAGAAGGGTCGTCGAGCAGATGCGCAAAACTATAGACCTATATCTCTGACGTCGATCTGTTGTAGAATTTTAGAACATGTTTTTTGCTCGCGTATCATGTCGTTTTTGGAAACCCAGAATCTACTATGTAGGAATCAACATGGATTCCGGAAACAGCGATCGTGTGAGACCCAACTCGCTTTATTTGTTCATGAGACCCAGAAAATATTAGATACAGGCTCCCAGGTAGATGCTATTTTCCTTGACTTCCGGAAGGCGTTCGATACAGTTTCGCACTGTCGCCTGATAAACAAAGTAAGAGCCTACGGAATATCAGACCAGCTGTGTGGCTGGATTGAAGAGTTTTTAGCAAACAGAACACAGCATGTTGTTATCAATGGAGAGACGTCTACAGACGTTAAAGTAACCTCTGGCGTGCCACAGGGGAGTGTTATGGGACCATTGCTTTTCACAATATATATAAATGACCTAGTAGATAGTGTCGGAAGTTCCATGCGGCTTTTCGCGGATGATGCCGTAGTATACAGAGAAGTTGCAGCATTAGAAAATTGCAGCGAAATGCAGGAAGATCTGCAACGGATAGGCACTTGGTGCAGGGAGTGGCAACTGACCCTTACCATAGACAAATGTAATGTACTGCGAATACATAGAAAGAAGGATCCATTATTGTGTTATTATATGATAGCGGAACAAACACTGGTAGCAGTTACTTCTGTAAAATATCTGGGAGTATGCGTGCGGAACGATTTGAAGTGGAATGATCATATAGAATTAATTGTTGGTAAGGCGGGTACCAGGTTGAGATTCATTGGGAGAGTCCTTAGAAAATGTAGTCCACCAACAAAGGAGGTGGCTTACAAAACACTCGTTCGACCTATACTTGAGTATTGCTCATCAGTGTGGGATCCGTATCAGATCGGGTTGACGGAGGAGATAGAGAAGATCCAAAGAAGAGCGGCGCGTTTCGTCACAGGGTTATTTGGTAACCGTGATAGCGTTACGGAGATGTTTAGCAAACTCAAGTGGCAGACTCTGTAAGAGAGGCGCTCTGCATCGCGATGTAGCTTGCTCGCCAGGTTTCGAGAGGGTGCGTTTCTGGATGAGGTATCGAATATATTGCTTCCCCCTACTTATACCTCCCGAGGAGATCACGAATATAAAATTAGAGAGATTCGAGTGCGCACGGAGGCTTTCAGACAGTCGTTCTTCCCGCGAACCATACGCGACTGGAATAGAAAAGGGAGGTAATGACAGTGGCACGTAAAGTGCCCTCCGCCACACACCGTTGGGTGGCTTGCGGAGCATAAATGTAGATGTAGATGTAGGTGACTTTGGAAGAATACGAAAGACTATGTTGCGCGGTGCTCCCAAACAAACGCCAGGTCCTGACGGACTCCCTCTTGAATTTTGCAAAAGGTTTCTTGATCTTATGAGCCCAGCGTGGTTCAGGGTGTACAGAGATCTCCTGAACGTAATTTTGAAGTACCATCTGAATTCACTGAGGGCTTCTTGATTCCGGTGCCCAAACCCGGAGGGGGCTGTTGCCCACCTGATTTTCGCCATTGACAATGCTAAACACCGACTACAAACTGTTGACACGCATCCTCCGTGAGAGGCTCAAATCTACGGCAATGGCGGCCATTCACACTGATCAAACTTGCCTCGGAGGCAGCACTAATGCGTTTACGACTTTCAGCACCTATAGAAACACGGTGGCGCCGATGTAAACCTGCCATCTCCAAGGCGCTGTTGTTGCGCTGTATTTTGACCATGCTTTCGATCGTGTCGAAAATGGTTTCATGCTTGTAGTTACGGAAAACATCGGTATCCCGCGCGTGACAACATCTATTGTGCTTTGTTTGATCCATGTGGCGGTCACGAGGATTATGGTGAACGGCTATCGGTCCGTCCCCGTCAATATCAACAGGTCCGTCGGACAGGGCTGTTTTTGCCATGTTAGCCGGCTTTGCCCTCGAACCCGCTCATCACGGACTGTGGTGACGCTTGGAAGGTCTTCTTAACCTCCGCTCCGTGACCTTTCGATGTGGTGCGTATGCCGATTATGTGATGTTCCTAACACGGACTGTTGACAAAATACATACGGCGCTTTACTTGGTACAACATTTGGGGCAGCGGTAGGCAGTGTGATCAACCTACAGAAACAACATTACATGGAGGTAGGACGAGGCATCCCTGCAGAGCTAGATGTACCCCTAATTGTATTCTTGTCACGACTGTTGTGTCTTGTACCATATGAATCAAGGGAGAGGATGTTGTTTGGTGGCTGGTATCCTCATTCTACAACACAACTACACACATATATTAACAAAGTTCTTTATTTAAATAAACAGAAAGCTACTTATCTTCAAGTGAGTCCATGTGTTGTGGCACAAGCCCTTCTGTAATAGTCCACTGCTGGTCAAGTAAAAGTCCTGCTATGCGATGAATGACAGACTCCGACCTGGAGTTCGAGTTGGTATGTCAGTGACTGAGCTAGTGACTGAGCGACTCCGCTAGTGACTGTGACTTGAGGTCGAGAGGGCGTTGGCTGCGTATTGCTTGCCAGTGTGTCTTTGTCTCTCTTCTGATAGGCGCGGTTGATTCAGCGCCTACTATTCGGTCCCATGAGGCCGTGAATCCGAGGGAAGAAAAGCAGCAGAATCACACGGCAAATGACACCCACGAATTTGGTTCTCGTAGTGGTGCTGCAAACCATCAGGACCTGCAATCAAATAAATAAAAGAGCCAATGCGCTCTTGGATCACGCTTCTTTCCCAGCGCTCACGATTGCCATAAACCCCGGAAAGAACAAGGTCACACGGCGCAAAGCGAAACTTGCAGACCATTGACGGCGCTGGATGCTGCTGTGGGTGTAGCAAGTGTAGCAGCGCCCGATGGCGGCGGCCATGCAGGAGTTCCGTCAGTGATGGTCCGTCTCGTGGATGGAAGCGATATGAGGTGACAAAGAGTTGGAGCGCCTGTTCCCATGTGTGGGTGGTGCGAAGCTTGGCCATCAGTTATTTGAAAGTATGTACGAAGCATTCTGCTTCTCTGTTGGACTGCGGATCAAATGGAGCGATTGTTAAATGACGAAAGCCATTTCGTTCACAAAACTGTTCAAAATTACATGAAGTGAATTGTGGTCCGTTGTCCGACACAAATACTTCTGGCAAACCTTCCATGCAAAATACAGAGGACAACACTTGAACGTTGCTACGTGATGTGGTAGAAGCCATAGGCACCGCAAATGGGAACTTACTAAAAGAGTCTACCACTATGAGCCAACGAGTGTTCCAAAATGTTCCTGCAAAGTCAATGTGCACTCGTTGCCATGGCGATTGAGTCTTAGGCCAAGCTGAGAATTTCTATGGCGGACCGGACAGATTTTCCGCCCATGCGTGACACTGAGACTTTATCTGTTGCATGTGGACGTCCATGCCCTGCCAAGTACAGTGCCGTCGCGCTAACTGTTTAGTGTGAACAATTCTCCTATGTCCTTGGTGGAGCAATCGCAACACATCCTTTTGCGACACTTTGGGGGTAAGCATACGCGATTGTTCACTGTTATTTTGAACTGGAATGACACCCTGCTGAAAAGAAAGGTTATGCCAACGTGCAAAATACCGGCGCACAGTTGCGTTTAGGATACTGTTGAATGAGCGAGACCAAGACGTGCGAATGTAATGGTCTGGATCTGCTTCCGTGGCCTTTGCATTTTTTCTGTAATGCAAGGGAAAAGATTCCAGCAATTCAGAGTCTTGTGCATCGATTTGGCAACAAGATGCGGCAGATGCATCAAAATCAGAGTCTAGGCCAATCGGAAGGCGAGAGGGGATATCTGCATTGGCATGCTTTGCCGTAGGTCTGTACACAATTTCATATTGGTTCTACGAAAGCAACAAAGCTCATCGTTGTAATTTTTGAGCAGTACGTGTAGGATCTGGCTTTCACGGATGAAACAAGGACTGCCAGCTTGTGATCTGTCACTAAATGGAACTGCCGACCATACAAAAGAGTGATGGACCTTTGTCACACCATACACAATAGCAAGAGTCTCTTTTTCCATGTCTTGTACCATAGGAATCAAGGACAGGATGTTGTTTGGTGGGCAGAACCCTCCTTCTACAACACAATTGCACACATGGATTAATAGGGATCTTTATTTACGTAAACAGGAAGCTACTTACCTTCAACTGAGTCCATGTGTTGTGGTACATGCTCTCCTGTAATAGTCAACGTTAGCTTCACTGCTGGTGAAGTACAAGACCCACTATCCGATGAATGACAGACACCGACTTGGAGTGCTAGTGACTGAACGACTGGGCTTGTGACTGAGACTGAGACTGACATATCCCTCCGGTTCGCGGCGGCGATCTAAATACTGGCGGTCGATAAGGCGTTGGCGGCATGTTGCTTGTGAGTCTGTCTTTGGCCTCGCTCCTGATAGTCGCGCTTAATACAGCGTCTACTATCGGTCCTTTTGCTACATCTTTGCCGACCGGTGCGCTCGCGATAGCTTACGCCAGCACACCCGTGACAAAGGTCCCAATGCTCATATGTTTAGGAATATATTGTACAGCTGCCTTTACGTATCATAAGGTCTTACAACGACTCAGCACCAAGGCTTGCCTCAACAAATTTAGATCGTTGGACATTCTGCAACGAGCTCACGAGCTCAGTACGTCATTGTGTACATGGCTTCTCAACTGAACCACTACGCTTACATATTACCGAGACAGACACAACGGATTCCAGGATTCAGGCAGTGTTCAGACACATGGTGAACACTGGTGCAGTTTTCAAGATCCGTTTTGTTACTCTAAATTACCCTTCAATAAAGGAGGTGTGAGACTCACTCAGCCGGCCGTGGTGGCCGAGCGGTTCTAGGCGCTACAGTCTGGAACTGCGCGAGCGCTACGGTCGCAGGTTCGAATCCTGCCTCGGGCATGGATGTGTGTGATGTCCTTAGGTTAGTTAGGTTTAAGTAGTTCTAAGTTCCATAGTGCTCAGAGCCATTTGAACCAGACTCACTCAAGTCAAGGACAGTGCAATGGTGCTGTGCCTTTGCTCAATGCAGTGACTTGGCTTTCGCCAACAGACACTCTTCCTAGGATTCTGATAGCAGAGGTTTCCCCACACACGCTGTGCCCACTGGTACCTGTTGGACATTTATCGCCCTTGTCATCGCATATTAGGACATTGTTCGTGGAACATAGCTACACGTTGAGAGTTATACTGGAGATATGGAATCCGACAGCAGAGGTTTGTTATAGTGTTCTCCAAAGCTGGAATCCGGCTAACGACATTGTATCACGACATCCCTCGGTCGAATGGACGCGGATCAGGCGAGCCGTACACGCGCCCTTTCTGTCCACTTTAGTGCAGCGACATGGTATGTGGTCACTAACAAGACATTTCCTACCCGACGAAAACTACACACCATTTACCTAACTGACGATCCCATGTGCCTCCGTTGCACGATGGTCCATCGGATGAACACAGACTGAACTGTGGTCCCACATGCGAGTGCTGGAAACTGATCCGCCATATACTGGCTTTCCTCGTACGCCGCCGTTTTGCTTCGATTGTACCCCTGGACCTGTCTAATCTTGATGCCGTCTATTTCTCGATGACCCGGAAGAACGCGGTGAATTGGCTAAAATGAATGGCGATACACTACATGTACCGCGATGCCGAAAAGAAAGTCCTCGATTTGTGGCAATACGTGATGGACGAGTTCATGGTCTTAACGAACAGAATGAAATACTGGAACCTTTTTGCTATCTATTTGGGGTCGTCGTTCATGGACCCACCGTCCAGCTGGGATGTGCAGGGTGTGAGAAGAAGATGAACTGCAGACGCTATGTTTCCACGATCCCCATACTGTAACAGAAACAGTGTCTTTCTGTGTGCAGCGGCCCCGGACGCTTCGATGGTTGACGATTAGTGATGCCCGTTCAAATGACGACCGCCGCTTACTGGCCACCCGCTTCGATAAAGTTATCCCAGCGGGCAAGATAGATCTTTTTCATTCACATTATCGTCATAATTTCTGGCGTGTGGCTCCCTTGTATTTAGTGAATAAAAAAAAAATTGTGACAGTGCACTTCGGTGGTAGGAGGGGGGATTCATCATGGCCAGTCCTCGGAATCTCGGAATTTGACCCCTGCTCGCCTTGCCTCCTCCAGCCTGCCGCTGACTGTGTGCCTCAATTAAAAAAAAAAAAAAAAACAAATAAATAAACTTGACAGGCTGCGGTGCTCGTGGAATATCGACGCCGCATGTGTCGAGTTGTAGAATGCTTCTTTCTGTTGTTTCTTCAACGAAAACAAGAAAAGGTCGGTAGAGTTGTTGCACTCATTGACACGCAACAGAAACCTGTCACGTAGGAGGTCGTAGTTTCGAATGTCGTTTTTAGAAGAAGAAAAAGCAATGGTAAGGCGAGTGCTCGTGATAAGTGGGAAATAGGGGTTCGAGTCGCGGTCAGACACAAATTTTCATTGGCGTCATTCCATTCTACAGCTGATGGTTGTCTATATTCGCAGTTGCGAATACATTTAATGTACCGTGTATAATATCCGCGGGTTAAACGTATTCAGTGAATTGAGCTCGCCTCAAATACGACTTTTGTCTAAAATAATTAAAGAGAATGTGAAATTTCTGATGATTGCTATTCAAGAAATAAATACGAAAAATTTATACAGGGTTGTCAGGAACAGTCTAAAAAGCTTGTAAGGATGTTGCAGGATAGACTGAGATAAGAAATTATTGTTAAGACAGAAATTCAATTTCTTGCGCCGTTTCTCAGTTAATTAACGTTGAAGTGAGCCAATCAGGTTCTTGGGCGCGCAAAATCATGCGACCCGCCAGAGACTGTTCACCAAACGTGTTATTCGTTTGGTTACCTGAAACTGAACGACAGAGCGAAACAAAAATTGGGCATGGGACGGCAGTAAGAGTCGAACTCGAGTCAACAGCTGACCAGTCTCTTGCGTTGTCATCTACACTATGAGAACAACTGACACTAATCCTATCCGGCGTACTGCTTGAATTTGCACGGGCAACAGCCTGACGGACTAACTTCAATGCTAATTAACTCGGAAACGGCAGAACGTTTAGAACTTATTTCTTAACGACTATTTTTCAGCCCAATCTACCTTGCAACACCATACAAGCTTTTTATATTGTTTCTGACCACCCCGTATAATGAAATTACATACACATGTGAAAAAACGCACATCATAGAGATGGGTACACACAGAAATGGCGGAAGTATCACGTACAAATGGCTCTGAGCACTATGGGACTTAACATCTTAGGTCATCAGTCCCCTAGAACTTAGAACTACTTAAACCTAACTAACCTAAGGACATCACACACATCCATGCCCGAGGCAGGATTCGAATCGAATCTGCGGCCGTAGCAGTCCCGCGGTTCCGGACTGCAGCTATCACGTACACAAAAGGCAGTACATACACAATCTATAAAACGGCACTACATTGACAGAGTTGTCATTTGTACTAACGTGCTTCATATGAATAGGTTCCCGAGTTGATTATGGCCGTACGATGGCAATTAACAGACTCTGAACGCGGAATGGTAGTAAGAGCGAGACGCATGAGACATTCCATTTCGGAAATCGTTAGGGAATTCAATATCCTGAGATTCACAGGGTCAAAAGTGAGCCGAGAATACGAAATTTCAGGCATTATCTCTCACCACGAACAACGCAGTGGCCGACGGCCTTCACTTAACGACCGAGAACAGCGGCGTTTGCGTAGAGTTGTCAGTGCTAAAACAGAAGCAAAATACGTAAAATACACGCAGAAATCAATGTGGAACGTGCGACGAACTTATCCGTTAGAGCAATGCAGCTAAATTTGTTGCTAATGGGACTGTGGCAGTGGACAACCGACGCCAGTGCCCTTGCTACCAGCAGGATATCGGCTGCAGCGCCTCTCCTGGGCTCGTGACCATATCGGTTGGACCCTAGACCACTATAAAATCGTGGCTTGGTCAGATGATTCTCAATTTCAGTTGGTAAGAGCTCATGGTAGGGTTACAGTGTGGCGCAGGCACCACAAAGCAATGGACCCAAGTTGTCAGCAAGGCATGAGCAAGCCGGTGGTGGCTCCATTATAGTGTGGGCTGTGTTTACATGGAATGAACTGGGTCATCTGTATGTTCAGCTACTTGGAAACCATTTGCAGCCATGCACGAATTTCATGTTCTCAAACAACAAGTGAAATTTGATGGATGAAAGTACGCCATGTTACCGGGCCACAACTAATCGCGATTGGTCTGAAGAACATTCTGAACGATTCGTGCGAATGATTTGTCCACCCAGATAGCCCGACATCACCGTGTACAATATCCAGCAATGGCCACACTTCCGCAATTACGGTCGGCTATACAGGTAGTATGGCTCAGATTTCCACAGGGGCTTCCAACGACTTTGAGTCCACACCACGTCGAGTTTCTGAACTACGCCGGACAAAACGAGGTCAGACATGATATAAGGAGGTTTGCCACGACTTAGGCACCTCAGTGTATGTCCCTCACGGCACCACGTGGAATATAAGACCAAAATCATCGAGAGCAGAACGAAAGGATCTCCATATACTCTCAAATTCCCGTAGTAATATTAAATAAAACGTAAGCCACGACCTAAATTCACCGATGACTTAATGAAAAGCTTGTATTGATCCTTGAAATCGAAAAGCTGAAAAATCGTGTAAATAAAATATTACGCCAAAATGCGCTGTCAAGCAATGCTCTCCACTTAAACTTTGTTATGTTCCCGAGTAGAAATTACCATCGAAGTAAGGCATTAGAAAAAGTCGTCATATTTGATGAAATAGAACCATGAAAATTGTTGGCAGCGTCCATACGATGTGACTAACTCGTGTGGTAGCAGAAATAGAAGTATTCTTTGCTCCTCTGTTCGCATGGGCACCCTAACTGAAATTTCAACCGCCATGGTCCCGTATTGGTCAGTAAGGTACAGTTCCAATGTACTGAGTCCAGATGTGAGTACGCTATGGCATTCCTTTCAGACGAAAGCCGTGCACAGAGAATCTTCACACGTCCTCAGCGACGTACTACTCGTGTAAAGAAAAGTGGTATGAAAGCAAGCATTATATGCGCATCTTGATTTGAAATGCGCTGTTCCAAAAAAACGACTACAGAGTCTTGACCACTGTACCTCCATGTTAGGTACTTCTGATGTAGGCCTTATGAATGACCGACACTGATCGTCACTTATAGTGAATCAGGAAACGATGGAAACCCTAAAGAATAGTTCTTTGAGGGAGATTTGAACTCGGCTCCTTGAGAATACACGCACGCTGTCTCAATAACAGTACCATCTTTCTCTGTGAACCACGGAGAAGATGCATCGGTGAAAATGCTTCAACCAGTGACTATGTGTCTAGCCTGCACTCGGTATCTAATCATATTCATATAAATCTGCGAGAGAACTTACGAACTGATAAGCCTGAGTGAGTGTCGTTTAAATGGCAGTGCTTTAAATCCCAATAATGTGAATCTGATGTAGTAGTTCTGTTATTGTTGCCTAATGCTGAGTATCAGAAATTGCTGTTAACAATCGTTCTTCATTTTATATCTGTGCTCTGTCATCAGTGCTTTTTATGTTTGTAGAACGCTTCGCTCTCCTCAGATGAGAAGTCTTATTACATCTCTTTTATTAGTCGACACTAAAGATATGTTCTGAAGCTCTTCATTTTTTTACTACTTATTTACTACCATAAACAATTTATCGTTATTTTGCACACACCCACACATTGAGAAAGAGTAGAATGAGCCTTCCAAGATAGACGAACTGTGGTCATCTGTTGGCGATGTCAAATTTGAAGCTTAAATTTTTCGTGTTTCATAAGGAACTTTAATCCTTTTACTGGGTACAGATTGGCGCGCCCAGATTGGCTTGTAAGGCAACCAGCTAGTCTTGGCGTGCTGGGGAACTGATCTTCTTAGAAGTGTAAGTTTGTTATTTCGTACCTAGGTCTCAAAACAGTTACGAATCAATCATATCCAACCTAGCTCGACGCCGGTACAGGAGAGAGCAAACGCTTGTAAGTATGGCCAGCAGTCAACACGAAATTTTTTCTCTTAAGTTCCCTGTTAGCTACACAGAACTATTACCTGGGGGCTGTGGAGCAAATTGTCCGAAGCAGGGGAGCTATGGGTATAACGGTGCGCTAAGTTGAAAATATCTTTTTCAGACTGCAAAAGTGTTAATCAATAGAACTGAATTTTTGTTGTTGTTGTTGTCTTTGTGGTCTTCAGTCCGAAGACTGGTTTGATGCAGCTCTCTACGCTACCCCATCCCGTGATAGCCTGTTTATCTCCGATTAACTACTGCAATCCACAGCCATTTGAACCTGCTTACTGTACTCGGCTATTGGTCTCCTTCCGCAATTCTTATCCCCACAGTTTCCTCCAGTACTAAACGGACGATTCCATGAAGTCTCAGAATGTGTCCTATCAACGGATCCCTTCTTTTAGTGAAGTTATGCCACAAATTTCTTTTCTCCCCAGTGTCATTCAGTACCTCCTCATTAGTTACGCAATATACCCATCTAGTGTTCAGCATTCTTCTGTAGCACCACATTACTGAAGCCTGTATCTCTTCCTGTTTGAGTTGCTTATCGTCCACGTTTCACTCCCTTACACGGCTACAGTCCTGACAAATGTGTTCAGAAAAGATCAGTCCATTAGAATGTAATTATCACAGTAATACAATAATATCGTAAGAAAACAAAGAACAATACTGAAAAAAAGAGTATGTCGTTCGCCGCTTTCGCCCCCAAACCCCAAACATGGAGCGGAGTGAGGTGGTAAGGGTAAGTAATTATAAAAACTTACAAAGCTAGTTGAAATGGAGAAAAAATGGCTGAATATGTATTTAGTCTAAAGCGGCTATAAAGGTTTAACTGCTCTTTTCACTAACTGTGTCCTTTTCTTAAGACTACTCATAAAATTGACACACTAGGACTGCCTCGTCACATTCGCTATCTATTCCTGCACCCGAGTTGTACATCCATTTTCTGTACATGGGACGAGTAACGCAACCTTAAACTGACTTCAAGTAAAACTTACCTCAATAGAAACATTCACAGTCAAAACTATCTTCAGAATTACTCAGGTTGCCTATGGATCCTCTCTCCTTCTTTATTTCCATTCATCTTCTGGCACCTTCTTTTTCTTCATTTTTAATTTTATGCTTTTCTTTAAATAGTTCTATGTTTGCTTTTTCTTCTTTGTCAGATTTTCTTTCTTCTTTTTCCTTAATAGTGGCTTCTAACTCATTTTTGTATGACGAATCAGATAAGACAGTGGTCGTCTCCCTCTTCCGATTCGTCCTTTTCGTACTTTCATTAACATTTGTCAAAGGTATTAGTATTTCAGCCGGAACATCAAATGAAGAAGCCCTGTTGTCAGTTGTTATCCAGAAACACTCAGGACTGGAACAATTGTCCTCATTAAATCGGACCTTCTTAGCCGGTACGTCAATATTACAGTCGGCTGAAACCACGCAGCGCTATCATCCAACATGTTACGCACGTCAGTTTTAACTTGTGTGCCATTCGAAGGAAATTCCACGTCGGTGATTGTGGGTGGGTCAGTTGGCCCTACACCAGCAGCTTCGAAACCTTTACTAGAAAGTTCTTATTGTTGCGCTTATGATAAAAGCAGGTGCAAAAAGCGTTGCATTTTGAAAGAGAAGTACGACTGTGCCTGGGTTGCTTCGTAATCATTTTGTAAGTTCATTGTTATAGGCTTTACAAAAGAAATGTCAAGTGGCTGAAGTCTCTTGGAACAGTGTGGTAGTTGACATAGTGCGGTCTAAGGCGCTGCAGTCATGGACTGTGTGGCTGGTCCCGGCGGAGGTTCGAGTCCTCCCTCGGGCATGGGTGTGTGTGTTTGTCCACAGGATAATTTAGGTTAAGTAGTGTGTAAGCTTAGGGACTGATGACCTTAGCAGCTAAGTCCCATAAGATTTCACACACACAGTTGACATAGTGGCCAAACGGCACTCTCCCTCGCATAGTTAACAACATCAAAATTCTTGGCATGTGTTGTGTGGCGATCTCATATTGGACGAACTAAGGTGTCTTTGATGCCTTTGAAAAGTCCACAACTTTTGAAAACTATACAGAAAACTCTACAGTCATGCTGGAGTACTGTGGGTCCCAGACCAACCTCCTGGTGGCAATCACAACTCATATTCTTTCTGCCTCATCTTTCGAGAAAAAATGAGCATCGGGTCATGTAATTTCCGCTCGCAGATATCCAAAGAAGGCAAGTTACAGTTTAGTCCGTTTCTGCGGATGTTAACGATCCAAATTGACTTTTCCCCTTGCAAGCTATAATTTGTGATGGTTTTTTATGGTTCACTGATACGCCTGTTTCATCGCAATCAAATATCTGAGAAGCTGTTAGTTTGCGTTTCTCGAGTAAATTCGCTCGCAACGAAGAAAAACCATCTCCAGCTGTTTTATTAATGTCCATGTCTCTTGTACCAGATGTTACCTCAGGTATTCGAGCAGATAAAGTAGGACGTCTCTTAAGGAATCCATGGACAAAATCTTCACTTAGGATTACGTTTTTAAATCTATGACCAGTGCCATTTATTACAACCAACAGATAAGCTAAGCTACGCAAGTCATTCATTGTTAGACTGAATAACTTGGCTTAGTTTTTAAGTAGTTAAAGAACTCAAGTCTTCTTCTTCAGTAAACACGAGTACTTTTTAATTTTTCCAGCCATTTTAACACTAGTGTAGTCAAGATTTTCCCCACCTATTTTAATGTATCTCTCTAGATTTGTCGGGGAACTTAAAACCTGTCTGAAGCATTCAAATACCCAGACTGACCTGAAATGACTGCCTTCACGGCATTGTTCATCGCCTTAGTACGCCATTACTGCCTATCTGTTTCTTTCTTATAGATTCGACCGTCTAAAATAGAAACAAAAGTAAATTAGTGGCCAACTAAAAACGATCTTTAGCTACAAATATTGTAGGACAGAATGTAATATTCCCCCATTCTACCCTACCTGTTCTATCCCTTGGACAGGATTTAGATTATAGAGGTAAGTCACCCAAGAAAGATAAGTAAACAAATATTTAACTACACGAAATGAAAGACAATTAACTGTACTTCAAGCAAGTAGTAACAATAGTTGTAATGTCATTAGGTATATATACCTCACGTTGGTTACAGAATCATCAGAATTTACAAGAAAGGAGTCACAAATCGCGCACCGGAAACTTCACATGGCAACGCTCAAGAAAACTAGTCAAACATTGCTGTCATAGTTGAGCAGGTTGGTCTGGTTCTGCTTACTGCCGTTAGCTGTTTGCACCTTCTTGAAAAGAAAAATGTCGATCTCCATTCCGACCCAGCAGCTCGTTGAGCTCGTTATATCCAGGATTCCCTACAAGTTTCAGGGGAACATACAATCTCTGCTGAGGCCACCATCCCGGCAAGTAGGCCACAGTGAATTTTGATTGAATCTCAGAAGGGAATAATTTAACAAATTTTGGGTAGCAATTAGACTTGCAAAGAAGGGAAAGCTGATAGTTGGAAGGAGTATATAAAGGGTCTATACAATGGAGATGAAACTGAAAGTATATTATAGAAAGGGAAGTGGTTCAAAATGGCTCTGAGCACTATGGGACTTAACATTTGAGGTCATCAGTCCCTAGAACTTAGAACTACTTAAACCTAACTAACCTAAGGACATCACACACATCCATGCCCGAATCAGGATTCGAACCTGCGACCGTAGCGGTCGTACGGTTCCAGACTGAAGCGCCTAGAACCGCTTGGCCACACCGGCCGGCAAGAGAAGTGGACGTAGGTAAAGATGAGATGGGAGATATGATACTGCGAGAATAATTTGACAAAGCTATGAAAGATTTAAGTCGAAACAAGGCTCCGAGAGTAGACGATATTCCGTCAAAAATACTGATAGCTTTGGAGTGCAAGGTGTATGAGACAGGCGAAATACCCTTAGACTTCAAGAATATTATAATAATTACAATTCCAAAGAAAGCAGGTGTTGACAGGTGTGAAAATTACCGAACTATCATGGTTTCAAAATACTAACTAGAATTCCTTACAAACGAATGGAAAAACTGGTCGAAGCCGAAGTCGGGAAAGATCAGTTTGGATTCCGTAGAAATGATGGAACACGCGAGGCAATACTGACTCTGCGTCTTATCTTAGAAGACAGGTTAAGGAAAGGCAAATCTACTTTTATAGCATTTGTAGACGTAGAGAAAGCTTTTGACAATGCTGACTGGAACACACTTTTTGAAATTCTGAAGGAAGCAGGGGTCAGATACAGGGAGTGAAAGGATATTTACAACTTGTACAGAAACCAGACGGCAGTTATGAGGGTCGAGGGGCTTGAAAGAGAAGCAGTTGTTGACAAGGGAGTGAGAAAGGGTTGTAGCCTACCCCGATGTTAATCTATCTACACATTGAACAAGCAGTAAAGGAAACAAAAGAAAAATTTGGAGTAGGAGTTAAAATTCAGGGATGAACATCAACAAAAGCAAAACAAGGATAATGGAATGTTGTCCAATTAAATTAGGCGATTGTAAGGTAATGAGATTAGGAAACGAGACACTTAAAGTAGTATATGAATCTTGTTGTTTGGGCATCAAAATAACTGATGATAGCCGAAGTAGCGAGGATATAAAACGCAGACTGGTAATGGCAAGAAAAGAATTTCTCAAGAAGAGAAATGTGTTAACATCGAATATAGATTTAAGTGTTAGGAAATCTTTTGTGAAGGTGTAGCCATGTGAAGTGTAGCCATGTGAAGAAGTGAAACATGAATTGTAAACAGTTTAGATAAAAAGAGAATAGGGGCTTTCGAAATGTGATGCTACAGAAGAATTCTGAAGATTAGATTGATCGATCACGTAACTAATGAGGAAGCACTGAAGTACGGAGACAAGAGATTTGTAGCACGACCTGATCAGAAAAAGGCATCAGTTGATAGGACGCACTTTGACCCATGAAGGGATCATCAATTTAGTATCACCAATTTAGTATTTGAGGCAACTGTGGGGTGTAAAACACTCACAGGGAGACGAAGAGATGAATACAGTACGTGGATTGAGAAGGATGTGGGTTGCAGTAGTTATTCGGAGATGAAGAGTCTTGCACAGAATAGATTAGCTGCATCAAACCAGTCTTCGGACTGAACACAACAACAACAATTAGTCTTGCTGGGAGACAAGCGCAGAATGAAAGACGCATATATAGGAAATTCTCGTTACAAACTTCTAGGATTTGGAGCCCACGTTTCCAGACATGGGGTCCAATTCAAAATATTGTCTACCCACTCCCCTCTATAAGTCCTAGAAGTCTGTAAGGAGAATTTCTGAACACCTTATATGCTATGGGAAACCGTTTGACTGATAACCAGTAGTAACTGATTCATATTATGTAGTTTCTATGACATGCAGTGTTGAATCCACGAACGGAAATTATCAACGCAGAACATTTCAACAAGTTTCGAAGTTGTAATGGCAGACAGGTGATCCGGCGTCCTAAATGTGATATGTCCTGTCCAAACATTGCAGACATTTCCGAGACTAAAATTATTACAGTGGTGTGCAATACGTAACCTGCAGGGAAGTAACGAGTCTTACAAATAAATGTGGCCCTGGCTCTAGATGTATTATGTCGTTACTGGGTGGCGAACATTTCGTTCCCATGGTAGCGGTACAAAGCAGATTTGAAATTTGTGGTAAGTTCCTGTGAGACAAAACTGCTGAGTTAATCGGTCCCTAGGCTTACACACTATTTAACCTAACTTAAACTGACGCTAAGGACAACACACACATCCATGCCCGAGGGAAGACCCGAACCTCCGACGGGGGAGCCACGCGAACCGTGGCAAGGAGCCCCAGACCGCGCGGCTGACTCGAGGGGCAACAAAAGAGATATGGGCAGTTAATATTACAAAAATATGTGACTCTGTGACTAACAGAGTGGTAAATCTTCCTTCGGTATTCCTCTTGTGCAAACTGATGTGAGTTAGATTTTGTTTTGTCGTATTCCGTGTCCTATTATTTTGTGTAGCTTTCCTCTAGTCAATTTTTGTGTATCCTTCGTTCAATAACTGGGAATTTTATAATTTCTTGATGGATGGTAGGTAAAGTAAAGGTCGAGTTGTGGAAGAGTCAGACGACGTGCAATGTTTTCTGTGGCAGTCTTTTGTGCCAACTGCCTGTCTGTTTGTAGACGGACTACACAAGAGAAGTGAGCGTCCAAAGTAGATTTTGACTTTAGAGCAGAGTAAAACAGAGACGAAGGGTTATGTCAGTCAGATTGTTGTTGATGAGAAGAGCTTTTTCGTTTCTTGCAATGGATTATCAGTTCCGGTTTCTTTGATTTATGACGTCTTTAGATGGCAAAAAGAGTTGAATTACGTCGTCGTTGTATGAGGCAAGAAGTGAAGCTATTGCTTTAATGTCCACGCCGTATGTGCGTCTGTACCATGTTCGTAATTATTAGTGTATTAATGTCCAACCTAATACGTACGTCTGAGTGCCCTTGAGGATGAATGGCCATTTCTGTTTCTGTTTTTGTTTAGGAGCTCGGCATGGGCGGGATTTATTGTCATCAGTAACTCAAGTTTCGTTATCTTACACGAATTAGAAGGTGAGCTCACAGGCAAAGAGATGTAGGACCTAACCTAGGAATAAGGCGACTTCCGTCCTGTGGCAAAGAATTAGAATCGATGAGGCAGTGATAGGATTTGAATTAATAATGATGTTTTCTGTTTTTACTTCTGTTAATTAGTTTTGTAAAAAGGACCACCACACCGATTAAGAGTGTGGCCACCAGAGGACAAAATTACGAGAACACAAAATTTACTGAGGAGGTAATATGTAGCATTGACAGGATTCCATTTGCTTTGTGTTGTCTTTCACACTCATCTCATGCGTTGAGGGCTTCCCCCCCCCCCCTCTCCTCCCCCCACCCCTCCCCGATGCTAACTGAATAGCCCTCTGTCGACAATAGGCCCGTCGATACTGACAGTGACAATAATCCATCTTTTGCAGTGACAGGTGAAAGCCATATATCAAAGGATACAATCCTACGTCTCACCAGACGAGAAAAACCGGCATGATCATATTTCGGGTTGTGTGTCTATGGGCGCTCTCAGCTGCTTCGAGCTACGTACGCTCTCAATATATCAGTAGCAAAGACTGCAGCTAGCCCTACAACGATGTTCTAAGAGGGTCGCAGCTCCCAGATGTCACAAGAAAATCCCAATCGCAACTAACGTCTCTTCTTTCCTGCCTCATTCTACCGAAAGACTCATGATCCATATAATCCTTTACTGCGCAACTGCCTGGCAAATGAATCACGAGGGTTAACCGACTGCTGTGTACATAGTTTCGCGTAGTCAGCGCGTACACAACTTTCCCACTAGAGCGCGCCCCGCTAAGCACAACAGCGCAGGCGCAGCGCTCGTCCGTCTCCGCACTACGAGATGGCGCTGCCGTAGAGACGGATCAAATTCTGCTTCCGCCGATCCGCGTATTAATATGTAACGCAGCCAATGAGATTGCTGCTAACGTAGAACCTTTCCTCCTCGCGGATCACACTCGCGCAGTGATACATGAACGCGCGCGATATTATAACAAGTGTACAGACCTCCGATTAGTCAGTCTGAATTTGTCTGCACCTGTCTGTACCAGTTTGTATTAGTCTGCACCAATCTGTACGAGTTCTACATTTGTCTGTACCAGTCCATAGTCAAGTTTGAGTCTGCACCTAATAAGATTACCATAGTCCTGTACATAGCCATGAAGATAAATGTTTAGACCCTTTTGTCAAGTATCGGAGATACATGTGAGAATAAGATTAACGTACCAATACCAAAGGAACTTCAGATTGTCAATTGTAAATAGCATCCAGAACCAAGTTAAGTAATTTTTATGATTTTTATTATTTTTAATAAATGTGTGCGAAAATTAATCAAGTTATGTTCAAAGTTGGTTACCATCAATCTGCTACTCTAAGCGTGCAAGTGGCATTTCTATCGTCTGACCTAACGGCAGAAGATAAACACGCCACGATAAGACCACGAGACATATTGCTGACACTTGCCTACTTCGTTAGAGCGACAAGTCAAATAATCTGATGGTGTGTGTTCTGAAGGTCTTACAGTATGCACACCACACCGACATAACGAAAAAACCTCAGGAATGAACTGCATCATTAGCGACGAATGCGACATTGCTATAAAAAATGTGGGTAAACACCAGTAGAACACAACTAGGAAGAGGTCGTACAGAAATTTCCACACGGGTTCAGGAAACATACTACTGAGACAGTGACTATTCTTATAATATCTGAGATACTGAACAGTGCAGTTAACCGCCGCTCCCAAACAGAGGCGGTGATGGAAATTAATAGGAGAACAAGTAGTGTTTGTACACCATATGATACTTCGTGGGAAATGTAAATGTGCGAGGGGCGTTCAATAGGCAATGGAGCACATTTTTTTCTGTAAGCAGATTTGCTTTATTCAGGATTCCAAAACACCATATTATTCCCCACACTTTTTTTAAATATTCTCCAGTCAATGCGACAATGGGACGTCCTTACGCCACGTTACAAGGAGGACCTGTAAGTCCTCATGGTACCGCTAGACTGGTAGACGTCGGATCCAAAGCCTTGCTGCATCGATAACTTTCCCATCATCCACATGCTGCTTCCCTTGGATTGGAAACTTCATTGGGCCAAACAGATGAAAATGGTTAGGCGCTAGAGCCAGGCTGTAGAGCGGATGAGGAAGAACAGTCCAATGTAGTTCTTCCTCTCGGCTGCACAGACTTGTGTAATTCCTTGCGTTGTCATGGAGAAGAAGTTCGTTTTTGTGGCGACGAACACTCTGAAGTCTGTTCATCAATTTCCTGAGGGTAGCACACATAAGAGTAGACCGCTGGATCGTTAGGGAGGACTTCAAACAGAATAACCCCTACAGAGTCTCAGAAGAATCTCGCCATGACCTGAACTGATGAGGGTGCAGCTTTGAACTTTTTCTTCAGAGGAGAGGTGGTGTGGCGCCCCTACATATATTGACGTTTGGTTCCGGTTCGAAGTGATGACCCCTGTTTCATCGCCTCTGACAATGCTCGACAAGAAATTGTCACGATCAGCCTCGTAATGTGAAGCAACTCCACTCAGATGATCCTTCTTGCCCTTTATGTCTTCTGTTAGGTGGCGAGGAACCCAGAGGGCACACATCTTTGTGTACCTCAACTGGTGGACGACTGTGTCAGCATAACAACAGCCGGCCGGAGTGGCCGAGTGGTTCTAGGCGCTACAGTCTGGAACCGCGCGACCGCTACGGTCGCAGGTTCGAATCCTGCCTCGGGCATAGATGTGTGTGATGTCCTTAGGTTGGTTAGGTTTAAGTAGTTCTAAGCTCTGGGGGACTGATGACCTCAGAAGTTAAGTCCTATAGTGCTCAGAGCCACTTGAAAAATTTTTTTAACCACTAACAACAGAAACGTTTAGTTGAGAAGCGAGGTGTTTGATTCTAATACGTCGATCACCTCAAATGAGTGTTCACATATTCCAACACTGCAAGAGTCGCAGCAGTGTGCGGCCAGCCGGCACTCGAAAGATCGGACGGGTTTGCGCGACCTTGTTGCGAGATGACATACGCCTCGCCCAACGACTCACCGTGCTCCTTTCACTGCCAGGTCATGCTGCAAGCACCTATGAATATCTGCGATGCTCTGGTTTTCCTCTAAAAGAAATTCAATGACAGCTCCATGCTTGGAACGCACGTCAGTTACAGACGTCATTTTGAAGGCAACGATAGCGCCACCACCTATCGGATCTTCTACATCTACATCTACATTTATACTCCGCAAGCCACCCAACGGTGTGTGGCGGAGGGCACTTTACGTGCCACTGTCATTACTTCCCTTTCCTGTTCCACTCGCGTATGGTTCGCGGGAAGAACGACTGTCTGAAAGCCTCCGTGCGCGCTCGAATCTCTCTAATTTTACATTCGTGATCTCCTCGGGGGATATAAGTAGGGGGAAGCAATATATTCGATACCTCATCCAGAAACGCACCCTCTCGAAACCTGGACAGCAAGCTACACCGCGATGCAGAGCGCCTCTCTTGAAGAGTCTGCCACTTGAGTTTGCTAAACATCTCCGTAACGCTATCACGCTTACCAAATAACCCTGTGACGAAACGCGCCGCTCTCCTTTGGATCTTCTCTATCTCCTCTATCAACCCGACCTGGTACGGATCCCACACTGATGAGCAATACTCAAGTAGAGGCCGAACGAGCGTTTTGTAAGCCACCTCCTTTGTTGATGGACTACAGTTTCTAATAACTCTGCCAATGAATCTCAACCTGGCACCCACCTTACCAGCAATTAATTTTATATGACCATTCCACTTCAAATCGTTCCGTACGCATTTGTTGTTGTTGTGGTCTTCAGTCCTGAGACTGGTTTGATGCAGCTCTCCATGCTACTCTATCCTGTGCAAGCTTCTTCATCTCCCAGTATTTACTGCAACCTACATCCTTCTGAATCTGCTTAGTGTATTCATCTCTTGGTCTTCCTCTACGATTTTTACCCTCCACGCTGCCCTCCAATGATAAATTTGTGATCCCCTGATGCCTCAGAACATGTCGTACCAACCGATCCCTTCTTCTTGTGAAGTTGTGCCACAAACTCCTCTTCTCCCCAAATCTATTCAATACCTCCTCATTAGTTATGTGATCTACCCATCTAATCTTCAGCATTCTTCTGTAGCACCATATTTCGAAAGCCTCTATTCTCTTCTTGTCCAAACTATTTATCGTCCATGTTTCACTTCCATACATGGCTACACTCCATACAAATACTTTCAGAAACGACTTCCTGACACTTAAATCTATGCTCGATGTTAACAAATTTCTCTTCTTCAGAAACGCTTTCCTTTCCATTGCTAGTCTACATTTTATATCCTCTATACTTCGACCATCATCAGTTATTTTCCTCCCCAAATAGCAAAACTCCTTTACTACTTTAAATGTCTCATTTCCTAATCTAATTCCCTCAGCATCACCCGACTTAATTCGACTACATTCCATTATCCTCGTTTTGCTTTTGTTGATGTTCATCTTATATCATCCTTTCAAGACACTGTACATTCCGTTCAACTGCTCTTCCAAGTCCTTTGCTGTCTCTGACAGAATTACAATGTTATCTGCGATCCTCAAAGTTTTTATTTCCTCTCCATGGATTTTAATACCTACACTAAATTTTTCTTTTGTTTCCTTTACTGCTTGCTCAACATACAGATTGAATAACATCGGCTACAACCCTGTCTCACTCCCTTCCCAACCACTGCTTCCCTTTCATGCCCCTCGACTCGTATAACTGCCATCTGGTTTCTGTACAAATTGTAAAAAGCCTTTCGCTCCCTGTATTCTACCCCTGCCACCTTTAGAATTTCAAAGAGAGTATCCCAGTCAACATTGTCAAAAGCTTTCTCTAAGTCTACAAATGCTAGAAACGTAGGTTTTCCTTTCCTTAATCTTTCTTCTAAGATAAGTCGTAAGGTCAGTATTGCCTCACCTGTTCCAACATTTCTACGGAATCCAAACTGACCTTCCCCGAGGTCGGCTTCTACCAGTTTTTCCATTCGTCTGTAAAGAATTCGTGTTAGTATTTTGCAGCTGTGACTTATTAAACTGATAGTTCGGTAATTTTCACATCTGTACGCATACTCCCAGATATTTTATAGAAGTAACTGCTACCAGTGATTGTTCCGCTATCATATAATCATACAATAATGGATCCTTCTTTCTATGTATTCGCAGTACATTACATTTGTCTATGTTAAGGATCAGTTGCCACTCCCTGCACCAAGTGCCTATCCGTTGCAGATCTTCCTGCATTTCGCTGCAATTTTCTAATGCTGCAACTTCTCTGTATACTACAGCATCATCCGCGAAAAGCCGCATGGAACTTCCGATACTATCTACTGGGTCAATTATATATATTGTGCAAAGCAATGGTCCCATAACACACCCCTGTGGTACGCCAGAGGTTACTTTAACGTCTGTAGACGTCTCTCCATTGGGAACAACATGCTGTATTCTGTTTGCTAAAAACTCTTCAATCCAGCCACACAGCTGGTCTGATATTCCGTAGGCTCTAACTTTGTTTTATCAGGCGACAGTGCGGAAGTGTATCGAACGCCTTCCGGAAGTCAAGGAAAATGGCATCTACCTGGGAGCCTGTATCTAATATTTTCTGGGTCTCATGAACAAATAAAGCGAGTTGGGTCTCACACGATCGCTGTTTCCGGAATCCATGTTGATTCCTACAGAGTAGATTCTGGGTTTTCAGAAATGACATGATGCGCGAACAAAAAACATGTTCTAAAATTCTACAACAGATCGATGTCAGAGATATAGGCCTATAGTTTTGTGCATCTGCTCGACGACCCTTCAGATGTTCAGTCGTTGGTTGTACATCCTCTTGAGAATTTTTCATCAACCAGCGGTCGTGCACGTAGACTTATAGATATGAGCGTCGTCTGTTCCGTCAGACATGTCCAACAGAATAGACGCCACTTACGGTGAAGCAGCTGGGGCATATACACTGTTCAATCACTTTAACGTGACCACCTGTCGAAAGCCTGAAGAACCACATTTTGTAGTGCAGACTTCTGCGAGACGTCCAAGAAGTGACTCACTGAGGTACTGGAAGCTACCAGCAGGCATATGGGACCATGCGAACTCCAACTGAGCTAGGTTTCTCTTTTGAGAATCCATGGCACGAACAGCCAACTTCAGGTCGTTTCACAGATTCTCCGTTGGGTTTCAGTCTGGGGAGTTTGGTGTCCAGGGTAGTACGGTAAACTCATCCCGCTGCTCTTCGAACTATGCTGTTTGAAATTTTGTGACATATTGCTTCTCATGCTGGTGGATGCCATCTTGTCGAGCAAAAACGAACAGTATTTAGGGATGCACATGGTCCAAAAGCATAGGTGCATTCTTGTGTTGATCCATTGTGTTTTCCAAAATGAATATATCTCCCAAAGAATGCAATGAAAGCATTTACAGATCAGAACGCACCCTTCTGCAGCCTGCACTATGTTTGCTATAAGATGTTTCACGTCTAATGGAGCATCAGTGTGATTTATCTTAAAAGGACGTCCAGTTTCGTTACTGCCTAGCAAATTCCAGACTTAATCACTAAATATCAACAGTCAGCATGGCTTCATGAACCAGGCACCTGCTACGAAGGCCCATATGCAACAACATTCGCTGAACGGTCATTGAGAAGCAACTGTTGGCAGCTGCTTGGTTCATCTGGACGGTCAGTTGATCAACAGTGGCATGTCTATTGGCCCGTACACTTCTTCGCAGCCGTCCTCCAGCCCTGTCATCTACGGCACATGGTGGACCACAGTCGCCTTGGGACCAGTTTCGGTTAGCGCCATTTCGCCACGCGCGTTATACTTAACAACAGCGGCACGCAAGCTGTTTACAAACTTAGCTTTTTCAAAAATGCTTCCACCCACGGCTCGAAAGTCACTTTTGGGCGTCAGTTAAATCGATCCATTTTTGAATTATGGCAAAGACTGCAATGTTTTCTGGGTACCCCTGGTGCGCCATGTACAGGGTGTTACAAAAAGGTACGGCCAAACTTTCAGGAAACATTCCTCACACACAAATAAAGAAAAGATGCTATGTGGACATGTGTCCGGAAACGCTTAATTTCCATGTTAGAGCTCATTTTAGTTTCGTCTGTATGTACTGTACTACCTCGATTCACCGCCAGTTGGCCCAATTGAAGGAAGGTATTGTTGAACATGTGCCTTTACAAGTACGACACAACATGTGGTTCATGCACGATGGAGCTCCTGCACATTTCAGTCGAAGTGTTCGTGCGCTTCTCAACAACAGATTCGATGATCGATGGATTGGTAGAGGCGGACCAATTCCATGGCCTTCACGCTCTCCTGACCTCAACCCTCTTGACTTTCATTTATGGGGGCATTTGAAAGCTCTTGTCTACGCAACCCCGGTACCAAATGTAGAGACTCTTCGTGCTCGTGTTGTGGACGGCTGTGATACAATACGCCATTCTCCAGGGCTGCATCAGCGCATCAGGGATTCCATGCGACGGAGGATGGATGCATGTATCCTCGCTAACGGAGGACATTTTGAACATTTCCTGTAACAAAGTGTTTGAAGTCACGCTGGTACGTTCTGTTGCTGTGTGTTTCCATTCCATGATTAATGTGATTTGAAGAGAAGTAATAAAATGAGCTCTAACATGGAAAGTATGCGTTCTGGACACATTTCCACATAACATATTTTCTTTCTTAGTGTGTGAGGAATGTTTCCTGAAAGTTTGGCCGTACCTTTTTGTAACACCCTGTATACTCTCTACTGCTAGTGATGCTAATTGGTTATATCACATCGACGTCGAATATAGACGGCGGAAACATTTCTGTGAGTGGACCATACACATAAATAATCAGGGGGAAAGAAATTAAAAGGAAACGGGATGGGAATCAGATAGGAAGCAAAAGTTGATTTCCAGCCGCACAGGTCATTGCGCCAAAGTAACGGCGAGAGTTGAAAACTTGGCTGGATCTATGGCGAAACAGTCCCTGTATCATTTGAGAGGTACAGACGCGAGCGATTGCCGAAACTTATCCCAGTTCACTGCTACTACCGCCACGCCATCATAACATGCCTCTGTGTAGCATACAAAGTATTGCGCCATAATGTAAGGATGGAATTAAAAATTAAAATAGCTTTTCTAAACTTTTTCATTATATGCTTCAGTACGTTAATGTTAAAATTGTTAAATCTCAGAATGAGCAAATGAATATGTTTCACTAAATACATTATTTTAAGAAAAAACAGGTGGTGCTAAACAATAAAGCTAGAAACACAAAAAATTGTTCAGCATGTGTAAATGTATGTAACAATCAACTTTTACAAGTCTCAACTTGATCAGAGCAATATTTTGGTCAAAATCGGCCTTTTTACGAAAAATTGAAGGCGCTAAATATTGGACTGAGAAAAATGCTTCAGTTTTATATAAAAGCATTAATTATATGACTCCATTTAGCTACCTCTGATTGTTTTCAAGTAATTTACTAAAAACTGATTTGGAAAAAAAGTCCTTACTTGTAATAGATAAAGTGTCATTTTTATTAATGATAGAAATTTCTGATTACAGCAATTGATTTCACCCATTAAATAGTAAAGCTATAACAAGTTTCAACAAACAATAAAAGGTCTCTTAAAGATGTAGCTCCGAGGTCATGTTCTTCTGTCGGTGTCGGTTCCGTTCTAAAAATTCTAGTCAACATAGTTTAAATGCAGTCGAACTAAAACTATTTATGTAATTAAAGCCAACTCAATTCCACTCTTAAAGAAATTACAAAGACTGTAAATGAAGTCACGAAAGAGTTATTAAATAATACGTGTCCGAGAAAGCAGCAGTTTAGATGCTACTACCTGTGCATGAAGCGGTTGACAGCAGATGTTCCGATCGGCCGTCCTCTACGCCCATATGCAAATACGGCCGGATAAGCAGTAGGTGACACACTTTGCACCCAGCTATCAATCGGTGCGCGTCAGTCAAAAGCAGACTAACGCTCTGCCCCGGATGCCGTCAGAGCCAGGCTGCTACTAAAGGCGTGTTCGGTAAGAGTAGGAAGTGTACTCACGAGGACTGTATAATATCCTGGATCGCTTAGATTGCACGAAAGTAGCTGTTTGTGTGTCGCCCGTAATGTTTACAAACCCGCGTGGCAAGTGGAGAGATTATTTTCCACTTTTGTGATGAGCAATTAACTTTGATGATTAGAAGTCAGGGCGAAATACCATTTTAATTGCAACTTCCTATAGAGATCGCTTCTGATCTGCTCATTGTACTGTCTGAATTAGGGACATTATTATTATTGTTATCAGGAACATTACTATGTTTGTGTGCGTGAGTTTTTTCTGTGTGCCGGCCGCGGTGACCGAACGGTTCTAGGCACTTCAGTCTGGAACCGCGCTGCTGCTACGGTCGCAGGTTCGAATCCTGCCTCGGGCATGGATGTGTGTGGTGCCCTTAGGTTAGTTAGGTTTAAGTAGTTCTAAGTCTAGGGGACTGATGACCTCAGATGTTAAGTCCCATGTGCTTAGAGCCATTTTTTTCTGTATATACGTATCAGTTAGAATTGAAAAAAATTTATTTATAGTCGTAGTTCCTGATACTATTGAGTAAATAGGAAGTAGGAATACTTCTGTCAGAGAGCACAACAAGAATGCGGACTTGCAGAAAGAAATTATGTTCAGGATGTTTTCCATCACTTTCTGGATGACCGCAAACATTGTTTTCAGGCCGTTGTAAAAGATAGCGAATAAATATTATTGTTATTTAACCCCACACCCTACAGATCGGGTCTCGAAACCGGTTGGTCTGCTTCTTTAATATGGTTGCATTAACCGCCTTGGCCATCTGGAAAGGCTTTCCATCGAACCCCAGTTCCCAGCTTCTCGCTCGCCATACCGCAACTATCGCCGTCCCTTAAGCCCTTAGTCACAAATTTCTTATTTCCCTAGGAATTCGGACGTTGGTTCTGCATTCCCAATGAATTTTTACATCAAACAGCTGCCGTGCCCATCCAGTTATAGATATGAGTAGTGTCTGTTCTGTCGGACTTATCTGACATGACTGGCATCACTTTCGATGAAGGGGCTGGACCACATACATGAACAATTGTGGTGAAAGGAATTGCGAGATGGGAAATAGACAGGAAGGAAATAATGAATACAAAGGAAACAATTTGGGAAAGAACACTGCAGTAATGCAACGGTGATAGTCGACAATATGAGCTGGACTTGGACTCAAAACCAGACGCTCCGCCTCTCTAGAACAGTTTCATATGGACAAGCTCTCCTTCATACCCAAAACTCTCAACTTCCGCTCGCAGCACAACAATAACCTCCCTCCCTTAACCCCATCCTCACGGATTTCTAATTACCGCAGGAGTTCGGAAGTTGTTTGTGTCACTGCGATGAACTGTTTTCATCAAAAAGACATCCCGCCCATATAATTATTGGACATGTCAGACAGAACAGACACCACTCGTGATGAAGCAGCTAGGACATATACATGAATATTTGAGGGTGAAAGGAATGTAAAGGAAACGACATGGGAAAGAAGTAGGAAGGAAATAATGACTTCCAGCCGCACAGGGCATTGTATCAATGGAACAGCGAAATTTTAACCTTTTTGCAGGACTGTAACTCCAACTTGGGTGCTCCACTTCTCCAGAATAGTTGTCTTATCCATCTCGGTCATCCAGACATGCTTTCTATCAGACCTAAAAATCCCAACTTCTTGCTCGCTACACCAGAACGAGCACCCACAATTAACACAATATTAGTATATTTCTCCTTCCCGTAGGAAGTCGGACGTTTCTTGTGCATAGCGTTCTCGCTTCCCACACCCGGGTTCCCGGATTCGATTCCCAGTGGGGTCAGGGATTTTCTCTGCCTCGTGATGACTGGGTGTTTTGTGATGTCCTTAGGTTAGTTAGGTTTAAGTAGTTCTACGTTCTAGGGGACTGATGACCATAGATGCTAAGTCCCATAGTGCTCAGAGCCATTTGAGTTTCTTGTGCACCCACCACGAAACTTTTTCATCAAAAAGCTATCACACCAATACATTTATAGATATGAGTGGTGTCTTTTCTGTCAAACAAAACATACATCTCCTGCGATGAAACAACTGGGACATATTCACGAATAATTAGAGTGAAACGAATGCGAAGGAAACGGGATGGGAAAGAGATAGGAAGAAAATAATGACTTGCAGACATTCGAGGCAGGGCAGCAATGCAACGGTGAGGGTGAGAGTTTAAAATTTTCGTTGGACCTAGAATCGATTCCGAATGATCTGCTTCTCTACATCAGTTGCCTTAATAAGCTCATCCATTCAAACACATTCCCATCATCTCACTCGCAGCACTGCAAGGATCTCTGCCATCCACCCTCCACCCCCCACCCCCCTCACAGATTTATGATTCCCGCAAGTATTTGGATATGTGTGGTGCATCTGTACTGATACTGTTCCACCATCCTCCAATTGAGTTTACAGATTTAGAGGAATGATGGATTCCTTTTCGTAGGACATGTCCGACAGATAGGCACCATTCACGATGAAGCACCTGGGACACATGCATGAATAATTTCGGTAAAGGAATGGAAAGGAAACGGCATAGGAAAGAAATAAGTAGGAAATAATGACTTCCAGTGGCACAGGGCACTACAGCAACGCAAAGGCGAGAACTTAGAATTTGTGTCAGATTGTCACTAGAACCGGATGTTCTGCTTTTCAAGAATGGTTTCCTTAACCGCCTCATTCGTCTGAAATTTCCTTCTGTCAGACCAAAATCCCTAATTCTCTCTCGCCACATTGCAATACCCCCTCCCCAATTAATCCCCTAATCACAGATTTATGATGCCCACAGGAAGTTGTTCTTTGTTTGTGCATCTGCACAGAAACTTCTTCATCAAACACGAGTCACGACCACATATTTATAGTTGTGAGTGTTGTTCGTTGTGTAAGACGTGTCTGACACTAATCGCTTCTTAGCAGCTGGGACATACACATGAATAAATGGGACGAGGAATGGAAAGAAAACGTAATGGGAAAGAAACTGGAAGGAATAATGACTTCCAGCCACATGGGCCTTGCGGCAAAGCAGCAGTGAAAGCTGAAATTTAGTGGCAGACCCGGACTAGAACCTGGATGCACCGATTTTCTTGAACGTGTGCCTTAACCGCCTTCGCCATCTGGACACGCTTTCCATCTGACACGATTTCCCAGCATCCCGCTCGCCACCCTGCAACGATCCCCACCCAATAACCCCTACACACAGGGTTTGATTCCCCTTGGGATTCGGACATAGTTTGATTCTCTACACGGAAACATTTTCATCCATCAGCGGTCGCCCTCATAGAATTACAGATTGCGATGGTGCAGTTCGGGTATATACACTATGCGATCAAAAGCACCCGGACATCTGGCTGAAAATGACTTACAAAAAATGGCTCTGAGCACTATGGGACTTAACATCTATGGTCATCAGTCCCCTAGAACTTAGAACTACTCAAATCTAACTAACCTTAGAACATCACACAACACCCAGTCATCACGAGGCAGAGAAAATCCCTGATCCCGCCGGGAATCGAACCCGGGAACCCGGGCGCGGGAAGCGAGAACGCTACCGCACGACCACGAGCTGCGGACAAATGACTTACAAGTTCGTGGCGCCCTCCATCGGTAACGCTGTAATTCGATATGGTGTTGGCCCACCTTAGTCTTGATGACAGCTTCCACTCTCGCAGGCATACATTCAATCAGGTGCTGGAAGGTTTCTTGGTGAATGACAGCCCATTCTTCACGGAGTGCTGCACTGAGGACAGGTATCGATATCGGTCGGTGAGGCCTGGCACGAAGTCGGCTTCCAAAACATACCTAATGTGTTCTTTAGGATTACTGTTGCTCGATCGTGTTGAAAGATGCAATCGCCATCCCCGGTTTGCTCTTGAACAGTGGGAAGCAATAAGGTGCTTAAAACATCAATGTAGGCCTGTGCTGTCGTAGTGACACGCAAAACAACAAGGGGTGCAAGCCCCATCCATGGAAACACGACCACACCATAACACCAACGACACCGAATTTTACGGTTGGCACTACACACGCTGACATTGACGTTCACCGGGCATTTGCCATACCCACACCCTGCCATCGGATCGCCGCGTTCTGTACCGAGATTCGCCACTCCACACGTTTTCCCACTGTTCAGTCGTCCAACGTTTACGCTCCTTACACCAAGCGAGGCGTCGTTTAGTATTTACTGGCGTGATGTGTAGCTTACGAGCAGCCGCTCGACCACGAAACCCAAGTTTTCTGACCTCCCGCCTAACTGTCATAGTACTTCCAGTGGACCCTGATGCAGTTTGGAATTCGTGTGTGACGGTCTGGATAGATGTCTGCCTATTACACATTAAGACCCTTTACAACTATCGGCGGTCTCTGTCAGTCAACAGACGAGGTCGGCCTGTACGCTTTTGTGCTATACGTGTCCCTTTACGTTTCCTCTTCACTATTACATCGGAAACAGTGAGTTCCGTGAGTTCCGCGGAGCGCCCCATTCTGTTCTCTCTCGATGTCTAATGACTACTAAGGTCGCTGAAATGAAGTATCTTTCAGGAGGTGGCAGCACAATGCACCTAATATAAAAAAGTTACTCTTGATCACACATTGTACAATGTCCAATCTCGTTAATGTGATAACCTCTCAAAAGCCTTAAGAATCACATTTTGTAGTCCGGACCAGAGCGAGACGTGCAGGAATCAAGTCAACAAGTTTCTGGTAGGTACTGACAAACATGTGGAGCCATGCCGACTTCAGTGCCGTGGCCAGCTGCGCTAGGTTTCTCGGTTGAGGATGCATGGCGCGAACAGCCCGATCGAGATCATGCCACAAATTCTCAGTTGGATTTCAATCCGTGGAGTTTGGGGACCAGGGGAGTACGGTAAACCAATCCTGGTGCGCTTCGAACCACGCACGTACACTGCGAGCTGTGTGACATGTTATGGTGGATGTCATCGTGGCGAGAAACAGCAAACTGCATGTAGGAGTGGACTGCGCCTTCCAGAATATCGACATCTCCCAGGGAATGGCCCGGAAACATTCTACAGATCATGACGCTCTCTCTTCCTACCTAGAAACTTGCGACGATTGTTGCATTGTGTTTTTTTTCGGACTTCCACTTCCAATGGAGGATGAAACGCGATTCAACTGAACAGGTCAGGTGTTGGCACTTAGCGGATGTTCGGTTGCGGTATCGGCGTGCCAATCCGGCCTTAATCGCCGATGGATAACAGTCAGCATGTGTGCATGGACGAGGCACACGCTGTGGAGGCCCAGCTCATCTGTTAACTCGATGTGCGTCATGCAATACTTCATACATGACCTCGTTTTAATTGTGCTATTGGTTACCATATATCTTTCCTCCAAGAATGTGATGTGTTACTGTGCATTTGCTCAATATCAGAGATACGTATATAATTATGTAAACATTGTTTTGGAATCCCTATATGTCCAATAATGTATGAGTTAGTGAATGTTGAAAATATATTGTAACAAATTTCTCTTCTTTTAGGAGTATGATATTGTTTTTACCATATTTTATATTTCGGTGTTATGCTTATTTTGTGTGTCCACATAACCCTTCCTATTTTGAGGCTTCCTTTCTGCTTTTTTTATAGCTATTTACCACGTTATTTCTTTTTATGTTGAACGGAATGGACAGTGTCTTGAAAATGCGATATAAGATGCACATCAACAAAAGCAAGACGAGGATAATGGAATGTAGTGGAATTTAATAAGGTGATGCTTAGGGTATTATATTAGGAAAAGAGACACTTGACGTAGTAGATGAGTTTTGCTATTTGGGAAGCAAAATAACTGATGATGGTAGAAATAGAGAGGATACAAAACATAGACTGGCAATGGCAAGAAAAGAATTTCTGAAGAAGAGAGATTTGTTAACATCGAGTATAGATTTAGGTGTCAGGTAGTCTTTCTGAAAGTATTTGTATGGACTGTAGGCATGTATGGAAGTGAAACATGACGATAAACAGTTTAGACAAGAAAAGAATAGAAGCTTTGGAAATGTAGTGCTGCAGAAGAATGCTCAAGATTGGATGGGTAGAACACGTAACTGGAGGTACTGAAAAGAACTGCGGAAAAGAGAAATTTGTGGCACAACCTGACCACAAGAAGGAATCTGTTGGTAGGACACATTCTGAGGCATCAAGGGATCATTAGTTTAGTACCGGAGGGAGGCGTGGGGGATAAAAGCCATAGAGGGAGGCTAAGAGATGAATACAGTTCAGAATACGATCTTAGAAGGTGTCACAGTAGTTTGGATCCTTTCGTAAAATGACGGAAAATGGCTGCTTTTCACTTGTAATTAATAGTGATCTGAAAAGGACATGAAATACAGATATTACAAATGTAAGTAATAAATTTGTACAGTACTGTTTTATCTTACTGTGAGGTATGTATAGTGTTACTTATAGATGGCAATGTATGCAGCAATGTAGTGCTTTTCCATGTTGGTTTTACAGACACTCGACAATGACGCTTAGGCGAAATTATCTAATCGCACAATTAAATAAACATCGCATTACAACCTACTACGGACCATGTTTAAGTTTATTAAGCATCTAGGGCCTGTGGATCCCCACAAACACAAAGAAATTCTATGGGCCTACTTGAAGAGTTGGTGTAAAACGAATGGAAAGTAAACAGTATGGGAAGAAGATCGGATGAAAATAATTAGTTTTCATCAAACAACTGTCGCCCCCACAGAACTGTAGATATTGCTGTCTGTTCTCTTCGATTGCTGGACTTCTCCTGAAGTCATTATTTCCAGTCTCCCTCTTTTCCATCTCGTTTCCTTTCCATTCCTTTCACCCCAGTTATTCATGTATACAGGGTGTCTCATTTATCTTGCCCACCCTAAATAACTGTTTGTCGAGATGCAAATTACAAAAAGTTTCAAGCAGATGTTCTTTAGCCGTCAGGGGAACAGTAATCAGCATGACTGCCTTCGTCATAGCTTTGTTTTCTAGAAAGATATGAACAGTGGTATGACATTTTAAAATTGCACCCTGTATTTTTTATTCGGTAATTCATTTCCTCTCCTAAAGACATATTCAAAAATGTATCACTTCGTACCATTCACTGAAACACAACGTTATTAATTACATAACACAACATTGACTTTGAGCCCGGGATCACAAACTCGTCCACTAGCTGGAGTTGTCAAAAAACAAATGAAAACCAAGTAAAAACATAACACAAAATTGACTTTGACCCTCCAGTACCATTGCCCAGGAGCAGAACATTCAAAGGTGCTCATAGTGGTGATCCTGGACACCGATACACCGGTGCACTCGTTGAATGAAAGAATTATTTACTGCTTCCAGTGTTGCCCGCTGAAGAGAATTACAAGCAAGCACGATACGTTCCTACACGCCCTCTGGAGTTGTTGGAATATCGCGATAAACAACGTCTTTAATGCATCCCTAAAGAAAAAAGCCCAGAGGATTTAAATCAGTAGACATAGCATGCCAAGTAACTGTTCCTCCTCGACCAATCCATCTGGCAGGATACCTTCGGTTCAGAACACGACGTGCACGCGAGGCGTTGTGTGCTGGACATCCATCGTGTTGATACCACACAGGCATTCTGGTTCTTAGCGCCCAGAAGAGGAGGAAGAATTCGTCTGAGGAAGTTGGCATACGTTGTGCCGTTTAGACTACCATTGATGAAATAAGTGCCAATAACTGTAGTACCAAGTACCGCACACCAGACGTTAACTCTCCATTGATGTTGATGTTCCACCTGTCTAAGCCTCGAGAGTTGTCGCTAGACTAATAGTGCATGTTCCTTGTATTTACCTGTCCTTTGTTTGAGAAGGAACATTCATCGGTAAATAGATCATTGGAGAAGAAGTTCGGGTTGGCGAGGATTTGCGGCTGTGCCCACTGACAGAACTGTACACGATTCTGGAAATAATTCCCATGCAATTCTAGATGTAGGTGTACATGGTAAGGATGGAGCCGGTGACGTGTAAGAATACGATGTACACTGGTTTTACGAATGCCAATCTCGTGTTCAAGCTCACATGTGGATTCATAGCAACGGAAGCGAGAACAGTAGCTTCGGTAGCTCTGTTTGTGCGATTGCGTTGTCGTGGGTTGAATCTTTCCGTTTCCTGAAATGTCGCAACAAGACGAGAGAACATCCGTCGGGAAGGTGGGTTCTGGTCAGGATATCGCTCTCTGTGCAGTTCCGCTGCCTGCGTAGCATTTCGCCTACCTTCAACAACAACAATAAACGAAACATTATGTCGTTGCAGTTTGTAGGAAGGACAGTCTTTACTGTATGCCTACTCTAAAAACAAGTATTTGAAACGACTAAACTACTGTACTAAATGTACCTGTACATTAGAAAACAGTATTGCAATTACTGTTCTGGCAACTTACATTCACCATAGATGAGTAGCGTCTCTACCTTCTCTTCGTTGGTGTACATTCTGCTCACACAACTCTTCTACTGACTATGGTTGACGGAATGACGGGAGTGTATTCTACTTGTGTTTACATGTGTCGTCTGTCAACGTCAGTACGTGGTGTGTTCCATTACCCCGAGTACCTGCGCTAAACGCTGGGAGAGTCAACGTCAATGTTGTGTTATGTAATTAATAACGTTGTGTTTCAGTGAGTGGTACACTGTGATACATTTCTGAATAGGTCATTAGGAGAGGAATTGAATTACCGAATAAAAAATACAGGGTGCAATTTTAAAAAGACATACAGCTGTTCATATCTTTGTAAAAAAAAACAAAGCTACAACGAAGGCAATCATGCTGATTGATGTCCCCTTGACTGCTGAGAAAGATTTGCTTGAAACATTTTGTAATTTGCATCTCGTCAAACAGTCAATTAGGGTGATCAAGATGAATGGGACACTATGTATATCCCAGTTGTTTTATTGCGAGTAGTGTATATTTTGTCGGACATGTCCAACGGAACAGACACCACTCATATCTATAATTCTATGGACACGAGGGCTGTTTGATAAAAAGCTTCAGTGTGGATGTGCGACCAACTTCTAAAGCCCTACGGGAGTCAAATATCTGATAGCAGGGTATGAAAGGGCGAGGGTCGTTGCTGTTTGTAGCGTGATATGTTGGGAATCTGCATCTGACGGAAAGCGTGTGTGACTGTCAGAGGTATTTAAGGCAACCGTTATAGAGAAGCGGAAGCATCCAAGTTGGAGTCCCCAGTCCGGCACAAATTTTCATCTCTCGGTGTTGTATTGCCGCAACGTCCGGTGAGGCTCGAAGTCATTATATCCTTCCTATCTCTATCCCATACCGTTTTTTTTCATTCCTTTCGCCCCATTTTATCATGTATATGTCATAGCTGCTTTATCGTTTGTGGTCTCTGGTCTCCTTGACATGTCTGACAGTGCAGACACCTCTCATATCTATAATATTAATTGTGCGATGTCTGTTTGGTGAAGAATTAAAATACGGATGCCCATTCAACGTCCAAACGCCTGCGGCAACCTTAAGTCTGTGAGCAGGGGGTCAGTGGGCTGGGGTCATTGCAGTGTGGCGAGCCAGAATTGGGGAATTTGGATCAGATGAAAAACGTATATTGATGGCCGAGGCGGTTAAGGCGACAGTTCCAGAAACGTGAAGCATCTGGGTTCGAGTTCCAGTCCGGCACAAATTTCCAACTATCGCCCTTGCGCTGCTACAATTCCTTGTGCGGCTGGAAGTCATTATTTCCTTCCTATCTCTTTCCTATACCATCTCCTTTTCATTTCTTTCACCTCAATTATTCGTGCATACGTCTAGCTGCCTCATTGCGAGTAGTGTCTGTTCTGTCTGACATGTCGGGCACAACAGACACCGCTAGTATCTGTAAGTAGTATGGGGGGGGGGGGGGGCATGTAGTCAGCACACTGCTCTCTCGATCGTTGTGCACACAATTTCCATACTGTTGAGATGCTACAGTTGGACCAAGTAGCTTCTGAGTTGGCATCTAGAGGCTGAGTGCATACCGTACTAGTCCTCTCACTGAGGCAAAATTGTTGGTAGTACTGGGGATTCAGTCTGAGCCCTTTGCATGGCAGCCATTTATGCTGACCTCTCAGCTACACAGGAGAACCCAAGTACAGCAAACCCCCATTAATTCGGGTCTTACTCATTCTGACGTCACGACAGTTATTACTGATTTTTTTTTTTTTTTAATTTTGAAGTAAATCGCCGCCTTACTGTAACCGACATCATTCGCATCTAGCTCATTTTTGTAAAATGGTGAAGACACGCCCCCCCTTTCCATTACTTTCACACGCGACAAACAATGACTAACGTATGCATCATTCTTGGTCAAAAGCATGCAACATATTCAAAGCCTGTTTACGCCACTTGTTGAACTCCACAAGGCGATTTGCATTAAATTTCATCTTTGTGATCGCTATTCTAGTGTCAGTAAAGGGAACAAAAGAAAAATTCGGAGTAAGTATTAAAATCCACGGAGATGAAATAAAAACTTTGAGGTTCGCCGATGACATTGTAGTTCTGTCAGAGACAGCAAAGGACTTGGAAGAGTAGTTGAACGGAATGGATAGCGTCTTGAAAGGAGGATATAAGATGAACATCAACAAAAGCAAAACAAGGATAATGGAATGTAGTCGAATTAAGTCGGATGATGCTGAGGGAATTAGATTAGGAAATGAGACACTTAAAGTAGTAAAGGAGTTTTGCTATTTGGGGAGCAAAATAACTGATGATGGTCGAAGTAGAGAGGATATAAAATGTAGACTGGCAATGGCAAGGAAATCGTTTCTGAAGAAGAGAAATTTGTTAACATCGAGTATAGATTTAAGTGTCAGGAAGTCATTTCTGAAAGTATTTGTATGGAGTGTAGCCATGTATGGAAGTGAAACATGGACGATAAATAGTTTGGACAAGAAGAGAATAGAAGCTTTCGAAATGTGGTGCTACAGAAGAATGCTGAAGATTAGATGGGTAGATCACATAACTAATGAGGAAGTATTGAATAGGATTGGGGAGAAGAGAAGTTTGTGGCACAACTTGCCCGGAAGAAGGGATCGGTTGGTAGGACATGTTCTGAGGCATCAAGGGGTCACCAATTTAGTATTGGAGGGCAGAGTGGAGGGTAAAAATCGTAGAGGGAGACCAAGAGATGAATACACTAAGCAGATTCAGAAGGATGTAGGTTGCACTAGGTACTGGGAGATGAAGAAGCTTGCACAGGATAGAGTAGCATGGAGAGCTGCATCAAACCAGTCTCAGGACTGAAGACCACAACAACAACATTCTAGTGTCATACAGTACAAGCAGGTGCTTCTACCTAGAGTGTTAAGTCAGAGATTGGCATTCCTAAGTCGACTTTTTCATATATATGAAGAAAAATGACAGTAGAATTCCGGACGTTTTCCAAACACTAAACACCAAACGGAAATAGGACCACCGGACCAAAATTGAACACCACTGGTGATGCTGTGTACATCTGGTACAAACAACAACGTCTTATTGGTGTTCTTGCAAGAGAAGAGTTCCACAGCAGACTGCTTCGGAAACATTTTGAGATAAATTAAACAAAATAAGATTCAAGGCTAGTAATGGATGGCTATTCAGATTCCGTATTCGGTACAATATCTCTAACAGAAAAGCCTGCGTACAAAATACAGACGTCGCAGGCGTTGAACCACTTCGTAAAGAACTAAACATTGTTTCAGAAGAGGGAAATTTGTTTTCGGTACAGATCTACAACGTATACGAAACTGCCTTGGTTTTGGAAATCCATCGCCTACAATACACAGGCTAGTAGGTAAGACAGTAGAACATCTAGACGTAAGGTGAATAAGTATCGAATCACTGGTCTTTTCTGTGCTAATCCTGGTGGCTGGCACCGTTCAGAATCACTCGTAATTTGGAGATCTGTAAACGCAGGGCAATCAATAGAATTACGCTGCTTCATCCTCCTGTTGTGTAAGAAGCTAACAAAAGAGCTTCGTTTACCACACAATTATTCTCTGATTCAATAACGACTGCACTCCAAAGTTGAATTGGACAATTCCAAATATGCTACCTGACGGGTTATCAAGATTTAAATGAGTCTGAACGTGGTGTTACAGTCGGTGCACGAGCGATTGGATACAGCATCTTCGAGGTAGCGATGAAGTGGGGATTTTCCCGTAGGACCATTTCACGAGTGTACCGTAAATATCAAATCTCCGACGTCGCTGCGGCCGGAAAAAGATCGTGCAAGAACAGGACCAACGACGACTGAAGGGAATCCTTCAACGGGACAGAAGTGCAAACCTTCCGCACATTTCTGCAGATTTCAATGCTGGACCATCAACAAGTGTCAGCGTGCGAACCATTCAACGAAGCATCATCGATATGAGCTTTCGGAGCCGAAGGCCCATTCGTTCATCTTGATGACTGCACGACACAATGCTTTACTCATCATCTGGGCCTGTCAACACCGTCATTGGACTGTTGATGACTGGAATCATAGTGCCTGGTCCGACGACTCTCATTTAAAATTGTATCAAAGTGGATAGACGTGTACGGGTATGGAGACAACCTCATAAATTCATGGACCCTACATGTCAGCAGGGGACTGCTCAAGCTTGTGGAGGCTCTGTAATGGTGTGGAACATGTGCAGTTGGAGTGATATGGGACCGCTGATACCTCTAGATACGACTCTGACAGGTACGGAAGCATCCTGTCTGTTCACCTGCATCCATTCATTTCCATTGTGCAGTCTGACGGACTTGGGCAATTCCAGCAGGACCATGCGACACCCCAAAAACTCACCAGACATGAACATTATTGAGCATATCTGGGATACCTTGCATCATGCTGTTCAGAAGAGATCTCCACCCCCTCAGGCTCTTACGGATTTCTGAACAACCCTGCAGGATTCGTGGTGTTATTTCCCTTAGCACTACTTCGAATGTTAGTCGAGTCAAGGCCACGTCGTGTTGCGGCACTTGTGCGTGCTTTTGGGGGCCCTACACGATATTAGGCAGGTGTACCAGGTTTTTGGCACTTCAGTGTACAATGGAACATTACATTGACGTAATACATATACAACACACAGCTTAAAAATTCAGTTTTATAATAAATTTACAACCTGTGGATTACAATTTCAGTTTACTTCGTTTCTATGTGTACAACATTTAGCTTATGTTCCCGGTTTACATATTTTCTGCGTCTACAACTTATAGGTCAAAATTACAGTAGTTTACTACTAAATCAGTTATTCCACACACAGCAACGACTCAATTCAACAATGTTCATTTCATCATTCTGTATGAAATGCTTGTCATGTTTTGCTGAAAGTGCTGATTTACATTGTGTTTTAGTCCAAACTGCATGCAGCTTCGATTGAATTATATACAGGACAGTCGATACTTCAACATCATTTAACGCACATTTCTGGTAATCATCAGTGCCTAGTTCCTTTGCTGGTATGATTTGACACACTTCGCTCCACATATTACATATTGTGTCTCAGTTTCGCAAACATACATTTTTGCTCTCAGTCCTATGAATTATGCAATGATCTCCCTTGATATTTCATCTTTCATTAAAACTGCTTTCGCTTTATTGACACATGGGATCTTGCAATGGCAAAAGATAATATATTTAAGCATTTCTAATACGCGAAGTCATCTGCAAAAAGAAAACAAAACAATTAGGGAAAATAAAAATATAACACTTAATAATAAGGTAACATGTATGAAACATACTATTTAGAGTGTGTTCCTTTGAATATAACATTAAGTACATATAAAGTACTTATTGTGGAGCAGCAGCTATGATCAATAGATATCTGACAAAATGCACTGAAGGTCATGAGCCCCTCATGTTCACAGTGTTACTCAACCAAGTCAGATTTCACATATTTCTTTCTAGCTAGCGATTCGGGTATCCACATCGAGAATACGGCCAAGAAAATAACGCAAGTTGATGTACTGAAATAATAAGTGATTTCATTGAGAAAGTGGGCAATACTAAACAGAACAGGGTGATCACGTTCGAAAATACCCAAGACATTACGGATTACGAGTGAGATCTACCCAGGGGATAGACTTACTTAATTTCAGATGGTTAGGTATTGACAAAATTAAAACCTCAGCCCTGATGCCATTAAGCGGGTCTCCCCGCACGAGAATGTAAAATCGTGCAGATTTTAACGAGCCAATGTAGAGTATTATTCACCATATATGCTGTCATTTCTACTTCCTGATATAAACTACTAAGAGCAGTAATGACACTGAACTTAACACACGAATAGAATGCAGAGCTTTAATTAAAGAACTACAAACAGAGTGAACCTTCGGCAGAACCTCTGTGTCACAGTATCTGCAGAGTCAAAACTCAACCACATTAACAAATTTTAAATAATGTTTAACGTTAGATCTAAAACAATGCACAGAATAATATAATTAAAAAATAAACTGTGTGATAATTCACACGTGAATTCTCATTGATGGGTTGGAGGGGATGCGAAGAGAGAGCGAGAGATCATCCAAGCATAATGCAATCATAACAATTACTATCTCAGCAAAAGGACTACTAGGATAAAATATTACGTGAGGAATCGGGAACAGGTACGTATATAAATTCTAGGGTAGAGTGTTGTACCCTGAAACACTTTTCAGACTTTCGTTTCTGGTCAGCCCTGCGATAGAAGTTTAATATACGTTCTTGTTCCATCTTAAAACGATGGCAATCACTTCTTATGTGCTGCAGTTGAAATTACAAAAATTGCTCCGGACAATTAAGGTTTTTACAAGTTTGAAAATAGGTTCCAAGTTACAGTAGGGACATATGCATTGGAACAAATATTCCACTGGAACGTAAATGCGTTTCGGTAGAGAAAATCTTGCCAACCCTGTATTTACTCATCTGTCTGTTACATTATTACTTTGCTACACACCAATAAACTGTAAGTAAAATCAAATAATGCAGAATTTGTATCAAAGACCATTTACAGATCAAATATATTTTGAAACTGCAATCTGCTTAAACTTTGCCTATAATTCCTCTACGTCCATCTTAGTGGAACTGAGTGCTGTCAGCTCACTGTCTACGTGAGATGCTAACAATTGATTGTCTGCTCGTTCTAGAAGAAACATTCTCCTAGCCTTCTTAACTGACGTATTATCTTTCGTAAGCTTAGGTTGTATAATTACATCATGATGACTAATCCCTGTTTCTATACCGACGTTGTCGATAAGATCATGCCTGTTTGTACCTGCAAGGTCTAAATTATTTCCAATGCGTGTGGGCTGCCTAACTAGCTACTCCAGACAGTTTCCAGAAAACATGGTTCAAATGGTTCAAATGGCTCTGAGCACTATGGGACTTAACTACTGAGGTCATCAGTCCCCTAGAACTTAGAACTACTTAAACCTAACTAACCTAAGGACATCACACACATCCATGCCCGAGGCAGGATTCGAACCTGCGACCGTAGCGGCCACGCGGTTCCAAACTGACGCGCTTAGTAGCGCACGGCCACACCGGCCGGCTCCAGGAAACATGTTCAAAAGTACTTCGCACGACTGTCTGTCTGTCTCCCCCATCCCCCTCTAATGATCTAATGAATCTATAGCTATCCCAATATATGCTCGGTAGATTAAAATCGCCTTCAACTAGTATTGCATGCACTGGTTATTTAAGAGCTACTGACTGTAGCCTTCCTATGAATAACTCTAGAATTGTCACAGTAGAATCGAGTGGCCTGTAACAACATCCAACAATTAACTTCGTTTCACGAAGACCTATTATTATATTCGACCGTATAGCTTCACTGTTACAATCAACTTCGACCTCAATACAGAGAATATTTTTCTCAACTGCAATGAACACTTCACCGCCTATGACAAGACGGTTCAAATGGTTCTGAGCACGATGGGACTTAACATCTGAAGTCATCAGTCCCCTAGAACTTAGAACTACTTAAACCTAACTAACCTAAGGACATCACACACATCCATGCCCGAAGCAGGATTCGAATCTGCGACCGTAGTGGTCGCGCGGTTCCAGACTGAAGCGCCTAGAACCGCTCGGCCACAGCTGCTGGCAGCCTATGACATCTAATCTGTCTTTCCGATGTACGTTCCATGTCTCGCTAAATGCCTCAGAGCCTGCCACTTCGGGTTTCAGCCAGCTCTCGGTCCCGAGAATAATTTGAGCGCGAGAACTTTCCTGGAGGCAGTAAATTCGGGAACTTTTTTAAGAATTGCTTAAACAGTCTGTTGGTAAACTTTTGACTGCTTCGACTCTGAACGCAGTCTGGCTTCCCTTGCTGCGTATCGACTGGCGAGTGTTCATGAGAGTACCTCAAAGCCGGCCGCGATGGAAATCAATGGCTCTGCGTGTTACACTTAATTTTGAACAGCAGTTAACAGTATCTTAAAATCGAGTTGATGTACAGTGAAAGAATTCCCATTTCTTTAGACAGATATCAAAATGAGGTTTTCGAATTTAAAATACCTGTGGTCCGCATGACCCACTTTAATGATAAAAGGATTATTTTCTCTTGAAATGAGCTGTTGAAATATCGTTTCACGGAATGGAAGTATGCGAAGCAGAAATTGTTGGTGTAACACTGCCACAGGCTATTGTGACCGTGAGTCGCAAATCCAGTGCTGTTTAACCTTCCGTCTAGCGACACAGGACGCACGGGGCAGCCTACTCTCCAGGCCAACTGAGACCCTAACAATCCGAGCTACCTGTTAAAGAGTTCGCCAGCATAACAGGAACGATGATGCACGTCAACAAGTACGTGCAACAATTAGTGAGCAGTTCTATACCACTATCCGAAGATGAATATAAGCCGCGCTCCACCAAGGGTAGCAGTTCCGTCGCAGCTCGCTTGTGGAGCAGAATCTACTGTTCGCAGAAGTAATCGCCAGGCATGCAGACAACGAGTCCGACGGGAAACCAACAGCTGAACCATAATGCAAGACGTCGTCCCGGAGAAGTTCACCAATTTTGATTTAGTCTATGACTGCGACACTGGTACAGGATAGGAAAACGTACGCAACAATCACATGATAGTTCGGTATTTATGCTAGTGAATAAATGTTTGCAGTTATTTCAGTAGTTGTTATATTCGTGTGTAAGAGTGTCTGATGCTCTATGTTGGGAGACGCGCCCTTGTTCGTACAAATCAGCAGCAACTTGTAGGCTGTTGTCAACGTACAGAAGTCACAGTAGCCACATCAAACGACAACGAAGTGAAGTTACAACGCAGAACTTGGACAATTTTCTTGATGACCTAAACTGCTTAAGATGAATGCCGAAATAGTTCATTTGAGAGGACATCGCCAATTTCGTTCCGTATCCTTTCACAATCCGAGCTTATGCTCCATCTCCATTGTCTATGACATCGACGGGGCGTTAAATACTGATCTTCCTTCATCCTTTATATTATCAGCTTCCTGACGTTACAAACTATGCTCGTATGTCAACAAACAAAACAGCTTCAGCAGTAAGACTGAAACCAAATAAATGCTTTAACCCTAACTTCGAGCCCATACAGTCTGTAGTCTTTGACAAGTCAAAGAAATAAGGCAGTCAAACCAGTTTCTTTTCAACATATTATTCCATTACATCAGTCGAGTTAAGCTTACTAAAATGAAATGAGTGGATCGAGTAAGCTTAAATCAGTGCAGTGCTGAATTGTAGGACATGACTTACCCGGTAATGGAGATATATAGGGATCAAAATTAATAGTGAAAACTGACAAGCGTAAAATGCCAAGTCGTGTGACTAGGGCCTCCCGTCGGGTAGACCGTTCGCCGGGTGCAAGTCTTTCGATTTGACACCACTTCGGCGACTTGCGCGTCGATGGAGATGAAATAATGATGAATAGGGCAACACAACACCCCGTCCCTGAGCGGAGAAAATCTGCGACCCAACCAGGTATCCAACCAGGGCCCGTAGGATTGTCATTCTCTCGCGCTGACCACTCAGCTACCGGGGGCGGACACTGACAAGCGTGAAAGCATACGGTAATAGAAGCCAATACTTTTCAGTACATATTGGTGAAAATTGAGAAAAATTTGACCTGGATTCATTGAAAAGTTAACTTTTCAAATACGCTTTTACTAACTGGGATAACATTTAATACTGAAGTCAGTGGTGGCTCGAACCACGCATTCGCATTTACCACGCCATGGGTCCTTTGCGGACCCATGTTTACTGCAACGTTTTGGCTTCTGTTGCTGTACGGTTTCTATGGTGCTGCAAGCACATCAGCCGTTCACGGTGGCCGAGCGGTTCTAGGCGCAACAGTCCGGTACCGCGCGACTGCTACGGTCGCAGGTTCGAATCCTGACTCGGGTATGGATGTGTGTGATGTCCTTAGGTTAGTTAGGTTTAAGTAGTTCTAAGTTCTAGGGGACTGATGACCTCAGAAGTTAAGTCCCATAGTGCTCAGAGCCATTTGAACCTTTTTTTTTTTTTTTTGCTAGCACATCACGCGTCACCAGGCAGCACCACAGGCGTCGACAGGTCGACAACCCACTCCAGAGACGTCGTCCAGCCCAGCGACTGCCGCACCAAGAAGGCGCAGCGGTGGCGCCGCCAATGAAGTGATACGCGCCGGCGTCACAACAGAATGGGCAATTCCAAATCAGCTCGATTACCGAGAGGACCGCCTACTACTTGATTACTTCACACCGAATCGTCTGCTTCTAGTCAGTCCACATCAACACGTTTTCAGTGAACATTCCAATGGGACAAGGACTATTTACTATCCAGCCTTAGCTTCTGGAATAGTAGTTGAACTTCAAGATTTGCTCCCTGAGCCGATTTATACAAAGTTGATTATTCTCCAACACATATATATGTTCTTGTCACTAATCGTTATCAGTATTTCAGTGTTCTCCTCGTTCTCTTCTCATAATATTTCCCTCAGGGCACTGTAAATAGCTGAGGGTAGCGACGAGTAAAATCTCCTTCTGTGGTTGTATCAAAAGTACGATACAACCGTTTCATCTGCTTCAGTTTCTGCTATTAATTATGATACACCCTGTACATCAACTGAGTTAAAGTAAAATGAAATGACTGGCTTCCCCCAAATCGTTTATTGTGCTCCCATCTACGTGAGTCATCTCATTTCAATCAGTTAATTAAGGTGACGAATATTCCTATGGCAGGGTACACCCTCGTCCTTCACTAGGTCCTTTCTTCCCAGTCACGCTTTTCTCCCATAGCACATGGTAGAAGGTCTGCCTGTAGCTTTAGAAATAATAGAGGGCTATATCAGTGATATTAAGATTAGTATCAGCCTCGTAGATATGATCGGATGACATAAATGGTTAAGGTTACAGCCCTCGAAGAGCAGGAGATGCGGTTTTCAACCCTATTCTCACACAGATTCTCTCAATTCTATATGTCCTTCCAGCATGTTTTTTTTTTTTTTTTCAAAATGCAGGTAACAGTGGTATTGTTGCGGAACTATCTTAAATGACCTGACAAGGTCTCACTTAGCAAGAATATGCTTTTAGGTAGACGTGTAAAAATAATCTCTTCTCATAAAGACGTAAGAGCTCCAACTAAATCAGTGACAAAAACACAACAAGACTTCTTAGTTCAATCGGAACTTGCAGACTTTCTCATAGCTTGACAGTCAGTGACAATTCTGAAATAGAAGTTCGAAGTTTAACACAATCACTATGAGAGTAACGGTATAAATTCCAAGCCCAGACGAACCACGGTTTGAACGACAGGCCAGAAATCACAGTCACAAGAAAGTCTAAGAACCATGGGACATCATTCCTGGCACCTGACTCCTGAGAGGCCAAGGTCTATTGGAGTGGTTGTTTGTAGATGGCAGGATACTCTTGGATGGCATGAACGGGGTGGTGTCCAAGACGTTTCATCAGCTTCAATTATTCTTGAGCTGGCAGTATGGAATCCTAAATGTCGTGTCGATGGGTGAATAATACCACGTGACATCGCGGACGCAAGTAGCACCATGACTGCCACGCCACCTATTGGTGGTGTGGTTGTCACCTGTTTGAGAAGTAGACGCCTCTGGTCACAGTTGCCCAGTTGTCAGAGTTTCCCACCACAACAAGCCATTGGCGCTGTCGTTTTCCGGAACTGTTTATGATCGATTCACGAAGACGTGGCTCCTATAGGTCTGGTTTTAAGCCACTTACTGAACTGGTCTGTTACGCCGGTAGACTGTGTGTCTGGATACAGCACACTCAACATGCACTGTCCAGTAACATTAATGTGATCACCTGCCAAAAGCCTGAATAACCACCTTTTTCAGTTTGGACCACTGTGAGATATGCAGGAAGAGAGTCAGTGTGGTTCTGGAAGGTATTGACAGGAATGGGAGCAATGCTGGGTCCAGTGCAGTGGCTACCTGCGCTAGGTTTCTCAGATGAGGATCCATCAAGCGAACAGCCCAGTCAAGGTGGTGCCACAGATACTCGACTGTGTTTCAATCCGGGGAGTTTGGTAGCCAGGTGAGTACTGTAAACTCATCTGGCGCTCTTCAAATCGGCACGTACACTGCGAGCTGTGTGACATGTTGCATTGTCCTGCTGGTAGAAGCCATTGTGCCAAAAGAAAACTGTGTATGGGAGAGAACATCGCCCCAAAGGATAGATGTGCACCTGTGTTGAACCATTGTGCCTCCCAGAATGGCGTGATCACCCAGGGGTTACCACGAAAACATTCCCCAGTCCATAACGCCCCTTCCTCCATTCTGGAGCCTTCCGACGATTGTTGCAGGGTGTTTGCTTTCAGAGGTTTCATGCCGTATAGAGAATAAAATGTGATTCATCTGAAAAAGCCACCTGTCGCCACATAGTGGATGTCCGATTGTGGTACTGGCGCGAAAGTTCCAACTTTCGTGGCCAATGAACAGCAGTCAGCATGGGAGCATGAACCAGGCGCCTGCTGCAGAGACGCATACGCAGTAACGTTGCTTAACGGTCGTTGAGGAAACACTGTTGGTAGCCGCTTGGTTCAAATGGGCGGTCAGTTGCTCAACAGTTGCATGTCTGTTCGTCGTACGCATCTCCGCAGCCATAGTCCATCTCTGTCATCTATTGACCATGTTGCACCACAGTTGCCTTTGCGCCGGGTTTGGAAAGCGTCATTTGCTATGCACGGCATGCTTTAACAATGGTGGTACTCGAACAGCGTGCAAATTTAGCCATTTTGGAAATCCTTCCACCCTTAATTCGAAATATAATGATCGTGCAAATTTGATGTCATATAACTGGATCCGTTTCTATATTATGACAATGACTGCGTCCTCCCCTACATGCTTTATATTCCTACAGTGCTTGTGCTGTCACCTGCCGTGTATGAGTGGGCTCCAGGGCTTATGGCAGTAGGAGCTGCAGAGCGTAATGTCTACAGCAGAATACAGAAACTGAGCTGAACTTAGAATTTTTAGCCACTATTGCAACCGTCGTCTACCCTTTAGCCACTATTGCAACCGTCGTCTACCCTTGCACAGCCTAATGGTGGTAATCATTGGGCGTCGTTGCATTCACTCAGACGATGCGAGCGCGCAGTCAGTTTATTTGCATCAAGGTTTCATTTTGCAAAGCTAATTTCTACAGCCAGCTAGTTGCGTACATCATGGGCTTAGGCGAGGGAATTGGTGTCCGTTCATCATTTTCCGGAAGTTTTCCTTAAATCACTAACCTTTCCTGCAATCATAGGCCGTATTCGCGACATAGTTTTATATCGATTTTTAATGTATCCACGTACCTGCACCAAGGCTGTAATTTGTATTTGTAGCCCCCTCTCCACTTGTTCAACGTCTGTCTCCTTCACTCAATACGTAAATTATTTTTTTGATGTCTTTTGGCAATAATCCAGTTTGTAATAATAACCATTAGTTTGCTTTCGTAGTCTGATGGATCCCATTAAAAATGTGAGGCGAGGTACCCACATTTTCAAGCTTGATTGAGCCACCCCTAGTAATTTTCACTTAATAAACTGTTATCCGCTGAACGATCTTGTTTCATTTAAATTCGCATGATCTTATTTGGAGCTTTCCATCTCGTTAGGCCACCGGGAATAGGTTCTACAGCACTTCGGGTCCTGCTAAACAGCTCAACTGGCACCTAACACACGAATTTTGTGACTTCTGTCCAGAATTTATTTTTGGAATCCCGCCATCCTCTGGTTTACGTAGTCAGTTTTTAAGTCGGCAACAGGAAGTTTGCGGCCCTGGTTGTCGTCTGATTTTCGTAGTTATTTTAATAGGTCAATATATAAGAACTATTTCAATTATTTGTTCATTTGTCATTTTTGTCCGGAATAGTATACATGAATACCACAATAATAACAAACTTCAAGCAATTACATTTGGCTGTGTTGCATGTGCTGTGCTAAGTGGTGCATCTCTTACAGCAAGGAGAAGGCTGGTGAGTAGATTTAGTCTTGACCTGAGTTTGGCCGTTGCACTTTTGGGCGATATACAGGGTGAGTCACCTAACATTACCGCTGGATATATTTCGTAAACCACATCAAATACTGACTAATCGATTCCACAGACCGAACGTGAGGAGAGGGGCTAGTGTAATTGGTTAATACAAACCATACAAAAATGCACGGACACGGAAGTATGATTTTTAACACAAACCTACGTTTTTTTTAAATGGAACCCCGTTAGTTTTGTTAGCACATCTGAACATATAAACAAATACGTAATCAGTGCCGTTTGTTGCATTGTAAAATGTTAATTACATCCGGAGATATTGTAACCTAAAGTTGACGCTTGAGTACCACTCCTCCGCTGTTCGATAATGTGTATCGGAGAGCACCGAATTACGTACGGATCCAAAGGGAACGGTGATGGACCTTAGGTACAGAAGAGACTGGAACAGCACATTATGTCAACATGCTAACACCTTTTTATTGGTCTTTTTCACTGACGCACATGTACATTATCATGAGGGGTGAGGTACACGTACACACGTGGTTTCCGTTTTCAATTACGGAGTGGAATAGAGTGTGTCCCGACATGTCAGGCCAATAGATGTTCAATGTGGTGGCCATCATTTGCTGCACACAATTGCAATCTCAGGAGTAATGAATGTCGTTCACGCCGCAGTATATCTGGTGTAATGTCGCCGCAGGCTGCCACAATACGTTGTTTCATATCCTCTGGGGTTGTAGGCACATCACGGTGCACATTCTCCTTTAACGTACCCCACAGAAAGAAGTCCAGAGGTGTAAGATCAGGAGAACGGGCTGGCCAATTTATGCGTCCTCCACGTCCTATGAAACGCCCGTCGAACATCCTGTCAAGGGTCAGCCTAGTGTTAATTGCGGAATGTGCAGGAGCACCATCATGCTGATACCACATACGTCGACGCGTTTCCAGTGGGACATTTTCGAGCAACGTTGGCAGATCATTCTGTAGAAACGCGATGTATGTTGCAGCTGTTTGGGCCCCTGCAATGAAGTAAGGACCAATGAGGTGGTCGCCAATGATTCCGCACCATACATTTACAGTCCACGGTCGCTTTCGCTCTACCTGTCTGAGCCAGCGAGGATTGTCCACGGACCAGTAATGCATGTTCCGTAGATTCACTGCCCCGTGGTTTGTGAAACCCGCTTCATCGGTAAACAGGTAGAACGGCAACGCATTCTCTGTTAATGCCCATTGACAGAATTGCACTCGATGATTAAAGTCATCACCATGTAACTGCTGATGTAGCGGCACATGAAACGGGTGAAAGCGGTGACGATGCAGTATGCGCATGACACTACTTTGACTCAGTCCACCGGCTCTCGCAACGTCCCGTGTACTCATGTGTGGGTTCATGGCAACAGCAGCTAACACACCAACTGCACCCGCTTCTCCTGTGACGGGCCTGTTACGGACCCGTTTGCGTGCTACGACCATACCTGTTGCATACAGTTGGCGGTAGCTGTTTTGCAATGTGCGGCACGTTGGATGCTCTCTGTCCGGGTACCGTTCTGCATACACCCTGCAGGCTTCAGCTGCATTTCGTCGACACTCGCCATAGATGAGTATCATCTCCGCCTTTTCAGAGTTCGAATACAGCATGGTCACAGTACCTACAACACTACACTATCACAGACGTCTGGTAACACGGTGTACTACAGTTGGTCTGCGAATGCGGAATAACAATAGCAGCAAGCGCTACATGCGGACACTGCGACAGCTAGACCAAACCACAACAGTGCACTACAGCCACACTCGTAAACACGGTCGTCATCGTAAACATGTCCCTGCAGATTCTGCTCGCCGACCGTGGCCCGTGTTTGTTTCAACTGCAACTGAACGTCGGAGGTTTCTAGCGTCAACTTTAGGTTACGATATCTCCGGATGTAATTAACATTTTACAATGCAACAAACGGCACTGATTACGTATTTGTTTATATGTTCAAATGTGCCAGCAAAACTAACGGGGTTCCATTTAAAAAAACGTCGGTTTGTGTTAAAAAACATACTTCCGTGCATTTTTGTTTGGTTTGTATTAAACAATTACACTAGCCCCTCTCCTCGCGTTCGGTCTGTGGAATCGGTTCGTCAGTATTTGATGTGGTTTACGAAATATATCCAGCGGTAACGTTAGGTGACTCACCCTGTATATTACACGTTTCTGCTTTTAGTAGGTTTCTGTTGTGTTTAGTGGTGTGCATAGGTTGTAACTGGGAGAAGTGGTGTAGTTGTATGAGTGTTTGTATATGCTGAGACTAGCCCACGCTCGTGCCCACAGTTTGGAAAAGATAAATGAGACTGACAGGGAAGTATGAGTAGCTAGTCCATACGTAAATGCAGACAGTGAATCTACTACGGAAGTCCATCAACACTGTTCGCAGAGTATCGAAGTTAGGAGAAGTTGCAACAATAGTTTGCAAGGGTTAGCAGAAACAGATAGCGAACAAAGTGACACCCACGTTAATATGGAACAATCCGTAGCGGAATCAATGTGTGAGGACGATGTGACAATGTCAGACGCAATGGGAAACTCCATAGCCGCTGGACATGAAGAAGTGACGCAAGTGTTACGGATCATGCATCAACTCCTACATCACTACCACCTTTTGATCACCAATCTTCCCTAACTGAGGTGACACTGGAAAATAAGAAACAGCATGATTTGCAAAAGGTCAAAAGAACAGTAGAGAAAGTGTGATGAGCGTTACAGTAGGACATAAGAGTTTTTCAAAAAGATCGAAGAAAATTTCACGGCGCTCGGATTAAACAATAAAAAAAAGACGAGAAGAATGACGTGCAGTTCAGTTCAGAAGCATAGAAGAACAACTCAATGACAGTAAGGGACATTACGATAAAATAGAAGAGCAGTTAACGGGTCACGTACAAAGGTGTAACGAAAAGATGATAGAAATGGGCAAAAAGGTCAAGGACGAAATCAAGAAATCCAAAGACAAAACGAAACAAGTGCTTAATAAACAAGAGGACAGTTGAGTCAAAAAGCCAGGCATGTTGCCCAAAGAAGAGAAGGACACGACAGATGAATTGCACAAGACGTAGATGTTCTGGAAGTAAAGGAGAATGACATAATTCAAGTGAAGGATCAAGTAGATGCAGGTTTTTATATGCTGACACTAAACGTAGTACAATTACGAGTTTTCTAGGGAAAAGAGCCTAACAGTTGTTCAAGGAATAGTACAAAAACCGGAGAAACATTCATGAGTTAAGCAGACAGGCCGAAGGAAAAAGAAGAGTTACGTGAGTTAATAGGTACAGTCTATGGCATACTTGGCGACCCATACAATCATCTGCGAACGTACTGCCAGAAGTACCTGTAGGGAGAGAACACCAACAAGCTGAAGAGGATGAAATTCAAAACATTTTGTATTGGTACGTCTGTTGGAAGAAATGAGCAGGACTGTTGAAACCAAACTGGCTGAAGTTTTGCATCATTTGTATACCATGTTTCATTCTGTCTTGAGCTGCCTCAGACCAACAGGCAGACAAGAACACAGGCGAAATTCTTCGTCCGGCTTACAATTTCGAGCCAATGTACGCATACTCATACCTGGTTCACCTTCTAAATAATTACACACAAAATTGAATTTTATGACTTCCAGACCATGTGGGAAGAACTGAGAACTCAAACCGTTGTAACCAAGCATGAGGATGGATATTATTTGACTAGTTTTCTTAAACACTCGAAAATTCTGGACACACAAGAAATGATTATAATCACAACCAGATATCCATTCACATTTAACACCGTCACTATTGAAATAATCTTCTGTCATAATGCCCTACAGGATCTAGGTCATATTCCTGACATAAATCAGCATTTTCTTCAGAAACATGACTTCCGAATAATGGCGTTCGGCAACACCTTAACTTAACGTTTCTTTAATTTTGGAAACATTCCCATGCGACTCCTGACATGATTCTGTTTTCCTCATTTTAATCTCCAATTCTCTTTCACTGAAGCTTAATAAGGACCTCACCTCTTCCGAATCACCCACATCCGTTGGCACAGTAAAACTTAAACTCTGATCTATATTAACAACGAGCTGTGCTAATTCATCCAATTTCCGAACCATTTTCTGTACTTGCTCTCTTTTTTCTGAATTATCTTTCTCTGAAATAACCTTGAACTCTCCAAAACTTCTCTTAAGAACGTGTAACAATGTAACATGATTTCAGATATGTTCCCATATCTGGGTGACAACATCCTTACTTGGAACACTGTCCAACTTTTCTGACAATTCTGTCCTTTGTATCTTATTCTTTGCACATTCTTCTGTTACAGTTTTTAAATACCACTGCAATTGCTTGTGTTTCTCATACACAACTCTCTGAAATTTCATTTGGCACTATGTGATAGTTACAAGTCGTTTGACCAGTGCTGACATTATCCCATCAAATTCAGAATGCAACTCTTTCCTTAAATGAGATGTAAGTACCTCAGATCTCCCTGAAACTTCTTCCACAGTGTATTCAAATATCTGCTCCACATTTTGGGTCTTCATTTTCATTGAGCTAATATTACCTTGTTGTTCCATCGAAATAGCCATTACTTATTCCCTCAGTCTGTCTGTAGTAGCTTCTATCATCCAACTTATCATTTTACTGTCTGTTACTAACCTTTATTCTCTTTACTAATCCTTTAGTGGATTCTCTTGCATTAACCTTGCTATTATTTATACTAGGCTCATTTCTCCAATATAGTGATTAATGTATGCATATTATCTGGTTCAATTTAGATCTTGAAACTACACTAACAGACTGTTGTTAAATTTGAACATGGCAGGAAGCAAGAGCTGTAGAGTCCTCTACCACTACATCACAACTACTAGCAGACATAAGTAGTAAGAGAACTTCAGATTCATTCACCACTTCATTTATATTCAAACCAGTAACCAACTCCACTAACCTGAACAATCCCTACTACATTACTTGAAATAGCAACTGAATTCATCAATGATTTAGATTTCTCTCGGCTATATAAAGTTCTCATGGAGCTGCTATACCTACTTTCTCTTCGACTTAGCCGGGGTTTTCCGTTATGAAATGAATAAGAAAAGCAGTAGTGAATGAGCAACTCCTTCACACTAACACACGAGGCCACAAAAATTCAAAATTCACAAATCCAATTGCTACTAATGTCAAAATAAATTTGCAATATATCACCAAAAATTCTGTGTTCTACACCAGCATAGTAATTCAAAAGACAACAATACTCAGTCTTCCTTCTCAACAGCCCACAGTATCTCAAAAATCAGGAATTGAAACAAATATAGTAATTCACGAGAATATTCAAAGTGTCTCCAAGTGTCAACTAAAACTTTCTGCGAAGGTTAACGACACATTAGGAAAGGTATAAGATTATTCTCAGAACCATAAATATTGCAGCTGATGGTAGACAATGTTTAATATTACTTTAAATCAGCACCAGACACGTAGTTTCCGAAGCCCAAAAATCTAGTAATTACAGTTGTACAAATTGTGAAAATATAATAAATTAAGTACTCCAATGTACTCAGCACCCCTGAGATATAAGATACCGACGCCACACTCAAACTTGCTGCAAGTCTCACTCGGTTCAACTAAACGACAGGCAGAATTTTTCCAATCTACGCTCAAAATTCCACCACTGGATTGTTAATAAAACTCATTCCATTCCTAACATTACAGTGAAATCATTTGTAATAATAAAAATGATATGAAATCGACAGATGTCTTCCATTTAGGATGTCTGAATCAGTGAATGGTAATATACAGATATCAAATCCACAACTGTACACAACACAACAGACTCAACTCCAATCAACAAGTACCAAGACTTTGTAAGATTTTGTATGGAATATCCCAGGTATTTAATTACATGGAAATACAACAAGAATAACACATACCCAATAGAATAAAGACCTAGACACAAGACATTAAAATGAAGAATTAAATACGCTTTTCAACCAAAATCCTCCCCTCGCTAACACTGAATGACATTCAGTAACGTTACTTCCAATGTTCAATAAGCTGACCTTAGTCTCCTTCTGTCAGAAAATATATTACATGCATGTCTTATTTCACAAAAGAAATGTTTTTCATAATGCCAGTAAATTTCAACAACGTGTTAAACAATACTTAGTTCTGAAATATTTCACTAACACAGCACAAGTGCATTGCTTCTACAAGCAATCTATAGCAAAGTGTAGCCCAAAATACGTCACTATACTTATAAGTAGCGTATGAAACATAAACCTTTCTCACAATATAACAAGAAAAGAATTTTTCTCAATTTCAGTTGCAATAAAAGAAAGCAAAAGAAACGCTTATTTTAACAATATGCACTTTAACAACTCACTAAGATCAGAACCACATCTTTTTAAATATCAGGAGGCAAGGAATTGTTTCGATAAGTCACGGTCACTGCAATAAATCACTCCTCTACTTAGTTTGAACAAGAAAAATGTATTCGCATTAGTAATAGAAGATTTCATCACTGGATCAGAATATGTATGTATTGTGTAATGGGTATAAGCTATAGCACAAAAGGATGATTCTAATTTCAATGCAGATATGAAATGGCATGAGTCGAAGTAAGTGTAATCCCAATTTCATTATGTGTATCCTCCAAGTGTAAAATAATTTCAAAGAGTATGCGGTTTTCCATAAAACTGTAGCTTCAGTACTACGTTACCAACATGTAATCTGACTGCAATGCATCCTCCAAGATTAATTAACTGCAAACACATCTGCTAAAACTCTCTACACTCATTACTACAGTTTCTACAAAAGGGATCCATACTTATTGATTTCAAACACATGTAAAAAAAGTGATAAACCTTCACTTATATTAAACAGTTCTTAGTCCTTTAAAGTGAAATCCATAGAACCTGAACTTCTTTAGTTAATAGTAATAGTGTCTGATTTTTCAATACAACACTAGGAACACATTAAAACGACTTTTAACCTCCACTAGACAGGAAAAGGCAAAAATTGCAAGTAATGTACAGTGTATTCACTGTATTTTATGTAGTAATAATTGTTCAAATGGTTCAAATGGCTCTGAGCACTATGGGACTTAACATCTGTGGTCATCAGTCCCCTAGAACTTAGAACTACTTAAACCTAACTAACCTAAGGACATCACACACATCCATGCCCGAGGCAGGATTCGAACCTGCGACCGTAGCGGTCACGCGGTTCCAAACTGAAGCGCTTAGAACGGCACGGCCACACCAGCCGGCTAATAATTGTTCAAATATGTATACAAGAATCTTGTAGCTTGACTACTAGTGTACGTAAAACCATCAAGTCCTGAATTTTTGGAACTGTGCCTTGTTATAAACAAGTTCATGACCCAATAATTACTCAAATAATTCTTCCTGACAATGGTAATGAACGCAAAGTTGACGGAGCACGTGATACTTAGCTAAGTCACGCCACTTAATAAATCGTGGTAACAGTATGAGTAATACAACATCAATTAATATGATCCTCTAAAAATCATCAAAGAGTGAAAGCGAACAACTTAAGAGTCGAAAACTGTGGAATGGGGATCGAGGTCCCTTAACCCTGTGGTGTAGCTGTCGACTACAGCGGACAGTTGTTACTATCGCTCCTTTGGGGGTTTAATCAGTTGTCCAGTGGAAACTCACTAGTGGTGCTGTGCCTAGTGTGCATTTGCAGTCTCAGGACTGCTTAAAACCACCGAAGAAGTAACATTAATAGTTGTCCACTGCAGTGGACAACTAATACTGAAATACGATAGGAGAATAACTGGTCGACTTAGAGTCCGCTGCCTTTCGAAAGATTTGAGTAAGCAACAGTTGACAGGTAGAGCTAGCCATATCAGTGATTTTCAAACTTTTCGTGCTTTTGACCTGAATACAAAACCTCGCGACTCCATCTACACATGATATCCGACTCAAAGTGTGGGATAAATAAACTGAAATTACGAAAAAATTTATAAGAGTAGTTATTTCTTTATTAACTATTGACATAATATATTTTAATCAACATTTAAATATTATTAGAGCTTATTCTTGAAAATAAATCAAAGGAAAGAAATCGCATACTTGTTCATCACCAGTTCCACAAATCTTGGCACAATACTGGAAATTGCAACTCGTATCTCTTTCTCCATATTCATTAGCGCCCCATATTTTGTTTTAATGACTGCCAATGCCGAAAAATCTATTTCCCATAAGTAGGATATTGCAAGAGGCATAAAACACGTAAGGTCGTGTTGAGTACTTGCGGGTACTCCTGCTTCACCAAGCTCCAATCATCCTGTAGTGATGAGGAAACGAACTTCGATTTCATTGTCGAGTCTGAAGAAATATCAATAAATTGATTTTGTTTTCCAGTAGTGTTTCAGTAATGCTGTACTGAAAAGACCTTTGATTCAATTTTGATAAACAGCTTCTTTTGGGAAGTACTGCAGAAAGTAACCACTGAGTTCAGTTAAACTAATCACAAACACAGGCTTCAGTTCTACATTCCTGAGTCCATACATTCGTTTTAAGACTGTCTGTAAAAATTTAGAAATTGTGCTCAACCTCTCTATCAACCAACATTGGTTGCAAATATTTCGACTTATATGGCCCACTTCTAATGACGTTTACCACATCCATCACTCATTGGACAGCCTCACGAAGGACGTGGCTTATCTTTATTGATTCCAGTGAGTAAATCACTGTATCCAAATAGAATGAGAAGACTCTTCACGAATCAGAGCTTGCAATACGACCTAACAGCCTACCATATTACGACCTTCTTCTGCACACGCGCCAACACAGTTTTTCCAATTAATATTGTTTTCATCTATAAAAAAAGTGTAATGTTTCAAAGAGGTCTGCAGCTTTCGGTCCAAGAGTGATTTTACTGTAGAAAATTTCTTCATGAAACGTTTTTTCCATGTACACTGAAGCGCCAAAGAAACTGGTATAGGCATGCGTGTTCCGATAGAGAGATACATAAACAGTCAGAATAAGGCGCTGTCGTCAACAACGCCTACATAAGACAACTAGAGTCTGGTGCAATTGTTACATCTGTTACTGCTGCTACAATGGCAAGTTATCAAGATTTAAGTGAGTTTCAGAGTGGTGTTATAGTCAGCGCACGAGCGATGGGACACGGCATCACCGAGGTAGCGATGAAGTGGGGATTTTTCCGTTCGACCATTTCACGAGTATACCGTGAATATCAGAAATCCGGTAAAACATTAACTCTACATCACTGCGGCCGGAAAAAGATCCTGTAAGAACTGGACCAAAGGTGATTGGAGAGAATCATTCATTGTGACAGAAGTGCAACCCTTCCGCAAATTGCTGAAGATGTCAATGTCGGGCCGTCAACAAGTGTCAGTGCGAGAACCATTCAACACAACACAAGCGATATGGGCTTCGGAGCCGAAGGCCCACTCATGTGCCCTTGATAACTGCACGACACAAAGCTTTACGCCTCGCCTGGGCCTGTCAGCACCGACATTGGACTGTTGATGACTGGAAACATGTTGCCTGGTCAGAAGAGTCTCGTTTCTAATTGTATCGAGGGGATGGACGTGTACTGGTCTGGAAACAATCCATCGACAATGCGTATCAGCAGACTACTGTTCAAGCTGGTGGAGGCTCTGTAATGGCGTGAGGCCTGTGCAGTTGGTGTGATATGGGACCCCTGATACGTCTAGATACGACTCTGACAGGTGACACGTACGTAAGTATTCTGTCTGATCACCTGCATCCTTTCATGTCCATTGTGCATTCCAACGGACGTGGGAAATTCCAGCAGGATAATGAGACACCCCGCACGTCTAGAATTGCTACAGAGTGGCTCCAGAGACACTCTTCTGAGTTTAAACACTTCCGCTGGCCACCAAACTCTCCAGACATGAACATTATTGAGCATATCTGGGATGCCTTGCAACGTGCTGCTCAGAAGAGATCTCCATCCCCTCGTACTCTTAGGGATTTATGGACAACCCTGCAGGATTCATGGTGTCAGTTCCCTCCAGCACTACTTCAAACATTTGTCGAGTCCATGCCACGTCGTATTACGGCACTTCTGCGTGCTCAGGGGGCCCCACACGATATTAGGCAGGTGTACCAGTTTCTTTGGCTCTTCAGTGTATGGACCACACGTAATAAATTAGATGCGCATCATTGTGGTTGTCTGTAGCTTCATTCAAACGGATAGAAAAATCGCCATTATCTTTGTGTTTTTCACCCGATTAATCATCAACCATATGGAGTATTCGACGACTAATAGGAAAGTTTTTCATGCAGCTAACTTCCCTATAATAAAACATACCACGTCCAGATCTGGTGGCAAAATAAGGTTTTCCGCTATGGTGTGAGACCTTTTCCTCTTTGCTACCTGGTAGGGATCCCTGTAAGGTGGAAGAAGATTGTGTGTAGGAATCGTAGATCGATTAGTGAAAGTTTTTTGTGCCATTTCTTTGAACTAATGGGAAAGTTATTTTCGTGGTTCGTTTACCAAATTACGGTAATTTGACTTCAACAATCGTTTTATTTTATTACTAATCATTTGTTCAGTAGCTGAGACTGTGAAACAAGTGACACACTGCGAACGTTCTTCATTTCCAACAACAGCACATGTATAACCGAAATTTAAGTAACTGTAGTCATAACTGATGCATTTTCCTCTATTCGTGTCTTTGTAACAGCGCTATATATGCGAAATACCACGTTTTTATTTAATTTAATTTGTCCATGCTGCTAGAGAAACACAAAAAACAGAAGACAACAGTTAAGTATCTCTATACATCCATATTTTCAGAGATTGTTTTGGAGCCTCGGCTATTCAGTACAGAATGTCAAATCAAACACCTTTCAACTGTCTAAATTTCCAAACTGTTAGTTTATTGGGCTACCAGTTTCGGCGAGATACATTTCGCCAGCTTCAGGCATTCTGAGCGACGTGCAGGAAGAGTCCAACCTCGGTTCCGGTCAAAATAGATGCCAACATTTAAAGACTGGTATCTATAGTTTTGTACTTGATACAGCGATCACTTCAAACATCATCTGCCGACTGTTAGATAAGCATTTCAGCCCTTCTTTTGGCGCTTTGCGCGATGGAGGGCAGAACGGCGACAACCAGCTTTGAAATGACGTGGTTTTCTTATGGGTGACGAAGGAATACATTTCCGACACACCGTCGCTCAGGTTCGACAGAAAAGTGCCTCAGGGTGTGGCATGAAGAGCGTCAATAAAACCACCCCTTCGCTCGAGGCGTTGATTCTCACACATTTCACCGTCGAAAACTACAGTTCAATGTGTGATAACGACGTTCTTGACAATGTTCGACACTGCTGACCATCACTGTGCCGTTTCAGACCTCTCTAAGGACCTCGTAGGGCTGCAACCCCGGGACTGATGACCTCAGATGTTAAGTCCCATAGTGCTCAGAGCCATTTGAGCTGCAACCCAACTGAACATGATCTGACAGCTCTGGAGTGTATGACGACCACAATGTTTGCTCTGCTGTACAGCTTGGAATCACTAGGGACTGTTAAAAACCATTCGAAGAAGTTTACGCGTGATCCGAAGTAGCAAAGGGTTCATAGCTTTCTCGTCTCCCGTTTTTCGCGTTCTTTTATGGCGCGGCAAGGGGGACGGGGGGAGAGTAGAACATTAAGCTGTGGGCGAATAAAATGGCAAAAGCTCCCTGTAAGACCCTCCCAGTTCGACAGTACTCTCGATGCCACCTACGGACCTTATCTGAGCACGTTATAAATGTACGTGTCAAAAATTTCGACACACGTTTAGCCTCGTAACTGATCTAGCACCGGACTGTTATGCAACCAATTTGACATCCCTCAGGTGCTGTTTGCCTGCCTTTACGCGCTAGGGCAGCCGCAAGGTAGAATGAGTGTGAAAGTTCCTGACAGCTGCATTTGTAACGTGCTCAAATAAGGTACGTGGTTGGCGCCAAGGATGTTGCCAAATTGAGGTGTCTTAGTGGAAACATTCGCAGTTTTGTTCATGCACAACTTGATGCGCCCCGCCGCAATCACGTCACAGTAGGTCGCGAAAAAGCAGGGATGAAAAAGCAGAAAAAAGTGTTTCTGCTTCAGATCTCTTCAGATTTCTTCGAATAATTGTCAACGGTCGTTAGTGTTTCCACACTCTACGAGTATAACCGAGAAAAAATTGCAGTTGCACTACAATCCAAAGGGATCAGATCACGCTGAAGGTGCTGCAGCCCCACGATATCCTTAGAGGAAGGATGGAACGCCCAGGGGTTGGCTGCAATGTGAAACGTTCTAAAGGTCGTCGTCCTGCGAAATGTCGTTTTCGACCCAGAAATGTGTGGAAATCAATGCCTCAAAGGAAGGGGAGATTTCATTAACTCGATTTATACCACCTCCTGAGGCGTTTTCGTGTCGATTCTGAGTGGCAGTGTATATGAAATGTTTTCCGCGGCCACCCATAAGAAAACCGCGTGATTTCAACGCTAGTTGCCGCAGTTCTTCCATCGTAGAGGCAGTGAGATGTCGGTAAGGGGGGGGGTGGGGTGGGAGAGGGTGCGTGACGACCTTTCCATCGTGTGACACGGTTATAGTGGTATTGGGCAGAGTTTTGGTGAAATTTGGCGTCGATGTGATATCATGAACCCACCATACAACTCACCCGAATTTCTGTGCCGTTTCGATACCTTGAAGTCTGAAGCGTCGCCGACCTCGAGGCTGACGTCGCGGGGTACCACGCTATTTTACCATTACAGAGGAAGGTTGTAGTCACCTTAGAGCCCAATTTCAGACTTATGCTTTGGAATGGGAGATAATTACGAGTTTAAAAAAAATGATCCTTCAATTATGTTACGTAGGTTAGAAACAGCCACGGCATCTCACTGCTCAGCGACCAACGTCAAGACTTATCTTCTCTGTCGAAATTAGCATGCAGAAAAACAGGGCATATATGTTGTTATAAACAGACAGAACTATCTGAGTTATTGTATACTTGGCAAATTGTATCGCGTGCAATAGTTGGTTGAGACAAAGATTGCACCTTGTAACATGTGTACTCGAGTATTCGGTAATTGAATTAGAAAAATGGAAATGATAAGTAGCATGTGCTCTGAGATTAAATAAATGGTTCGAAATCAAATGATCATAATATCCAAGGCACTTGGCACTCGAAAGACACATGCAACGTAAGTCAGATATAGTAGCAATCACATAAATCCAGTTCTACGAAGAACTTCCGAAAAATCGTAGAATAAATTAAATAGAAGAAATCTGCACAATGTTTCAGATTAAACCACATGAACACAATTATGCAACCAATTTTAAGTCTATTGAATTCACAAAGACATGAGGCTTTCTTAACACTACGCGTATGAGTACTAGTCACTTCTGCAATTCACACCATGTTTAGCACACGAAGGTAGTGAAAACTAGGCGAGGGATACGAACACCAGGCGAATAATTTAATAGAAAACCTTCTATATGAGCAATCACTTCGAATAACCGCAATAAATGGAACTTTCCACCAATACTGCTGACCCACAGCCAGTGCATCTAATTTGAGCCAAACCGTCTAGCCATACCATGAACAAGAGTGTATTTCAAAGCCACTCACAAGCATTACCTCCTAACCGCCAGCAGCCTGACTTGCTCATCGGCCAGAAACTTATGACCTAAATCATCAACTCAACGTATCAGAAAGTCAACATAAAGATCTATACTGTATACACTGAGGCGGCAAATGTAATGGGATACCTCCTGATATCGTGTCTTCCCACCTTTTGTCCAGCGTAGTGCAGCAATTCGACGTGGAATGGACTCAGCAAGTCGTTGAAAGTCCTTTGCAGAAACATGATTTCGTGTACGAACTGACCTCTCGATTACTTCCCATAAATGTTCGGTGCTATTCATATCGCGCGATCTGGGTAGCCACACCATTCGCTCGAATTGTCCAGAATGTTCTTCAGATCACTGGCGAACAACTACGGCCGTCTGAGAGGGCGCATTGTCACCTATAAAAATTAAATCTTTGTTTGGGAACATGAAGTCCATGAATGGCTGGAAATTTCTAGTCAACGTTCGGTGTAGTTGGACCAGAGGGCCCAGTACATTTCATGGGAAAGCAGCCCTCACCATTGTGGAGACACCACAAGCTTGCATAGTACCTTGTTGACAACTTACGTTGTTGACAACTTGGGTCCATGGCTTCGTTGTGTCTACGCAGACTCGAACATTACCGTCAGCTCTTACGAACTAAAATAGGGACTCATCTGACCAATTCACGGTTTTCCAGTCGTCTAGGGTCAACAGCTACAGTCATGAGCCCAGCACAGTCTCTGTAAGCGATGTCGTGCTGTTACCAAATGCACTTGCATCTGTCGTCTGATGCCCTAGCCTATTAACGCCAATTATCGCCACACTGTCCTAGCGGATATTTTCGTCGTAAGTCCTACATTTATTTCTGCGGTTATTTCACGTGATGTTGCTTGTCTGTTAGCACTGACAACTTAACGCAAACGCCCCTGCGCTCGGTCGTTAAGTGAAGGCCGTCGGCCACTGCATTGTCCGCGATGAGAGGTAATGCCTGAAATTTGGTATTCTCTTCATAATCTTAACAATGTGGATGTGGGAATATTGAATTCCCTAAAGATTTCCGAAACGGAATGTCCCATGCATCTAGCTCCAACTACAATTCCGCGTTGAAAGTCTGTTAATTCCCGTCGTGTATCCATAAGGATGTAGGAAATATTTTCACATGAATCACCTAAGTACAAATGACAGCTCCACCAATTCACTGCCATTTTATGTCTTGTTTACGAGATACTACCACCATCTGTATATGTGCATATCGCTGACCAACGATTTTTGGCCCTTCATTGTATGTCAGTACTGGTTACAGAAATACAGGGCTGTTACATATGATTGAAGCGATTTCATATATTCACTGTGGCTCCATTCTATGACATATGGTCACGACACACTACAGATACGTAGAAAAACTCATAAAGTTTTGCTCGGCTGAAGCCGCACTTCAGGTTTCTGCCGCCAGGGCGCTCGAGAGCGCAGTGAGACAAAATGGCGACAGGAGCCGAGAAAGCGTATGTCGTGCTTGAAATGCACTCACATCAGTCAGTCATAACAGTGCAGCGACACTTCAGGACGAAGTTCAACAAAGATCCACCAACTGCTAACTCCATTCGGCGATGGTATGCGCAGTTTAAAGCTTCTGGATGCCTCTGTAAGGGGAAATCAACGGGTCGGCCTGCAGTGAGCGAAGAAACGGTTGAACGCGTGCGGGCAAGTTTCACGCGTAGCCCGCGGAAGTCAACGAATAAAGCAAGCAGGGAGCTAAACGTACCACAGCCGACGGTTTGGAAAATCTTACGGAAAAGGCTAAAGCAGAAGCCTTACCGTTTACAATTGCTGCAAGCCCTGACACCCGATGACAAAGTCAAACGCTTTGAATTTTCGGCGCGGTTGCAACAGCTCATGGAAGAGGATGCGTTCAGTGCGAAACTTGTTTTCAGTGATGAAGCAACATTTTTTCTTAATGGTGAAGTGAACAGACACAATGTGCGAATCTGGGCGGTAGAGAATCCTCACGCATTCGTGCAGCAAATTCGCAATTCACCAAAAGTTAACGTGTTTTGTGCAATCTCACGGTTTAAAGTTTACGGCCCCTTTTTCTTCTGCGAAAAAAACGTTACAGGACACGTGTATCTGGACATGCTGGAAAATTGGCTCATGCCACAACTGGAGACCGACAGTGCCGACTTCATCTTTCAACAGGATGGTGCTCCACCGCACTTCCATCATGATGTTCGGCATTTCTTAAACAGGAGATTGGAAAACCGATGGATCGGTCGTGGTGGCGATCATGATCAGCAATTCGTGTCATGGCCTCCACGCTCACCCGACTTAACTCCATGCGATTTCTTTCTGTGGGGTTATGTGAAAGATTCAGTGTTTAAACCTCCTCTACCAAGAAACGTGTCAGAACTGCGAGCTCGCATCAACGATGCTTCGAACTCATTGATGGGGACATGCTGCGCAGAGTGTTGGCGGAACTTGATTATCTGCTTGATGTCTGCCGAATCACTAAAGGGGCACATATCGAACATTTGTGAATGCCTAAAAAAACTTTTTGAGTTTTTGTATGAGTGTGCAAAGCATTGTGAAAATATCTCAAATAATAAAGTTATTGTAGAGCTGTGAAATCGCTTCAATCATTTGTAATAACCCTGTATCTTTGTAAAGTATCAGTGAAGACAAGTTCGCGAGTTAATGTAAGCATACCACTGAAAAATTGGAAGTGGCCGTTTGACAGGCAACTTTCGCTATTTTTCTGTTGTGGCATACGAAGTGTTATTGACTAAGAAACTCTTGGTTCATGTCAAATAAATCAGACAATTATAGAATTATGGGGCGTTCATATAGCGGATTGAACTCTCATTTTAGTGATAGAAAGCGTAACGTACCGTTACACTGTTGCATATCACAAGATCAGCTTCCAACTCACTAACCATCTGCATTTTGGGAAGTAGCTCGTGTTGCCACATTTGGACTATATTTTTCTTGATATTTATCAGTGATTCACCATACTATGTGTCAGATAGCTCAGACGCTGATACAGGGTACATTTAGTGCAGCTTGAAAACGGGAACTAAATAACATGGTTACTAATGTATGGAATGAAACCTGTTTCTCGTTGATGAGGCTAACAGGCTAACACTCAATTTCAGTCCTGTACGCCTCAATGCACTCAGTTCCTTACACATAACCCGAAGAGGGTGGTGACATTGTGCTCCTTTGCAGCACCGGTTAATGTGGAAATCAACAGACTGCTGTAAGTGAATGCAGCTGGAGTGCTTTCAGAATATATTCATGAACTCTAGCCGAAGCTGAACGACTGAAAACTGTCCATCTGTCATACACTTGAGATACTTTATTCCGGCAAGTTTTCATTCCTTGGTGTGATTTGAGACAACATTTTGAGGCAACTCATTTTAGGCACGAAAGATTTTCCTCGTCTAAAGGAGTACGATGCAGGACGTGTGATAATTCGTGAACTACATTTAGGCCACTATTTAATATACAGATTCTTTGTTTTAGATCGTCGTCCCTATCTGTTCTCCCACGACTCTTGCGGTTGACAACTTGCACTCATGTGAGAGCCACACTCACACAGTGAACGCCATACGGGGGAACACCATACGAGTATGAGTGGCGACCACGATCGTATCTATCAGAAAAATACGCCACTTTCATTCTCTCACTCCAGTCGATTAAGCAAGATAGCGTCCCATATGTGTTCCACTGTGATCATATTACGTGAATGTGATGGTCAAGACATCAACGTGAATTCACTGTCATGCTCCTCAAACAACTTTAGCATGCTTTTGGACTTGTGGAAGATGACGTCGCCGTCGGTGAAACCATCGAGCATGAAAGCATGCGTGTGGTGCACAATAATGTTTATGTAATTCACGACTGTCATAGTGCTTTCGATTGCCACCAGAGGTCCCACGGAGCCCAGGTGATTGTCCCTAAAAGTAGAATACTGACGTCCCAATGGAGTAATTCACGTATCAGACAGCCATTCACCTGAATGACGGCGTATCCGATCACGAATATTGTCCATGTTTATAAAGAAAAGTTGATTCATTCGACTAGGCTGCACGTTTCCATTGGTGTACGTTTCAGTCTACATGATCCCGTACCGACTGCAGTCGTAATTGACGATATCGTTGCAATAACACTGGGTCGCGTAGAGTACTGCGGTGTAACCTGTCGTCAGATCTGACATAGCCGCCTGTCCTGCTTTACAGTGCTGACAGACTTCCTAGATCCACGTTCTCTTACGAGGCCTTGACTTCGAATATCTTGTTCTCCATTCGTGGTTCCACCGTCCTTCAGCTATTAGCTACACATACTCACGACAGTAGGACGTGTCCATTCGAGCAGATTCGTTACTTCTGAGACACTAGTTGCCACGCGGAAGACCATAATGGTCTGCCCTTTGTCAAAGCCTCTTAATTCAGTGTATAAGACTATAGGGGGGTTCTTATACCAGCAATTCCACACTACAATGCTATCCTCTACAAGGATCTACTGCTCATGGAAGGGTAAGCGGACTTTATTTCTTTACCAACGTTAGCTAAGTACTGAAAGCAGGATGAGTTGTCGGAGCAGGAGTCAAACCAACGGTTTTTAGCCAATAGTACAATGATGTGATCATGCAAAAGACAAATGTAGAGCAAAAAGTTCAACAACTGCTCAGTTAAACTTGAATTCAATAAGAAATCTGTTTAGTAATTGGTTACAACAATGTCATGCATTAGCTATGTGATCAGTCATGAATTAATCTGCTTTATTGTTAAGTATAGGGACAGCAAACTACTTCAGACTTCTATACACAGAGTGATTTAGTGTGTAATGAAAAATAATAATTGTACTATTCCACATAACGGGAGAAAGGAACTAATCAGCTTGATCTGGAGTAGTCCTGAAACTGCATTGCTCATAAACAGTAATTTTAAGATAGTTACTGGGCTGTTATTCTAACTAATATGAGAACCAGTTAATCTCATTAATTGTTCATGAGCCTTTGCATTGTACAGATTATGACTTGTATGTAGGGACGCTGAATCTGTAATGGTTTAGGCAAGTTACTACACCAGTATTTGAGGAATAATTAACTGAGCTATACAGAAACTTTCACAGCAGAATTATTGGCACACTGACTAACAGAGGAGCGGGGTGTTCAGACTGCTTTGTCTCCTAACTGTGTTTTAGGCCAATACCTTCAGCAATAAACAATGCTAACGAAACAGATACAAGTATAAATACACAAAAGCACTAGTTAAAAACCTCTTCCACAAGTAGAACTGGTGTAGGCCTTTAATTTGTACTAAGCTGTAATATACTTTGCATTCATTGTTTATAATCCATTCTTTTCAATTCTGTAAAATGCCTTTAGCATATCTCTATCGTTATTTTTTGTATTGAACTGCGTAAACAGTCTTTTAATATTAACTGAAAATATACTGTATAACTACCACGTTGAATACATTAGCAAAAACCTACTTTCCAACCATAAAATCAATGGTCCAAGAAACTTAACACTCCTTTGAGGTGTTTGAGTTATTCATTTCAATACTCCTTGGTAGCAGTTTCCGCTGCTGTCCCTTCTTCGGTTACCCGCCGCTTATCAATAGCAGTTAGAGCTGAAGCCATATTCCTTCGTCAGGATGTTCAATTTCTTCATAAGATTGATCCTTGAAATTGCACCATCATTGAATGTTATAACTGCATCCATTAAACTAATCTTCAGCACTGTCAGCCCAACAGTTACAGTTTTGAGTATTTTCTCCCATGTACAGCTGTTGAAACCTTCATTTGCATTCTGAGAGAGACCATGCATACATTTCATAAGTAGATTTTTATTTACCAGACCCCAATATATAGGACTAATTGCCTCCATTACATCAAGTGCTAAGGAATGTTTGCGGGTATGTTGTATACCTATAGCATTGCTCAACCAGTACTTGCACCACGAATCTTCCCCTTTTGGACACAAACCATGCTGTGGGGTTTCATCCATTCACACTCTGTGAAACCACGTTGCCCAAACAGCTCGTCTCATGTTCTGCAAATCTCCTACATTTCTCCTTATTCCTAGTTCATAATAGTGAGTCAAAGAATCAATTTCCCTTTTCATAAGCCGACCTGGACCACCTATGTGTTTTCCGACAGACAATTTTCTTCCACTGAAGTCTTTTCATAATTTTCTCAGCCGATCTCCCATTCTTTTTTGTACATGCCCAACACATTCAAGCATTTACATCAGAGTCTCCCCATACGATATGTCATTAACAACAGTAGTGTGTCCCTTACGGTCTCCATCCCCAAGGTAACCAATATACCTCACACCACGACTTACCTCTGATTTTCTAAAAATGTTTAGAACTCCTCTCGTTTCCATGTTTCCACTTGGGCCATCAAAAGTTCTTTACACAAACATGGGTGCCATTAAATTCATTTGAACAACCCTGGCAGTGCTTTGTTAGACATTCATAATCTAGTATCTTACCAGTTTCAATAAATGTGGCAGTTACAACCTCATTCAGAGAAGTATGACCTCTTTTCTGCCAAGATCCATCAAATGCTGCTACAATGTCTGTATTCTCAGACAAAGCTACTGCTTCTTCTGTGGCTCTTTTCATTGAATGTTCACCTACACCACATAAAGCATTATTTATTAATTTATTGTATTTGTCAAAACTCAGTGGAGGTGGAAGCAAAACCATCACCGCACAAAAACTCTGAGCAGCTCTCCTACCTCTTTAAGTACATCGTATTGCATACGCAAGCTGAATATTTACACTGTAATGTTGACTAACAGTTACTGGTGATGTCATAGTATCGGTGTGCGTCTTAAACGAGTTACAAGCAATCACTAACCTACTTGAAAGACCCTTCCTTGCTGAAATGTCCTCAGAAATATCAATACTGTCTTCACAATTGCGGTACGTACATTTCGCAGCACTTCCAAAAAATTTTGACAGCATAGTTAGGTTTACAATAACATTTCCGTCGTTATTGCTGCTCACAATACTACTAGGCTTGTTCTTGTTACATTCAGAAAGCGAAAGTTTACATCTAGAAGTACTGCCTGCAGACACAGTTTCCTCAGGCCACTTTTGAAGCAACTGATGTGTATTATTCGCTTGTGTTTGGAACTGATTGCCACGAAACTTTCGTTTTGAGCTAAATTTCTTTACTCCCGGCATCTGTAGCACAGGAAACACAAACACAGAAACTAAACAACACACAATAACTACCAAACCATTCTGGATTCATATATTGTCAGATCTTTGTTTATATTCGAATCATAGCCTGCTAGGCGACGGAAAAAACGAAAGAACAAAATAAAGCATCACGTATTCTGACGCACTTCAAACTGACAAATGGTTGTGTCATCTGTGCAACATTACGTTCAACCTCAAATTTTGAACTAACGGATAATGATAATGCCCATAAACTACACACTCTTGAAATCAGTATAAAATGCTCTTTCCTATAGAACAAGAAATTTTTTTAAAAATTTTCGGTCATCCCCTTAAGGCACAGGATTCATGTTAGCAACAAAAACAAATCTGTACTTACCAAAGTGTAAATGGAAGTAATTCGAGCATTATAGTAGAAAGGTATTTATTGTAATTTGGTAAATTAAAAACAGTATTTCAGAATGATTACTTCTTATGTTTTGCAACAAACTGCAGAACCAAGTTTTGTAACCACTTACCAAAAGTGTAAATGAAAGTAATTCGAGCATTATTGTAGAAATGTATTTCATGTAATTTGGTAAATGAAATACAGTATTTCAGGATGCTTACTTCTTATGTATTGCAAAAAACTGCAGAACCAAGTTTTGTAACCAGTTTTGTAAAACCTATCAAATGTTACTTGTAAACTCTAAGAGGTCTGACTGAAACAATGTATATTGTAAATTAGAGATTGGTAAGAGCTATGTAAAGGACAGCAGCAGTAGCCTTGTAGAATTAGTATTGTTCCAGTTTTTGAAGAGTCAGTGCTATGTCAGTCTTTGTCAGTTAGTGATGCAATATACAAGTTTTTAAAGTTATTGGACTGATTTGGCTTGATCATTTAATGATTAACTAGACATGCATGTCTTGACATAAGTTAAATGGACCCAGATTATACTACAAGTGGAGGAAATGTAATGAAGCAGAGTTATACACCCAATGAAGATCATCGATAATCAACAAGTTGAATACCTGAATTGTAGAAACCAAAGCTGGTTACATTTTAATTTGGTTGGTGTAACTGGAGTAAGACAGATACATTTTACAGATTAGTGACTTAGGATATATAAAGCTTCGTAACATACACTTGACATTAAGCACTTATAAAAGGAAAACTCTGACAAACATTGGTCCATGCAATAGAACACCAAACTAAACATAATCTTTTGAAGGTGGCTGCAGCGACGATCTTCTATGGCTGTAGAACAATCAATGCCCTATTGTGCAATCATGGCTCTTCATGTAAAATCTTTATATTTTTTTCTTAGTGTTGGAACTGCAAATTTCTGAACAAACCAAACAAATGTTGCTTGTATTTTAATCAGATCATATATTTTGAGTCACAGCAATTATATACTTTTGAAATTACTTAAATTTTCGGTTTATGAGACACATTTTAATAAAAAGATTACTTCCACCTCAGGGTTATATTATTTAGAAATATTTTATGCAGTCTGCAAAAAATTACTATACATGCTATTTGCAGTATGGAAATTTTTGATGCCCTATCACCAGTTCAAGGAATCCATATCAACTACTGTTTTTTACAAACCATATTCACTTAGCAGAACAATTTGCTACCCACTGTTAAATTTGGTTGTCCATTATTCAACTTCTATTTGCCTTACATTTCTTTCAATAGGCAGCCAAATTTTATTCCATGCAGACCTTGTATTAACTTGTTTATTTCTTCATCATTCTATTCTTCACTATAGAACTTCCTTTTGTTAAACTACATAGTTACTTTTTTCGGAATCTGAAATACACTCCTGGAAATGGAAAAAAGAACACATTGACACCGGTGTGTCAGACCCACCATACTTGCTCCGGACACTGCGAGAGGGCTGTACAAGCAATGATCACACGCACGACACAGCGGACACACCAGGAACCGCGGTGTTGGCCGTCGAATGGCGCTAGCTGCGCAGCATTTGTGCACCGCCGCCGTCAGTGTCAGCCAGTTTGCCGTGGCATACGGAGCTCCATCGCAGTCTTTAACACTGGTAGCATGCCGCGACAGCGTGGACGTGAACCGTATGTGCAGTTGACGACGGACTTTGAGCGAGGGCGTATAGTGGGCATGCGGGAGGCCGGGTGGACGTACCGCCGAATTGCTCAACACGTGGGGCGTGAGGTCTCCACAGTACATCGATGTTGTCGCCAGTGGTCGGCGGAAGGTGCATGTGCCCGTCGACCTGGGACCGGACCGCAGCGACGCACGGATGCACGCCAAGACCGTAGGATCCTACGCAGTGCCGTAGGGGACCGCACCGCCACTTCCCAGCAAATTAGGGACATTGTTGCTCCTGGGGTATCGGCGAAGACCATTCGCAACCGTCCCCATGAGCTGGGCTACGGTCCCGCACACCGTTAGGCCGTCTTCCGCTCACGCCCCAACATCGTGCAGCCCGCCTCCAGTGGTGTCGCGACAGGCGTGAATGGAGGGACGAATGTAGACGTGTCGTCTTCAGCGATGAGAGTCGCTTCTGCCTTGGTGCCAATGATGGTCGTATGCGTGTTTGGCGCCGTACAGGTGAGCGCCACAATCAGGACTGCATACGACCGAGGCACACAGGGCCAACACCCGGCATCATGGTGTGGGGAGCGATCTCCTACACTGGCCGTACACCACTGGTGATCGTCGAGGGGACACTGAATAGTGCACGGTACATCCAAACCGTCATCGAACCCATCGTTCTACCATTCCTAGACCGGCAAGGGAACTTGCTGTTCCAACAGGACAATGCACGTCCGCATGTATCCCGTGCCACCCAACGTGCTCTAGAAGGTGTAAGTCAACTACCCTGGCCAGCAAGATCTCCGGATCTGTCCCCCATTGAGCATGTTTGGGACTGGATGAAGCGTCGTCTCACGCGGTCTGCACGTCCAGCACGAACGCTGGTCCAACTGAGGCGCCAGGTGGAAATGGCATGGCAAGCTGTTCCACAGGACTACATCCAGCATCTCTACGATCGTCTCCATGGGAGAATAGCAGCCTGCATTGCTGCGAAAGGTGGATATACACTGTACTAGTGCCGACATTGTGCATGCTCTGTTGCCTGTGTCCATGTGCCTGTGGTTCTGTCAGTGTGATCATGTGATGTATCTGACCCCAGGAATGTGTCAATAAAGTTTCCCCTTCCTGGGACAATCAATTCACGGTGTTCTTATTTCAATTTCCAGGAGTGTATGTCGACACTCATTAGCATGGCTATACAGGTAATTAAATAGAACAGTGCAAAGGTTAATGTCATAACAAGAATATCTACAAGAATATGCATTTTACAACACAGTACCATTATTTTGTAAAAGTTCTTGAATAACAGTATTTGTTATTCTGTCCTAGTGACATAAGGTTTTATGTCCACTATATTGTGAACACCTGATGGTTTCTTGGATTTCGGATACGCCAGAGAGTATGCAGTAGTGTGAAGAGTTTCCTGCACTTCAAACAGCCCATTGTAAATGTACACAAGTCTTGCAATGTCATGATCCAATTCACTGGATTTTTCGTGGATTCCGACAAGCACAAAGTCTGTAATGCTTAAGTCAGTAGCTTTAAGATTTTTAGCATGCCATTTAGCTCGGGTTTAGAGCTTCTTTTTCATTTGTTCCCTCGCTTATTCCTTTTTCCTATCCAATCCTAGACACATACAAGGTGGGAATTAGACCACTTCTGTTTTCTGTCTTTTGCTTCTGTTCCCCAAAAATTATTCCTCTGGGACAAATCCTGTAGACTCGAGTAATAACAAATTCATAATAACTTCGAAATCCGAAATAAATCTGTCCCATGCCCTATGGGTGTGGTGGCAACAGATACTTCACAGCTCACATATATAGTGTACAACAGGGTTGCTCACCAGAGTGTATGCAGAGATATGTTACTTACTGTTTCATACCTTTTTTTAAAAAATTCAGTAATAATGTGGGGGTCCATTATCTGATAATACTATCTTTGGTTTGCCTATACAGGGAAGATAAGCATTTTCTTAAATACAGCCTTGGCTGTCATATTTATAAGTGGTTAGATTTTAATAAATTTATAGAAGTCTTTCAACACTACTAACATGCATGTAAGATTTCCTGTAATCTTCGGGAGTGGGCTGTAGAGATCTACAGAAGTTAATTCTAATATATCTTTCATTACTGTGTTTTGCATGGGAGTCTCTTTTGTGCTGTTTGCCACTTTTTCCCTTTGGCAAATATAGTGTGATTTTACTTTTTAACATGTTAATGAGTATTACTATTGCATTTGAAACTTTTTCAGTACATTTCTATAATCGTAAACGTCCTAAGGCTAGGTGGAAAAAAATCTATTGCTTCAGTTTCAAACTGTGATGGTCACCATTTACTATCTTCTCTATCCAGATCTTCTCCTTCGTATAAGAAAAACTTTGAAGATCTTGCAGTATTGTGAAGTATGAGGATGCTCCACACTACTGAACCTAAATTTTACCAATTTCAGTTTTCATCCTTAATTTGAGAATACCTCAAATTGTACATATATACATTCGATTTTCTTTTACTGATATACCTTTTTCAGGAAACAATTGATATGTTTCGTTGTCAATGTTTTCGTTAGGCAACTAGTTTAAATTTTCCAGAAAACTAGATAAAGCACTGTCCATGAAATTACATGTGTCTTTAACGTAGTAAATTTAATTCTGAAATTGCTCCAGGTTGTAATGGCCAATGGGTCAATATTCTGCTCAAAAGCTGGTAATCATTTAAAAACGTTAGTACTATATGGTGAGTATGAATGATCACTTTACGATCTCACAAATTAAAAATTGACATTTTCAGACACCATATAATTTCCAACGCTTCCTTTTCAAATTTGGTGTAATTCTATCGATATTTAGTTAGTATTTAACTCACAAACACAATGGTGCTGCTAATTGTTTCTTCCAGGCTCGCTGTTTCTTGGAAAATTTCAACACCAAATGTATACATTCTGCTGTCAGCACTCATATGAAATGGTTGTTTTAATTTTGGATGATGCAGTAGATTATGCCTTCAGGTTCCTTTTTTAATTCTTCGAAGTAATTCTGACATTCTTTGGTCCATATAAAACCATAGTTCTTCTTTAGTATGTTACTTAAATGTGGACTGTTAAAAGCTGGGATATGCTTTAAGTTGTTTCTCTATTATTGCAAGGTTGACACTTCTCATTAACTGTTAACTTTTCTGGGTCCTTACCAATACTAGCTGTTCCAATAATGTGCTCAAGAAATTTAATTTTCGTTTTTACAAAACCATATTTGTTAAAATTTTAAAGTCTTTTCACATGCAGAAAAGCGTTTACCTAGTAATTCACAATGTTGTCAACATTCTCTTATAGTGATTAACAAACCATCTCTTTATGTGGTGAATCAGATACTTCACTCTCTCTCTCTCTCTAGGACTGAATCTAACACCTGAATGAAAATCAAAACGAAAGTGTTGAAGCCAAATGGAACGATTTTATAGTGTGTAGCGAAAGAAGCGCTGTATCGTTTGTGGGATACGGAGGGGAGCGAGTGTGCCGGGAATTACCCCAGTTCACTGCTAGTAGCGCCACGTCACCATAAAGTGTCTGCACGTAGCGCACAAGTATTGCACCATAATTAAGAATAAAATTAAAAGTTAAATTGCTTTATCAAACTTTGTCAACATATGCTTTAATGTAATAATATTTTAAATGTCAAGTCTTAGATTGATTAGATCAATAGTTTTCATAAATAGATCGTTTTAAGAAAAAAATAAGTGGCGCTAAATAATAAAGATAGAAAGGCAGAAATTGGTCATAATGTGCAGATGTATGTCAAAATTAACTGGTGTAATCAGAATCCACGTTTATGAGAAAAACTGAAGGTGCTAAATATTAGACATAGAAATGTAAAAATTTGTATAATGTTTCAGTTCAACCTAAAGTAATAACTACGTGACCACATTAAGCTACCTCTAATTGTTTTCGAGTAATTTAAGGAAAACTAAATTTGGGACTAGAATGTCCTTATTTGTAGTAGATTAAGTATCTGTAATTTTAATGCTAGAAAATTTTAGATTACAGCACATGACAAATCCTATTAAATAATAGACCTATAACAAGTTTTAGGACCATAATGTTAATAACAATCAATACAATGTCTCTTAAAGTTCAAAAAATTCTAGAAGGCAATGTTTTTATGCAAGTGAGCTGAAACTTTTTCTGTGGTTGTAACCAACTTACCTACAAAATTAAGAAGTTTCTAAATTAATTCGTAACTTTGTATTAAATAGTGTGCCGGATGCATGAGGCGCATGACAGCAGGTGGCCCCTTGGCCGGTCACTGCACCATATATATAAATGCAGCCCAAGAGGTAAGACGAGGTACCACTTTGCACCCAGTCACTGTAAGACCCGTATCTGTCAAACGCCGGAGTCGCGCTGTCTCGGATGATGTCAGAGTCAGGCTGTTTCAAAACGTTCATTTTCAGTAATAATAAATATTGAACTCGCGAGGACTGTACACCATCCTGGAATGCCTAGATTTTCGCTATAGTGACTGTTGGTGTGACGTCTGTGATATTTACAAATGCTCGTGGCAAGTGATGACAATTATTTTCCACTTTTGCGGCGAGCATTTATTCTGAGTATCAGTAGTAAGGGCAAAAGAGAATTTGGTAGCAACTTACTGTGGAGGTCACCTCTGAACTGCTTATAGCGCTGTTTAGGATAGAGAGATTTACTGTCAGTGTGAACATCTTCAATATGTCATGTTGTGGGTGGGAAACTTTAATAAATATATCTATCAATTGGAGTTACAAATCTTCATTTATAATCATAGTCCTGATACGGCTAAGCAAATAGAGAATAGTAACATTTCTTTCTGTGGGCTGGACAAGAATGTGGACTTGTAGATTGGGACCTATGGTCAGTGTGTTCTCCATCGCTTTATGGTTGAACTCAAAAATCGTTGCCAGGCTCTCGTACAAGACGGCGACCGACCCCAGTCTTACCTGCCGTCCCACAAGGGGTAACATTTACTGGCAAATAAAAATGTCTTGTATTTATGGGATTCTCCATATAGTGGAATTTGCCAATAAGTCGTATCAGATCCAGGCTTGTCAGATATCATACATTATAGAACCTGTTTAATATTTCATCTAAACACTCAGGCTGGCCATTTACTCTCTTAACAATTTGTTTAAAGCTTGTACATCAGTTACTATTTGCACTTGCCCAAACTTTTATATTCACAACAATGAGAGGATAGTTGTATTCACTATTATAGCCTGCCGCAGTGGCAGAGCGGTTCTAGGCGCTACAGTCTGGAACCGCGCGACCGCTACGGTCGCAGGTTCGAATCCTGCCTCGGGCATGGATGTGTGTGATGTCCTTAGGTTAGTTAGGTTTAAGTAGTTCTAAGTTCTAGGGGACTGATGACATCAGAAGTTAAGTCCCATAGTGCTCAGAGGCATTTTTATTCACTATTATAACTTTCAATCACTCCCCAATCCACTGTGTTTCTGCCCAAACATCTTGGTTCTTAGACAAAGGAGCTGAAAAAGCACTCACAAAACATAGCTAATGTGATAACACTTCAGTGTGATATTCAAAGTATTCAAAGTCTGTAATGAGTCCCAGTATATTCGAGAATACCCTATGATATGTGATTCTTCAATTTCTCCAGGCGTATTTTATGACGTAATAAATCTCGGGTGAACAGCCTGCTATGAGTGTGCATAGGACATAATATTTCGGCAATCGACCATGTTGCCATCATCAGGTGCGCTGATGTACTGACCAGCGGTAGGCCGGAGCCATGTATATATAGGACAATCCCCCTCCCGCAGGCGCTTCCTATGAGTCGGTGCAGTCCGCAGCTCGTGCGCTGTACAGGTGCAGCGTCCGTTCTCTCGCCGTCTGGGCGCTGCGTCCTAGGTCTTCTCGTTCAGGAGGGTCTGCCGGCACCGCTCTCGTTATTCTTCCCACTTCCCCTGAAGTCGGTACACTCTGGGAAATATCCTTTTTCTTCTGGAGGGTTGGAGAGATTGTGCGAAAGACTGGGGGAGGGGGGGGGGTGTTCGCTACCAAGAGTGTGTAGGACTTTCACGGTGATACAACTGAGGAGGCTGGAGGAAGCGCAGATCACATCTGGGGAGGAGTCACTTTCGGGACAGGTGTGTTGGTGGGAGGGGAACAAGGCCACTGTGGAGGGTGGCGAGGAACTGATGTCACTGCCAAATGGTGGTGGGGTCAAGCCTGTGGATGTTGAGATCTGTGACAATCATATAGGTGGAAAAGGTGTGGTCAACATGGGAGATGAAGTCGTAAGGGGGAAGAGCTGGACTGAACACAGATAGTGGCACAGGTGACGGTGAGGGAAGGAAAAACGACACTGAGAATAAAGTGTTCAGTCAGGTCGTTGAGCAGGGATCCTAGCTGCCCAGGGATATGCTGGAAATGGCCAACATCAACCCAACCTCACGCGATGGGAAGCAGATTGTCGATGTGGTGAAGGAGATATGGAGAGGTGTGGACAGCGTGGTGAGGTTGGAGGAAGGTTTCGTTAAGGATGAAGGAGTTGACCTGGTGGTGGAACAAGGTATGGATGAAGATTTTTTTTGGAAGGGGGGAGGGAATGTTTAGGTATAGCAGATGATACTGTTAATGCACCAGAAGGCGGGAGGGGGAAGGAGTGGATGGAGAAGGAGAGAGGGGCTTAAACAAGAGTGTCTAGGCAGGTGAAGGTGAAGTAAACCTGGTTGTGGGGGTATGTGGCGTAGGTATACAAATGGAAGATGGAGTGGGCAATAAGGGAGATATGCTGGCGTGTGTGGGGGCGGTAGAAGGGGTGTATGTGCTGGAGGACGATGTTCAGGAACCAAATGACGTCTTTGGTCACAGGGGGAGGGTGGAGGGAATTGCTGGGACTGGGATGGATGGGCTGGTCGATGGGGCAAACAGAGGCAGTGAGCTCAGGGTTGGTGGGAGGGGATTTTGCCTTGTATTTGCAGAGGTAGGTGGGGTGGGGCTCATTGCTGGTGTTGCAGGAAGGAGGAGAGGTGAGGTTGGGACACTGTTTTAGGAAGTGGGAGGCCTTACAGTAAGGGCAGTTGGGGGGGAGAGGTTTGCAGTTTTGATTGAGGTGGTCGTTGTAGAGGAGAAAGCACTGGCAGTGGCAGGATTGAGGAGGGAACAGGAGGGGTCAATAGGGGGGGGGGGGGGAACAGTTGAAAATCAAGGCTCCCTGAGTGAGGTGGTGATGTATGGTGGAGGCAGACTATGTAAACACGCACATCAGGAATGTAGGGCCGGAGTTGTTGTAGATATGTTGGGCCGGGTGGATGACTAGGGCAGGGTTGGCATTCATTTCCGCCAAAACCTCCGCCTCCATGACTACAGGGCTAAGCTTTGTGATCATGGTGGAGAGGGTTGGCGGACGTCGAAGTGTTTGGGGCTGACGCGGAAAGGAGAAGGTAAGGAAAGATGTGAGGGACGCATGCGGGCCATAGATGATGGGAGGAAGTTTTCTGAGGAGATCAGTGTGGAAAGAGGGATAGAGGGATTTGATAAGGACAGAGTCTCTGTGGCGGCTGAGGCTGGCAAAGATTTCCAGTTATGTAGCCACGATTGCAGTATCTTGCATCAATCAGAGAGGATCGAAACCGCACGTGCGCTGAAGGTGACCGCGCAGCTCATAACAGCTCCGGCCGCTTTGGGACCGAGTGACAAGTGGGGAGACGGGACAGTGCCACGTTTGAAACTGCCGCTCCCGCCTGCCTACAAACGTCAAGCATTCGTCTTTCCTTCCTTTCGACATAACCCAGCCAAGACCACCTCCAACATCCAAGTGAGTGTGTACTGCTGGTCTCCGTTAAAACTGTTGCTGTTCATTGTTATCTCAGACGCCTCTTTTATAACGGCATCACAATACGTTGACTCATGAGTCACGACTCCGGCGTTTTCAAACATTATTTTGTGTACATTTTCCAAGGAATGCTCAGCTGTGGCCAATTTGTCATTCCCTTTGTTTAATACCTCGCTTGTCCTCAGTACAATGCTTTGCGAATTGTCTGACCTATAAAAATGCTGCCTTATTTGCAAGGGGCGCCATATACACTAGGCACACGAGGAACGATGTTGTCTATAACAGGATGAAGCATATCTTGTATCTTGGGGATGGGCTGGAGTTCTGGTCTCAGTCCATGTATCTGATGCACACGTCCTAACTTACTGACCATTGCCCCAAAGTATGGCAGGAAAGCAGCTGGTTTCGTCTCTTCAGCCGGTTTACAAGGTGTCCTTCTTCAGTGGCAACTCAAAGCGGTTGCAATGTCTCTCTTGCTATTACCATTCTCTCTGAACATGCGTCTCAAGTGTTGCAATTCAAACTGTAGGTGGTCGTCGTCAGAAACAACTTTTGCTCCGTGTATTAGCGTGTCCAGGATCACTTTCTTATGTACAGGATGGTGAAAACTATCGGCATTCACGTATCGATCAATGGCGTTGGTTTCCTGTACACTGAATAACCAAGCCAGTCTCCTGCCTTCCGCTCAACTGAAACATCCAAGAATTTTAGCTTGCCATCCTATTCCATATCCATGGTAAATTTAATGTTGGGATGGACACCGTTCGTGTGATCGACGAAAGGCTACAGTCTATTTTCACATTGAGGCCATATCAGGAAGGTGTCATCGATGTACCGTAGGAAGCAAAACGAACGCAACGCTGTAGAGTTCAGAGCCTGCTCCTCAAGGTGCTTCATGAAGAAATTTAATTATATTCGTCGCAGTACAAGAAGTGCATTGTCGTTAGAAAATGATGGAACAGTTTGACGATTCCAGGTGGAAACTATTGGGCTAAAAGATACAGCATGTCTTGTATTGGCACCATCGTAAAAACTGACACAAAGGATGTCGAAAGGAAGGACGACTGCTTGACGCATTTAGGGAGGCGTGAGCAGCAGTTTCAAATGTGGGGTTGGCCCTTCACACCACCTGTCGTCATTGTGTCCCGCGGACGCTGGAACTGCTTTGAGCTACCATCACCATCTCGACACGCGTCATTTTCATCGGCTCTCTGTGATAGGTGCCAGAAGCCATAATTGTGGCTATATAACAGGAAAACTGTGACAGCCCCGATATCGTGAAGGTTGGATTCCCATGCAATCCTAGCTGAAATATTTTTGCTTCCTGGGCTACTCTCAAAGGCAAAATCGACGTTTTGTAACCCCACCCCCACAACCCACATCGCCGTCTGACACTGCCCATCGCTGCCCACTGCTGCTGCTGCCCATCACCGCCTGCTACTGCCCATCGCCACCTTCTGCTACCTGTCGCCACCTGCTGATGCCAATCGCTGCCTACTGCTGCCAGTTGCCGACACTGCTGCCACTGCTGCCTCTATCAACCGCCGCCACCGCCACTACTGCCACTCCATCTTCATTCTCTCTCCCTACCTCGGCGAATCCTGTCTCCGGTATGTGCTTCCTCCAGGCTTCGCCCTACACTCCACCTCCCCTCCTCGCAGACTCCTCCCCTTCCATCTCCACCCCTGTTCTTCCCCACCTGTACACTGCTCCTGGTCCAGCTCTGGCTCCTGTCTCTCCTCCCACTCCCACTCATGCTCCTGCTCTCTCTCCCACTGGCACCCATCTTGATGGCTTTTCCCCAATCCCCCACTCCCCACTCACTCTGCTACGACCACCCCTTTTTCTCCCACCCATGACGTCACCAGTCGAGCCACAGTCGTCACCACAGAGCACTCACCTTCACTTCCAAGTGCCTCTGCTTCACATGAGGGGCCTGCCTACTGTCATCTCCTGCTCCAACCAGTCCCTCACTCCTCCTCCCAGGCCAACCTGAACCATCCACCAACATACCTCCATCAACCCCTCTTCCATCCTATCCCAATATGGACACTATCCCTCCTCCCACATCCCCATCGCCGCCCTGCATACATTCATCCCTTCCAACCCTGATGCCAAATTCCTTGATACCTGCATCCACACCCTAGATATACACCAGTATGCCCTTAGTGTCCACCTTTCTCAGCTTATTCCCTGGAGAGATTCCATTCTTATCAAGCCCACCTCATCCTCATTCCACACTGACCTACTCTGAAAACTTCCCTGTGTTACCTTTTGACCCTGTGCATCTTTCAAACCCTTCCTTACCTCTTCATCTTCCCATCAGCCCATACCCTTCATCATCCTCCAACCCTCACCTCCATGACAACAAAGCTCAGCTCCAAGGTCAGAGAGGTGAAGATGTTATTGGAACTGAGGGCCCACCCCACCCTAGAAATCCAATCAGCCTAATGTACCTACAACGACTCTGGCTATGCCTTCCTAATGTGTGTGTTCACTGAGTCCTCCTCCTCTACTGACAATTTCCTCACTCAGGGAGCCCTGATTTTTAACCACTGCTACCCGGTTGACGCCACCTGTTCACCTCGTCAGTACTACTGCTGCCAACAATGCCTCCTCTACAATAAACAACTCACACAAAACTGTAAAAACCAACCTGCCTGTACGCACTGTAAAGTCCCCCACTTCCTAAGGCAGTGTCCTAACCTCGCCCCCTCCTCATTCTTGCAACACCAGCAATGAATCCCACCCCATCTACCCCTCAAAATGAAAGGTAAAGTCCCCTCTTACCACCCTCAGCTCACTCTCCCCATTCGCCCCATCGACCAGCCGATCAAAAAATGGTTCAAATGGTTCTGAGCACTATGGGACTTAACTTCTAAGGTCATCAGTCCCCCAGAACTTAGAACTACTTAAACCTAACTAACCTAAGGACATCACACACATCCATTCCCGAGGCAGGACCAGCTGATCCATCCCAACAATTCCCTCCACCCTCCGCCTATGACCAAAGACATCATTTGGTTCCTGACCATCATCCTCCAGAATATCCACCCCTTCTAATGCCCCCACACCCTCCAGCAGATCTCCCTCTCCGCCCCCCCCCCCCCCCCGCATCATCCATTTGAATGCCTACGCCACCTACTTCCACAACCAGGCCCACTTCACCTTTACCTTTCTCAACAGCCTCGTTTAGGCCTCTCTCCTCCTCCCTCCACTCGCTTCCCCCACTCACCGCCATAATGCACGAATAGTATCCTTTCCTCTACCAAAACATGCACTCCTTTGATGTTGACACATACCTTTTCTTGCATACCCTGTCCTAACAGCAAATTGTCTCCTTCATCCTTAAAGAAACCTTCCTACAACATCATCATGTTGTTCGCACCTCTCCCACTCTCCTTCACTGCAAAGCCAATCCCCTTCCCCTAGAATGAGGTGGGGTCCATATTGGCTATCTCAAGCATATCCCTGTGTAACCAAAACCCCTGAAAACCCCTGCTCAATGACGAACCAGACGCCTCATTCTCAGCATCTTTTTTCTTTCCCTCACTGTCTCCTGTGCCACAATCTATGTCTGTCCAGCAGCTCCTCTACCCTACAACTTTCTCTCCAATGCTGACCACACTTTCTTCACCTATGTGATTACCGCCAACCTCTACATCCACAGCCATGACCCTGTCACCATTCGGCTGTGGCATCAGTTCCTTGCCACCCGCCAAGGTGACCTTGTTCCCCTCCCACAGCACACACATCCTGACAGTGACTCCTCCCCTGATGTCATCCACACTTCCTTCAACCTCCTTAGTCGTATCACCATGGAAGTCCTAGACCCTACTGGTAGCCACCACCTCTCAGTCCTCCTCACCTACTCCTCAGCCCCTTCCCCACTTCCTGCTCCCACACTGCTGCCCCACCAAAGATCGTCCATAACTACCATCGAGCCGACTGGGATGCCTATGGGGAATCCATTACCACCCAGGTCGAAAGCCAACCACTTACCTTGCAAGATCCCAGTGATATCACCCATGCCTCAGCCTTCCTCCAGAAGAGCATCACTGACACTGTGGAGGCCCACGTTCTTACCAAATTTATCCACCCTTGCCTCCCTACTCTTCCTCCTTCTTCTCTGTGAATACCGCAGGCTATACTGTTCCTTCCTCTGCACCCATGACCAGGATACACACCTCTGCCACCCACAATTTTAACGACACATGCGCAACCTCTTAACACCAAAGAAACGCTGAGACTGGCCCCAGACATATGCACAACTCAACGCTACCCTCCCTGTGAGCTCCTCTAAGTACTAGTCTGCCTTCCACCGCCTTACTGGTAGCCATCCCACCCCACAATACCCCTTCTCCACGACAAACGCCACTTCCCTGACATCCTTAGTAAGGCCAACCATTTTGCTTCCCATCTCTCCAAGGTCTTCTCCATTCTCAATGATCCCCATTTAGGTTATTCGTTCTTCCCCACAATCCTTGCACATACTGATACCTCCATCCCAATACTCGCCCCTGTTTCCAGTACTTTGATCAGTTACCCTCCCCAGATCTCGACACTCGCGTTAAAGCACACGAAATAAGACATGTACTAGTCATGACTGCGTCATCTACTGCCACCTCAAGGAATTCCACCGCTCCTTCCTGGCTGTTCTTGCTACCTTGTGTAATGTAATCCCCTCCACCAGCTTTTAACCTGATCTATGGAACACTTCCCGCATAGTGTTGTTCCTTAACTCCAACAAACCCGCCTCTAACACCTCTTCCTATCGTCCCATCTGCCTCACCTCCATGTTCAATGAGGTCTTTGAGTTCATCCTCTCCCGATGTATTCACCACCACCTTAACCAGCACCACTTCATTCCCCTTACAAAGTGTGGCTTCCAGCCTTCCTTCTCCACTAATGACTAGCTCATTAACTTTTACATTCTTCTTTCCCTCCCGCTTAACTGCCGTCATTCCTCTGTCTTTGTTTACCTAGACCTCTAGAATGCCTATGACTGTGTATGGGATCCCCGGCTCCTTTCAACTGCAAACCTACGACCTTGCAATCAGTTTCGTCAGTCTCGTTGTTTCCTTCCCCTCCCATCATATGACACTGTCCACAATATCAACTGCTATACATTTTAACCGACAGCTGGTGTGCTACTAGACTCCATCCTTTCCCCTCTCCTCTACCTCCTGTGTACTGCAGGTATGTCCACACCTCCCACTCTATTCACTTCCTCCAGTTTGCTGATGACACTGCTTTCCTGGACCCATATCATACCCTTCAAAAGTCCCAGCGTAGCCTTCAAAACCTCCTCAACCAGTTCACTGCCAGGTGCAACTAATGGCTCCTTCCCATCAACTCTTCCAAGATCCAGGCAATCATCATAGGATGTACCATGCCCTCCTTTCGACTCTACGGTTTTTACCTCACCATTTATGATCGTCCTATCCAGCTCACTTCTACCCTGAAATACTTTGACCTCACCCTTGACCGTGACTTCACCTGGATTCACCATCTCCTTACGATGCAACATGAAGCCCACAATAGACTCTTCTCCAAAACTCCTGTCTGGCCAGACATGGATACTGCATCCTTCTACCATCCTTCACACCTACAAATCCTTGATCCATGCAACTTTTTGCTTAACCAGCGTCACCTGGATTTCCGCCCCTCCCAAATTCTACAAAGTCCTCCAAATCCTTGAACGCCATGCACTCTGCCTTACTTTCTATGTCCACCTCCTACCCTCCCCCCATGGCTCCTATATTCCCTTCCTATATCTTCTCCTTTTCCTCAAACACATCCAAATCCTGTACATCATCTGCATACTTGATCCCCCTCACCCCCTGGCGTCTCCTATCCTCTCCCCCTCCCCCCTCCTGAATTGTTGCCCCACATTTATCGATGTGTCCCACACTCTCTCCATCTCGACACCCTCCACCTTCTTCACTAACGCAACTTCAAGAGCCTACCCATCCAGATGATGAGTTTCATCCTGATAACTACCCCTCCTACCATCTCTAACCCTACCTTTCCTAGATCTCTCTCTCCCCACCTTTCCCTTTCCATGGGCAGTTTTTTCTCCCTCCTATGCCCCCTACCTTTCCACCAAACCCCTTTCTAGACTCTGTGTTTCCTCCTGGCTTGCTTTCCCCCTCCTTGGTGTGCCACCTGCACTCTTGTTTTTCCTCCCATCCTCTCCAGCTACTCTCCCCCCACTGCCCCATCCTCTCCCTTCTCTTCCCTCCTCTGAGGCCTCCCCTCCCTTTGGAGGTCCCTCCAATCAGTTTTAATATTTACTGTGTGTGCTTGTATAGTGAAGTGTTTTTTTTAAGTTCTGTCGCTCTGTTACGTTTTTTATTACTGTGGTCTACTTTTATCTTGTGCTTGTGACTCCGGTGTATTTTTTGTGCTTCGCACATCGTCAAACATGTTTTTACCTTTATGTGGACGTTTTTCAAATGTGTTGCATAATGAACGTCTCCATGTTGGCATATTTTTAACCCCGATTGTCTCCCCCTTATTATGTTCTTATGTTCCCGATTTTATCGCCTTCATATATGTTTCATTTCATCTTTTTTAATAACTGTAATGACCCTTGGCTGAAGAGCGGTGGATTGTGCCGCTGATAGCCCTCCCCTGCCCATATGGGGCAGTGAAATGAAATAACAATAAACGAAAAACAAGCAGCCCTGGCAGTAGGTGGTTTTACTCCTGTCGACGATGGCGGAGATAACCGAAAGCTCAAGAATTTTATTCGAACTGGCGTGGCTTGAAAAGCGAGAAGATTTTATACAGGCATGCCGCCACGAAAGACTCCAATGACACTTTTTAATAACCCATTCATACTCAGTCTGAAAGTCGGACTTTCCTTTTTTTCGTTCACTATGTCTCAAATATTCCAAAACTTCGTTTGGATCTACGTCTACAGTCTTGTCCATTCCTGCCTGTGCTCTCGTTTTCGTTGTCGTTGTAGCACTAAACAAAATGACATAAAAATACGAAACAGAACTGTTAAACCCACTGTTATGAAATAAAGAAACGCATTCTGAACTAGAAAATTGCTGAAATAAAAATTTTGAATTAATGTGGAGCAGCGCGTAAGCAACAAAAATGGTATGCGATAACTACTGACCAACTACTACTGCATAAAATTTTGCAAATGTGGTAGCGAGACGAAGAATCTCTAATTGTGAAATCCTCCAGCGAAAGGAAATCCTGGCAGACAGGTCGACAGGTGAAAGCTTTTATATCAAAAAATTGAACCATTATTAGCCTGGTGAAATACTAACGGAAATGTGTAAGGCTCTACCTTCGATAATATCATCGTTATCTATATTTTTCTATAAAAACTGCAAGGCAATCTAACGAAACTTTATTATCGCTGTCATAAAATCTGACATATAGCCGTATAACATGTAAATGAAAATCTTTAGTCCAACATGTAAGTATTTTGATAGAAAACCAAAACAGAAATTAATTAGTCTTCCTATAAATCATGAAAAATCAATTCTCTAGCATCTGACTGCGGTTTTTAAAAATATTCTCTAACGTCTCCTAACAATCATACTGCAATGCTCCAGCACGCAAGAGAGAACTTACCTCGTCTTTCCGCTGCAGCTGCATGAATTTTCTCAGGAACGTGCTAAAACAATTCAAATGAAATACTGCAGTCCATGCAGAGTGCAATGCATGGTAATAACTACCAATGTAACTATCTCTTTGTTTTATTTTTATAGAAATTCAATTATCAGGAAGGGTTCAGCCAATAACCGTTAAGCAGTGTAAAAAAATGAAGGAAATCATTTAAAAAATTTAAATTACTGTACTCTGAAAATTAGAGATTCATACACTGACAAAGTTTACTCAGACCTTTCTTTTCCTTGAACAGTCTAATTAGCAAAAAATTTAATTATCCCACAATGTCTATGATCAATAATCACGTATCTGGTCACAACAAAGACATGACTATTACTTTAATGTATGCATACAAAAATCTGACAAAATCCCTCCAGTGCACAAGCAAGCAACAACTACGTTCAGTAAAAATACAAATTACCAAAAAATCCTCGATTAATACCAAATTTGCTCCGGCGCCGTAACACGGTCAGGGCAGGCTGCGACCTCTCCTGATGCGAGTTCTCTCCATTCCACTCCAACAACTGTTCGCTCATTATCTCTCGCGATAATAATATCTCAGACTCAGAGTTTGTGTATGCACGCAACAGGAGAATAGCCAACTTTGCAAAATAAATAAAAATAAAAAAGTATTTCAACACATCCTACTTTCAAGTTGTATTTCACTATCCTGCTCGAACATGCGTTCCTGAGCTGATTCTTCGTCATTTACGTCTTCTATCATCTCTTGCATTTTTTGTGATAGGCTCAACATTACAATATGCTCTTTCAGGAATTCATTAACTTCCACTTGAACCTTTTGATGTACAGTGTCGTCATTTCTGTGATTATTCGGTGACTACCATTACGTTACTCTCCATGGTATGTACCGCCCCTTTCTGTTCGATACACTCTGGTAGCTTTCTCGCAACCACTCTGTTACAAAATATGCACCACAACTTCGTGATGATATGCATGAATCTACAGTACAAGCTAAAGAATGCCTTGTCATGCAGAAGCTGTGTATAACACTGTAGTGGGATACTAATACTAGGAATTCGACCCTATAATGCTACCCCTTTACCAGAATTTTAAGTTGACGATGATCTGGTGCTAATGTATTTCGTTTCTTGATAGCAGGAAAGCAGGGAAAGGTGTCGGAGTGGGAGTCGATCCAACAGTATGTAGTCGATAGGACAATGATGTGATCATGCATAATAAGGATGGTGGTAGCCTAAATTAGGCAAAAGTAATTTCAGGCAAATGTATAGCAAAAGGTAAAACAATTGATCAGTTAAGAATGACTTGAACAATAACTTTATGTAGTTGTTAGATACAAGACTAGCATACATTAGTAATGTGGTCAGTCATGAGGTAACCTACTTCCTAGTTAAGTGTAATGACTGCAAAGTGCTTCATACAAACGTACACTGATTGCGTTATTGTGTAATGAAAAATAATAATTGCACTATGCCACTTAACGGGGGAAATATACTAATTAGTTCAACATGGAATGACCCCAAAACAGCACTAATCATTAACATTAACTTTAAAGTGGTTACTTGGCTGTTATTCTAACTAATATGACCACCAGTTTCATTAACTGTACACGAACCTTCGTATTGCACAGATGACGATTTGTATGTGGAGACATTGAACCTGTTTTATAAAATAGGTAAGTAAATGCAGCTCGTAATTTGAAGAGCACCAACATTTCAAAAGTAATTAGCTGACCTTCACAAAACCTTTCAACATAGAATTACTAACACTCTGATTAACACAGAAGGGGTCCTCAGATTGTTTACTTTCCTAAATGGCATTTTGACCAACGCTTTCAACATTAAACAGTGGAGACAGGAAACATAGCACTAGCAACAAACCTGTTGTACAGGCAGAAATAGTGGAAACCTTTAAACTATACTAAACAGTAATCTACTTTGCATTCACTTTTTGTAATCAGCATTTTTAAATTGTTTGAAATGCTTTTATCCCGGTCTCAGAAACTGACATACGGCCGGGAGAGCGGTGTGCTGACTACATGCCCCTCCATATCCGCATCCAGTGACGCCTATGGGCTGAGGTAGCGTTGGGCCTTCATGGCCTGTTCGGGAGGAGTTTTTTTTTTTTTTTTTTTTTTTTTTAGAAATGGTTTTATGAATGAATCAACGCTATTTCTTTGTAAATGAGGATGTCTGTTAGGAGCCGGCCGGGGTGGCCGAGCGGTCCTAGGCGCTACAGTCTGGAACCGCGGGACCGCTACGGTCGCAGGTTCGAATCCTGCCTCAGGCATGGATGTGTGTGATGTCCTTAGGTTAGTTAGGTTTAAGTAGTTCTAAGTTCCAGGGGACTGATGACCTCAGCAGTTAAAGTCCCATAGTGCTCAGAGCCATCTGAACCATCATCTGTCTGTTAGGAAGGCAGTCGTGGAGGCTGTTGTGGTCTTCTGGGATGAGGAAACAGGTTAGTAGGGAACGACACAGATTGACGTCTAAATTATATGCTGAAGCTGCGTGCAGATGGTAAGGAGTTATTGTACCAGTGGTTGTAATATAGCATCGCAACCTTGCAATCTTCAGGAGACAGATGTTTGCCAGACACTACGGCAGGGAAGGATCAGTACCTCTCTGATAGTCGTTTCAATTTACCCTGCTTGTCGGGGGTGAAAGTCAACCTTCAGGTTACATTTAATCAGTGAAACTGGGACTTGTCGTCGTGAATCCTACAATGGGGAGCTTTCACTAACCGTGGGACTTTTTAACACTGATTAACTTTATCTTCAAGAAGGGGTCAATGGGTGAAGTGGCATTATGTCAAGTCTCGTCTGGATAGATGGAAACAGTTACTTAAAGTTCTCAGGCACGTCAATCAGACGTCGAGGAGTAAAGGAAAATATTAAATCAAGGGTGAAATACGGACACTTCAAACTGAAAAGTTCATCTAAACAACTCAGTGCTTCAAAGTACTGAGAAGAAGATTACTACCATATGAACGTAGCATGGCAACGGCCTTGGCGCAGTGGATACACCAGTTCCCGTGAGATCACCGAAATTAAGCGCTGTCGGGCATTGTCGGCACTTCGATGAATGACCGTCCAGGCCGCCATCCGCTGTTGCCATTTCTCGGGGTGCACTCAGCCTCGTGATGCCAGTTGAGGAGCTACTCGACCGAATAGTAGCGGCTTCGGTCAATAATACCATCATAACCACCGGGAGAGCGGTGTGCTGACCCTACGCCCCTCCCATCCGCATCCTCCACTGAGGATGACACGGCGATCGGATAGTCCCGCTAGGCCAGTCGTAGCCTGAAGACGGAGTGCTTTTTTATGAACGTAGCATAGGTTGTTTATTTTTACATCAATCTACAGAAAATGTGAATCGCTCTTTCTTGGATTAGATCTGTTCAGGATAACTGCACTTCCACAGTTTGCACGCGAGCTATGCTCTTGCTCGAGTGAAACCATACCGTTCACGGTAGAAGTAAGACAAGAGAGTTCTGGCCAAAAACTCTGACTCTATATCTGTCAGCATCTGTTTATCACAGTGTCTTACTACAGCTGAGATAATTGCGGCTATGATACCTCGCTGATGTCAACATGTGTGTAGTGTATCTTTCGTTACATTTTCAACATATTACGCTCAACAGTTCACAAATTGATAGAAAAATGTTGGAAAGCATAATAAATATCTTTTTTTGTGACCGGTTTCACGGATGCAGTTCATAACCCAACCGACAAGTTTTATGATATATTTATGCATATCTATTACAAAGATATATACGGAGTGCCTGAGTCATATACAGCAACGCTCAAATTATGAGGTAGAGACCTTATTTGGAAACCCGCATTAGCAAACAGTATTTTCATCGCTACCGATATATGCTACTATTCTTACGTAAGCTGGTAGGCTTCATAAAGTGAATGACATGGTCTGAGAACATCATGTATCGGCTTCTTGTTGATCATGAACTCCACTGAAATTTTTCCTTCCTGCTGCAGTCAAATCATTTACAGAATATGAGAACCGGACGCGCTCTCACTGGTCAAGCAGTCGCTTGCTGTGTACAGGCTTGGCGACCCCGGGGTTCCTGATGTGGGGACTGGTAAGCGCCGCCATTCCCCTGTCAACGTAAGCTCTGGACGTGCTTCAGCGACCACTGTGCCGTGCAGTGGTGGAACTCTGTGTGCCACAGGGATCGTGGATCTTAGCTTGACCGCCTGGATAGTGAGGATGGTACAAACCTCTATAAAATGCCCTCAGTCGCGAGGTGTGCAGCACGATGATGAAATACATGGCTGTTGAGGTGGAACAGTTGTTATCGGACAAATTCTTGGGAACCTGTCGCACTTCAGTTGTTATCTAGACGTGCAGGGTTCTCTGTAGGTGGACTTTTATTTCCCTAGCTACTCAGGGGCTGAGACGGATCCTTCGAAATTTTCCATTCCTCCTCCCAGCGGGAAAGGTGGGCCGCTGGAAGGTACCAGCACCCAGTCTAATAAACAGGCTCGAGTAGCCAGACCTCCTGACTCAGGAGTTCTTTCTCAAGGTTTTTTCTCAAGTCACAGAACGCGTGCTGGTTATGAGAATGCATTTTTATATCTGAAAAGAAAAGAGGGTAGTTTTGACAAGGTTTCGCCATTTTACACACAAAAGGCTTAAAAGGGAATCTGCGCATTGTGCAACGGGACATTGCTAGTAGAAACTTCAAATTCCCAGCAAGCAACTAACCTCCAAAAAGCTTAATGTCTTAGGGAATATGCAATAGTAACTGAACTGCACAACACCTTGCACTACAGCAAAGGTGTTCTGACCTGCAGGGATCTAGTTGACATACCCAAGAACGAACGTGAGTGATCTCCAGAAAGTATAATCGATATGCAAAACTTCATGAAGAGGTTGTGTTACCAAATCCGACTCCTTTATCCTGAAATTCAGTAGCACGAAACTTAATGAGCACGTTAAGACAGGTTTCCTTTGTCTAAGTATACAGCCTTATGTCCCCAACCCAAGGGCTGTTTCAAATGCCAGCGCTTTCGGTATATTACACTTGGATGTAAGAGAGAAGTTAATTGTGGCAAATTTGGTGAGGTCGCCCGTCAAGGAGATGCTTGTTCGTCTCCTTTGAAGTGTGTTCATTACTCTGGGGCTCACCCTGTCTGGAGTAGGGACTGCAGCGTATATCTTGCAGAATAAATGATACGAAGCGTATCCTATATAATGAGGCCAAAAAGATGTGTAAAGTCGTGCTCCCCCCAACGTTCGCTACCTCCTTTGCTTTGGTTCTTACACAGCTAGCGGAGAAAGGCAATGCTGGTACACAAAAAAAAATGGCTCAAATGGCTCTGAGCACTATGGGACTTAACTGCTATGGTCATCAGTCCCCTAGAACTTAGAACTATTTAAACCTAACTAACCTAAGGACATCACACACATCCATGCCCGAGGCAGGATTCGAACCTGCGACCGTAGCGGTCGTGCGGCTCTGGACTGTAGCGCCCAGAACCGCTCGGCCACGCCGGCCGGCGCTGGTACACAAACGAAGGCTGCTAATGTCAGCATTAGTACCTGCGTTTGTCAATGCACTTGTGCTGCATCAACCCAGAATATCAGATATGGTTGTAGTTGCCGACACTGCGAAGCTCCCTGCCCCTCCAAAGATTCCATCTGGCCTACAGTCCAGCACTGCCACTACCTCTTCCGCAGTTGTGGTCCCAAAGCCTATTCAGACCAAAAAATGAAAGTAGACGGAGAAGAATCGCCCACTGACGGAGATAGGAAGTACACAGTCCGACGATGTCGACGTCATCCACTCAGACGCCTCTCTCGACTTTTCTTCAGAGGTGATGGACCCTGATGTCGAACTGTGGTGCTCAGCTCACTCTAAGACTGAGCCTCTACACGCTGCAGGCTCCCATCGCCGACAGAAAGTCAGGATGAAAGTGCTACTCCCGTGATAGCTCCTAAAATGGAGAATTAATGAGTTCAGGACACATGTGGAGAAAGTGAAACAACTAGCACAGGTATACCCTTAGTGCTTGTGTTTATTAGTCACACATTTTAAAGCCACTGACGCACCGCCTGGATGACCTGACTGGGGACAGAGCCAAGGCAGGGGCTGCTATGATTGTCAATAACACACACGATCCTCTGCTACCCTCTTGGTTACTGACGTACAATCAGTTGCCATTGCAGTTCATATGTGTCAGAAAATCGCTGTCTGCTCACTGTACTTATCTCCACAGTGTGTGATAGACTCTGATGCTTTCATAGGTCATACCTATTGAACAAGTCCCCCTCCCATTTCTTCTACTGGGTGATTTCAATGCCGGTAATGTATTATAAGGCTCGAGCGATTTTTGCCCCAGTGGTCGTGTCTTGGAGGACCTCATGATGTCTCCGTCAGGAGCTGTGCATCCTCAGTACAGTTGTTACTGGGTCGTCCCCAGCCGCTGACCTCCCTTTCTCGTCTCCTGCCCTTGCAGATTCAGCTCAGTGGGAAGCAATTGACCTTCATACCAGTGACCACTTCCCACTGTGGCTTCACCTACTGAATGGAGGTTTACTTGAAACAAAGCCGCTGAAATAAGGGTCGGCAGGACTAACTGGACGCCGTTCAGCAAGCTAGCTGTGTTTGAACACTGTGATAGCATCCAGGAATGGGTGGACCACATCACACGAGTGGGCCATCACGTCGCTGACTTAACCATCCCAAAGTCCTCAGGTTGTCTTAGGAGATATACTGTTACTTGGTAGACCAGTGAGTGACTTTCAGCAGTCTTGAACACGTGTGTGGCTCTTCGATAGTTTAAATGTCGCCCAATAGCAGACAACCACACAGCATTTCGGATCACGAGGTCCAAGGCTCGGCGTGTAATTGAGAAGAACAAGAAAAGATAGTGGCAGGCGTTACTGGACTCCACGAACAGTTGCACTTGTTCTGAAAATGTATGGGAAGCCATCAGCAGGATTCCTGGTAAACACAATCATTTGCTCTTAGCAGCAGTCCTGAAACAAGTGTTTCTCCAAACAACGCCCGAAGGCATCGCTCAGACGATGGCACAGCATTTTGTAGCGATAACTGCCGATGCCAGCCACAATCTGGCGTTTCGCTACTACCTTGCGACTGCAGCGAGGGACAAGTTGAATTTCAGATCCCACAAGTCTGAGTCTTACAACTGCCCTTTCTCCATATGGGAGCTGGAATCAGCAATGTCTGTGACTCGTGCTACTTCACCCGCTCACGACCAAATCGGGTTAAGCATGCTTCGACAGTTGTCAGCAGCGTCAAAGGAAATCCTCTTCCAATGTTTTGAATTAATATGGCAGACAGATCAATTTACCCAGGTCTTGAAAGAAACTATTCTGATACTTCTAGTCTAACCATAAAAGGACCGCACATGTCCCAGTAGTGACAGGAATGTCGCCTTAACGAGCTGTGTAGGAAAGACCCTGGAGCGAATGGTTAACCATCGTCTGGTCTGGTTGTTAGAGACCAGACAATTCCTTAGCCGCTCTCAGTATGGATTCCGGAGATTTTGGTCTACTATCGACAACCTGACACTACTAGAGGCGGCTTTTCAGCAGGCTTCCTTACGTAAACATCATAGTCTGGGTATATTTTTTTATATTAGTTAGGTGTACGACACTACCTGGAGACACACTATTCCGGTGCAGCTCCATGAATGGGGCTTTCGTGGTCACCTCCCCATCTTAATACTGTCCTTCTTGTCTAAGCACGTTTTAGGTCACGAGTCGGTGATGTGCTGTCGGATCGTTTTGAGCAGGAGAATGGTGTTCCTCAGGACAGTGTTTTAAGTGTTACCCACCTTGCCATAGCCACAGACAGAATCACGTTTACAGTAAGGAGTCCTGTATGGTGCTCCTTACTTGTGGATAATTGTGCTGTTTTCTGTTCCTCCTCCAGCGTTGTAAAAGCGACCCGTCAGTTGTAAATTACAGTGTGGAGGTTAGAGGAGTACGCTCTACTGACGGGTTTTAAGTTTTCTGCAGAAAAGTGTGCTTGCGTTCATTTTAATCGTTCTCATCATATTTTTAATTCACATGCTTTGCATATGAGGGACATCGCTCTACAATTTAAGGCTCAGGGAGGTTTCTGGGCCTCAATTTTTACTCCAAACTGTCGTCATTGCCATACCTGAGAGATATGAAAGCCAAACCCCAGAAGGCACTGAATATCATAAAGTACCTTAGCCACAGGTCTTGGCTAGCAGACAGGGCGCGTCTGCTCAAGTTTTACAGGGCATTTGTGCCTTCATGGCTAAACTATGGACGCACAGTGTATGCGTCGGCAAGGCCTTCTTTGCTGAAGATTATTGACGGGTGCTTGCAGAACTCGCCCCGTACCCAGTCTCTGTGTTGAGGCTGGGTAACCGCCACTCACCATCCGGGAGCCCTCCTCATAGTGCGTCAGGCATGTAAGTTCCTCGCAACTCCAAATTCACCTGCATAACATACTGTTGCTCGTCTATCTTTGGAACGCCTTTTCTCTAATCGACCTCGACCAATAATGCCATTTCGGGATCCATGTGAGGCTTGAGCTGGAGCGACTTGGTGTGGAGCAAGTACAACCCCTAATCCATGGTTTTAACCGTATGGCAACCTGGTTACTGCAGAGGCCCAGATTAATTTTAGATTTAGTGCAGTATAGCAGAAGCTGCACTTCTGCATATGTTTTTTATACTTTATTTTATGCTCTTTTAAATGAGCTCCACAACTCTACAGCTGTGTTTACACATGGTTCGAAACAGGGGAACTCCGTTGGTGGCTCTGTTGTTTTCCCTGATCGTATCCTCAAGGTCCGACTGCTCACGACTTTACTGCTGTCCTCGACGTGGAAATGCATGCGATCTTGCGGTCACTGGAGCAGATGAGACGTGTTTTGAGTGCTAAATTCCTTGTTTATTCCGATTCTATAAGTACCCTTCACTCCCTACAACGTTTGTTCGCAGCAGATAAAATAGTCCACAATACCCATGATGCACTCCTTCAACTACAGCGGCTGGGGAACTAGGTGTCTTTCTGCTGGGTACCACATGGGTATTGCGTGGAACAAAATGACGGATGTAGCAGCCAAGGAGGCGTGTAGCGATCCTCAGTTATTTCAGTGCGTTATCCTCCAGCACTCAATGACCTCATTGTTGAGGCACAGTGTCATATATGAAAAAAAAGCACTCCGTCTTCAGGCCAGAAGTGGCCCATCGGGACCATCCGACCGCCGTGTCATCCTCAGCTGAGGATGTGGACAGGAGGGGCATGTGGTCAGCACACCGCTCTCCCGGTCGTTATGATGGTTTTCTGTGACCGGAGCCACTACTATTCAGTCGAGTAGCTCCTCAGTTGGCATCACGAGGCTGAGTGCACCCCGAAAAACGACAACAGTGCGTGGCGGTTGGATGGTCATCCATGTAAGTGTCGGCCACGCCCGACAGCGCTTAACTTCGGTGATCTCGCGGGAACTGGTGTATCCACTGCGGCAAGGCCTTTGGCCGGTGTCATATGCCTATGAGAAAATGAGTCGCTGGAAGTGATTGATAATAAGCTGCATCTAGTAAAACCCACTACGCAGCCGTGGCATACTTCCTTTTGGCCCCGAAGAGGGGATGAGGTCCTGTTTATTCGTTTTCTCATTGGCCACAGTCTTCTGACTTATGAGTTCTTGCCCTCTGTTTCTGAGTGATATTGAAACAAAGGTGCTGAGAGTTTTAAGATTTTGTGAAGTGTTCAATTCGTTTTACAAAATTTTAGGGACATGTTCTTAATGTGTTAACAATGTGTCTGGCACACCCATGTGGTCAGCCAGTCACATTTCATTGTGCTTTTGTTTTAGCTCTTCTGTGGTTTTACTTCTGTTTTTATCGTATGTATAGCACCTTTCACTCGTCTCAGTTTTATCAAAGCCTGTGAGATAGAGTGATTATGTGGACCAACGCGAGTGGGCTGGAAATAAGTGTCATATTTTAGGTTCTCTCCTCACTACGTGACAACGATTTTTGACATTTTATTCACATTCGTTTCTTTTAATATGTGTAAGGGCGCTGATAACCTCGGCACTGAGCACCTGTAAACTCCATACACATACACCGACTTACCCACACACCCACTCACCCACTCACCTAAACACACACAGACAAACACACACACACACACACACACACAGACCTGGACGACAGATGACAATTTTCTATCACTAAATTTAAGCAGATACCACTCATTGTATTAGAGCGCACAATCCGGTAATGTGTCTCCTGCACTTGTATGCAGTAACTCCGTCAGTTCTCCTAGCACTGGGTCGGAAGCCCATCTGCTGTTTGTCTATTGGCGTACAAATGGCTCTGAGCACTATGGGACTTAACATCTGAGGTCACCAGTCACCTAGAACTTAGAACTACTTAAACCTAACTAACCTAAGGACACCACACACATCCATGCCCGAGGCAGGATTCGAACCTGCGACCGTAGCGGTCGCGCGGTTCCAGACCGAAGCGCCTAGAACCGCTCGGCCACATCGGCCGGCGGTTCCAGACCGAAGCGCCTAGAACCGCTCGGCCACATCGGCCGGCTATTGACGTACAGGTAGACCATTAACTACTATATTCTATCTGCATACATCTATAAGAAGCTACTCATACCCCGAAAAAAGTGCTGTATTAAAACAGCGGAAGCGTTATTGTCCGCAATGCCGTCAGCGGTACATTCTGTCGCACGGCTACTTGGTACTCTGTCACACAACTCGCGGAATTTGCCAGTAAATTAACCTGTTACGTTATTATTCACAAGCACTTTTTTGCGGAATATGCTATGAGGCCATTAATTCATACACAGGACACGTATTCTACCTCTCGAAACGAAGCTACACTATAAATCTACTTTAGCGAAACCAGCCTGCTTTGGTAGTTCTATAAAGTTTTTACATGGTAGAGTACAATGTTTGGTTGGAGGCAACATCCCTCATATACAGTGACACCTAGGGTTATACTGTCGATAAGAATGTTTAACGTGGGTGGTCTCCAACTGTAGAGAAAAAATTATATATCATGTATTATACTGGATGAACATTGATAAAAACAGGGACGGATTCCTGATTGGAAATGGAGGAAAAAAGGTCCTATAAACATACATCCGGAAACGGACGGATACGTGGTGTGCGTGCAACGACAACAAATCGTCTCAAAACACAGTACAGAACTGATCGCACCAACGTCACAACAGACGTTCAAAGAGGCCTCCGTGGGATTGCAGGTAATAGGGATAGTAGCGGTTCTCATACAGCATACACTTAATCGTATTTTGGCTTACACCATGTTTGCAGGCCACTTGCCTCAAACTTGTACTAGGGTTCGTCTCGATGTCATGTAGAACCCGGACCTCCAAATCTGGTGTATGCAAAGTCTGACGCCTCTTGTGTTAAACGTCTGTCTGAAAGAGCCCATGATCTCACAAACGCCAAAATCGACCTTGAAATGTTATTTTTTGTGGTTGGTGTCTGTGAGGGCATTTGTTTTCGTATAGCCGTGTCGCCTCTCGATCATTTCCATCTGCTTGGCTGTACACAAACACCATATCGGCTTGTTCCCGACAGGAATATCGGACCATTCTGATGCTTCCAGTACGCTGCGTCAGTCACAAAGCCGTCGCTATAGTTTGTCGGTTTTACTGATGTTCATCCTGTTTATGTCAGATCACAAGCCCAGGAGTGGCCAACGTCATTGATAACTACTTTATAGCATTAATAAAGTGGCCAGACACGTGGCTGAAGATGGTACTACCTGGCTGGAGACCACTACAGAAGGGATCGTGTGTTTGGTCCATGCAAGAGACTGTTTAGGTACGTACTTGATGACTTTCCAACTACTCTGTTGTGGAACATAATTACGTCACTTCGGCAATTATTGGTAATTCCGCACCGCTGTTGCCGCAGTAATCACCTTATTTTCCGTGTATTACGAAGTCGATAGCTTCGGCCCTGCAAACTGGCACTCTCATGCTGTCACACTGCAATGTTGAAGTGCTGTACCTGGTAATACATATTTAGAGCCATTTTGTTTAACCATTGCTTATTGGACGTGGACGATATGATTGAGGGCTTCACATTAAGCGTATATTTCACCTGGGGCAACATCATGGGCACTAGAATCTCTAACGTAATTTCCGATTACGATGCACTGATTTTGTTAGAACACAACGACTTCTACAACTACATTTCCATACGTCATGGAGAACAGCATCACTTTAATTCGTGTTGTGCCATTTATGTAGCCTTTATGGCAATAGAGGGTGGTCATACAAAGTCTTGCGTTAAACGTTAGGCGTATTATGATATTTCTTTCTGTTGCAAGACGTAAGAAGTCAAATTTTCGTGGCGATTTTGTTTGTATTACGATAGCTTTGTATTTTAATGAGTTAAACAGACAGTTTAAATTCGGCAGTGTTTAATTTGTGCCAGAAAAGTGCGAGGTGTCTCGCAATATATTATGGTACGTAGTTTTCTCCGAAATATCTCCTCTGGCATTGTCTTTGGAAACGTCACTTTTCCCACAGTTACCGTCTTTGGTCGTGCGTTTACAAGCTGTAACCTACATATTCTTCTAGTGTCTAAGTAATATTTTTGGTAATAAAAAACTCTATTCTTTCCTTTTCTTAATAAGACAATTGTGTTGTGTTTGTAGTGGTGTAGTAGGTTACAGGTTTATTTTTCTCAAGGCTTATTTTCCGGAAATGAAACTGCACAGATCTCTTACTCACTTTGCATATTTATAATCGTTAAAGGTGCTGATGTAGCTTTTTAGAATATTGTGAACAATAATATCGGAGAAATGTAGTCCATCAAGCATTTAGGGAGCCTTCAGACTGCAAACTGTGGATACTTACATAGCCTTTAGTAGGCCTGTTTCATTTGTAATAACAGAAGTAGCTGGCAATGAATATCTCCGTTTACATTTTCGTAGTGAGTAAAGTGATGGATTATATCTGTCCCTCCTAAACTGGTGATTGAGAACTATTTAAAAATACTGAAACATACACTTTGAAGTTGTATTGTGAGCAGTAGAATTCAGTTTCTGTGTTCGTCTGCTTTGCTAACATGTATTGTTCTGCAGTTATAAGCCTGATCAGGGTCGTTCTACGATATCGAATTTTTAGGCCCAAGCCTGGTCAGAGCAGTTCCACTACATGGAATTCTTAGATCCAATTTTTAAAATGTCAATTGTTATAATTTACCATTGGGGCAAATACTTCAGAATTTTGGCCGTAATTTGACGGATATGTGTACATATGTAAATTAATCACGCTTTCTTTTACATTACAGAGTTTTTTCCAATATTGTGGCATCAAACTGTTTTTCCGTGTATGAATTCCAACTAGCAATTTAAGCATCGTACTTTTTCTAATGTCTTAGAAATGTTTTATTTGAGGTTGTGTTGTCGGTAATTACGTTCAGTATGGCTGCTTTGCTAATGCGTTGCAACTTACCATTGGCGTACATATTGAAGTATTTTGGGCAGTAATCTGACGAACATGTGTGTATGTGGAAGTTAACTAGTGCTTTCTTTTACGCTGCAGATGGTTTTTTTTTTTTCAACAATGCAACATCAAACAGGGTTTGTCATATACTGATTTCTGCTAGCACTGTAAACGCTGCTGCTATATTTTGCAGACATTTATAATATTGGCAACATCTTAGATCCTGAAAATAATTAGTTTACTATCTGGTGCGTTTCTAACTGCTATTCAAGCCACTAATAGGTGTGGTACAAAGATCGAACTATGATCACGATTTTACAGTGCAGTCCTCTGCTGGTGACTGGAGGAAATGAAATTTGTTATTATTTTGCTTTTTCTCGGTTTGTGGGATGGCATTTAAATTAAAATGCTTGTTCAACAAATACGAATTCCCAATTTGATATTTCTATGTTCTAAGAAAATGCCGGTTTTAATTATTTATAGGGTGATATCGATCTTTCAGTGTAGTCATCTGCTGGTGACTCGAGCAAGTAGAAAGTGAAAGTGGACTGGATGACTTAGTTTCCTTCGAGGCGTCCGGACTTCGAGTATTACAAAGCCAGAGGCTACTTCACGTGCTCGAGCAATAGGATGCAGTTATACAAACGTTTCCAAGTTTTTTGAACTTTTGGTAAGAATTGTTAATCACAAGTTGTCTGCAAAATGCATTTATAATTGTGAAGAAATAGGGATATGTCAACTCAATGCGGCATTCGAAGGTAATTGCTTCCCGAAGAAAGAGTCGTGTAGGCATACTTACGTCATCATAGAGGAGAGAAATCGTAACAGCAGCAATATGCGTATGAGCTGTCGGAGCCCAAGCGCTTTCTTACCTGATCTTTACTGGGACAAAGATGCAGAAGGAGTTAGAATTGAGCCTCCTCCTGCTGGCTGGGCAGAATGCAGTGAATCAGACTGGTTGAGCACTGAGATTTTTACCATGTGGTTCAAGAAATTCGTAATGTTTCCCGGGTCAATAAAACAAAATGTGATGCTATTGATTCTAGATGGCCACTGAAAGCACACCAGAAATTTCAATGTCATTCACTTCACGATAGAACATGGTGATGTTTTGTCACGTCTTCCACCCCATTCTTCTCACAGGCTGCAGCTTCGTAATGTGTTTACTGCTAATGAAGCCTAAAGGGCGTACTATGAGAAGAAACTCGAAAGTAGCTCAGATCGTACATAATAGTTCACAAAAATGTGTAATAATATTATAAACAGTTTTAGAAATGAGTATATTTTCATAAATACTTCAAAGTATAGCGGAGCTCTAAAAAGTCCATGAATTTCGTACTAACCGACCGAAATCAGAATAAACATTGCCAAATAACGAGATGGAATGGCAAATTTCGATTGACGAACGATGAAATCGGAAATTTCGATTGATTCAGAAACCCCACAATCCTGGTTTTTGTTGTAGGGTCTATAAATCGTCTGTAGTTCAAATGTTCAGCGAATAATGGTACCCCCTTATGGAATTCTCACCAATGCCTCCACATATAAGCGCGCATCTCCTTATATTTTAAGTTTCGGTACAAATAATAAAAAGTAATCTTTCCAATCACAAAAGAAACCTATGTCACGGATACCCTGCAAAAATAAGTGAACATTTTCATCAGGTTTTCCCATACATGAATGGATATAAGCAACTGCTAGAGAAGTGCTGGTTACATATGGGGGCAGCGGTTTTGATTCCTGTTTCGCTTCTCTCCGCTCCACCGCAAGGTTCGTAATTCTCTCTGATAATGCTCTTAAACGGTTTGTTTCGCTATCTGGAAATAAACAGTATCACACCTTACAACCATGAGGCAGATTTTTAAAAAGCGGCGACGCTTATTAATGAGAACACAATACAATGTTTTACGAGTAAGTCAAAAGGGGTGATATAGGATGAGATATCTGTAGAAAGAGATACTAATGTCATATTCAATTTATTCCACATTAAATTTGTCAACATTTGAAAGTTGCTTTCCTAAAAAAAATTAACTGGAAGATCGATTTAAAAAAAATTAAGTCCTGAATAACTAAGAGAATTAAAAATTTCATGTAAGAGGGACAGGGAAATTTATGTAAAAGCCAGAGTAAGTCAAGATCCGACATTACTTGCACACTACACAAAATACTGTAATGTTTTAAGGAAAGTGATTAAAATATCCAGAACTATGCATGCCTGACAGAAATAAATAATGCCGTTAATAAGATTAAAACGACATGGGACATCGTCAGACGGGATAGCCGGTCAGTGTAAAAGATTCCATAACAATTAAACTAAATGACAATGCTGTGACTGATAATTCATAAGTTGCAAGTAGTTTTAACAATGATTTTTTAAATTTAGAATCAAATATAGGATTAAATCGATCAGCTGAAGAAGCAAGAGAATATATTAAAAATGTCATTCCACAAAACTTTAAGCAACTACAAGTATCACCAACAGCCTCCACTGAAATTAATACAATTGTAAAAATTATAAAAAACAAAAATTCAAATGGGGTTGATGGAATTTAAAACATAATTCTAAAAAGTTGTTCTGACTTAATAAATAATGTCCTTAGTGATATATGCAGTGCGACACTGGCACAGGGAATTTTTCTCAACAGGTTGAAAACCGTATTTATTAAACCACTTCATAAGAAAGGTGACAAGACAGTTTAAGCCATTCGAAAAAGCAATGTACGCAAGAGAAGTCGCAGACTTAAGTGGAAACAATTTACTTAGCATAACACAGTTAGGGTTCCAGAAGGATTGCTCGACTGAGAATGTTATTCATTCAGCAAATAGTACAAGCCTTAAATAATAGTATATCGCTAGCTGGTATTTTCTGTGATCTTTCCAAGGCGTTTGATTGTGTAGATCACGTTACTCTCTTTAGAAAAACTCAAATTTTATGAAACTGATGGCTTTACACACACCTGGTTTGAATCATACTTAACAAACAGAAAGCAAATAGCTGTCCTGAATAACTCTGGCAATGTTGGAAAAGCAAAAAAAAAAAAAAATAGTGACTGGGGAAAACTCACAAAGGGAGTCCCACAGGCTTCATTGTTGGGTTCACTCCTATTCCTCATATATGTGAATGACCTTCCTCTCAACATTCAACAAGCAAAACTGGAATTTTCTGCAGACGATACTTGTGTTATAATGAATTCCATTAGACAGAAAGCAACGGAAGAATTGATAGAAAATATTTTACGGGGAAATATTAAGTGTTTCTCAGAAAATAGACTGTCCCTAAATTTGGAAAAACAAACTGCATTCAGTTCTGTACAAGAAATAAGTCATACTGATCATTGATTTAGCATATGAGCAGGAGTCAGTAATTGGGGTAGAATACTTCAAATATTTGGGTGTACATATTGATGACAACTTCAACTATAAGTATCATATTACTGAGCTTCTCAAACAATTAAATTCATCTACTTCCGCTCTTCACACAATTGCTAATCTTGAAAACAGGCGTATCAACCTCCTGGCATATTTTGCATATTTCTACTCAATGATGAAAGAAATAATTTTCCGGGGTGACTCATCGCTTAGAAAGAAAGTACTGATTGCACAAAAGTGTCCAACCGTGCAGTTCGAACGCCCTAACGCAAAACGTTCAAAAGTTATGACGATTTTATTTCGTATACGAGTAGTTCAATAATTTCACCCTGTACATACTTACAACTCTAGAGGAAAAATGACCTTTATTACTCACTGTTAAAGCTGTCAGTGGCTCAGAAAGGAGCAGAATATACAATAACAAAAAAATTTTATCATTTGGCCGATAACATAAAATGTCTGATAGGTAGTCGATCAAGTTTTAAAATTTAACTTTCAAATCATTGCTCCTGGACAACTTCTTCTATTCCACTGATAAAATTATACTTAAAAAGTGGTAGTCAGTACAAAAAAGTATGCAGTTACAGAAGTAAGACTGAAAATAATAATTTGTTCATTAATGTTAACACTAATCATATACACACATCCTGTAAACTGACTCGTTCCTCGTTATTTCGATAAAAGAATCGCTCAAATGATCTATGAAATACGTAACTAATTAACTCTGCCTACAGACCTCGTTAAAACGTGTACAAGCAATGGGAGGGACAGACCTATCGACCCTGCCCTCCTCAGCAGACACTAGAGTAGTTCAGTCTGATTTTGTTGGGTTTGTTTCCTCATGACCTATCTGCGTTTCTTTATCTATTCTCGGAGGGGCAAGGATTTGCTGCTGGAATCCGTCACGTTGCTTCTCCAGTTCTCTACTCTTTGTTACAAACTCATCCTCCTTTCCCATCGGTATCCCTGTATCCAATTTTTCACTAAAATCTGGTCTTACTGCGGTGGTTCTACCCCGCAGCTGGTCTTTCTGAGCGAACGGTACCCTGTTTTCTTCTCTCAATTTAGTAATTCTCTCTCCTAATCTTTGTTTTTATGCCAAGTCTCTCTATTTGCCTTTGGTAAACTTCGCTTGGGCTTAACTGCGGGCTCCTAGACGAGCTTAGCACTTTACTTTTCGATTTCATTTTGGGAGGCATGATTTCAGTAAATAGGTACCTAACAACTTACAAATGAATTAGAGGAACTGACACAAGCTCCGTGGAGGTGAGGTCTCCTACTTCATCAGGTCGTCACGTGACAGTTCGGCGACAGCTGACAAAGGCGTCGGCTAGCGTCACTTAATATTTGACTTCGTTTGAAGATGGCGGTGGCAGTGCGTAACAAGGGAAATGTCGACGTCGGCAGCATGTGGGCGGCGCTGAGGTGGAGGTGGTGTCGGAGGCGGAGGAAATTGGCAGCTACAGCTGGTGAGGTGGCAACGACCCTGGTGCCGTCGCCCTGGACCGTGACGGTGACAACAGCAACGGCAAACGGGAAGAGCGAATGTACCCCGGCATCGGGCAACGCGACGGCGGTGTCGATGTGTCGGCAGGACTCAGCCGTCCACGGCTAGCGAGGAGGCAGCTCAATGGATACGGCGCAGCACAGCACCGACGCACGCACCCGCGCGTGTTTGTACTGCGCTTGCAATGTTCCGTACCGGGCGGCGCAGCAAGGGCACAGGATGCTGACTAACATCAGCCAGAAGCAACTACCGGCCGCACCAAAAATCGCGCTGGGTACTCGACCAGGTTAGCACGAGTTAACGGCGGTATCTCACTCCAGAAAGGATCAGAGGCGAGTTCAGATCCCACTTCCGACACCAGATCGTGCATGAGGGTGTTGGTCAGGGCGCAGGAATGGAAGCAGTTGTGGGTTTCCGAGCTGTTGGAGGCTCTGTAATGGCGTGTGGCATGTGCAGTTGGTGTGATATGGGACCCCTGATACGTCTAGATACGACTCTGAAAGTATCCTGCCTGATCACCTGCATCCTTCCATGTCCATTGAGCATTCCGACGGACTTAGGCAATTCCAGCAGAACAATGAGACACTCCACACGTCCAGAATTGCTACAGAGTGGCTCCAGGTACACTCTTCTGAGTTTAAAAATTTCCGCTGGCCACCAAACTTCCCAGACAAGAACATTATTGAGCATATTTGGGATGCCTTGTAACGTGCGTTTCAGATGAAATCTCCACCCCATCGCACTCTTACTGATATATGGACAGCCCTGCAGGATGCATGGTGTCAGTTTCCTCCAGCACTACTTCAAACGTTAGTCTAATCCATGCCTCATGTTGCCGTACTTCTACGTGCTCGCGGGGCCCCTACACATTATTAGGCAGGTGTACCAGTTTATTTGGCTCTTCAGTGTATGTCTAATGATATTGTTTCAAAAATAGTCTAGGAAACAATTTGGGCGCTTTTTCTAAAGGGAAGGTGAGTGTTGCACCGCGGCTTAGAATTCTGTGTGAACGTATAATTTTTTAAGGTTTCCCCCCTGCATGCAGACAGCTGAGCCAAGACAGGCACAAACGTAGTGTCCCAATCTGCCAATACTGCAAGTAGCGGGCCACGCAACTGGGTCATTGCCTCACAACTCTCAAGCTGAGAGCGCCACCTGAGGCCGCAGCAGAATAACCACACAATAATGTCATGAAATAAGACCATATAACACACGTGGAAGAGAGCCTCCAAAAGATACAGACGTTTCAGAAAGGGCCAAGCCGAAGATCTGAAAGCCACTTGGAACACCAGGGTGCGCTACAGATCACTGGCAAGCCTAGAAAATGGGATCAAATCAACTCATTGATGGAGCTCGTTAACTTCACAGGCATGAGCTAACCAGTATAAATACTTGAACCTCTGAAACTCATTCATTCTTTCATCAATAATCAGTCATAAGTCATCAGCCAGTATGGCAGTCTTGCAATTTACAGTGAATCCATATCGCAGCTGCTCCATGACATATCGCCTTTCGTTCTTCTGATGATTTCAATTATGAGACACCACCAAGCCACTCGGATGCACTCAAGTGCCATGGAATACAGCTTCTGCCCAGCTTGCTGCCACTGACTTGGGCACCTTCAACCAACAACCCAGTGGGGGTTAACAGAGCATAACCTCACACCTTCCAGGAGAGATGTATTCTTCCTGCCCACTGGCTGTACCTGTGAACAGTAACCTATGTCTTGGCCGTCTCTTATTTGAAGCGTAGGGCATACTTCTGCATGGCTACCACCATACCGTGCAGAGCTGTTTTAGCTGGCCAGGGGGCTAACTACGAAGTCTACGAGGGTACCTTGGTAGAACGGCCAGCCACGGTGTTAGCGAATAGGCTGAACGGGCAACGCCTACAGACCGCTGGGTCGGCATCCTGCTCGACACTGCCTTCAGTGAGGTTCCTGACCACCTCAAGCGACGTCGACGTCCGCTAGGCTAGGTTAGTCAGCAAGTACTGGCCAAGAGCGCCACCCCTCTCGCTAAGCCACGTAGAAGCTTCCAGCATTGTATAAATCACGACAATAAACACACTATAGCCATCACTGTCTCAGTGATGTTCTCGGGCGTGTCACCGGGCCACACTGCCGTACTCTGAACTTGGCATCCTACACACGTAGAGTCCACAGCTCCCTGAATCTTCACATCTTATAGAATCAGTGTGCTGTCAGTCTGTCTTTTTCTCCGTCTGTTAAGACCCGTTCTCCTCAGGAAAGTTGAAATTTATGTCAAATACTAAGGTCTACGGTCTCTTGACGGTGTAAGTCAATACGGTCAAAAGATATGAGTGTCTGTTAAGATCCCGTTTTCTCATAAACAGGTAGAGATTTCAAGACGAAATTTATTTCAAATACTGAGGTCTATCGCTTCTTTTCGGTGCGAATATTTTAAGCTTCTAAGTCAATCAAAGATACGGCCACTTATGTCACATATTTTGATACTCGCGGACTCACCAAAACCTATAGAAGAACTACCTATGTGTATAATTATGTTTATTACGTTTGTACGGAACAATTCCTACTCGCACTTGTCCGGTTTTTATGGGTTACGATGTGGTAGCGCATTGTAACCCATAAAAACCGGACAAGTGCGAGTAGGAATTGTTCCGTACAGCGTGCAGGTGGGGAAGCCCTTAAAATGAGAAGAAATTGGACGAATGAACTGTCTTGCCCGTTCCCCCAACCTAAATCTCATCGAAAATATGTGAAATGCGTTGGGGAGACGTATTGCAGGACGTCCGCATGCACCAACGATCATCTAGCACTTGTCAAATTATGGTCAACGTTCCATTGACCTATGTTACTTGGCAGCGACACATCATGCAAAAGTTACTTTCATCCTTAAGCTTTGCAGACAAGTGTACATTCCTTACCATGCCATGTGCCCCTAACGGCACCATACGGCGTTCAATCTCGCGGCGTGCAGTGGTCTAAACGTCTTGGTTCATCAGTGTACTTTAAATCTGAGGAAAAAAATTCATAACTGGCACTATGTTGGGCAGTAACACATTCCCTAAAATAACTCTTTCCCCACCCCCAACAATCAAAAGTGATCTGGAACAAATTGCATACACTGTCTGACAAAGAAAGTGAAGGACTCAGAAGCCATGTTCTGATGTCAATGTAACATTGCACACACACACACACGACATCGACGGATGTGTAATTGATCAGAGTTGTAATTCTCTGTCACAGATGGAGTAACCACCAGAGTAAAACGTATCTAATTGTGGGTCTCCCATTGGTCGAATCGTGCAATATCCGGAATTATGTCATTCTTGTGTGACTGGTAGGGTACATAAGGGGCATGAACAGCGTCATATGTTGAGTGATCACTGTGAAGGTCTTGAAGATGCTGCGTACTAGTATGAGACAGAGATATCAGTACCTGCAAGAGTTTGAAAGAAGTCTCATTGTGGGTCTCCCATTGATCGAATCGTGCAATATCCAGTGTTATTGCATTCGGATGTGACAGTGACCCTATGTTGGACCGCACGGGAACGTTACGGCGGGCATACTCGTCGACCTTGTCTAACCATCGACGTATTTTAGACCAAGCACATCGTGATCTTTCACGTCTGCCACTGCCATCCTTATGTGTCTTCCCCCACCATTTGTCAGACACTAATAGTAGCCTTACTACGGGATTACCGTTGCGTGCGTATGCTGCCGTTAACACCACAAAACAAAAGGCAGAATATGGAGTGGCGCTCGTGCACACATTGCAACTGTGTCTAAGAACCGTCTGCGTGATGTTGAGATACTCTCGTGGCCACGAAGATTCCCAGAGCTGTTTCTGATGGAAGTTGTGTGGGACCAGCTCGAACGTTAACTCCATCCTGTGCCAATAGCCAGGATACCAAAGATCAGTTACAACAGTTCTGCGCCGACTTGCCTCAGGAGAGGATACAATGGTTTTTTATGACACCCTTCCAAACGCAGTCAGTGCAGAAATCCAGGCCAGAGGGGATGCAACGTCATACATAAAAGTGGGCTTATACTGCCAAATTCTCTTCAAGTGTGGCTTGATTTTCTAATCACTGAAACAGCATCTCATACCCTCTCAGACACTGAAATATCATGTCGTTTCCTTGTCCCCTTCTAGGTGCTCACTTTTTTGTCAGGCAGTGTACTTCATGCATAAGCTGACGACTTTATTCTGGACAAATACTTCTAGTTTCTGTAGGATCAACTAGCGTTCTTATAGCTATGATTGTTGATATGACTTCTTAAAATGAATAGAATTCATGAAATACGAAAATATGTTGTTTTTACGTTACCTGGTATGTGTGCGTCCTTGAAATGACCTTTGCCACGTTTCCACTCAAACTCACTAGGTGGAAGGGCTGTGCTTAGCAACACACTGTGTTTTTGGCTGATTAGTTACGATGACATAGTGGATAGTGATGCTGATTGTGACGAAAGAGTGAGCATAAAGTACTGCGTTAAGCTTGGAAAACCCCTAGTGAAACGTGGACAATGATTGAGTTAACATATTCAGGCGAGGTATTTTCAAATGGCTCTGAGCACTATGGGACTCAACTGCTGAGGTCATTAGTCCCCTAGAACTTAGAACGAGTTAAACCTAACTAACCTAAGGACATCACATACATCCATGCCCGAGGCAGGATTCGAACCTGCGACCGTAGCGGTCTTGCGGTTCCAGACTGCAGCGCCTTTAACCGCACGGCCACTTCGGCCGGCAAGGTATTTTCAAGAAGTCGTGTTTTGGAGTGGCACAGAAGGTCTCGTGAGGGCAGAGATTCAGTGCAGCACGATCCCAGAGGTGGTCACCCGTCTACAGCGCATGTTGATGAAAACTTGTAGCGTGTAAGGCAGTTATTGCAAATAGACCGTCAGGTAACTGAGCGTGCGATATCAGAGCAACTTAATTTGAATCTTTATTTGTGTCATAAGGTTTTACGTGAAGGTTCAGGAAACGAAAACTTATTGCAAAACTCATCCCTCACACTCTAACGAACAGAAAGAAGAATGACGAAGAATTTCCGCTGAACTACTGGCAAGAGCCAGACGTGATCCTTCATTCCTACCAATGATAATTGCTAGGAATGAAAGCTGGTGCTACGTATGACTCTCACATGAAGTATCGAAGTACTGAATGGCGGAGCCCTGGATTACCTGCCTCGGCAACAGTTAAATGACAACCTTCGAGAACAGACACATCGTTGATCGCATTCTTGATAGTACAGGATTAGTTCAAAAATGGTTCAAATGGCTCTGAGCACTATGGGACTTAACATCTCAGGTCATCAGTCCCCTAGAACTTAGAACTTCTTAAACCTAACTAACCTAAGGACATCACACACATCCATGCCCGAGGCAGGATTCGAACCTGCGACCGTAGCGGTCGCGCGGTTCCAGACTGAAGCGCCTAGAACCGCTCGGTCACAAGAGGCCGGCTAAAGGATTAGTTCATCATAGGTATGTTCCCCCAGGTCTAACAGTGAACCAGACTCCTTACACCGAAGTTCTGAAGCGATTGCGACAAGCCATTCGACGTCGCTGTTTTGATTTGCAGCATTCTCAGGACTGGTTCTTACTGCGTGACAATGCAAGACCCCATACTACTGCCGGCCGTTGTGGCCGTGCGGTTCTAGGCGCTTCAGTCTGGAACCGCGTGACCGCTACGGTGGCAGGTTCGAATCCTGCCTCGGGCATGGATGTGTGTGATGTTCTTAGGTAAGTTAGGGTTAAGTAGTTCTAAGTTCTATGGGACTGACGACCACAGATGTTAAGTCCCGTAGTGCTCAGAGCCATTTGAACCATTTTCGAACCCCATACTACTTAGACATTCTATTATTGCCATCCCACATCCGCCATATTCACCCGACTTCTCACCTTGCGTATGTTTTCTTCTCTCCGCGAAAGGAAATGCGACTGAAAGGAAAGTCCCATCAAGATATCGCAGACATCCAATGAGCTGAACAAATGAGCTTACAAGCATCGCAGTAGAAAATTTCCCTGTTTGATTCAAAGACCTCCAGAAATGTTGACAACTGCGTACAAATAACCAAGGGGACTCCTTCGATAGCAGCTAGGATCTTTACTTCGTAAGAGCGATTTTCTATTTTTAAAACAACCTGTCCTGGAAGTTTTCTGCCAAAGGGAGCATTTTGTCTCTAATACCGATCTACATCGTCACAAATCATCGCCAAATCACCACCACATTCATTGCTAACGATCAGTCACGTTTATTATGTTCTCCACTGTCTGTCCATTGTTAGTAATTTTATCTTAACATTTTAGACAGTCACATTATTATAATTATTATTTATTACTGTATGTCAAACAACAACTTAATTATTATTTTAGTGCAATAAAATCTTTCATTGCAGCAAAATAGAGGTGCTGGTTAAAATAGTTGTCTGAATGAACCTCATATAAGTGCTTCAAAAATAATTGTCAAGTTTAGACAACCAGTACACGGAACTACAGGCTTTCACTGGTTCAATGACACACAATTGGTATATCAAATCCAGCTCTTGCATTGTCAGCTTTTACGGCTTGTTTTCGCTTCTGATTCAGTGACCGACCTATTTTTGCCAGGCTTTAACAAACGTGTCATCTGATTATATGTCCAGCTCCAACCTCGACATTTTGTCCCCCGGGAATCGGATCAATGGCGAACACTGAACTGGTTTGGCCGCATGTGAGGAAAGCTACAGTACGTTCGTCAAATGATTTGCGCGTGACGTTAACTTCATCCCTTGCGTCTGTAACTAGTTTCACATTGTACCGAAACAGATGTTTCACGGGCAGATACGTACTCGATACGATTGCGTATTACATACATTCCAGTGCTGTCCTCGTGCTTCAGATATTCCCTTCAGTGAAAATTGAATATCCATCTACGCAAGTGGCATAATCAATGTAATACTTGTTATTTTCTTATCGTTTTAAAATTCCTAAATACAATGGTACACAAGTAAAATCTGCAATATTTACACATAGATTACATAGTTCCACAAATTTTTGTTTTGAAAATTGTTATTTACGTGATCCTAATGTTCTGTGATGCAAAGTTCGGAAATGACACCGGTTCTCTCCATTACAAAGTAACGATGAATTTTCGGAAAATAAGTACTAATCACGTATATTCCGGAATTTTATTAAAAAATTACTTTAAGAGAAGGCGTAAATCTTAATGTTTCTCCTTTTCCTCCTCAAAACTCCTTTTAAAAACTTTTCTTTCGTGAGCTACCCGAGGACACTCCCTGTGCAGCATCCAGCAAAAGTCAGCTATCATACTAACATCCCATCGGACCTCGTACCGTCGTTCCATTTCTTTAATCCCTTAGTGGAACATTTCTCCCTGTTTCTCGCTGACAGCACCTAGATGCTCTAGAACGTAGCTGACATGAGGTTTCAGACAGTGCAGCTTCAAGGTCACTGAGTCATACAGCACGTTCTTGTACTAGGGTATTTGTAGATCCAAGAACTTTTTGATAAGTTCTTTAAAAGATATCAGACATGATCTTTCAATGTACACTACTGGCCATTAAAATTGCTACACCACGAAGATGACGTGCTACAGACGCGAAATTTAACCGACAGGAAGAAGATGCTGTGATATGCAAATGATTAGCTTTTCAGAGCATTCACACAAGGATGGCGCCGGTGACGACACCTACAACGTGCTGACATGGTGAAAGATTCCAACCGATTTCTCATACACAAACAGCAGTTGACCGGCGTTGCCTGGTGAAACGTTGTTCTAATGCCTCGTGTAAGAAGGAGAAATGCGTACCATCACGTTTCCGACTTCGATAAAGGTCGGATTGTAGCCTATCGCGATTGCGGTTTATCGTATCGCAACATTGCTGCTCGCGTTGGTCGAGATCCAATGACTGTTACCAGAATATGGAATCGGTGAGTTCAGGGGGGTAATACGGAACGCCGTGCTGGATCCCAACGGCCTCGTATCACTAGCAGTCGAAATGACAGGCATCTTATCCACATGGCTGTAACGGATCGTGCAGCCATGTCTCGATCCCTGAGTCAACAGATGGGTCGTTTGCAAGACAACAACCATCTGCACGAACAGTTCGACGACGTTTGTAGCAGCATGGACTATCAACTCGGAGACCATGGCTGCGGTTACCCTTGACGCTGCATCACAGACAGGAGCGCCTGCGATGGTGTACTCAACGACGAACCTGGGTGCACGAATGGCAAAACGCCATTTTTTCGGATGAATCCAGGTTCCGTTTACAGCATAATGATGGTCGCATCCGTGTTTGGCGATATCGCGGTGAACGCACATTGGAATCGTGTATTCGTCATCGCCATACTGGCGTATCACCCGGCGTGATGGTATGAGGTGCCATTGGTTAGACGTCTCGGTCACCTCTTGTTCGCATTGAGGGCACTTTGAACAGTGGACGTTACATTTCAGATGTGTTACGACCCGTGGCTCTACCCTTCATTCGATCCCTGCGAAACCCTACATTTAAGCAGGATAATGCACGACCGCATGTTGCAGGTCCTGTACGGGCCTTTCTGGATACAAAAAATGTTCGACTGCTGCCCTGGCCAGCACATTCTCCAAATCTCTCACCAATTGAAAACGTCTAGTCAATGGTGGCCGAGCAACTGGCTCGTCACAGTACGCCAGCCACTACTCTTGATGAACTTTGGTATCGTGTTGAAGCTGCATGGGCAGCTGTACCTGTACACGCCATCCAAGCTCTGTTTGACTCAATGCCCAGGCGTATCAAGGCCGTTATTACGGCCAGATTGTTTGTTCTGGGTTCTGAATTCTCAGGATCTATGCACCGAAATTGCGTCAAAATGTAATCACATGCCAATTGTAGTATAATATATTTATCCAATGAATACCCGTTTATCATCTGCTTTTCTTCTTGGTGTAGCAATTTTAACAGCCAGTAGTGTATTTAATTTCGTCTTCAAATGTTTGATATTTTGCTAGTTTCCAAATTTCAGGGGCGATGAAAACTCCTGAACTCCTGAAAGCGTCGAAACTTAACAGTAACGAACTCCCTTCAGCTTTAGGCGTTCCACTTGCCAAGATTTTCGAGGTCCAGTGCTCTTCTCCTGCACGACTCTCCCATATAGAGGTAGACGTAGCGTTCGTACAATTGTGTGATTCCCGCTCACGGACAGACTTATTACTTTTCTCATGATGTTTCCTTGGCTTTGATATAAAATACATTTGTTCATTGTCTGTGTTTGACACTGTTTGTATAGTTCGATGCAATCTCCCTTTGGACAAACATGCATGTCCGAAGGAACAGACTCTGCTGACGATCGGTAGTCGTATTAAATATCGTAAAATATTTGCAAATTGCAAATCCAATACCACAACAGCTATACAATTTACTGAAAACATAGGAAAATTTGTGGCAGACCGGAACTCGACCCAGGATTTCCCTCTCTTCGCGAGAGGACGACTCAGCTACCTGTTTTTCGGCTTTGGCTCCTTTGGAAACGAAAATAACATCTTTGTATTCGGTTCACATGTATTGTTTCCTTCGGCTTTCGTGAGATGACGCATTTTTTATTGATCTTCTGGTAAACCTTAAATTAGAAATTTAAAAACAAATGTTAGAGGCAAATAAACAAATAAATTTCATCCTCTTCACTAAAAAATTTGTGAGAATGAAGTATACGTTATAAAATGAGTAGGACTGAATTATTCCTTATGTTGGCTACCATTTCCTTACTTTTTTTATTTTTAATAATTTAGTACCACACTGAGTTACTTCTATTATGTTATTAACTTGTCTATGACCTCTCTGATCATCATAATGGTCCAAAATAACTTGGTAAAATAAATAAATACAGGATAAACACACTGTTCCATAATACAACACTAATGGCGATTCAAACTTGGTCGTTAGAATATCACACAACTGCACGTATATAAAAAAAGAAATATGTCTCCTTATGTTTCTTTGTCATGGTTAGATTGTGACGCTGCGAAGATACATCCTAAAGTCGTCCTTGCATTTAATATCTGATGTCAGGATGTAATGGAACGCATGTGCCTTGAGCCAATTCCGGGTTGGGGTGTACAGCTCAATACGCCTGCGAAAAGCCTACTAGTGTGATTGGTTTTGTTGACGTCCTGGATGTGCAAGCTAACTTCTGCCTAATCTTTTGCCAGATGACCTTTACTTCCTTACATTTTAATCCGTGCTCCTCAGTATTCATTAACCTAAAAGGAACACATAGCGGGGATTCCGTTAGGTGCCCCCTGCGGGTCCGGGGTCTAGAATAGGCCTGAGGTATTCCTGCCTGTCGTAAGATGCAACTAAAAAGAGTCTCACATGCTTCGACCTTTATGTGAGGGTTCCCTGTAGGGTTTGACCGCCATTTTTCAACATTTTCCGAAGAGCGAGCCAGTTGCGGAAGGGCGCCTTACATAGTGCATTGTGTCCATCGTGCCTTGAGATCTGTAGCCCACTTTCTCGTCGTCGCATTGTAGTCCAGCACATTCTCCATCTCTTGGGCGAGGACACCTTCCTGCGTGCGTTTTCCACCATGCACTACGCAGTGTCGCTTTCTGCGCCGACGATGACCATGGACTCCTTAGCACCTCATAGCACGGAAGCCAGTCCGCTGTGGTGGGGCCGCCATGTACCTTGTTGGTTGTAGCCCCTGACAACACAGGAATCGCTCTGCTGATGCCTGCGCCGTTAAATCTCCACGTATGCCAAGGAGTAGATGCCTGTCACCCTGGGGCATCGGGACTCCTGGCAATGGCCATCCTGCCAGGTGGCCCTTGCTGAGGCTGGGCGGCGCCCATGGGGAGGGCCCCTGGTCCGAGTGGGTGGCATCAGGGTGGATGCTACGCCATGAAGCGTAGTAGGTCGTCTCTTGCTGGTGGTTCGGGCGGCAGCAGCCTCTAAGCGGGCAAAGTTTAACTTCAATGCTAAGAAGTATGACCCCAAATCGTTCCCCTCCCTGGCTATACCATAGGAGGAACATCAGGCTAAGGATGGCAGTGAGGCTTATTCGAGCCAGTACCTCTTATGTACGAGAGTTGTCCATGAAGCCTCAGTTTTTTGTGGCTCGTTTGGATGACACGTTTGGGGAGGTGGAGGGCGTATCAAAAATGCGCTCAGGGTCAGTCTTGATAAAAACAGCATCCTTTGCCCAGTCACAGGCATTACTCGCTTGTGAAAAGTTGGGGCATGTTTCTGTTACCATCACACCCCATAAGAGCTTAAATATGGTCCAGGGTATTATACTCCACAGGGACATTCTTTTGAAGTCTGACGACGAGCTGCGCGCCAATTTAGAGTGGCGAGGTGTTCATTTCGTCTGGCGCGGACATCGAGATCCGAGCGATAATCAGGTTGCAACCGGTGGCTTCATCATGGCCTTTGAGGGTGACACATAGCCCCAGAAGGGCAAGATGATGGTCTACCGCTGTGATGTCAAGCCATATATCCCTCTTCCGATAAGGTACTTTAAGTGCTGGAAGTTCTGCCATATGTCTTTCCACTGTACTTCCAGCGTCACATGTCGAGATTGTGGACGTCCATCACATCCCAATACACCATGTACCCCACCTCCCATCTGTGTCAACCGTGGAGAGCATCATTCACCTTGCTCGCCTGACTGCATAATTTTACAGAAAGAGAGGAAAATCGTGGAATATAAGACCCTGGACTAACTGACCTACACTGAGGCTATGAGGAAATTTGAGCACCTACATCCTGCGGCTATGACCACCTCTTAAGCAGCCACTACAAGACCAGTTGTCGCCCCATCAGTTCCACAAATTCCTGTCGCCTCTCAGAACCAGAAGACTACACCAGCGCCCTTGATGGTGAAGGGGCGGGGGCACTTCCCTCCCTTCCAACCATAGGGGACATCAGTCCCCACTTCTGAGCCAGAAAAGTGTAAGTGTTCTTCGGCTCCTCTCGCTAGGAGGGGTCCCTTGGGTCACTCATTTCTCATGTTTCTGCTGGTGGGAAATATGACACCCGCCAGTGGCTGAAGAGCCCGAAAGCAGCTAGTCGTAGGGCTTCACGCTCATCCTCAGTCCCGGAGACTGAGTAAGTGAAGTCCTCCCAGCCAGGGAAATCCAAGGAGCAGTGAGAGAAATCCAAAAAGAAGGTCCCCAAGACCAAGGGAATTTCGGTGGCACCAACACCATCACTACTTACAAGCTCTGCATCTGCGGATGAGTTGGAAATTCTGGCATCCGCTGAGGACCTACATCTCGCCAGACCCTCAGACACAATGGATATAGGCAAAACGTAGGTGGCAGCAGGTGACACTGAAGCGCAAACTGCCTCATTGAATGTTCCATACCTTCCCAGTCTCGCGATGTCATCCTTTAGTGAAATTGCGGCAGTTTTTACCACCACCTTGCTGAACTATGGCAACTGTTAAGCTTTACACCTGCTTTCTGCATTGCCCTCCAGGAAACCTGTTTCCTGGCAATGTGGATCCCTACCCTCCGGGGCTATAAGGGATACTACAGGATCCATAGTGACTATAAGAATGTCAGGTGGAGTTAGCGTTTATGTCCTAAACTTTGTCTGCGGTGATACTATGCCCCTTCAAACCCCTCTTGAAGCTGTGGCTGTCAGAATGAGGACGACGCAGAAAATAACTGTCTGTCATGTACGTCTTCTTCCAGATTGTGCAGTATCCCTGAACGTATTAACTGCACTGATTGATCAGCTCCCTAAACCTTTCCTGCTTTTGGGAGATTTTAGTGCTCATGTCCCCTTGTGGAGTGGCACCATCCTTACTGGTCTAGGCAGAGATGTCGAAACTTTACTCTCTCAGTTCGACCTCTGCTTTTTAAATATTGGGGCCGTCACACATTTCAATGTGGCTCATTGTAGTTACTCGGCCATTGTTTTACCAATTTGCAGCCCAGGATTTCTTCCATCTATCCTCTGGAGAGCACATGACGACCTGTGTGGTAGTGACCACTTCCCCATCTTCCTGTCACTGCCCCAGCTTCAGGCCCACGGACGCATGTCCAGATGGGCTTTAAACAAGGCGGACTGAAAAACTGTCACCTCTGCTGTCTCCCCCACACGATAATATCGATGTGATGGTTGAGCAGGTGACAGCAACAATCGTTTCTGAAGCACAAAACGCGATCCATAACTCTTTAGGGTACCCGTGGCGAAAGGCAGTCCCTTGGTGGTCGCTGAAAGTTGCTGCAGCAGTTAAGGAGCGTTGGCGAGCTCTACAGCGGCATAAGCAGCAACCTTCTCTGGAACACCTCATAGCCTTTAAACGTCTCCGTGCCCACGGTCGCCAACTTATCAAACAACGGAAGCAGGAGTGTTGGGAGAGATATGTTTCGACCACTGGGTGTCACACGTCACCTTCCCAAGTCTGGGAAAAGATCAAACGAGTTTTTGGGTACCAGACCCCAACAGGTGTTCCCGGTGTTAACATAAATGGCGTATTATCTACAGACGCAAACGCGACTGCCGAGTACTTTGCTGAGCACTATGTTCGCGCCCCTGCCTCGGAGAATTACCCCAGCAGCCCTTCGCACTCTCAAATGGCTGATGGAAGGGAAAGTCCTCTCGTTCAGTACACGCCACAGTGAACGCCCCATTTACAGAGTGGGAGCGCCTCAGTGCCCTTGCACATTGCCACGACACAGCTCTTGGGCCCGATCGGATCCACAGTCAGATGATTAAACATGTCTCCTCTAACTACCAGCGACATCCCCTCGTGATCTTCAACTGGATCTGCTGCGATGGAGTTTTTCCATCGCACTGGCGGAAGAGTACCATCATATCAGTGCTCAAACCCGGAAAAACCCGCTTGATGTGGATAGCTATCGGCCCATCAGCCTCACCAACGTTCTTTGTATGCTGCTGGAACGTATGGTGTGTTGGCAGTTGTGTTGGGTTCTGGAGTCATATGGCCTACTGGCTCCATGCCAGGGCGGCTTCCGTCAGGGTCGCTCTACTTGTGTCCCTCGAGTCTCCCATCCGAACAGCCTTTTCCAGACGCTAACACCTAGTTGCCGTCTTTTTTTATTTACGAAATGAATATGACTCTACCTGACGACATCATATCCTTGCCACATTATACGAGTGGGGTATCCGAGGTCTGTTCCAGATTTTTATCTATAATTTCCTGTCGCTTCGTACTTCCCGTGTCCAAGTTGTTGCGTCCCATAGTTACGCTCATATCCAGTAGAATGGGGTCCCCCAGGGCTCAGTATGGAGTATCTCTGTATTTTTAGTGGCCATTAATGGCCTAGCAGCAGCTGTAGGTCCGTCCGTCTCACCTTCTCTGTGTGCGGACGGCTTCTGCATTTCCTATAGCTCTACTAGTACTGGTGTCTGTAGCGAATGTAATCAAACGGCTACCATTCTCATTACTTTTTTATGTAAACTGGCATTTTCAATGACAGGGCTGTATGTTTTCTCTCTTCCTACCATAGCATTGAAGTCCCCAAGTATTAGTTTGATACTATGATTTGGCAGTGAGTCTTATATGAGATAAGTTGACTATAGAATTCTTCTTTCATGAGTTCATCTATGTCTTCACAAGGAGCATGTGTATCAAGAAAGGTCACATCTAAGCTTTGTCCACCAATTGTTAAGTATGAAATTCTCTTATTTATGGATTTGAATTCTTTTACCAAGTTTAGCACTGTGTTACTAACATAAAAGCATGTTTCAAATTCTCGGTGGTCACCACAATCTCCAAAAAATGGTTCAAATGGCTCTGAGCACTATGGGACTTAACTTCTGAGGCCATCAGACCCCTAGAACTTCGAACTACTTAAACCTAACTAACCTAAGGACATCACACACATCCATGCCCGAGGCAGGATTCGAACCTGCGACCGTAGCGGTCGCGCGGTTCCAGACTGTAGCGCATAGAAACGCTCGGCCACTCCAGCCGGCACCCACTACAATTTCCATGTAGAATACTTCCTGTACTTGCTCTTACAGACCCTGTTCCTGACCATCTGATTTCCTGCAGTGTTACAATTTGTAGTGTGTATTTTTCTAGTTGGCTGACTACTTTGAATGCTCTCGGGCCTGAACAAACTTCTTACATTCCTTGTTCCAAATCTTAAGTCCGGTTTTCATTTCCGAGTTCTGTTCCAATTAAGACAGTCCTGTTTCCGAGGCACGTGTAGAGTATCCTGACCAAATCTTGTTTTCCGTGAGAGCAGAGGTAGCCATCTGCTCAACCCCCAACCTGGAGGACCAGAGACCTTGTATTTGGGAGTCTAGCCCTAGAAATATTGCCTTCTCTATGACTTAGTGACTTGTCCTAGCCACGCTAGTTTTGGTTCACACTGGGTATTTTATTTCCCGGTATCCGCCATATCTGGTAAGTGTTCCCCTGTCCGCCTTCTGGGGAGGCCCCCAATGGGGGACTAGCAACCCCATGTGGGGATTTATAATACAGTATTGTAAATTTTTGTTTATAGTGCATTACACCCTATTTTCGAAGAACATGATATGAAAATATTTCTATATGCCTGTGCTTCAAAATTTGTTGGAAAAGACACACAGCATTATCGTTAAGGGGAGGTTTATTATCTTTGGCCCGAAAAAAGCATGTTCTCTGAGAATTTTTTCTCGGGATGTGTTATACATATCAATGTCAAGTTAGGTCAAAATGTTTATTGATATTTCCTCTACAAACTGGAATTTTTTCGACCGTAAATGTCGTAGAGCAAAGACGGAAGTGCCGTTGGAACGAAACAAAATTTCGATGTAGACCTCCATGCGCGGTATGTCACAGGTCAGCCGGCTCGTCTGAAATCTAAATTGAGTTGACGTTAGAGAAGTATATAATATTCTTTAGGAGCTGTACCTCGCTTAAGTTATTTGGACCATAGGAAACAAAATGGCGGCCATTTGAAGAAAATAGGGTTTTTTCATCGATTTTTCGACTTCGTCGGCCAAGTAAAAATATTTATAGTTGATCGATCGGAATAAAAGTGGTACAACTCCCAGACAATATAGTTAGCTTCGTCGGAAACAAAGAATCATGCCAATCGGTTCAGTAGATTTGAAGTTACCATACCACGCGATAAAAAAAAAGTCATTGAAGTTAAAGTCTTCTGGGTTATTAGGCCGCGTCATGTTTCTTCTAAAATGTTCGACGTATCGACCCCTCTGCTGGGATCTTCCTCAGGATCCGGTGGTCGTCCGAATGTTTGGCGAACTGCTTCGAATTAAGTCCCAGGTTGGCGTCCATCGTTGTCATGGTCTTCAGAATTGCTGAATACCCTTCGTTGAAGCTGCTCACTGCCACGAAAGTCGCAGTCTCCACAGTCTTCGCACCAGAATGCAAATGCTTGGGGGCTAACGTCCAAACACACGGGTTCAAACTTTCATTTGAGTTTTGTGTGTTTCTTCCCAAGCACTGGTACAATAACTCGTCCTCCGAAAGAAAAAACTGGTGCGTGATAAAGGCCGACTTCAGGCAGGTGCATTTTTTTGTTCAACAGCGAATAACAAATATTTCCGTTCCGTATTCGGAAAAACCACTTCAGGGGGTCCAAAAATGCAATTTTAAAAAAATCGATTTTTGTAACCAAAATATAGTAAACCTCCCCTGAATGAAATTGGAAGCGTGCATAGCTAGTGCCTTATGGGCATCTTTAATAAGTGTTAGTTAACGAAGACAAATCAGAAGTGGAACGCATGAACAGATATTGCAAAGTAAAGGGTTACCATTCGTCGGCGAAGAAACTGTCTTCTAATATGGTTGCAGAGAATTTGCAACATCGTCATGGAAGCCCAAAGCAGTAGTACTGGTGACAACAATCGCGGCGCGAGGAGCATTGCGATCAGTACATATGAGTGAATACAGCATTGTTGGAGCTTCCACCTCATAGATGGTTGGATACCATGCATGTCTGACTCATTACCGTGCCCCAGATTGGTGGTGTTCGCGGTCCTGTGTTGGCCGTGGGCCGTAGTTTGGAGACCCCCGGTCTACATCAATACCCTACAGGGCGTAGTGGAAGCTACCTTCCACAACACCTCCAGGAATTTCATGGTAACTATATTGCATACATCGGCTGCCTCGTTGTGTTTATTCAAATTTTAAAAATTTATTATGACAGATAGGTGTCTAACCTCAGACCAGTCGTCAGCGGTCCTCTACAGAAGGAAAGTAAGAATATTAAAACACACACAAATACATACCCAGGTATCTTAATCAACACTTATTTATAAACTTTGAATTGCGTTTATATGCACACAGTGGCTAACGAAACATGTTTCGGCACCATATTCAGCATATAGGGTGAAGAACAAATGCTGCAATTTGAGGTCACCATCCCAGTCAAGCAAAATCTAGTCCTGCCAGTAGCTTCAATACGAATGCTATTTGAAAAACAAGGCTCCGGCAACGTTGTAACACCGTGCAGCGTGGCCGAAAACAGGAAACACGAACTCTACGCTACCCAATTAGCGCAGTGAGAAAAGGCAACGCCGTAGGTACGGATGTGCAGATTTACCGATATTCGTGTCGCGTTCGCCGCAAATACGTTTTTTAAGTTAAAACTCCAAACTGTACACAGTTTGCACCTCCACAATGTGATATCTCGGGTATTTCTTTCTGTTACTGTTACCTTCATTTAAACATTAAGATATAATATGAATTTCTTACAGACGTAAACGACCACTTTGTTTCGTCCATGACACAAATAAAGTCAACAGAAAATAATAGAGCTTACAGTAACATCGTTTGTATCCAATGAGGTAAAAAAAAAACAAAATAGGTAGGGTGCAGTAGAGTGCACGTTATGGTACGCCAGTAAATCCATTCTGTACGTCTGACGTCCAGATATCTTCACAGAGCCAGTTCGTACACATACGAGGTCCGTTCACTTTAGAGAAGATGTTCAAAGTGACCATCTTCCATTTTGAACCGAGCGAGGTGGCGCAGTGGTTAGCACACTGGACTCGCATTCGGGTGGACGACGGTTCAATCCCGCGTCCGGCCATCCTGATTTAGGTTTTCCGTGATTTCCCTAAATCGCTCCAGGCAAATGCCGGGATGGTTCCTCTGAAAGGGCACGGCCGATTTCCTTCCCTGTCCTTCCCTAATCCGATGAGACCAATGACCTCGCTGTTTGGTCTCTTCCGCCAAAAACCAACCAACCAACCATTTTGAAACTCTTCGCCACTCGCTGGATAGTACTTTGCTGGACCTAACGCAACACACTTGCATTTATCATAGCCGCAGCGGCATGCACGCGAGCTATTAGTTCCTGTACATCCAGGGGTGGAGTAGTATAAACCTGTTCCTTTCATTGTCACCACAAATAAAAGTCTAGTGGATTAAGGTTCGGGGGATCTAGAGACCAGAACATTGGACCTCCACGAACAATCTACTTCATGAAAACGCTTAATTTACATAGTTACGCACATTCATTCCAAAATGTGAATGTGCACAATCATGCTGAAACCATAGTTGTCGCTGAACACGAAGTGGAACGTCTTCTAATGCGTCAGACAAAGTATTGTAAAGAAACGTACGATACAGTGGCGCAATTAACTTGTCCGGCAATAGTTAAGGGCCCAGAAACACTCCTCCCACGATTCCTGCCCACAGGTTTATGCCAAAATGTACCTGAAAGCCACGTTCATGAGTGATGCGTAGGTTGTGTTCCGACCAATAATGGCTGTTGTGGAGGCTGAAAATCGCTTCTCGAGTGAAACTATATTCGTCAGCGCAAATCACGTTATTTATAAAATGTTCGTTATCATCCACTTGGTGCAAAAGCCATTCACAAAACTGTATTCGTCGAATGCGGTCTCGTAGCCGCTGGTGATGAGTTAACGTGTAATGATATGGATGCAGTTCTTCATCGTGAAACATTTCACCAGCCAGTCTTTGAGATATCTGGAACTGTCATACAGTGTCATGGGTACTTCGCCGTGGTGGTTGGTGAATGGTTTCAAGATTCGCATCCTGTTTGTGGAACACGAGTAGTCCTTGGACGACCTCTGCCCCTTACCAGTGGACGAAGATTAACGGTTTCTGAGAGGCGTTGCTCCAGGCTACGAAAAACATTTTTATCGGGATGGAGCCTTTAAGAGTACCGTACAGATTGAGCAAGAGCAGCAGCAGCAGCTTGGATATGGGATGCACCCAGCACGAAAAGCATACCGACGTACACACCGTTCGGTCTACTCAGTCGAGAAGCCGCCCTATATTTACTTGACAGGACCAGTCATGGTTGTGCTCTGTGCAGTTGGGAGACACGTGTAAGGAGTTTAGTGGATCCCGCTGTTACGTGATTTGTTATTGTCATGTGACAATATTCATATTTTGCTTATAAACGTCGAGAACTAGGGAACGGACGTCTACAAAATAAGACAGGAACCTGACGAAAATTCCAACCATAGTGAATGTGGGTTTGAAGCCTCTCTAGTCTACCATTTTTGGCACTCTTCCCCGTGTTCCGGGAGTGGGTGCTTTAATGTACTTTTCTTAAGTTTATTACACACTTTTCACAAGGAACGATATTAAAAACACACCAGGCTCTCATCGGGTATTGACACTCCATCACATTTCTGTCACCATTCCACACCAAGAGTCGACAAATGTCTCGCAGCGTCGGTTCTCTGGACGTCGGCAGTTTATGGCAGACTACAAGAAATGTTGCAATGTGGGCAAGTATCGGTGTTGCCGATGTTATTGTATACGTCAGATATTGACATATTCCGAGCATCGCCCTCATGAGCAGTGTCGAAGACTTAAGGCGGACATTCGTAAGGCCAAGTCCAATGTCCCACGTGCTGAGGGTCAGAGTGGCACACTGAGAGTATTCCAATATGCTACTCCAGTCAGGTGTAAAATGAATGTGCGCGATGGAAAATACTGAACGCGAAAATGAATATTTGGCCCTGCCTGACAACCCCCTGAAGCAGATCTTAGGAACTCTTCATGGTGATATTATCTCCTCCTTCTTGCTCTTTAACGTATAAATTACAACATAAATGAATAATTAAGAGAACTAGTAACTACAAATGATAACTGCTGTTTCTGTTTATAAATTTATTATGGATTAAAACCCCTTTATATATTACAAAAGTTTATATATCAATGTCCGATGGACATAAAGAGATACAAATTGATTTCCTAACTAATATGATTGATCAATTGCTCAAATCTGCCCCATTTTATGGCTACACGATCTAATATAGGTAACGCGAAATGACTTGTATCACCTACGCACCAAACATTAGAAGACCCTAGTTTCAAAGATGATCTGCAGTGGTGTGCAACCTCAGTGGAAATAAAATTTACGTGATCACAGCTGTCTAGCTTTATAGCCCTAATAAGCTGGAGCAGTTAGCTATATCACCGTATGTACTGCGTCCGGTGCGTCGGAGTGATGGTTCTCGTACACGTCTGCGACGACGGAAGAACTCGAGCCACAAATTAAAAGAAAAACCTCTTTGAAACACTAGGACAGCAGAAGACAGTCCTCTGACTAGTATAATATAATACTGTCTTCTTCTCTATATTCTACAGACGAGAAACGCGAACTCCCAGCCACTAGGACGGAGTTCAGGAAAAGTCTCAACATAAATAGAGGCATAAGTAGTGTTCTCAATCACTGAACGCTGTGTACTCAACGACGACTCCCTACGCGGAGGTGAAGTCCAGAATCGTATAAGTTCGCAACAGTACAGTGCCTAACCCTTCCAACTATAAAATCTCCTGAGAGCAAAAACAGCAATTCCGTCTGTACCAATAAAAGCTGATAATGAACGACTCTCAAACACAGGCGCTCAAAATGGAAGACCTCTTTCTCTCCACCTCTGGCTTCCCAGCAAAGCTCGGCTCCCTTCCCTCATAACTGCAGGAGGTGAATCATCTTCTCGAAACCACGGAATATTCTCCCTCTCCACAGATTCTTCCGAACGCCGTCGTCCAGTGCGGAAAGTTTGCGAGGAAGTATCTATCCTGTTAGATAGTAATACATGCAGTGGTACGCTCCTCAGAGTAAAAATCCTCGGAAATAACCCAACCCCTGTGATTTCTGAGGTAACGCTTCCTCGTTACTCTCTGTTGCGTCCAAGAGTTTCCGAGTTTCCGAAGTATTATCCGGTTATCCTTCGGGCACCGCTACAACGTCGGCCGGCACCCGCTGTATTGTGCTTCAGCGTTCAGGTGCCCCGACCGTCCGTCTTGGTTACTTCCTGTGTCAAGCAGGACCAACATACCTGTGCGGGCTTTTCCACCCAGGGCTTGAGTTACGCCTGCCGTTTCATTTCCACTGGCGTTCCAACCTCTACTAGTGTAGGCAATCATTCATTACGCAGTTTTGATAATAAAGACACTCCGTCACCTTTTATGCAGTAAGCGTTAACAGCTATTTACGAGGTGTACGTGACAACGTCAGCCTTCTTTAAATATTCAAATATTCGATGTACAACCTATCAAATGATACCTAATTCCTCTTGTAAATCACGGCAAAGTATGTAGATGAGTGCTTGTAAGGTGCGAAATTATTGCCATCTTACAGTATCATCCCTGGCTAACAAAATATCCGAAGGCCGCTAGCATCTGATCAGCTATTCCCGTCGGCAATGGGAATATCTGTGCAATATACGGCAACTGCGACGTAACATATTCATTGACATTGCATGCATTGTATTGCGTCCAGCACTCGTAAGGAATTATCTCAATCATCTGGAGCAGTTACCTATAACTCAGCGTCGCTGTCCTTCTTATATCACGGATGAATGGAATCCCCAGGTATCTCAACCTTCTCACCGCTCGTAATGGCCCGAGGTCCCCCTCCAGTCCTCGACCAATGGGCATTTTCCCCGATATTTCCATATTCAGAACACTGCCCGCTGCAACTCCTACTTGTGCGATTCAATTGACGGATCTTCGCAGCTCCTCTGCCGATAACACTAGGAACAGCTGCTTGTCCGCATACGATCGCCAGAGAAACGTGTTTCCAGCATCATCAGCCATCCGTGCTGCTGGGCGCCATCATCACGTACCCAACACTTTGTGTTTAGCCCCTTCGGTGTCGTCCTCTTGGTCGTCCCAGTCGAGAGTGTAAGGAGCCACAACCCCTCACTGATCCTTATTCTTGGGTGTTGTCCGCAACGTCTCTGTAGCAGCCTGCTGGAACCTGGAAGAATGTACAGGATCCATAGCGTAAGAGACATCATAAAAGCTTTATATCCTCTCACCATTTGAAAAAAACACACTTGGTATCATCATTGTGTTGCAGCTCTCGCGACAAGTGGTCCAAGGCGTTACAATCGTCACTGACCTCAGATGGCAGGAAATGGACGCCGTCTTGATTGAGTCGGCGCTTTTAATGGTTTTTCGGAGAACGCTGCTTATGCATGCGTACGTCAGAGTGTTTAGTGAGTGGTTTATCCTGGTGTGCATCCTCCACCTCGATGTGTGTCACGTCAAGCATTCCTAGATTCACAATCTGCTCCAGTCTTCCTTCTGTCGCCGCTGGCACTGGTGTAGTGCGTCGGATGTAATTGCGATAGGTGTCTTTTCGACTGTATGCAATGGCGTTACCGCCACCTCATGAGTCGGCGGATCGATAGAAGGCTTCGGCGTCGGTGCCAGCGTGTCCCGAAATGCCGCCACATATGTCAACGGAAGAAAAGTGATTGCGTATGTACCTTGTTGGTCGCCTCTAGGTAAGTGGGTTAATCTCCTCTGCATCATTCCAATCGAACATGGCCCTCACTGCCGTATCCAGAAGAGGCCCTTGGCTGTCCATCGTATTTCACTAAGGCTCTGCATCCCTCGATGTACAAATATGAGGGCACATGTTTGGTCAACTTAATGCGAACCTGTCGGACACCGTTAAGCACTGGATAAGTTGTGAAACGTTCTCATCTTTTGGTGATGTGGCTGATCACCGTATCATATTGTCGTAATGCGCCTGTTACCGTCATGTCAGTACCTCGAAGGCAGTTCAAAAATCCGTTAAGTGCGGATACATAAGAACACATGATCCACTGACACATTTCTTATCTGTCGTCTGTTTGTCGAAATTTTAATCTCTGTTTGACATCGTTCAGTATCTCGCATCAGTGTTTGGACCACTTGCCCACCTGACCAAACTCGCGTAGTGTGAATGCGGGTGACGGCGGCAGTACTGAGTTCAGTACTCAGATGGAGACATCCACCTGTCCCATCAGTCTTCCGATAACAAGTCTTTACTCCATGACCTCCCTGCAATTACGAAGCAGCGTCAGAGAATGACTACAGCGATCGCCAGGATCACCATATAATATTCCGAAGTATGTCTTACGACAGTTTTATTAACTACAACGGCCTTATTGGCATCCATTTGTCAATAGTAAGCAGTGTCGTCTATGTGAAGCTGGTTCCAGGTGCTGCAGATGCTGCTGGTTCCAGGTGCTGCTGATGTGGAACCAGCTTCACATAGACGACACTGCTTACTATTGACAAATGGATGCCAATAAGGTTGTTGCAATTAATAAAACTGTCGCAAGACAAACTTCGGAATATTAATGACCATCCTCGCGATCATTGTAGTCATTCTCTCACGCTGCTTTGTAACTGGAGGAAGGTCATTGAGTAAAGACTTGTTAGCGGAAGACTGATGAGAGAGGTGGATGTCTCCACCTGAGTACTGAACTCACTGTCTACAGCCGGTACGGCCGCCGTCACCCGTATTCACACTACGCAAGTTTGGTGAGGTGGGCAAGTGGTCCAAACACTGATGCAATCTATGTATCAGTTTATAGGTTTTTGGCTTGTGCCCATTCGGCCATCTCATTAATGGGAAGACGAAACGATAGCGTATTTTGGACACCTTTCTTGTCAATTATGACGATAAAAACGTGAGGACAACACCTAGTCCACGATTGGAGAAAATTTCCAATCCCGCCGTGAATCGAACCGAGATCCCTTTCATTATCAGCCTGTCGCGCTGAACACACAGCTACCGAGACAGACGTCACTGACGCAATGGGGAAGCGAAGTTACTTCTCTCCCTTCAAGAGCCAGTTGGACAGTTTTAACGTTTCGCAGCCAGTAAGTTGCTTTCATAACGTACTTTCTGATGTTCGTACCAATTTTTCTGTGTTGTTTCTGTAATCAAGTCGGTTTTAGGCGCTTCAGTCCGGAACCGCGCGCCTGCTACTGTCGCAGATTCGAATCCTGCCTCGGGCATGGATGTGTGTGATGTCCGTAGGTTAGTGAGGTTTAAGTAGTTTCTAAGTCTAGGGGACTGATGACCTCAGATGTTAAGTCCCATAGTGCTTAGAGCCATTTGAACCATTTGTAATCAAGTAACCACTGATGCAGTCAATGGTCGTATCTGCAAAATATTCTCATAACTATGCTTTTAGCGTGCCCATCCACTTATGGGAAGGTTAGTGTTTACTGTCCTGTTATTAAATGTTCATTCTGTTATATCAGTAGGTAACACATATGACAATGTTTATGATAATATATCTGCTTGTTATAGTGGCCACTTGTTTCTGTCGTAGACAGTTGATCCTTCCTATCATTGATACATCGATGTGCGTAGTGTGGTACCCATATTTTCACTCTTAATTGGGCAATCTCTAATAAATTATAGTTTCTGTAAGATGTTTTCGTTTGAACAACATTATCATTTCCTTTATATTAATTTGCATGGTCATATGGCGTGCTTTCCTTCTCTATAGGTCACCAGAGATCGTACCATAGCATTTAGGAGCATGCTAAACAGCGCAACCGACACCCCGCAGATTTCTTGAGAACACGACCAAAGCAAGATTACCATGGCTCTTCTGCTGCTGTAAATGAAGTTATCCCAATAGATAAGATAAAAAAATGGGGTAAAAGGTCAGTGCGTAAACCGCAAAGTCCACACAGGCCAATGTCACCAAACAATAGGACCGTGCACGAACCACTCTGCTAACATACAGTAGGTGACTTTTGCTCCCCATAGGTTAACCCTAGCACCACTAGAGAGGGGCAAAATTTGTCCGCAGTATTTGTTTCATTTGTGTAATATATGTATTTGTTAGTGTGAAAAAGCAATAATTTAGGTAGTTGTAGAAACATATCTAGAGTATGTGGTGTCTTGGTTTTATAATTTTTGTGAATTATTTAAACCTACCTATTATATTTAATTTACGTGCGGGCAGTTTTTGCCCTCCCCTCCCCCCCTCCTTAGACCTCGGTGAGACAACTTTTCTCATTAAAATATTTCTCAACATGTCAGAAAGAAATGCAGTTTCTGATTGTTGGTGCCGCTGTGTTGTGTTGCCATTGTTGTTTTGAAATAGATCTCCTTTGTTGTTCGAGCAGTTGTATATTACTAGCAGTTCTAATAAAACGTTTCGTCAGCATCAGAGGTTTCTGACAGATGAAGATGTGTCAGCTGTAATAAATGAAGAAAGTGAAGGTGATGAATGTGATCCAGAAGAAGATGATACAGTTGTGACATACGATAGTGACACAGCAATTGAAAATGAGTCACGTTCACGGAGTTCATCTCCTGATGAACAGCATGCAGCTGCTTCCAGCATCATCGCTACAGCAAAAAGCGGTAGGGAATATATCACTGCGCCTCCAAGGCAAGTACGCAGGTCAGTACAAAATATAGTGAAATTTCGTGAAGGTTTGACTCATAAAGGCTTGACCTCTAGTGTGCCAGAATCTTTCAAAAAGTTTATTACTTTCGAAATGAAGATTATCGTTGACTATACAAACCAAGAAGCTCGTAATAAGAACTTAGAACTTAAAACTTACAACAATAGAAGAAATGTACGCCTTCATTGATATTTTGATACTCATGGGCACAAATAATGACACTAGACCGCCTCTTGAGGGCTTATGGGGGAAAGTACTGGAAAAGAATATCTACATAGCTACAATGAGTCTTATTTGATGTGGAGAACTTCTGTCCCTGATTAGATTTGATGATAAAGAAACAAGAACCGAAAGGCGAAAGCAGGATAAGTTTTGCCCCCATCGTGAAGTTTTCGACAAAATTGACGAAATGTTTGTGAAATACTACATACCAAGTGCAGATCTAACGATCGATGAAATGCTCTCCCTATTTCAAGGAGGATGTCCCTTTAGGGTCTTTCATAAAGACAAGCCTGGGAAGTATGGCATATTGATTAGGTTCTTCTCAGATGCACACAACCAGCATGTTCTAAAAATGGAGGTCTATGCAGGGATGGATGAACGACCTGCCGAGGAACGGAGTGCAAAGGCAGTTGTTAGACGCCTAGTGAATCCCCTGGCAGGAAGTGGAGGAAATATAACAACAGATCGTTATTATACTTCCATAGACCTAGCCGAGGAGCTTTACAATGATAAGTTAACTTTGATGGGAACATTGAAGAGTAGCAGAAAACACATGCCAGAGCAGCTAAAGAAGACGCAGGGTCGAGAGCTATATTCCTCTAAGTTCTTATTCACAGATCCGAAAACAGGCGACGCACCAGTTACCTTGGTTTCATACACTTCCAAACTGAAGCCTACTGAGAATCTCCTACTTCTTTCCACACAACACAATGATAAGGTGGATGAGCCGACAGAGAAAAAAGACAAACATCAATCTCGACTACAATGAAACCAAAGGGGGCATAGACAGCATTGAATAATTGACGCGACATCATTCAGTAAAACGAGGGACGAGGTGGCCATTATCTCTCTTTTTCACCTTGATAGATATTGCTTGTCTCAATGCTGGAACAATTTTCATGATAAACAACTCAAACTGGAATAAGAAGAAGCATAATGTAAGAAGGCTGTATCTGCTAGAATTACGTCAACAGCTCGTTAGGCCAGCTGTGGAAGAGAGAGCAAAGAATATCATGGTCTTACAAAAGCTTATCATCTCCGTAATGGAATGTGTCCTAGGGAAAATGCTGCCCAGCGTTACTGCAACTGTTCAGTCTGCTGAATTTTTTTCAAGAGGAAGATGTCACATCTGTTTGAAGAGTAAAAACTCTAAGAAGGAAAAAGACAAGATGACAAATGGTTCAAATGGCTCTAAGCACTATGGGACTTAGCTTCTGAGGTCATCAGTCCCCTAGAACTTAGAGCTACTTAAAGCTAACTAACCTACGGACATCACAAACATCCATGACCGAGGCAGGGTTCGAACCTGCGACCGTAGCGGTCGCGCGGTTCCAGAATGTAGCGCCTAGAACGGCTCGGCCACACCGGCCGGCCAAGGTGACAAAAGTGTCTATGGTTTGTTGCAGGTGTTCTAAGTATGTGTGTTCCACTCATTCAGCAAAAACAATCACGATGCAAATGTTGTGAAATTGAGAGTTAAAATGAGTAGGAAGGAGAAACTCAAGTGTAATTTCTGACTTTGATTTTCTGCTTTCTTATTTGTGGTTTGCTATTGCACGTTCTTTTATGATTTCTTAATATACGTCTCATGCATATAAAAGTCGTGATAAAAATATAATAATATCTCTCATATTATTTACTTTATTTATTGTATTTTTATATGTTACAATGTTTCTGATAACTATGGAAAGTGTGTTGCAACGTGGTAAAAAAATTCCTAGTTCATTAAATAATCAAAACAAAAACAAACAAACAAAATGTTAAAAAATGAAAAGAATGCGAGGGCAATTTTTGCCCCCCTTCCTCCCTCCCTTCAGACATCCATCTGACAGATCCAAGCTTGGTGGTGCTATGGGTTAAGGAGGGATTCAGCCCACTGTACAACCATTCTTCTTGTTAGTCGTCAGTGACAGGTAATAAGTTATTAGCGTGAAGTGTAGGAGAAGATACGGGGAGGAGTTGATAAGAGCAAGTTAGGTCACAGTGCGAGGAAGCCTCCCTGATACCTTCTCCTTCCCTCGTAATGGCTCTAAAGGCTACCCACTGACGAGGAACAATCCGACAGAGGACAGAATGAAAATTCCGAGTGTCAGTCAAGTGCTAGCGAGGTCGGAAAGAAATGTGAACGCTGAAAAGAACCCGTTGTCACTGTGGCTGAAGCAGGGTAAGCGAAGTGTAAATACCTGTAAATAAACGAGGGACTTCCTTGTCCTACGCTGCTGAGTATGGCGCAGTGTGACGTGTTCACCGCGGACCAGCTACGCTGGGGCTGCGTGGCAAGCCTGAAAACAGAGCCTTCCGTCACGCAGCAGCCGAGGTGGTGGCAACGGCTCAGCGATATTTCCCTCGCACCGTGCCGGACCTCGGCGCACTGGGTGGCGCTTCTCTCGCCATCTAGGCTAGTACCTTCGAAATCCAATGAGTATAAACAAACAGTCATGAAGAAGTTCTTGTATCCATGAACTGTCTTCCCCAGTTCTAACTCCATCCAACTTCGGCAGAGAACTGCCGCCCACACCCAGTTACCCTACCATCCCGTTATAAAGAGTAAACTTACTTTTATAGATTTTGAAGACTTAGAGAATGTCTTTGACAATGATTACTGGAGTACACCACTTGAATTTCTGTACCTAGCGGGAGTAAAATACATGAAGCGAAAGGTTATATACAACTTGTACAGAAACCAGACAGCAGGGTATCAGTTGGAGTTGAGAATGGAGTGAGATAAGTTTGTAGCCTATCCACGATGTCACTCAATATGTGCATTGGGCAAGCAGTAAACGAAACCAAAGAAAATTTTGAAGAAGGAATTAAAGTTCAGGAAGAAGAAATAATAATTTTGAGGTTGTCGATGACTCTGTAATTTTGCCATAGACTGCGAAGGACTTGGGAGTGCCGTTGAACGTAATGGACAGTGTCTTAAAAGCAGGATATAAGCTGAACATCAAGAAATGCAAATCAGTGGTAATGAAGTGTAGTCGAATTAAGTCAGCCGATGTTGAAATTTACAGATTACGAAATGAGACATTGCAATTACTAAATAAGTTTTATTATTTGTGTGGGGGGGGGGGGGAGTAAAATAACTGATACAACACGCAAACTAGGACTGGTAAGAAAAGTGTTTCTGAAGAAAATAAATTTGTTAACATCTAATAGATCTTGAAGAGTTAAAAAGACTTTCCTCAAGGTATTTGTCTGGAGTGTAGCCTTAAGCAGAAGTGGAAAGTAGACAATAATCGGTCCACGCAAAAAGAGTTTGGAAGCCTTTGAAATATGCTGCTGCAGAATACTTGCAAAGATGGGTAGATTGCGTAACTAAGGAGAACGTACTGAACTGATTTGGAGAGGAAAGAAATTTGTGACATAACGTGACTAAAAGAAGGAATCGGCTGATAGGACACATTCTGAGACAACAAGGTAAAATTAGTTTAGTATTGGAGGGAAGTGTGTGTGGGAGGGGGCAGGGGGAGAGGATGCCAATGTGAAAATTGTAGAGGGAGACCAGGAGACTAAAGACGAATACAGTAAGCAGGTTCAAATAGATGTAGATTGCAATAGTTATTCGGAGATGAAGAGCCTTGCATAGGGTAGAGTAGCGTGGAGAGCTGCATCAAAACAGTCTTCGGACTGAAGGCCACACAAAAAACATCAAAATGCTTTGCAACATTAGCAAATCATGAGCTTGCTGCTTTTAGCCAACTAACCTTAGTGTTCCATTTCCTTAAATAAGACTTCCACAAGTTTCATCATTTAAAGCCTTGTGTCTTGCACATGTTAAAATTTCAGAAATATCACTTCATCATATTATTATATATTAAACGATACACTTACCCAGAAAAAAAACAAAAAAGAGAGCCGTGAGGGGTATCCGCTTGGTCTCAGGCGCCTTGTCACGGTTCGCGCGGCTCCCCCTTTCGGAGGTCCGAGTCTTCCCTCGGTCATGGGAGTGTGTGTTGTCCTTAGTTCAAGTCAGATTAAGTAGTGTGTAAGCTTAGGGGCCGATGACCTCAGCAGTTTGGTCCCATAGGATCTTACCCCAAATTTCCAATTTCCAAAAAAGAGAATTTTTGTCTTGCTAAATACGTCCAACAAAGTGTTTGTAAACGTTGCGAGCACGTGTCGATGCAGTGACTTGTGTCCTTTCACAGCAACGTCTTTCACTAAGAGAATAGACGCTTTCTTGTCGTTTTGAACATCTGTGGGTCTTATTTTCAGCAGATGATTCATTAGTTCATTCTATATTTCTTTTATATCTTTACGAGACATGAATTTATTTTAACAGATGATTCATTGAAAAATCTTTCTTGCATCCTACGTTATTTGCAAGTGATTTCCAAGGGATTGTAACTTTTTATAAGCGTGTGTTGCTGTACTACTGGTAGTGGCAGATTTATGGAGAAGCTCCAGCCGTTTTCAACACATCAGCTGCACCGGAAGACTCGGAATGGTAACCTCCCCTAAGTTGTCATTCATGCAGGCTACACCATTACGACCCTTGCCACCTTTCAAACAATTCGAACACCGGTTGCCTGATTACAAACTGAACCGGAATCCACACTACATTTCCTTCTGATGTACAGCTTTCAGGTAATAGTCACAGTCATAGACTCGAGTACACAACACTGCAGTTAACTTACTGTTATTTCTGATGGTAGGCGGTGCTGCAACACACCTTAAATGTGAGACACAGTGTGCAAAGCTAACCTGTTCCTCACAATGACCAGTTTCAAACTAGAATGTGGATGTACTGCTTTAGGTTTACAAAAAAAAATAATGTTCAAATGTGTGTGAAATCTTATGGGACTTAACTGCTAAGGTCATCAGTCCCTGAGCTTACACACTACTTGACCTAAATTATCCTAAGGACAAACACACACACCCATGCCCGAGGGAGGACTCGAACCTCCGCCGGGATCAGCCGCACAGTCCATGACTGCATCGCCTTAGATTAGGTTTACAAGCTTGTTAGAAAATAACACAGCAAATGTCTTGTCAACACTAACTTGCTACTTCGACGCTGCTGAATTCACAAAACAGAGACCGCTAAACCATCACGATGAACACTAGTACTAGCGTGAAATTTAATGTTTTCCCATTGTCAGAGATGTCTATAATCTTCTCCGGTTTCCAGCGGAAAGATGCTAATAAAATTACACGCCAATACAAATTTAAATACTTCTCGGATTTTCTGCCGGACTGAATCTCTGGTTTCGCACAAATGTACGGCAACTGGTCTTGCTTGCTGCCTTCTTCGAGAGTTCGCTGAGGAATGATGTGTCGGTGCGCGAGACCTTCTTTGCAGGAATCGCTGACTTCGGTTCTTCCGTCAAGTACTAGCCCCCTGTTTTGTTGCTTCAGACATTCACATATATCCAGTTCTTGTGGATTTTCTTCGGATGGTCTTCTCTGGTGACGATCTGAAACACACGTGGAACGTTGTAAGGTGCATTCAAAAATAAACATACCGGAGGCTGTAAAGTGAAAACCACAGAAGTCATAGCCTGCAGAAGAAGCTGTGCTCCTTATAAAGGCACTGAGACCCAAAACTCGCCGTTAGAAGGATTTGGGCACATACCCAAGTGATAATAGAGCAAGCATGTGCATGCTTTGGGCTTCCACTGCACGCAGTAGTGCTAGAAACAGAGGCTCCAAAACATAAGAGGGGTGTTGTGTGTTTCCTTACAGTGGAAGAAGTGTCGCGAAAGTAAACTCGTCGAAGGATGGCATAAGTGCACGCAGAGCACTGTATGACCGTTGCAATTCCAACGTTCAAGTCTGGCCCCTGCAGCAACGGCTGCCACTGTAACTGGCAGGTCTTCAAGAAACCTGTTGGGCATTGGTATCGGTAATGCGACTTGGCGCCCCAGTTCGTGAGAAATAGGCCAATGGTATCCGTCTGTCATTGAATCTCTTGTGTCACGCCTTCGTCCTTGCAAGGGCATGAAGTGGTCTTCGCACAGTTGTGACACTCTTTCCTGAATTTTCGTTTCCCGTACTACTTCCGCTGTCGCGAATCGCTTTACTACTCTTTTAAACCTTCCATTTCACCATTTTCATTATTAATATCAAGGAAATTGTCTAATCCGACTCGTCTCAACCGGTCCTGAAATTTTTTTTACACGTGAGGAATACACTGAAAGAAACACAACGTCAAAATTTTAGCTGTTAAGATTCACTGCAAGTATTTTTTTAAAGTTAAAAATTGACAAATTTGTAGTTCGCCAGGTGCCTGGAAGGTTGTACACCCCTGCTGTACCTGTGGTAGACAGCGCACTCGCAAGAAGGCGGGGGCATAGCCCTGGTTGACGGCAAATTGGTAAACAGATAACACGGCAATACGCGATCATAATATGTAAAGTGACTTTCAGTTTCCGCTGATAGGTTCCCTGACACAATTGTTTGTAGTTAATGTTCAAAATGTTCAAATGTGTGTGAAACCTTATGGGAATTAACTGCTAAGGTCATCAGTCCCTAAGCTTACACACTACGTAACCTAAATTATCCTAAGGACAAACACACACACACACACACCCATGCCCAAGGGAGGACTCGAACCTCCGTCGGGACCAGCCGTACAGTCCATGACTGTAGCGCCTTAGACCGCTCGGCTAATGTAGTTAATGTCCGCTTGAATTTGCAACATTTAATATCGATAATAATTAGCAGTTGCTTCTGCAGCATCGCTAAGTGTTAATAATAGAGGTAAAACTGAATTAATTTTCTTTGTGTTTTCTTCTTATATGCTGGCTAATAGCATTTGTCGCTTTGCAGGTCCCAGAGTTTCACAGTAATGTGAAATCAAATTGTCTCCAATCTTGCAAACATGAATTATGAAGAAAGTCATATGCAATAGAAATCATCGACTTCTCCTGAATAACTGCATATTTGTTATTTATTACTTAATTTCTTGTGATTCGAATAATTTCGACATTTCGTTAGAAATTGTACAATTTCGTTAGAAATTGCATCAACATTAAAAGAAGAAGGAAATAACCCTGACTATTCCGTGAATTATGGTTCGAATGATGATTGTTGCGCTCATGTCAGTTCAGTTCAGAACAAAACAACAATACCTTCCTAGCCCAAAGGAAAAAGTACAATAATAGCCTTCATAGTCAAAGAAAAGGCGGAAACTTTTTGATTAAATGAAGAAAGGAGAAAACGCTTGAAGTTCAGCAGTGTGCAAAGCCGGTTCCGCTTCGTAAAATCTGAACGTGAGTTATATAAATGGAACTAATATTTACACAGTGTGTGAAAAACACCCCAAAATGGAACTCGTAAAATTGTAAAAGAAAAACCATTCGAAAGATGTAGAACTGCTCGTGACAGTCAGAGGGAGATGTACCTGACTGGACCCTCTGAATTGGAAGTAAAATGAACATTACTGATCTAAAACTTCCTTCGAACTAGCTAAACGGATTCAGGAAATTATACAGAAAATGAAGTCAGAAAATTACGAACTTTACTTCAAGTATACATGTAGAGGAGATGTGATTAATAAGTAATACTATAGAGAAATTCGTAGCTGACGAAAGACGAAGCTTCTTGTAATCTCCTAAAATGCAATGCATAGATCGGGTCAGACAGATTTCGTGCAAGAACGGCGTACAAACCGCACTTAACCAATTCGAACTAAAGAAACGCAAAGTCACTTGTGCAGTCGATGAACGCTATGACACATACATATACAACAATACTAGTACTAAATATCAGGGGATTACTCTTTCCGCAGTTTTGTACTGACTTCAGGAACTTCAAGACAAATTACGAGCCTCTACATCTACATCTACATTTATACTCCGCAAGCCACCCAACGGTGTGTGGCGGAGGGCACTTTACGCGCCACAGTCATTGCCTTCCTTTTCTGTTCCAGTCGCGTATGGTTCACGGGAAGAACGACTGTCTCAAAGCCTCCGTACGCGCTCGAATCTCTCTAATTTTACATTCGTGATCTCCGCTGGAGGTATAAGTAGGGGGAAGCAATATATTCGATACCTCATCCAGAAACGCACCCTCTCCAAACCTGGACAGCAAGCTACACCGCGATGCAGAGCGCCTCTCTTGCAGAGTCTGCCACTTGAGTTTACTAAACATCTCCGTAACGCTATCACGGTTACCAAATAACCCTGTGACGAAACGCGCCGCTCTTCTTTGGATCTTCTCTATCTCCTCCGTCAACCTGATCTGGTACGGATCCCACAGTGATGAGCAATACTCAAGTATAGGTCGAACGACTGTTTTGTTAGCCACCTCCTTTGTTGATGGACTACAATTTCTAAGGACTCTCCCAACGAATCTCAACCTGGCACCCGCCTTACCAACAATTAATTTTATATGATCATTCCACTTCAAATCGTTCCGCACGCATATTCCCAGATATTTTACAGAAGTAACTGCTACCACTGTTTGTTTCGCTATCATATAATCATACAATAAAGGATCCTCCTTTCTATGTATTCGCAATACATTACATTTGTCTATGTTAAGGGTCAGTTGCCACTCCCTGCACCAAATGCCTATCCGCTGCAGATCTTCCTGCATTTCGCTACAATTTTCTAATGCTGCAACTTCTCTGTATACTACGGCATCTTCCGCGAAAAGCCGCATGGAACTTCCGGCACTATCTACTAAGTCATTTATATATGCGGGTCCGGGGGTAACAATAGGCCGGAGGTGTTAGATCGACTCCGCATGCTGCAGGCTCAACAAAACGATCACCGAAGGTATGATGCGAGCCACCGCCCTGTTGTCTACCAGCCTGGTGACCTCGTCTGGATCTTCACTCCTGTTCGGAAGGTTGGTCTCTCTGAGAAGCCCCTCAAGCACTACTTTGGACATTATAAGGTTGTAAAGCAGTTGTCTGATGTTGCTTACGAAGTTGAAGATTTCGACCCCGACACAAGACGACGAGAGACCAGAGATACGGTCCACGTCCTTCGAATGAATCCCTATGAGGATCCTGCAACCCAGGGTAAATTCGAAGCTCCAGCGACAGGCAACAAGCGGAAAAGTGACGAAGGCCGTAGCGGCAAAGGAAGTTCTAAGAAGATCACCGCCAGGGCGAACATCTGTCATCGGGAGTCGGAGTATGCAGGACCGATGATTCGTTCCCCGGCTAGGAGGACGTAACACCGAGACGCTGTTCTCTTAAGGAGGGAGCAATGTCGCAGAAGAAGCTGAGTAGCACAGTCACAGTGCTGTAGTGGTTATGATACTAGACTAGGGAAGCCACAAAATCTGAAAAAGAAAACGCAAAAGTTCAGTCCACGTTGACCGTAGACAGCAAAAAATAACGCAACAGGAGAAGGTTAATGATGAACAGGCAGGTAGGACAGGGGGTGAGTTGCAGTGATCGGTTCCGGTATTAAATAAGTCTCATCAGAATCGACAGTACACCAACATCATCAGCAAACGTTGAGGTATGTATGCTGACGTCACAAACAGATGATGAATAGTCAGAGAAAATAAAAGGAGATGAAAATCTAGCCGTCATGGGTGCCTGGGACGCTATAGTAGGAGAAGGAATAGAGTTTAAGGAGAATATGGGTTTGGTTGTAGGAAAGAGAGAATAAAAAGGCTCCACGAGTTTTGCAATAAATTTTAGCATGCATGGCGAATACAGTGTTGAAAAATAACAAGACAAGCAGGTGTACTATCAAAAGACTTGGAGAATGGGAAGGCTGCAGCTTGATTAAATCACGGCCAGACAGAGATCCGGAAATAGGATATTGGATTGTTGGGCGTATTCAGGAGCAGATATAGATACAGATCACAATTTACTAATGATGAAGTGTAGTCTCTTGTGAGGAGCGTCAGGAAGAATTAATGTGGAAGGAACGGGATACCGAACTACAGACGACTGCTGAGGTGAGACTGAAGTTCTCTAACGCTGTAGATAATGTGATAATGAATAACACAATACGCAGCTCATTTGAAGAGGCATGGTGATATCCAAAACTGGCAACCATAGATGCTGGACAGACAAATATAGGTACATAGAAGGAAACTACGAAAAAAATCTTGGGTAACAGAATAAATACTTCATTTGAACAATGCAAGGAGAAAGCATAAAAATGTCCAGGAAAAGACAGGAATACAGCAACATACGTCACTTAGGAATGAAATAAATAGGAATCGCAGAGAAGCCAAAGCGAAATTTATGTAGGAAAGACGTGAAGTAGTTCAAAAAAGAAATGGTCGTCAGAGAGACCTATTCAGCATATAGAAAAGTCAAATTTGAAAGCAAAGGCATCAGCATTAGGAGTGCAAGAGGGATTCCACTGTCATACGTAGAAAAGAGAGCAGATAGGTTGCAGGTGTGCACTAAAGGGGAAGAACTGTCTGATGATAGAAGAAGAAAAGGGAGTCTAGGGGACGACACAGAGGATCCAGTATTGGCGTCAGAGTTTAACAGAGCTTTGGAAGGCTTGCGTTCAAATAAGGCTGCAGGCATAGATAACATTACTTCGGAATTGTTGAAATCATTTGGGAAAGTGGCAAGCAAATGACCATTCTGGTTGATGTGTAGAATATATGAGAGTGGAGACATAACATCAGACTTTCGGGAAAGTATCAGCCACGCAATCTCAAAGGTCAATTCGCGGACGTATTGACACCGGCGCGCTCCGACTGTGTAAGCACCTGTTACTCAGCTTGTGCTCGTATACTGTAAACAGTGATAATTCGTTCCGGTATTCCATAAACTTCCATAGAGTCTGCGACATCGTTAAAACTTTTGATAAGCCGCGAACTCTACCAAAAATGATGGCGACTGCAGCCCCCTGCTCCACAAACTCCGCAGAACCAGCCGCAGAGTGTCACAATGGATACCGAAGCACTCCATGTACCCATCAGTGAAGTGATTAGCGACGCAATCGTCACGTGCCACAACGCGCGCCCACACACACCACACAGCAGACCTGTAGCCCTCGCAGAAACGTCTACAGGAAGACCAACAACACAAAATGAAGAAAATGCTACGTCTCGACGCCACACAAGAAGGTGTCATGGCCCACCAACATGTAAGTTGCACTGCTAACTTATATGCAACTATCGACAAAGAGGCATTCGTCTTATTTGTTGAAAGAAGACACAGAAATAGAGGCAGGACCCCAGTGGCACTACGCAAATATATTAACGGGAATTTACGTCGTCATTCAAGCACATAATCAGTGTTACAGCAGCATAGAAAAACCGTGTGAAAATTGAGACTGTGTCAGCATTAACTTCCAATGCCTTTGGTCAACAGTGTATCTTAGATAAAGCAAATTTGGAGGTCTATATTCAGAAGTTAACCACTAAACAAGGCATCGCCAATTACCTTGAAACATCCGTCACGGACAACGAATTACTAACGGAAATGACGTGTTGCGAAGTTTTTGTCATCAGGAGATTTAGGAAAGTTATAATCTTGAATGGCCAAAAAGTAACAAAACCGTCTCAAGTTAGTGTTTTGACATTTAGAACACATCAGCTCCAACAGTTCGTTTACATTCATAGAGTTCGCTGTCCAGTGGACGTGTATGTACCCTCCGTCTTGCAATGCTATCACTGCTTGAGATTTGGACATGGCAGCAAACAGTGCAGAAGTAATACAAGATGAGAAGACTGCGCAGACCCACACAGGAGTGATGCCTGTGGAAGGGCCAATCAGCCTGCCTGTGTTCATTGTACCGGTGGTCACAGTACCCTATCTCGAACTTACGCACTGTATCTCAAACGCAAGGAAATTAACAAAATTGTGTCTCTCAATAATGTTACCTTTCGAGAAGCGGCAGCTGTGTTTAAAAATAGGGCTATGCGAATGCAGTTACTTCTCCCCAAACATACAGACGAGGTACAGAATTCCCGCCCCTTCTGACTCAACAGCGGCTCAACGCAAATTTCGCCACCGCGACCTACGATCCGCAGCAGCCAACACATCCAAAGACGACAATGCAGCAGACGTCACGAACGGTGGGTCGAGTGGATTCACCGACGATACAGCCACCCCCTTCTCTCATACAGAATGCGCAACTACACTATCAGCAACGTGTAAATTCTATGGAACATAGAGGGGCCCACCAAAGCATAGTTCCCCGGAACCAAGTGTATCAACGAGAACTGTCTCCCTCTCGCTCCAGGGGATCCCAGCCCCCACCCACCACGATTTCACAGAGTCAACTAACAGTCATATTGGGAACTACCTCGTTACCAACATTTTAAGAATAATTATGGTAATGAAGAACGATATATCGTACCAGCAAGCTACTAATGGGCCCACTTCAGTACTGCAAAGGATTCGATTCAAATGTCAGTCCAAAACATGTTGACCCTACTACTTACACCCTAAAACGGCCCTCAAATTCATTCGATGAAACGCAAGATTTCTCAAGACAAAGGATGACAGCCTTCGACATTTTCTGTTCTAAACTAATGTACACATTTGTGTCATCACAGAACCAGGTTAAAACGAAACGAACCGTTCACACTCCTGGGCTATTCTGTCATTAGGGAAGGTTGAGATGATGGCTACAGCGGTGCAGCCTTGTTGGTGAAACAAGATATCCACCTTTTCTTTGTCAATACTGGCCCTCAGCATGATACATTACAAATGTTTGGTATCCGCCTGCAGATTAAGGACCTCCATCTGAGTTTAGTCTCGGCATATAAATCACCTTACGAAAGATTTTCCAAACAACAGTTAACGACCATCATTGCGTCGATCAGTAAACCCCTTTTGCTACTAGGTGATATTAACGGCCACCATATACTGTGGGGCTGCAGAAATACCCACGCAATGGGAAAAATACTAGTGGATTTACTAGATTTTGAAAACCCAGTAGTACTAAATGATGACTCGACAACACGAATAATTCGACTAAATGAAGTTCCAACGGCAGCGGGCTTAAGCACAGCATCCCCTGCACTATCTACCAGAACAACATGAGAAGTGGTACCGGATGCTTTAGGTTCGGATCACTTGCCAATCCAAATAATAATAAACGTGCAACCTAGGGAAACTGTCAAGCACAATATTAGCCAGAAATTAAACAGAAACAAAGCAACTGGAACTTGTACGAAACATTACAGGAAGGAAGATGAATCTATCATCGAAGCTGAGAATCCCGAAAGAGACTTTTCAGTGAAGCAGCGGAAGTGTGAATAGCCCAAAAAGCGCATAAGCGGACTACTCATGCGCCATCACAATGTTTGTGGTATTCATAATGCGACGCAGTCCTCAAGGAACGATGTAGGCGCTGAGAAAATACAAAAGTCTCTCTACTGATAGAAACTTTCTTGCTCTTACAAAAAAGCAAAATCTACAGCCAAGAAAATACTGAAGCTCAAAGAAAAGAGAATCTTGGCAAAACCCCGGCATACAGCCTGCAAAGGAACGCAAGCTACAAAGACTAGGCATGTGATAAGGAACAAAAAAGACGGTCTGACAATAAACATGCACGCACCTCCTCCATCCAACGAACTTTTAGAATCGTTCTTGTGTATGACAGCCACATCTGACGTAATGGAAAAGGAAGACGAGGCTGAATATAAAGAGGTCAACAGCGTCATGACACAACCATTTTCGCTATGAAAACTCCAGACTGCGCTCTCCCAAGGGAAGGGTACTGCACATGCCCCGGATTATATTGACTACCTAATGCTACAACACTACCCACAAAAAGGGAAACTGCTGCTGCTCAAAATTTACAATAGTGTTTGGACACAACAGATCAAAATCGACTTGCAGAAAACATGTCGTGTCGTCCCCGTCCACAAATTGGGAGAAAGACGCGATAAACCCGAGTCGAATCGGCCTATCATCTAACTAGCGTGTTTGAGGATGGTAGTGGAAAGGATTATTAAGCGGCGTTTAGAATGGTGGCCTGAAGAGAAGAAAATATTAACGGGAAAACAACTTGGGTTTCGGAAAGGAAAAGGGACAACTGAAATACTTTAAAGGTTAGTTACCTACATACAGCAAAATTTCTCTGGGAGTAAGTGTGGTGCAGATTCCAAAACCACTCGGGAGTAACACTGTAAGCTTTCTGAGAAATAGGAAGACAATCATTTTGCAACACGATACTACACTGGGATCCAGAGAAACTAGCAGAGGGCTCCCACATGGATCAGTCTTGGCTCGCTTATTATTCAGTCTCCATACTGAAGACCTTCGTGACATGTTTCCCAGTGACATCCAAATCCATACATATTATAAAAATGGATGTACGTATAGATGTATGTATGTATGTATGCATGTATGTGCGTTCAACATGTCCGCATAAACCGCTGGACCGATTTCAACGAAACATGGTATACATATCACATACTGTCTGGAAAGAATCGCTGTAGAGGTAAGAAACACTTACGTATCAAAAGAGTGGATGTGGGGGTGAAAAAGCAGTGTAGCCCACGACGTGTAAATACCTATACTTCAGTCATTCAGTATTAAACAGCGAGAGCTCTTAGTGACTTCCAAGAGGCTTTACACATAATTTCAAACCTTTAAGAAACTTTCAGTCGCTAACAACCTCCACAAAATCATGAAGAGAAAGAAGTTGATCACTCACTACACTTTCGTTATTCACGGCAGTGAAACTGCCGTTTTAAATCATTACCTTGTCCTTTATTACTTCTTTACTACTAACTGCATTTGCGACACGTTTTGCAGACAGTATTCCCATACAGCACTGAATTTACCAGCAAAATTATATCATTGTATGACTCATAGAGGTATGACGTCGTAAACACCGAGATTGGCGAAAAATTGTAGCGTCATGCAATACGTTTAAATTTATTACTCCATTGCTACTAACTCTAGTCACAACACAATTCGTAAATAGTAGCCACATTTACTATTGGACGTACCTGAAAAATTACATCACTCTACAGCACGTAGTTCAGGAGACACGTCATAAACATTGAGCTACGTGAAAATAAAACTGAAGGGCGAAATTCGCTGGAGATACACGTGAAATATGCGTAGAAACACGTATGAAATATGTTAGAAATATGTGATGTATATTTGACATTTGCGTACGTGGTCAAAGCCACGGGTAAAAAGCTCATCCTAAACCCTTGGAGGCGGCCGCTGTGGCCGAGCGGTTCTAGGGGCTCCAGTTCGGAACCGTGCCACTGCTACGGTCGCAGGTTCGAATCGTTCCTCGGGCATGGATGTGTGTGATGTCCTTAGGTTTAAGTAGTTCTAAGTTCTAGGGGACTGATGACCTCAGATGTTAAGTCCCATAGTGCTCAGAACCATTTGAACCATTTTGAAACCTTTGGAACGATATCGACCAAAGTTGGTATACATTTTGTTATTATCTGGGAAGAAATACCTTGAGGGTAATAACCACCAGACTCTTATTAGGGTGATCGTGATACAGAGGGGGGAGGAGGAGGTGGACTGAGAGGGGTTAGAGAAAAATAAACAGACAGATGGGAGAGGAGCAGATGGGTAAGGAAAGGCAGTGACAGGGGTGAAGAGGAGATGGACAAAGAAAAAAGAGAACAGGAGATGAACAGGGAGAGGGAGGAATTTGGCAGCGGGAGGGGGGAAGATGAGGTGGACAAAGAAAGGAAGAGGAAGAGATGTAATTAAAGTGGGGAGTGAGACAAAGAAAGATGGTGGAGAAACAGATGGACTGAGAGAGGGGGAAGGGGAGATGGACAGAGAGACAGGGAGTAGGGGTTGGAGGAGATGGACAGGGAGAGGGCTGGCTCAAATGGCTCTGAGCACTATGGGATTTAACATCTGTGGTCATCAGTCCCCTAGAACGTAGAACTACTTAAACCTAACTAACCTAAGGAGATCACACACATCCATGGGATTTTTCTCTGCCTCGTGATGACTGGGTATTGTGTGATGGCCTTAGGTTAGTTAGGTTTAAGTAGTTCTAAGTTCTAGGGGACTGATGACCATAGATGTTAAGTCCCCTAGTGCTTAGAGCCATTTGAACCATTTGAACACATCCATGCCCGAGGCAGGATTCGAACCTGCGACCGTAGCGGTCACGCGATTCCAGACTGAAGCGCCTAGAACCGCACGGACACAACGGCCGGCGACAGGGAGAGGGGGTGGAGGAGATGGACAGAGAGAGAGTGAAGGAGGAGATGGACAGAGAGAGGAGCAAAGAGGAAATGGACTAACAGAAGACTGGAATAAATACTCATACATACCCGGGAAATACTGTGTACTCAGCTAGTATTGCAATACGCAGACGACATATGCATACGTTCCGAAGACACTACTCTTCATTCCCGTCATTTGAAAAATGCACACTGCTGTCACACATATGCATGAGTTGTGTACAGAAAGTGGTTTCTAAACCTCTGAAAACAAGTCTGTTCTTGTGATTTTTAACTGACATAGTATTCCACTTGGTGGGAGGGCGCCGCCGGAAGCTGGGCGCGAACTCTGGTTCCTCACGACTCCTGTGGTCTGTGTCGGGCAGGGAAGTCGCCCTCGGCCTACGCTGTGATTTTAGTTGGCTGATTGCTGGGTCCAAGCTTTGCTGAGAGTGAAGCAGTGTTTCTGTTGTTCAGCCAGTCAGCCGCTCGTTTTTCAATAGCCTCCTTCAGAATACAGTCCCATAACGACGAGATCTGACTTAGCACTTCCGTTTCTTCATACTTCACGGAGTTCACTGCAGCCATGCAATGTTCTGCAACCACAGATTTTGTTGTGCTGTCTCCCCGATACGCCTTGCCGCATTTCCACGGAATACCGTAAACAGCTAGTTTAAGGTGCCCCAAGACATCTTTCATCGTACCAAAGAAAGAGCACGTGTTTTCGAGGGTGGACGAAAAACGCATTTAATGTTACTTAGAGCCTGGATTTTGGCGATTTTGTTCGATATTTCGCCGCGTACGGCAGATACGCCATTGTCCTTTCCTCTTCGTCGTCTTAAATCTGCTAGGTTTGTATTTTTTGCCTGCAAACATGTCGTAACAGTTCTTCTGGAACGTGCTTAAGGTGGTTGAGCTCCCGTGGTAGACTTTTTCCGTCAGATACTGCGTGTGCAGAAACTCGACGTGATATGGGCTCAACAAGTCGTTGGAAGTCCCCTGCAGAAACAATGAGCCATGCTGTCGCTGTAGCCGTCCACAATGGCGAAATTGTTATCCTTGCAAGATTTTGTGCACGAATTGACTCTCGATTATGTTCCATAAATGTTCTATGTGACTGATGTTGGGCGTTCTCCGTGGCTAAATCATTCACTCGAACTGTGCAGAATGTTCTTCAAACCAATCGCGAACAATTGCCACTCGGTGACATGGCGCTTGGTCATCCATAATAATACCAAAGTCTTTCGGGAGCATGAAGTCGACGAATGGCTGAAAATGGTCTCCAAGTAGCCAAACAGAACCATTTCCAGTCAATGATCCACGTAACCACGGCTCACACTATTACGGATCCACCACTAGTTTGCACAGTACCTCGTTGATAACTTGGGTCCATGGCTTTCTGGGGTCTGCGCCATACTCTAACCCTACCATCAACTCTTACCAACTGAAATTGGGACTCATCTGACCAGGCCACAGTTTTCCTGTCGTCTCGGGTCCAACCAATATCTTCACGAACGCAGGAAAGGCGTTGCAGGCGATGTTGTGCTATTGGTTGAAGGAACTCGGGTCGGTCCCATGCTACTACAGCCCATTAACGACAAATTTCGCCGCACTCTCGTAAGGGATACATTAGCTGTAATCCCATATTGATTTCTGCGGTTATTTCACGCAGTGTTGCTTGTCTGTTAGCACTGACAACTCTACATAAACGCCGCTGCTCTCGGTCGTTAAGTGAAGGCCGTCAGCCACTGCGTTATCCATGGCAAGAGGTAGTGCCTCAAATTTGGTATTTTCGGCATATTCCGAGGAATATTGAATTCCCTAACAATTTACGAAATGGAATGTCCCCTGCATCCTGCCCCAACTAGCACTCCAAATTCAAAGTATGTTAACTCCCATCGTGTGACCATAATCACGTTGAACACCTTTTTACATGGATGACCTAAGTGCAAATAACAGCTCTGCCAATGCACTACCCATTTATATCTCGTGTACGCTATACTACCGCCATCTGTGTGTGTACATATCGCTATCCCGTGACTTTCGTCACTTAATTGTATACAAAATAGTATCCGACAGTGACTCTGATTCCCTTAAACCCCCCCCCCCCCCGTCCCTCCATCCCACACGCATAGTATCGATTTGGAAGATAGGTTGGAGATTCTCGCTCTTCATGCTCCAGAAGCAGCTTGCTCCCCTGAGAGCTTCCGCTGTCGGTAGATTATCTTAAATACCGCGGTCACATGCGTCTCAGTGAGGTCTTACTATTCTATTAAGCCTTCAATACACGTCATTAACAGTAGAGTAACTGACTATGCCTGTTTGAAGTTTTCGATTCGGATTCTTCCCTGGACTGTTTGAGCACGCTTACAACAATCTTGATACCTCTGGCTTTGTTTTTGGCTAGTCGTTCTCTTCGTGAAGTCCGCCGTCATCGACCTAAGGAACCCCTGTTTGTTCTACCGGTCTCTGCGATACCGCCAGTGCGTGTGATTATAGACAGACTGTGTTCTACCTACGCAGGCAGGATATAAAAATATATACGCGTAATTGTAAGAGAATCGTTGGTAATTATACTTACTTTATACTGAAAATTATTTATCTCGTATGTGATAAACTGAAGTCATGCCATGAAGCGAAGATTTCAATGCATTGAATGTCCTAGAACCGCATTCATGTCGCTTTGTGGCAGCTTTAGGTAATTACGCTAGTGGCCACTATTAATATAATAGAAACATAATGAATCAGACGTGTGGCAGTTGCTGGTATGACGATAGCAGGACGTATTTGTGAGGAAAATCAGGAAGATCGTCTTCAGGCCTAACAGATGTCAACAACACATTTTCCGTCTGCCCCATACTGCACATTCAAGCCAAACTAGTGGAATTCCGTTCCGAGTGAATAATAATAATGATTTAAGTAAAAATAATCATTATTGTCGATCGCTTTCAATGGAAAATGGACGAAAATCGGAATACTGACATTGTCCTGTAACTTCACACGATGCTCTGAGCTTGCCATACGCAGAATACTATGCATTATGAAGACAAAATCCACTTTCTATGCCGCGCGGGATTAGCCGAGCGGTCTTGGGCGCTCCAGTCATGGAGTGTGCGGCTGGTCCCGGCGGAGGTTCGAGTCCTCCGTCGGGCATGGATGTGTGTGTTTGTCCTTAGGATAATTTAGGTTAAGTAGTGTGTAAGCTTAGGGACTGATGACCTTAGCAGTTAAGTCCCATGGGATTTCACACACATTTGAACATTTTTTTTCCACTTTCTATGTTCATCACGCTATGCGAAAGTCAGATTTCTATCTCTTCTTAAATCAAGCAGTCCCAGAAAGACGAGAATTGTCGAATAACTTTTTTTTTCATAGTAGTTGGCATGGTAAACTTTTAAGCAGTGTTCCTCAAGGTACACTTCAAAGATATATTCTCTAAGGCAATAATCAGGTGGTTGATTACCTGTAGATACTACATTACCCAAGGATACGAGAATTACAAAGTCCGTAATATTCGGTTCACTATCATCATAGATATGTGAAGATGAATAAAGACGAGCTAGCTAGAGAGAATGTGAACACGAGTGTTGTGTTAGAGAATGTGCATGTGCAACAACGGCAGGACCCATAGTACCACATCAGTTTCACGCTAACGCAGCATCAAGTTCCCTTTGGTGACAGTGACGTGGAACTGCAGATCGGAGTGTCGGGCATAACACGTTTTGTATATGTAATACAATGACGTAAACAGTCCGAATGTTTTTCTGAGACTGTTAAAAATTAGGAAATACGATTTCAGACTAGCAGAGATGACCAAAATTTACGCTCGCGGGCCATGACCGCGCTTGACATTACCGCCACATCCACCACACACTGTCTGGTCGCTAAGAGGGGAAAGAAGAGAAAACAGCGAACGCACCGCACTCAAATTGCACAGCATGCAATTTGATTTTTAGTTTCAGATTTCCCAATAACACAGTTTAGAAAGAAAATAGTTTTTCAGTATTAATTAATTATTCTTGGTGCGCTGAAGGCATAATTTTTATCTGGTACAAACTGTCAGTATACGGACAGACGCAGACAATTCCGCAGAGTTTCAGACTCACGCTGCCACGAAATCGTGACATACTTAGATTTCATAATCGAGAAAAGGTGTTTCACACAAACATGACGATCTAAATACTGTCGCACTTTTGCATCCTCATTGTGGAGACTTGGAAAATTTACCTGAGAAAACCAGTGTTCTCGTCCTGGATGGTTTTAACGTAAAAATATTTGTCATTGAAACTGGAATTACATTTAAGGTCAATCAATTACGTCTACGCATGCAGAGACTGCTTTCAACTCAAGCGGCAGTCAATGTCTAAAACAGCTCGAAAAGAGAGGAAAGACTGACAGTGTCCGTAGAACCTCTATGAAACTATTCTTTTACTTCTTGCAAGACCACAACGATTTCTACAGCCCTCACGCTTTCTTTAACGTCAGTGAGCTCAGAAAACCGGACTCTCTTTATCAAAATGTGTCCCTTCTACGATGTGATTTTCTTTTTATATGCATCCCCATCAAATAGGAAAGAAGTTACCTTGAAATGTTTTACTGTGGGCAGTATGCAGTCAAGCCACCTTGAAATGCGAATTTTTCAATCTATTCCAGATGTTCTAATTTTCGTTCCTGCACTCTTTTTTCCTTAATTAATTCAACAACAGCTAGGTTAAAATCGAAAAATCGTTCCAGGCATCACCCTTGACTTAACCAATGTACCTTGCAGTAACATATGAAGTCTCTATAATCTTCATTCATTTCCATTGAAAACTGTTGGAACTGACAATGGAATAATGTGTGAGACTCCAGGAGTTTTACTATTCGTACCATCAATTTCTTCAAGGGCTCCATGACTGCAAATTTAACACAATGTACTTTCTGACAAACAGAAAAATAAATCCCGTCTGTCGAACTTTGTAATTCTTTGCTCTTTCATTGTAATCTAAATGTTTAAATTCTCTCTGCGTGGTACTGTAATGTCGTTTCATATTAAATAAGCAGTACCCATCGCTTATGCGTTCTCAGAATTCTCATCCCTCTCTTCTGTCATTCTCATTCGTTTTAAACGATTGTGACGATGAATCGCTAGGCTGACTCTTTTTGCACAAACAAACAGCCACTGAACATGTGAACGTCCTGTACCACTAACAAATAGCGAAGGGTAAACAGTGCTGACACCCCGATTCTGCTGAACTCAGATGTTTTGCCGAACGAAAAGTGCCGCACCGCAATGATAAATGAAATGTCAAGCTGTTCCATGTACTTCCGAAAAGTACCGAGCAAACCCGAGTGATATGCCAGGTCTTTGCACGCCCGCGGCCCACATACGTTACACGCGTGAGGTTTTCCACAGCGTAGTCGGCCCTGATCTATAGGGTATCCATCCTGACGGCCGTCAGACGCAGTTTCTCTGGTGTTTCGGCACGTATCTGTAATTTCAGGGTTGCAATGTGTAGCTGAAGTCAATAAATACTACGTATCTTTCATGTGACGCCCAGTGTCTACTATAAGAGTCGGTTTGTTTCCCATTACAAAAAAAGAAAGATTTTTAAAGCGGAATTTTACATGCCCATTCGATAGACGGACTAGTCCGAGATTAGTCTAGTGCGATATTCGTTTCATCGATATATTTTAAAAGGGACAGTGAAATAGGAAGGATAACCAAGTACTCCAGCAGCGACAGCACTGCTCCGAGCGGCACTGACTACAATCGCCATACAGCAGCGCTGCTCAGTCGCAGCTGCAGTACTTTTTATTCTTCGTATTTTATTGTCGCTGTTAATACTATCGACAAACCGAATATAAAATCGCACTACACTGATCTGGGATCGCTATATTGAATGGACACCTAAAATTCCACTTTAAAAGCAATTTTGTTTCTAATGAGACATAAATCGATGCATTCTGTCTATATATATATGGTACTCCATATGTACATTTACATACTCTGGGTACACGTTCTACACACTAAAACAAGCAAAAAGATGATACAAAAATGTTTCAAAAATCCTTCGTTTTTCTGTAATGAATAAAGTTTACAATTTAGCTGATTGGAGAAGAGAAAGTCATAATAAATGCTCAAAATGTCTTCTCTTGCTTCTAAACACGTATACACTCGTCGAATCATGGACTTTTGCACCCTTTCAAATACTCCCTGACGATTTCGAATGGTTTTGTATGCTTGCGTGACACGTCGATGAAGAGTTTCTGCATACGTGTGGGCTGCTGCATAGACCAATAGCTTGTTGTGCCCAAGAGAAAATAATCCAAATACTCGAAGTTGGGTGAACATGTAGGCCGTAGGACTGGTCTTCCTCTTCCTTAACACCTGCAATGATAGATATCAGCCAGTTACCTCGAGCACTGAAACTGTACTATGCTGGAGCTGCATTATTCATCAAGTTGTAGATAGCACCTGTAAGGCATGCTGGGAGATCGTATGGCTCTACAAGACAGTCACCTACAACTCCAGGCCACACATCAGTTTTAAACTAGTGCTGATTTCTATCCTGTGCTGGTGCATGAGGATTACGATCGATCCATAACAGTAGGTTGTGGAAATTTGTTATTCCATCTCTTCCAAATATTACCTCGTCTGTAAACGAAACTGAAGGGACAAACGACGGATTGGCAGTTTGTGCTATAAACTTTAGCCAAATGTTCTCCTGTGGTGGGTAATCGGCAGGAGTAAGACCCTAAACGCACTGAGGACGATACAGAGACATGAGCTGGTCGTGAAGTATCCTCTATGCAGAATTTTGAGATGTACCACACACCAGGGCCACTTGTCTTGAGCTGATACCGGGTTCTGCTTTGACAGCCCGTGTAAGTGCTCCTTGTGGTCAGGCGCACAAGCAACACTTGATCCTCCTCAGTCAATAGTCTGGTAGATGACTTCCCTGTCTTCGGTCTGAAAACAACGTATGATACAGAAGTGCACACGCGTGTCCATTACTATTCGCGCGGCCTCATATGAAAATCATATCTACCTGCTCACGAAATCAATATCCTGCCACGTTTGAAAAGATCACTTTCAGTTAACTCACTGCCTGTCAAATGTTCAAATATGTGTGAAATCTTATGGGACTAAACTGCTAAGGTCATCAGTCCCTAAGCTTACACACTACTTAACCTAAATTATCCTAAGGACAAACACACACAGGGCCGCGCGGGATTAGCCGAGCGGTCTCAGGCGCTGCAGTCACGGACTGTGCGGCTGGTCCCGGCGGAGGTTCGAGTCCTCCCTCGGGCATGGGTGTGTGTGTGTGTTTGTCCCTAGGATAATTTAGGTTCAGTAGTGTGTAAGCTTTGGGACTGATGACCTTCTTACTTAAGTCCCATAAGATTTCACACACATTAGAACAAACACACACACACCCATGCGCGAGGGAGGACTCGAACCTCCGCCGGGACCAGCCGCCACTGTCTGTCGCATACGTACGTAATGGTCACATTAAGGAGAAACAAATGACAAATGTGATTAAGTATCCCTGTCAACACAACGTCGTCAGGGATACAACGAGTCAAACGGGTGTATAGATGAGGTAGTTGGGCTGTATCCAGAAAGCTGTCGAAAGTCACCTTCCGTTAACAACTCTAAAACGAAAGATTTTTCGGAAATATGTTCATATAAACATTTTTTTTACTTGTTTTGGTGTAAAGAACCTGTCCCCAAAGTTTGTAACATTATTTTTGAAACACATTGTATATAGTATTAAATCTGGTATTCATTCTTAACTTTAAACTTTCATTTTCTCTGTTTTTAGCCAATATACAGGTTACCGCAGGTGGAGTGGTCAATATTTCTGGATATAACAGTAAAGATCGTTCGAAACTCGAAAGTCTAGTAACGTGAGCTCTGGTAAGGCATACCATAAGAGCAATGAGCACTTCTTCACCTTTAGATGCAGTGATACAAATCTCTTCTCCTGCAAGCTCTTTGCTTTCCATATTTTGGGCCGTGGTAGCATGGACCAAAACAAGAAGTATCCACTAATCATGGGCTCTAAATTACGTACCTTAAGATTTATGACAACCTGTTCATCTTCGTCACTATGAAAGATATCTCTTCTATTGAAAAAGTGCTCATAGCTCTTAAGGTACGGAGATTAAAACCAATGTTTACTACAGAATTTTTTTGTGTTTTCGGCCACACTACCTGCTCCCAAAATACGGAAAGCAAAGAGCCTGCAGTAAAAGAAACGTTTTTCACGGTATCGAAGACGAAGTAGTTCTTACAGCTTTTAAGCTATGGTTTTTAAGCTCATGTTTCTAGAGTTTTGTGCTTCGAATGATCGTTCCTGCCATTCCCCTAATACTTGAACATTCCTTTTGCGACACGCTATAAATAAAAATACTTTCTCAGTTATCTACTAATATAAAATACCCTTTGCTGTTTCTGTAATTAATACCAATGACCCGCCAGAGCTTCGTATGAGTACAATTAAATATCTACGGCCGGATGTCTTCTCTGGTTAATTTTGCCAGCGAATCAGTCTATCAATTTATGAAAATCATATTAAAATCCATACGGAATTGCGAGAGATTAACCTTCACATAGAGACAGAAAAACGTCGCAGGGGACTTCAATTCATCATAGTTCAGCCAATTTGCACGTAATATTTATAAAATGTGTTCAGAAACCTTCTTCGTGAATAATATATCTATTACTGGAAACCATACCAAAATCCCCATAACAGTTCCTTTGATTAGCCTTCAGATACACGCAAAATAACAAAAAACGCGGGGGAGGGCTGAAATTAACTTAAAATTTTATGTAAATAAGTGAAATATTATAAATATGGACAGCAGTTCTAAAAAAAGCAATAATGAAATACAATACACACAAGTGTCAGGTAAAAAGGTCGTCATTTACTCGTTTCGACCGGCTCTTTTAAGACAGAGTCTGAAACGCCATTAACACGGCTCATAGTCTTTGTCTGTTCAGAAAGTAGACCTTCTTACGAAAGGTTTCCTGTAGATGCTGGAAGAAGACGGTCAGTCTTTTTTTGTCTCAGATGGCTCGAGCTCTGAGCTTCTCCACGGCCAGTACGGTATTACGTTGCGCTGGATTGTGGCTTCAAATGGTTCAAATGACTCTGAGCACTATGGGACTTAACATCTATGGTCATCAGTCCCCTAGAACTTAGAACTACTTAAACCTAACTAACCTAAGGACAGCACACAACACCCAGTCATCACGAGGCAGAGAAAAAAGGATTGTGGCAGCTCTTTACAATTACAAGTACTCTTTTTGTAGACAAAATACTCTAATATCTCATCTCGATTCTTCTGTATCAAGAAAGAAACATCCCGAAGGAACAACAGTAAACACCTAGAATTTAGAAGCACACGAAAGATTCAAACGGTTTGCAGGCAGATGACGTACCATCTCTGATGACATGACGATACGACGACAGAAAAACACAAGAATAATTTTGTGCATTACTCTGAAATGTACATACTTACGATGCTGCGCTAACGGCAACTTATGCTTTCGGACGTTAACACTTACAGAACATCAGCAATGCGCTTGGTGTTAGGAAATGCTGAGCAGAGCCAGCAGTGTGAACTGGATATGCGCTCTTATATTCCTGTTTCAATGTAGCACTCCGCAACAAGCACAGTGCACTATATCCGTGCCCGTCCTTTTTTCCGAGTGCATATCGTGTATCACAATCGTCTCTCACAACAGATCCCATCAGAAGTTAATTCCTTTCGTGGTGATTGAGTGAGTAATGGAATTTATTCCTGAACAGCTACACTATGTGATCAAAAGTATTCGGACACCCCCAAAACAAACGTTTTTTCATAGTGCTGCCATCTACTGCCAGGTACTCCATATCAGCGACCTCAGTAGTTACTAGACATCGTGAGATTGCAGAATGGGGAACTTCGCGGAACTCAACGTACTTCGAACGTGTGTAACACCATAGCTCTAATACTCTACTGATTTATTTTGCTTTTGTTTTATTTAATATTACATCGTTCAGCTTCTGTAAATGTGTTTGATTGAATCGATAACATAAAATTGAATATTCCTTTCTTTGTAAAAACTTTGATGTCATGATTTGATTCTATGTGACATAGTATATCTTTCATTGAAATTCTTTGTCTCATTTGGAGGGAACAAAACTTACTACATATAATTGTAATTTCTGTGTGAATAGTTTTTTGTAGAAACACTAATATGTGCAAATGCTCTGTTTTATTTAAAATATTTGTTTCTGTTATGTAAGCTGCCTTCACTTAGGGTTCTTAGTTAGTTTGTATGTAAAAGGCGTAGTGGTTTCCCTCAGGAACGGAACTGTGTAGCGTGCGCAAATTGTGGTTGGCCTAAGTAGAAAAAGGTGGGACTAAGAGTGAGTCGGGGACGAGCTACGAGTCGGGGACGAGCTACCAAACTGTGAATCGCCATGCAAAAGTTGCATAGTGCTGGTCCAGAGAGAGGTTTTTTTCTGCTACTTTCCAATGCCTCGGATGGATGGATAAATAGCTGGAACTATTCTGTAATTTGTATCTATCATCGCCACCAAGAAATGACAGAGTCCAGCAATTCTACCTGCAATTCCACCTACCAACATGCAGTTGCCACCACATTGCGCAATCATTGCATCGGAATGCTATAATGATGTACAGTGAAGGATCAGCTTAATGGATGTGTTAGTGTGCTCAAATATAAGGTAATTTATAACTGAATTTATGTACCTACCTTGATTTTTCTCCTTGTCATAATACCTCTCAGGTTCCTCTCCGTTTGAACTAAAGTGATTTCCGAGTGCCCTTACTGAAAGAACATTAAAGCCCAGTGTTTTGCTAATTGATGCCTCTTGAACATAGTAAAAAGAAAGTTAAAGTTAATGTGGCAAGAGAGTGAGTTAAAGTTAACGATGCTTGCTGAAAATAATTTTCCTAGTAAAACTGCTTATTTATGTGTTGTTGCCAACTTCAAATTAAAAGTTCTTAAGACTGAGGCTTATAAAGTTTTGCTTAGTAAATGATAACATTACTGCCTGTTGTAAATCGCAGAAGCCGGCCGCGGTGGTCTAGCGGTTCTAGGCGCTCAGTCCGGAACCGCGCGACTGCTACGGTCGCAGGTTCGAATCCTGCCTCGGGCATGGATGTGTGTGATGTCCTTAGGTTAGTTAGGTTTAAGTAGTTCTAAGTTCTAGGGGACTGATGACCACAGATGTTAAGTCCCATAGTGCTCAGAGCCATTTGAACCAAATCGCAGAAGGTGAGTCAGTATCTTACATATACACTCCTGGAAATTGAAATAAGAACACCGTGAATTCATTGTCCCAGGAAGGGGAAACTTTATTGACACATTCCTGGGGTCAGATACATCACATGATCACACTGACAGAACCACAGGCACATAGAAACAGGCAACAGAGCATGCACAATGTCGGCACCAGTACAGTGTATATCCACCTTTCGCAGCAATGCAGGCTGCTATTCTCCCATGGAGACGATCGTAGAGATGCTGGATGTAGTCCTGTGGAACGGCTTGCCATGCCATTTCCACCTGGCGCCTCAGTTGGACCAGCGTTCGTGCTGGACGTGCAGACTGCGTGAGACGACGCTTCATCCAGTCCCAAACATGCTCAATGGGGGACAGATCCGGAGATCTTGCTGGCCAGGGTAGTTGACTTACACCTTCTAGAGCACGTTGGGTGGCACGGGATACATGCGGACGTGCATTGTCCTGTTGGAACAGCAAGTTCCCTTGCCGGTCTAGGAATGGTAGAACGATGGGTTCTATGACGGTTTGGATGTACCGTGCACTATTCAGTGTCCCCTCGACGATCACCAGTGGTGTACGGCCAGTGTAGGAGATCGCTCCCCACACCATGATGCCGGGTGTTGGCCCTGTGTGCCTCGGTCGTATGCAGTCCTGATTGTGGCGCTCACCTGCACGGCGCCAAACACGCATACGACCATCATTGGCACCAAGGCAGAAGCGACTCTCATCGCTGAAGACGACACGTCTCCATTCGTCCCTCCATTCACGCCTGTCGCGACACCACTGGAGGCGGGCTGCACGATGTTGGGGCGTGAGCGGAAGACGGCCTAACGGTGTGCGGGACCGTAGCCCAGCTTCATGGAGACGGTTGCGAATGGTCCTCGCCGATACTCCAGGAGCAACAGTGTCCCTAATTTGCTGGGAAGTGGCGGTGCGGTCCCCTACGGCACTGCGTAGGACCCTACGGTCTTGGCGTGCATCCGTGCGTCGCTGCGGTCCGGTCCCAGGTCGACGGGCACGTGCACCTTCCGCCGACCACTGGCGACAACATCGATGTACTGTGGAGACCTCACGCCCCACGTGTTGAGCAATTCGGCGGTAAGTCCACCCGGCCTCCCGCATGCCCACTATACGCCCTCGCTCAAAGTCCGTCAACTGCACATACGGTTCACGTCCACGCTGTCGCGGCATGCTACCCGTGTTAAAGACTGCGATGGAGCTCCGTATGCCACGGCAAACTGGCTGACACTGACGGCGGCGGTGCACAAATGCTGCGCAGCTAGCGCCATTCGACGGCCAACACCGCGGTTCCTGGTGTGTCCGCTGTGCCGTGCGTGTGATCATTGCTTGTACAGCCCTCTCGCAGTGTCCGGAGCAAGTATGGTGGGTCTGACACACCGGTGTCAATGTGTTCTTTTTTCCATTTCCAGGGGTGTATGTTAATTTTATCTCTCACTGTAGTAAAAGTGGAAAACTGCAGGTGTGAATCTTTATATACTCATGTTTGCTAAGTGTTTGTCTCTCTTGTGTATTAGAAGTGCATATTAATAGTATAACAGGATTCACAGTTTGTCTATTGTGTTAATGCTCGGTAACAAGTAACGGAAAGACCAATGATTATGAAAATCATAATTTCTTTCTTCAAATGATAGTGAGAAGCAACCTTTCAGTGGATTCCAATTAACTTTCATTTTAAATAGTAAAGTATTTAACTGAGAGAGACTTAACCTATATCCAATTTATGATCCTGCAGTGAATAGTAATAATAACGTTATAAAGACCATTTAGTTTGTGTAAGCCCTGAAAGTGAGAGTGTGTTTCGATATCTGTTATAATTTTGCAAATAGTTTGTGCTGCTCTAGCCGTTTGTTCCAACCTTAACGTTAACATATGCGAGTTCATTGCAGTCGCGTGTCGACAAGTCTAGGTTGTGTTTGTCCGTTAAAGTTACTTATACCTACTTCCTTAAACGAGAACGTTATTCTTTCTCTTGCCTAATTAGGCTGGCGACCGTTTTCCTTATTCTTTAAACAGTATAGCTAGGCGAAAATATTGTTTGATACTGTTCGAACATTTACGTAATTCTGACTTTCATTTCCGATAAGCCACCTCCGTTAGGTACAACACCGTCAACATAACAAAATTCCTCTCAGAGGGTAACACTGCTCTGTTGCTTTATACCATAATTGCTTTAACAAAATAGTTTTATTTCAAAACCTGTTTGCAGCTTTAAGGTTATGGTACAGTGGTAGCAGGCAGGAGTGTTATACGTGGTCAGGTGATTGTGTGTCACTTGTGTCATACGTCTGTACGCGAGATTTCCACACTCCTAAACTTCGCTAGGTCCACTGTTTCCGATGTGATAGTGAAGTGGAAACGTGAAGGGACACGTACTGCACAAAAGCGTACAGTCCGACCTCGTCTGTTGACTGACAGAGACCACCGACAGTTGAAGAGGGTCGTAATGTGTAATAGGCAGACATCTATCCAGACCATCACACAGGAATTCCAAACTGCATCAGGATCCACTGCAAGTATTATGACAGTTAGGCGGGAGGTGAGCAAACTTGGATTTCATGGTCGAGCGGCTACTCACAAGCCACACATCATGGTGATAAATGCAGAACGACGTCTCGCTTGATGTAAGGAGCATAAACATTGCACGATTTAACAGTGGGAAAAAGTTGTGTGGAGTGACGAATCACGGTACACAATGTGGCGATCCGATGGCAGGGCGTGGGTATGGCGAATGCCAGGTGACCGTCGTCTGCCCGCGTGTGTAGTGCTAGCAGTAAAATTCTGAGGCGCTGGTGTTATGGTCTGGTCGTGTTTCTCATGGAGGGGGCTTGCACCCCTTGTCGTTTTGCGAGGCACTATCACAGCATAGGTCTACAATGACGTTTTAAGCACCTTCTTAGTTGCCGCTGTTGAAGAGCAATGCGGGGATGGCGATTGCATCTTTCAACACGATCGAGCACCTGTTCATAATGCACGGCCTGGGGCGGAGTGGTTACACGACAATAACATCCATGTAATGGACTGGCGTGCACGCAGTCCTGATCTGAATCCTATAGAACACCTTTGGGACGTTTTAGAACGCCAACTTCGTGCCAGGCCTCACCGACCGATATCGATGCCTCTCAACAGTGCAGCACTCCATGAAGAATGGGCTGCAATTCCCCAAGAAACCTTCCAGCACCTGATTGAACGTATGCCTGCGAGTGTGGAAACTGTCATCAAGTCAAAGGGTGGGCCAACAACATACTGAATCCCAGCATTACCGATGGACCGATGGAGGGCACCACGAACTTTTAGGTCATTCTCAGCCAGGTGTCCGGATACTTTTGATCACATAGTGTATATTATTAAATGTAGACTACACTGCGCAGCGCGAGTAAAGTAAAACTTTTTCTAAATCCCATAATTTATTCCCACTTCGACGTTTAGGCTTGAAATTTGTCTCAAAGCTGCCGAAAACCTTCCACTCTAAAGGCGCAAAAGCGTGGCGCCCTGCGACGTCACTCTCGGGCTCGACGACGCTTAAAACAGCAAGGTGACAACATATGCGAAAGAAATACCAGAGCGCAAAAGTTCTTGACAACCTTTGAAGCTGCTGACGCCCCCGGATGTCTCAACCAATCTATAAGAGCAATGTGGGGTTCCACCCTACTGAACGTGATCGGACACCCTTCGATGTGCAGCGCTACCACAATTTTTGCTCTCGTGTACAGATTGAAACTACTACGGACTGTTCAAAACCATTTGACGAAATTTTATCGTGATCCGAAGCTGCAACAGATGCGTGTGCCTTTTCAGCCCTCCGGTTTCGGGCTCTCCTATGACATGATCACGGAGGAGTGCGATATCGATACATCTGTGAATACAACGGCAAAGGGCTACTCTAAGGCCGCCCCGTTTGGCGACAACCTCGGTGGCATTTGCTCACATTTATTGAGAATTTTAAAAGTGTGCCTTTAAAGAGAAAACTAGCACGTGCAAGCAGGCAACTAACATTTGGGGTGGTTTCAAATGACTGTCGGTCTGCAGGGGCCTAGGGCTATTTCGTAGGTTTACTCTGTAAAGGCATATTATGGGCGGGTGCCACCGACGGTATTTCCGAACAGGCTGTCTTAGCACGAACCTTTGCTATTGTACTCATACATCTGTCAATGTCGTACTCCTTTGTGATCAAGCCAGAAGGGCTGTAAAAGCATAAGACCGCTTTGCTTCTTGGGACCACGATCATTTTTCGTCGAATGGTTTTGAACGGCCCCTAGTGGTTCTAAGCTGTACATGCGATCAAAATTTGCGTCTCGCTACACTGTAATGGAGTGCTGTCTCCTCCAATGAGGTTGCAGCACCACACTGTCCTTAGAGAGGTTTTGAAACGACTGGGGATGTTAGCAGCGTCAAGGATTCTCAAGAACGCCTGTTGCTCACAGCACTGAGAACTGTCATTATTGACAGCGAAATGTCCGGGAATCAACGCCAGGGACACAATTATAGGTTTAGAAAAAGTGGTCCTTTAAGTGCGTCGTGCAGTGTAGTATTACGAAGTCAACTGAGTCCATTAAATAACTATGCATGCAGATAATACTGGGAAAAATTGCAGTGGTCTGTGCACAGTGTTTGTTAAAACCGTTATCATAAGCAGGAGTAGTCTGTAATTGATGGGAAAGACCCCCTCCCCCACATGAGATAATTTCGTGTACATATCATCATCATTCTGTGTCAACAAGTCTATGCATTCTTCTTTAATACTTCTATACAGTACCTCCAGCACGATGGAGTATGGCTGAAACGACGCATTGTGTTCCTAGATTTAAAATTACACAAAGTTTTCACCCCATAATACTTTGTCAAACAAGAATTAAGAGTAATCTCAAAATATTTTTAATACAGTGAGATGGCGAAAGTCATGGGACAGCGATATGCACATATGCAGATGGCACTGGTATCGCGTACACTAGATATAAAAAGGCAGTGCATTGGCTGAGCTGTCATTTGTACTCAGGTGACTCATGTGAAAAGGTTTCCGGTGCGATTATGGACGCACGATAGGAATTAACAGACTTTGAACGTGGAATGGTAGTAGCATCTAGATGCATGGCACATGCCATTTCGGAAAGCGATAGGGAATTCTATATTCTGCGATCCACAGTGTCAAGAGTGTGACGAGAAAAAATTTCAAGCATTACCTCTCACTACGGAGAACGCAGTGGCCGATGGCCTTCACTTAACGACCGAGAGCAGTCGCGTTTGCGTACAATTGCTAACAGCACGACATCGCCTGCAGTGCCTATCCTTGGCTCGTGACCATATGGGTTGCACCCTAGACAACTGGAATACCGTGGCTGGTCATATGAGTCACGATTTTAGTTGGTAAGAGCTGACGGAAGGATTGCAGTGTGGCGCAAACCCCAAGAGGCCATAGACCCTAGTTGTCAACAGGCACTGGGCAAGCTGATGGTGGTTCCATGATGGTGCGGACTGTTTTTGCAGAGAATGGACAGCGTCCTCTGTTCCATCTAAAGTGATCGTTGGCTGTAAATCGTTATGTTCGGCTTCGTGCAGATCGTTTGCAGCCATTGACTGATTTCATGTTCCGAAACAACATCCAATTTTTTGGATGGCAGCGGGGCATGTCACCGGGTCTCAATTGTTGGCAATTGGTTTGAAGAATATGCTGGACACTTCGAGTGAATTATTTGGCCACCCAGTGCGGTTGGTTTGTAGAAGATTTGGCCGCCCAGAACATCCGACATAAATCCCATCGAACATTTATGGGACATAATCGAGAGGTCAGTTCGAGCACAAAATCTTACATCGGCAACCCTTTTGCAGTTATGGAAGGCTGTAGAGACAGCACAGCTCAGTATTTCTGCAGTGGACTTTCAACGGTTTGTCTAGTTCATATCACGCCAAGTTGCCGCACTACGGCGGTGAAACGAAAGTCCGACACGGTATTAGGAAGTATCCCATAACTTTCGAAATCTCAGTGTGTAGCTCATGTCATACAGAACAGTTCACATGCGTCATTTGGAAAAATAATGACAAGCAAAATAACAGTTGTAGAAATGGTAATGGTTTACTGGGACGTGTGAGTTTTACACATTTGTTATTTATATCGTTAAACGTAGCGAATATGCTTCTAATGTGACAAATGAAAAGAATTATTCTCATATCCTTACAAGGATTGACCTAACAGTATGTTTACAGTCTGCATAAACGATCTATCAGACTGCATCAGCAGCACTAGAAGAATTGTCGCTGACGATGCTGTTGTGCACAGCCAAGTATCGCACTTGGACGATCGTAATAAACTGCAGAAAAAATAGACAAAGTTAGCATTTGATGTAATGAACAGCATCTCTCTTAGGGGGGGGGGGGGGGGGGGTAGGACGCGAACCAGGCCGACTTGGAGGCACCACAGGACATTTTAATTTGCACTGTCTATACTTTTACAAATAAATTCATAAAACTTTGTTAGCATGACCAGAAAGTATTCAGGATTCACACTCATAGCAGTGGAAGTTCAAAAACCTAACAAAACAATTTTTTTTACACGTGTAATTTCATCATTTTTTCACTTGGTATTGGCTGCATTTGTTGCTGTAGGTACACTTTTCTTCATAAGTAAGAGAGATTCTTCGATAAATTTTGCACAGCATACACATCATACTTGCAGGTGAATGAAACTCTAGAATTTCCCAAATCTGTTAAAAACTGTCGTAAAAATTGAGATAATTAACTATAAAATTGGAGTTTTCTCTCAACATGAAGTTTAAAATGTAACAGCCCATTCATTTTTTCATATACTGAATAAATTCTAGAGTTTCATACACCTGTAAGTGTGGTTTGTAAGCTGCGCAAAATTCGTCGAAGAATCTCTCTTACTTATGAAGAAAAGTGTACCTATAGCAACAAATGCAGCCAACAGTAAGTGAAAAAAGTCATGAAATTTCACATGGAAAAAAAATTATTTTGTAATGTTCTTGAACTTCCACTGTTATGAGTGTGAATGCTGAATCCTTCCTGGTCATTCTGGCAAAGTTTCATGAATTTTTTTGTAAAAGTACAGACAGTGCAAATTAATATGTCCTGTGGTGCCTCTCCTGCACGAAGTCGGCCCGTTTGACGTCCTACCCCCCCTTACATGTGGATAAATGTAAGACGATGGCTATCATAAAGAGAGAGATTAGTTTGGTATCTGGATACAAGATTAGTGATGAATATCTTCAGCGCGTCATGTTGTATGAGTAAGTAAGTGTAATTGTTGGGGGAGAAGAGAAAGTCTATCACGTCCCATTGAATTTGCTAGCCCAGCGCCCAGAAAAGGCTACAGATAAGCTTGCGGTTCTCGAAAGGTTCAAGAGGATTGCTTATTACTTGTACCAAAGTGCAAGGGCAATAAAAAATCAGCTAATCTGGTAGCAGAAGGACGACAGAGAACTCCACACAGCCAGTAGCCTTTTTGGAAAGATCATAAGGCTACCATACATAGACAAAGATCTTTAACCCTTCGCTTATAAAAGGTCACATAAGCACAGGAGAAGCCAATAAATATAGAACACACCGCAAGAAAATATCAGAGAATATCATGAGGTAAAAACTGCATACCATTCCATTAATAATAATAATAATAATGAGAAGAAAAGTTAGTGTTAGTAAATAACTGGTGCTATACACCAGGACGGAAGGGCGTAGCAGGCCGCAGCTTACCTGGTGTGTGAGCGGCGCTGCCGCCGCGGCCGAACTGCGTGCCAGCGCCCCTGCCGCCACTTACCAGCAATCACGCCACTTAGCCAGCTCTCCTGACCCCACACATCCGCTGTGCACTCACCCGTGTCCACCCACATGCCAGTGTCCAGCTGAGCTACGCTAATATACACGCCGCACTTGCGAGTTACGCTTATTAAATAATGTGTCGTAGGCAGCCCGCTACACATCTGCAAACGCTACCCGCGCACATGCTGTAAAAATGAGACTTTTCTACGTGCATGCACAACTGCCGGCGGCCACTTCCGTGTATTTGTATCATTACTACTATATTATGTCTTTAAAGTGGAGAGCGAACTGGCGAGTTCCCGTTCTCTCTACGCAACTACGTCACAAGTGTAATCTACAGGCTGTTTCACAAGCTTTGAGGAATATAGGTACTGAGGCCTAAAGGTAAAAACAATATTTTCAAAAAAATGTTCAAATGTATGTGAAATCTCATGGGACTTAACTGCTAAGGTCATCAGTCCCTAAGCTTACACACTACTTAACCTAAATTATCCTAAGGACAAACACACACACCCATGCCCGAGGGAGGACTCGAACCTCCGTCGGGACCAGCCGCACAGTCCGTGACTGCAGCGCGATAGACTGCTCGGCTAATACCGCGCGGCAACAATATTTCAATTTTGTCAGTTCGCATTAATAAAAATTCTGTGTAATAAGTGCCACACAAAACAGAAACAAAAGTGCCAGTACAATCTGCATGGTCACATCAAAAATTATAACAGTGTTAGAAGTGGGATGAATTTAAAGATCGGTAAGTCAATATTAAGTATATAACGCTCTTTCCGTAAAATATTAATTCCGAGTAAAGCTGCATTAAAACTGCGTGATTAAAATTTTTGAGCTTTTAGCTCCTGCCGTCCGTGGTGGCCGAGCGGTTCTAGGCGTTACAGTCTGGAACCACGCGACCGCTACGGCCGCAGGTTCGAATCCTGCCTCGGGCATGGGTGTGTGTGATGTCCTTAGGATAGTTAGGTTTAAGTAGTTCTAAGTTCTAGGGGACTGACGACCTCAGAAGTTAAGTCTCACAGTGCTCAGAGCCTTTTGAACCATTTTTTTAGCTCCTGTAACAAACAGCAAAGGGTGGAAGTGACAGTGGTAAACAAAGTACCATCCGCCACACGCTGCAAGTTGGCTTGTTGAGTATGGATTTAAATGCAGATGTAGATTAAGCGGACCTCTTGGTATGATATATGTAAAAAAAGGAGACTTAATCTACATAAGCATTATTATTAGCAGAAAAGAGAAAAATGAGACCCACTATGGTCTATTCTTGAAACCAAATATTGACTATGAAATTACAAGAGCCAGATACCATACCATTTCTGTAGATGATAAACATCTCTATAAGGGCAGGGGGAACTTGGGGGACTACACGTCTTAAAAATTTGAAGGTAGTTTAAGAAAAAATAATGATACATTTCCGTCTAGTACCGGCAAATATAATTTCCAACTTGAAATTTCATCAATCATCCGGCGCCATCGCACTGTTCAAAACAGCTGAAAAATATTTCGACTAATCTTCGATTTTAACCGATCTATGGTATCACTTTCTCTTCGTCAGCGGGCCGGCACTGAGCAGCAGAATCCATTCGCTATACCATATTATTATCTGATCGACTAAAGCTTTGTAATTACTGCCTTATTTGAAGAAATTTTACTCACTTATGCAAAAATAAGTATTTTAGTGCCATATGTTGGCTGTACAGTTATCATAGGTAATTAAGATCGCTTGTTTTTGTCTGATGAGCTACTAGTGCTATTCAGTTTTCTTGAGCGTGTGATTTTTGTGTGTGGTCTGTTTGAATAGCCTCTTTCATAGTTAATTTATTTTCGGCGTGTGCAGCTTTAAATGATGATTATGATGTTTTGTTTGTGGGGCGCTCAACGGCGCGGTTATCGGGTCGCGTACATATTCCCAATCTTTGCATAGTCCAGTCTCACCATTTTTTCGAAATGGTGTTGAAATGATAATACAAACACCCAGTCCCAGGGTGGAGAAAATCACCGACCCAGGCAGGAATCGAACCCAGAACCCAGTGATCCAGTGGCAGCAACGCTAACCACTAGACCACGAGATGCAGACTGTAGCTGTAGAGGAGGCATATAAAACATCAGATTGTGCTGTTCGGTACACCTCAACAGAAACGGTTTGACGGTACATATTCTAGCATTCGTGAAAAATGAATTTCCCTTCTTATATTGTTTTGCGATGATTCAGGTTGTTAGTTTGAGTGTGTGGTCAGTTACGAAGGACGAAGAAAATAACGAAGTATTTTACATCCACCCAGTCATCCAATAAGGGGAAAGTTAATGACTCGAACGTAAACATCGTAGTGGAAACTCCAACATCGTAATATAGTGATACAAAAGAAGATCATAACAAAGAGCTTTCAATCTCGTGTAACAGTGGATGAAGAGATTCCTCAACGCTGGATTCAGAGTAAAGCAAAACTTTGGAGTAAGTACTGATTGTTGTTGGTAAAAAGTCGAAACACTTGGCTGCAAAAATTGTGAAGAAGTTGAGTACTTAGGGAATTGAAAGCACATTAAGAAAAATCAACATTTCACAGCAGTAGGTTTCAGTTCTATTTGTGCAGCAGCTGATGGAACTGAAAAGAAATGTCAGCTAACGTTTTCTCTCCGCAAATAATCTTAAAGAGATCTCAGCTCATGCTGCGGTTCAAACACTAAATGCCACAAAACTGAAAATACTGCAAACAACGCGCACTAAGTCCTCGGAAAAAGAAAGTAACTAACAATGTATTTCGAACAGCAAATAAAGTAATCACGAAACGTCAAGAATTCCACAATTTCTAAACTGAATGTCGCTAATATGGCACGCATTCTTCATTCAAGTAACACACGCATAAATATTGTTTCTCAAATCACAACAGAAATGAGAAACAAGGTAACAAGGTTTTCACTTCTAATTTCGTATTAATCTACATCACACCAACTATAATTGAGAATATTCAGCCAAATTTTTTTAGAAAAAAGTTATTGTGTAGGGGTAAATAAAGGTGAAAAGCATCTAAATATCTTTTAATCTACATCACACCAACTATAATTGAGAATATTCATCCAAATTTTTTAGGAAAAAAGTTATTGTGTAGGGGTAAATAAAGGCGAAGAGCATCTAAATGTCTTTATAAGAACAAACTCGACAGCTCACAGCTCCCTCAATCACGTTTACATAAACAGCAAATTTTCCGCCCTCGCCCCCCCCCCCTCCCCCAAGAAAAGTGATGAAAACACCCAGAAGTACAGCATAAATCATAACTATAGTTTCTCATATTGAATATAATAATTTTTCCGAGTTATAAACGTTTAAAAACCTGACAAACCACGCCTGATAACGTTAATTCTACAGAAGCAAATTAATTACAAATTCAATCTTCTGTCATTGTATCTCTAAATCAGTACAAAAAAGAACCACCACACATAAGACCTTCGTGTCGTTTTTTGTTTATACACAGCCAATCTCGCGTCGTTGACAAATTTGAAACATTCTTTAAATTTAATTATTCTTTCGAAATTGAGCATGAGAGAGAAATGTGGGAGCTGTTATAGGGTAGCGAGAAGAGGGTTCAAATGGTTCAAATGGCTCTGAGCACTATGGGACTTAACATCTGAGGTCATCAGTCCCTTAGAACTTAGAACTCCTTAAACCTACCTAACCTAAGGACATTACACACATCCATGCCCGAGGCAGGATTCGAACCTGCGACCGTAGCAGTCACGGGATTCCGGATTGAAGCCTAGAACCGCACGGCCACCGCGGCTGGCCCGAGTAGAGGGATTTGTTGCCAATCTTGTAGGAAATATTTTCACTGGGGGGGGGGGGGGGGGGGATGCTGTGAGGAGAATGTTGGGAGAACAGAAGAGGCTCTCTCCTGGAACTGCAGAATATGAATATGCAGTAGGAACACTTTGATTGGGGAACAGCAAAGGAAAATCTGTGCCCTTCAGGCACAGTTGGAGGAAGCAAGGAAGGAACTCATAAGGATCAAGGGAGATAGGGGGGAGGAGGGTAGTTGGGAACTGGCAGCTGGTAGAAGGATAGGAAGGAAGACAACACGATCTTACAGTTTTATCATCAACACCAAAAACGGGTATCTACCACTGCCAGAGTTAAGTGGAGAAGAGCCTCAGGTAGAACGAGGAGCAGGAAATGTGCGGCACACTTCAACCGACGCCAAGAGGCCTAGGAATGTACAAAGTGTTAGGAAGAAGAAAGTGCTGCTGTTAGATAGTAGCCATGGTCGAGGTGTAGGCCCTCAGTTACAGGAAAGTTTAGGGGCAGCGCACCAGGCCACCAGTATCTTCAAGCCAAATGCAGGGCTATGTCATGTGATAGAGGACCTAGGGTCTTTATGTATGGACTTTACAAAAGAGGACCATGAAGTGATAATGGATGGGGTGGGAAACAGTTTGGACAGGGATGCGGCGTATGACATAGGTGGTGACCTGAACAAGATAGCTTCCCTGACTCATGACACAAATGTACACTTTGTTGAGCTGTTCTGGCGTCATGATCGATCACACTTCGATGGAGCTGTGAGGCGAATCAGTGTGGGGTTGGGGATGGCTCTGAGGACAGCCACCTTTGCTCATGTTTCTCTGGTGTCTGTCGGGACTATCAACAGATGGGGTTTAGCTGGGTTTGGCCTACACCTAAACGGGACTGGGAAGGGAAGATTGGTACAGCTGATTCATGAAAGTATAGGGGCGGGAGGGGGGTAGGGGATCTCGGGCCACACATGGTCAAATACCTGTTGCCATAGGTAGGAAAAGTAGGTCTTTTTTAGGATAAATCCAGACAACAGGTTCTCCCGCCTAGAGAATATCTCCAGCACTTTCAAAATACCGAAACAATCACTCACAAGACAGATTGTAACACCTCAAATATCACATATACCAGATGTCACAAAGAAAAACAAACCATTGGAAGGAGTAACATGGGGCATTTCACAGACTTAACAATTCTCCATCAAAACATGTAATCAATAAAAAATAAAATACAACTATTAGAATTTGATCTCCAATCTTTGAACTGCACAGTAGTTTGTATTACTGAGCACTGGTGTAGAAACACAGAAATCCAACATGTAATATTATCACTGTATGAAATGGCAAACTCTTACTGCAGAACTACTTCAAGGGGTGGAGGGGTCATGCATTTATATCAGAAAAGGAAAACAGTTCAAACCAAGACAAGACCTCAGTACAGTAAGTAAAGACAAACTTTGAAACATCAGCTATTGAATTAACAGGGCTTGTTATCACCAAAAAATTAATCATTTTGTGTGTGTATAGATCTCCCAATGGTAATGTGGACACTTTTTTCAATAAGTTAACAGAAGTTCTAGATAAAGTCTCAAGTACAAAGGTCAACATAATTCTGTGTGGGGACATTAACATTAACACTAACATCATAAATGAATCCAGCAGCACCTTCACAAACATCCTTCAAAGTTTTGGCATGTCCCTATTGTTCAGTAGTTCAACAAGGGTTACCACAACATCATCAATAATTGACCATATGGCCACAAATGTGTACAGGGAAAAATGTGATGTAGCTGTAAAAGATCTCGGACTATAAGACCACCTCTGTCAAATAACAACAGTAAAGTCAGACATCGAATCATTCCCTAAACTACACGCCTACAAACGATATCTATCAGAAATCAAAATAAAAGATTTTTCAGAAGAGTTAGAAAAACAAAGCTGGGATGAAGTGTATAAGGAAACCAATGTGAATGTGAAATTCGCTAAATTCCTCGCACTGTTTAAATTGAACTTTGAAAAGGCATTTCCAAAAGTATGCATGTCTGTATCAACATCTCACAAAAAGAGATGGATAACAGCAGGTATTAAGAACTCCTCCCAAACACTTAAATACTTCAGTTCCATGAAAAAGAGTTGCAATGAACCAGAATTCTTAAATTTCTATCATAGATACAAAAAGATCTATAGGAAGGTGCTGATTGCTGCAAAAAAATCATTTAATGACAAAATAATATATAACGCAGAGAATAAAAGCAAAGCAGTCTGCGATGTTATAAAAAAGGAAACAGGGAGAGGCAAACAAATGCAGAATAACATTCTGCAAAGGGAGGGGGATAAAGTAATAAATGATCCACAGCACTTAACAAACTATGTAAACGACCATTTTTCGAGTATTGCACAGAAATTACAGCAAAAATTCCCCCAAACAAATATAAAACCTGTAAATAATGTTGCACTAAATACAATCATGTTACTTCCAACCACGGAGAATGAAGTCAGTAAAACAATTCAAAAAATAAAAAATAAAAAGTCAGTACACTTAGATGAAGTACCAATGTGTGTACTGAAACAATGGATAGGGATTGTACAAGACCCCTTAACAAATACAAGAAATAAATCCTTCACATCACGGACATTTCCAGAGCAGTTAAAACAGACAAGAGTTGTTCCTTTGCTGAAGATAGGTAATGCAGAAGACATAGAATATTACCAGCCCATTTCCCTGCTGTTAGCATTCTCAAAAATGATAGAAGCAATTATGAAAGACAGATTAATGAATTAACTGAATGAATAGAATCTTTTAAGTGAATCACAGTTTGGTTTCCGAAGTGGCAAAAATATGGAATCAGTCATAGTAGAATTCACAAAAGTTGTACTTGATAAAGATGAGTGTGTCACAGGCATATTTTTGGATCTTTCTAAGGCGTTTGATACAGTCGATCACAAGTTTCTATTAAATAAATTAGCAGCATTAGGAATAAGAGGGGTAGCTAATGACTGGTTTAGATCGTACCTAACAGATAGGGTACAAAGAGTAGAGATAACACATACTTCAAATAGATCTAAACATTTAATAAAACACTTATCAGAACCAAAAAATATTAATATAGGGGTTCCACAAGGTAGCATATTAGGACCAATACTGTTCCTGATATACATCAATGACTTTCCCAGTAGTGTTACTCACAGAGAAAAAATCCTCTTCGCTGATGACAGCAATATTGTAGTCACTGAGAAAACACGAGAACTCCCTGCCGAGAAACCAAATGAAACTCCCAAGGAAGTTTATCATTGGTCAATACGCAATAAAGTGACATTGAACATAAAGAAAACTAATGCCATGAATTTTAGTTTGAAGAGGAAAAATGAAAATGTTAAATTAAATGTAGATGGCACCTCTATTGACTATGTAACAAATGCAAAATTTCTAGGAAGGAATATTGGTTCTGAGTTGAAGTGGTGTGAATACACAAAGGTACTTGCAAACAGAATGTCATCAGCATGTTATGCCCTCGGAATCCTGTCATCAGTATCTAACATGCTGTGACTTTTAGCTACATATTATTCATATCTACACTCAAGTCTTATCTACAAGCATTCTTCTTTGGGGAACAAACTCACAAAATATGACCATAATTTTCAAACTTCAGAAAAGAGCCTTAATAATAACCAAAAATACTAGTGGAGCTCATTGTAAAGATCTGTTCAAAAACACCGGGGATTTTAACTGCTCCATGTGAATACATTTAGCAGTCAGTTGTACGCATCAAAAATAACATTGGTAATTACTGCACAAACAGCTCTGTCCATGACCATGCAACAAGAGATAGACTCAACTTACATTTGCCAAGAAAAAATAAACGTAAAACTCAAAACAGCATCTTCTACCAAGGAACAAAACTGTACAATAAATTACCAAAAGAGATTAAAGAAATTGCAAAAATACACTTATGTAGAAAGGCAGCTAAAACGTACCTGTTATGCAATACATTTTATACATTGAAGGATTACTTAGCTAAAACAGAGTAGGGGTTTGATAAAAAATGTTATACAAATACATAACAATAATGATTATAAAATATCCAACATTCCACATAACACCTTCACTTTCTTTTTTTTTTCTTTCTAGGAATACTTACCCCCAAGTTATGCCTACCACAATACTAACACCTCTTCCTCCTTCTGAGCTCAACATCTCACTCATTATGGAGGGACGCTGACTCGGTTTTTCAGGACAGCACATGGGAAGTAGCGGTACAGAAAATGGTCCAGAGATTACCAATGTGAGTGTGTGTGTGTGTGTGTGTGTGTGTGTGTGTGTGTGTGTGTGTGTGTGTGTGTAGTGAGTGAAGTGTTATGAAACAACATGTGTATAGTGTGTTCAGTGACTGATTGTGAGATATGAGTGACCAATGTGGCATTACATTATTTAATAAATTATTTGTAAAAAAAATATTGTATACCAAGAGTAAATCTAATGATTGTCTCTAACTAGAAGTCTGTAAATATATGTGTATACGAATTAGCTTATTTTAAATTGATCTAAATTTGTAAATACTTTGACATGTCCTATATCCGTGTAAAAAGAGATCTACGGATGAATAAAGCTACTACTACAAAACTTTAACTGTTTCTTTTTCTTATTTCAAAGAACAATCTTCAATATCGACACAGAGATAAGTTAATCACTCTTCAGTCATATCAGAGACATTGCTACTGGTCTACAAAGAACTGAGTTGGTGAACAGACTCAAAACTATGGATAAACATTGAATAGGATTTCTAAGATCAAAGAACACTTTAAATGCATATTTCTTCTTCAAGTGGTATTTCAAAGTATAGGAGTCTAAATTAAATTTTATCAAGAACACATCACAACACGTGAACTAAACTGAGGCCTAAATTGAAACACAGTGAAACGTAAATCATAAAAAATAATTACTCAATACTATAATAAAAATTACATAATATTAAGAAATGATAATATAACTTTATGTAGAGGGAAGGGGTGAATATGTCCACTTTCCAAGCAGTATACAAAAGATTAACGTGCTGGATTCAAAATGTGACATGGCAAGGTGTAAAAATTCGCAAACAACATTTAAAAGCACATCTCAACAAAAATCCTCGTGTAGGTAAGGGGCAGAGAGTAGTGTAGGAGGGTGTGATATGCCACTAAATAATAATGGTTACCAAAGAAAGACGGAAGGAGGGGAAGCTGCCTCATGACAGTAGGTTGCTGTCTCTGTGGTTAGGCGGGTACTACTGTGTTCGCTCATTTGTACGGGAGAAAGAGGGAAACACTACCTTGCAGTTCTCCCACAGGAGATGCATGCTAACTGCGAAAATAACTTCAGAGAAATGTATAGGTTTTTTCTGTTTGATTCTTAGTCCAGAGCGACAACTTACGGGATTATGTTCATGAACTTTGGATATTAATTTTGTAGATGAATTGAAAGAACTTAATTGTATTAACGGTGAAGAATTTGGTTTGCTTTGAGTGAATTGGCAGTTTCTGTGTGAAGTCACACAGAAAATAACATTCAAAAGGCGTTGCCAAAAATCTAGGAACTAGATGTCTGCAAAAAAGACGGAGAAGGTTTCGATACGAGAAAACACGAAGGGTTCCGTCAACTAAACTACAACCATCTCAGAAATGTAAGCTGAGATTGCGCACAAGAAATTTACTGCACACAGACGTAGAAATGTTTACTCTGGCACGAGCTTTACAAAGAAACGCAGATGGGAACTAGTCGTCCGTTCGAAAGTTTCGGGGAACGTAAAAACCAAAAATATGTACTGTGCTTTCTGTTTTTGTAAGAAACGCATTGCAATAACGATGAAAAAGATACTCCAAAATCAGGATACAGATTGGACTGAAATTCAGAGAAGGTTAACATCAGCTATACAAAACTCGTTGAGAACTGTAGATAGAATTTCCCACGCTAAGAATTGAAAATGTAGTCAAACAGAATAGATTCTCACGAATAATATGCTTAACGTTCTATACTTGGCAGCAAAATGTAAATCATCAAGACTTAACCTGTGACATCTCCAGGAAAAGCTTCGCAACTCCTCTGGCAGGCGTCACTGTGTACTAAACCAATTTCTCATCCTTTGATACAAATCACAGATGACTAGTAGATTTTAAATATGCTTATATTGCAGGGGCAAAACTGATACATCTTTTCAACTTCAAAGGAACCCATAATACATTAAATTTATGAAATCTGAAGAGTGTTGTTTATAACCAAACAAAGAGAAATCAAAAATCCGACATCATAAGAACTCTATAAAACAGTTGATCAACATTACAATGTTTGTTACAAAGACATTGGGCTTCTACCATTTAACAGCGTAAAATACATTGCACAAAGATTTAGTGAGAAGAATGAGGTTAGACAATGAAAAGAGAAGACTACACTATGATATAACACACATGAATTTACACACGAGTAAAATCTTCTACATGTATGCATGGCGTCTGCTCTGTCGGACATGTCCGACGGAACAGAAACCAAACTGTCGTTTGATACAGCGACCGTAAATATCAAATATCAAAGGAGAGACCGACCCTAGCCGCAAGCGGACATCAAAATATTTCGATGGTGAACTTTGAAAATTTATGTCCTCTACATCTACATCTATAGCCATATTCCGCAAGCTACCGTACTGTGCGCGGCGGTACCTTTACCAATACCAATCCTTTCCCCTTCCTGTTCCACTCACAGATAGAGCGAGGGAAAACGACCCTCTACATTCCTTCCCATGGACCTTAATTTCTCGTATACTATCTTCGTGGTCCGTGGTTGTGTCTGTTGGTTGCGGTAAAGTCGTTCTAGCCTTCGTCGGTACTAATGTGCGTCGCCTTGGATCGGAAGAGATTCTCCTTGGTTTCGATAAGCTAACACAAGTGATGAAGGCTGCCAGTCTTGCTTGCGAGATGAAAGCAGAGCTCACCATTTGCAGCATAGCCACAGGACCTACTGCGGACCTCTGTTGCAGAGCCGAATTGAGGGCCTGAATCGGAGGTTCAAAGAGTTCTGCGACCGTGTTGGCCGCAGATACCCCGTCTTGCGCCATAGGGTGGTTGGGTTTCGGGTTTCCCTGAAAAGGATGGAGTCCACTACACGCAGGAGGCAGCTAAACGGGTAGCGGGTATTCTGTGGCGTGGACTGGGCGACTTTTTAGGTTAGAGGGTCTGGGGAAAACACAAAAAATGCTTCAGCCTCACAGGGTGCAGGCCGAACACAGCAAGAACATAGATACAGGAACCATCGGTATAACAGTTGTAAATTGTCGTAGCTGTTTTGGTAAAGAACCAGAGCTCCAAGCGCTAATAGAAAGCACTGATTCTCAAATTGTTATGGGCACTGAAAACGGGCTAAAGCCGGTGATAAGTTCAGCTGAAATTTTTGCGAAGAACGTAACAGTGTCCCGAAAGGATAGACTAAATATAGTTGGCGGTGGCGGGTTTGTTGCTGTTAAAAGTAGTTTAGCTTGTCGGGAAATTAAAGTAGATAGTTCCGTGAGTTAGTATGGGCAGACATCATTCTTGGAAACAGGAATAAAATAATAATTGGATTCTTTTTACCGACCTCCCTATTCAGACTATACAATTGCTGAAAGGTTCAAAGAAAACTTAGGTTTGATTCCAAACACGTAGCCCATTTATACAATTATAGTTGGTGGTGACATTAATCTACCCTCGATATGTTGGCGAAAATACATGTTTAAATCCGGAGGTACGCATAAAACATCGTCCGACATTGTGTTAAACGCATTCTCTGAAAGCTATTTCGAGCAGTTATTTCATGAGCCCATTCGAATAATAAACGGTTGTGAAAACGCACTTGACCCCTTAGCAACAAATAATCGTGAGCTAATAACAAACACCAAACGCATTCTCTGACAACTATTTCGAGCAATTAGTTCAAGAGCTCACTTGAATAGTAAACGGTTGTGAAAATACCCTTGACCAGATGTGGCTTGAATTCAAAGCAACAGTATCAGCAGCAATTGAGAGATTTACACCAAATAAATAAACAAACTGTCAGTATGTGGGTGTCACATTTACGAGTGGTACAACGGATTGATCTGACACGTACCCTCTGGCCCCTGCAAGAGACAGTTTCCACCCCACACTAATACAGAAGTCAGACAGACGCTTCTAATGTACCAAAAAGAAATGCCTGAAAAACTTTCAGCAATAAATATCTTCTAGGGCCGTCCACTGTAGGGAAAAGACTCAAAAATATTCTATTTTTTACGTAACTAGTGGGATAGTTGGATACTGGAGTATTGCTAGTTAGTGTAAGAAAAACATTAAACGAACGGAAAATATTATTTATGGCAAAATCTGAGAATATCAAGTGAAACCTTTATTTATAAACTGATAGACAAATTTCCGGGTTCTTTTCGGAATAGGAGGTTACCTCTTATGGATAGGAATTCTGTCAATGAAATTTATATACGAAGTGTGGGAAAGCTCTTTTCTCCCTTTTCTTTAAGAATGTTATATACTCGGCAGAATGGCTGAAAGCCACGCCTACTCAACTTGAATAATTATCCGACTGAATTTTTCTAAATAAGGTCGAGGCTGTCGCATGAGAAATGTAATGGAGTGACATGAATGAAGTATGTTATTTCTAATGGAGGAAAGATGGGGCTCGCCTACACTGTAGCGTACAATACCGTGAGCTGCAACGACTGCTGCCTGCGTCGTTCGCTGCTGAAAAATAACAAAACTATCTCTTTCTGTCTGGATTGACCCTCGCCAATCGAACTCTCACTACGCCTTCATTAAGTCAAGGACTCCTATCTGCCGCTAGTATAACTATTGGCGTGGTACACCGGTCAGATAATCAGTCCACCGCAATGCCACTCAATGTTCGCTAGCAGGTGCTAACTAATACTCTGTCTCTGATCACACTGCACATTAAGTGTCGTGTCCAACTCAGTGAACAAATGTTTAATCGTGAGTGACTCAGTATAGAGTATCACTCCGATTCACTAGCGACAGAGGTACTCTCTCAGTGCAGTACTGAGTAGAGACTTTGTTCCTCTCTCCCTGCGTACATGCACGAATGCACTCGCTCCTGCTACGTGTTCCTGCTTCAAGAGCGTCACCGGAACGACCCGTCTCCATGCAACAAGCGAAAAGGCATCTTCCGCTGTCTTTCCCTCACTGCTCCAGCTCATTGTGTCAGGAATTATCCGCCAGTCAGCGTTACTCTTACAAACGGGAGAATGGCGCTCGTTTTAAGCAGACCAATCTGGAAATATATAGCATCTGCACTAGGCATTTACCAACTACTTGTGACAACTATGAAACTGCGCACTAGGTCCATCAAAAAATGTGTATGCTGGGGCTCTCCCAAACAATACAGTGGGTTTTGCTTTTAAGGTGAACACACAGGCCATTATCCCTTTTCTCTGGCAATAACTGTTTTGGTTCCTGGGCGGACGGCCGGACGGCGCAGCTGCGTGCTAACTCACCTTCCTATGGACTTTCCAGCGGGCTGGTTGCCTCCACCGAGCAAAATCTCCTGTGGCCGTCGTGTCTTGAATGTTTGTGTACGCCAGCGTCGACTTTTTAATCTCGTTGGGCACTTGCGATTTATTTATTAGATTTGCATATCGATTAAATGGAAATATGTGAAATTGACTCTATGCTATCGAGTTTGGGCTCCAATGAAACGTCTTGATACGCAGAATACGATGGTGAGGTCGGAATATGTAAGAAATAAAAGTCAGGAGACCACGCCACCTTACAAAACGATGCACCTTATCGTCCTTGGTACACAAAACGCATCAAAACACTGTTGCAGAAACAACGTAAAAACCATGCGAAATTTAAGCGGACGCAAAATCTCCAAGATTGGTGACCTTTACAGGAGGTCGAAAATTAAGACCGGACTTCAGTGTGAGATGCTTAAAATAGTTTCCTCAGTGAATCTTCGTCTTGAAACCTGGCAGAAAATCCAAAGAGATTCTGGTCGTATCTGAAGTATACTAGCAGAAAGACACAATCAGTGCCTTCTCTTCGCGATAGCAATGGAAATACTATAGATGCAGAGCTGCTAAAGCAGACTTACTAAACACAGCTTTCCGAAATTCCTTCACCAAAGAAGACAAAGTAAATATTCCAGATTTCGAATCAAGAAGAGCTGCCAACATGAGTAACGTAGAAGTAGATATCCTCGGAGTAGGTAAGCAGTTTAAATCACTTAACAAAAGCAAATCTTCCAGTCGAGACTGTATACCATTAGGTTCCTTTCAGAGTATGCTGATACAATAGCTCTGTACTTAACAATCATATACTTCCATTCGCTCGACAAAAGATCCGTACCCAAAGACTGGAAAGTTGCACAGGTCACACTAATATTCAAGAAAGTTGGTAGCATTAATCCACTAATTACAGGTCCATATCATTAATGTCGATATGCAACAGTATTTTGGAATATATATTGTGTTCGAACATTATGAATTACCTCGAAGAGAAAGGTCTATTGACACACAGTCGACAAGGATTTAGAAAATATCGGTCTTGTGAAAAACATGTGTTGAGTGCTATTGACAAGGAATTTCAGATTAATTCCGTATTTCTAGATTCCCAGAAGGCTTTTGACACTGTACCACACAAGCGCCTTCTAGTGAAATTGCGTGCTTATGGAATATCGTCTCAGTTACATGACTGGATTCGTAACTTCCTGTTAGAGAGATCACACTTCGTAGTATTTGACAGAAAGTCATCGAGTAAAACAGAAGTAATTTATGGCGTTCCCCAAGGAAATGTTATAGGCCCTTTGCTGTTCCTTATCTAGATAAACGATTTAGGTGACAATATGAGTTGCCGTTTTAGGTTATTTGCAGATGATGCTGTCGTTTATTGACCATCATTAGAAGATCAAAAAAATTGCAAAACGATTTAGAAAAAAATATCTGTATGGTGCAGAAATTGGTAATTGAGCCTAAATAACGAAAAATGTGAGGTCACCCACATGAGTACTAAAAGAAATAACATCGGTTACACGATAAATCAGTCAAGTCTAAAGGCCATAAATTCGAATAAATTCCTAGCAAATACAATCACAAGCAACTTAAAATGTAAGAAACATATGGAAAATGTTCTGGGACAGGCTAACCAAAACCTGCGTTTTATTGGTAGTGCACTTAGAAGAAAATGTAACAGATCTTTTACAGAGACTGCCTACACTGCGCTTGTCCGTCCTCTTTTAGAATACTGCTGAGTGGTGTGGCATCTTTACCAGATAGGATTGACGGAGTATATCGAGAAAGTTCAAAGAAGGGCAGCACGTTTTGTATTATTGTGAAACAGGGGAATGAGTGTCACTGAAATGATACAGGATTTAGGGTGGACATCATAAAAAAAGGCGTTTTGTCTTACGTTGGAAACCTCACACGAAATTTTAATCACCAACTTTCTCCTCTGAATGCGAAAATATTTTGTTAACGCCGACCTACATCGGGAGAAACGATCACCATAATAAAATAAGGAAAATTAGAGCTCACGCAGAAAGATATAGGTGTTCGTTTCTTCTGCACTCTGTACGAGATTGAGATAGTAGAGCATTATTGTGAATGTGGTTCGATGAATCCTCTGCCAGAGACTTAAATGTGATTTGCAGAGTATCCATGTAGATGTAGATGTAGAAAAGGTTGTGACCAGCCAAGTAGTTAGCTATGTAATACGTAAATACCGGCCATATATGGCCGAGTTCATATCGTAACTTTGCTTTAAGTTGCTTATTACATTACGTAGTTTTTGGCACACGCCCTGCACCACACTAACGGCATGCGCATGGATGTGAAGTAGTATGCTTGTTGTGTTCACATATCAACCATTTTCCCATCGATAACTCATATACAACTATAACTATATTCCTATAGACACCAAATTTAAAAGTTTTTGAAGGCATTGCCACTCTGTGGGCTTGAATATCAAAGCAAATTGTCACTTTAGTGTTTTCGTATTGTAGTATAAAATAAATATGAATATCAGCCAAAGTAAATGGTTTTCATTGCTACTCTCCCTCAGCAAAACCGAAAGAAAATAATTTAACCTAATAATCACCATTATTGTCCTCATTGTTGAAAGTGTTATGCTGATTAAGTAAGCAAAGTAAGAATTCTAAGAAAAGCGATTTATGGCGATTTCGAAGGAATCTCTCATTCTGTGCGTATTATCCCATGATAACTAGCCATCCCAGTGCTAGTTGTTGCGTTCTTAATCAATTAATGTTACGAGATGCCGGGGCTAGCAGTGTATTTAACACTTAATTCTTCTAGAATCTACATATGTAAATGATGCTCTAAACCCACCCCCACTATTCTAACTCCGACTTTTGCTGTTGCACAAGGATTAAAAAAAATACGCGAACTGAGGAATGATAGGGTTGCTCTACCGATTAACAGAATGAAAGTTCTGTCCAAAATAACAATATGATTTATTAAGACTAAACACAAAATAATAAACAAAAACACATGAAACATTTACAATACATCAAATTGGCTCAAATTGGATACTCAAACAAAAGCTGTGAATGTGAAGTTGCCCCTAAACTAGATTGTGAGGATTATGACGAAGTGGTATGTGGAGCCAATTCCTTGCAACTCAAATCTTAAGAGAAAACACATAGCCAACCCAACATTAATTGCTGCTACCCAAGACAGAACAAAGTTAGAAAAAGACGAACAGGCGCGCTCTGCTGAGCTCTGATTACCACCTAGGAAAATCCCTGTCTGCCGGTGCTGCGGACATACATTACCAATCTGTCTTCTTAACTGCAAGAACACGATTTGGCGTACCGGAGGCGATGGCTGGTTGCTTCGACGTCCTCGACCGAAAGGCGAGAGCCGACTACCTAGAGCACCCGTACACGCCGAACACACAACATTCCCGCCCCCACGACAGTGGCCGTGGTTAAACGTTACAATCAGCAACTCGAAAACCAGCGGAAAATTCCACTCTATTGCCGGAGCACTACCATTCCACCAATGGAGATTCTTGGCGCCAACTTCTGCGCTGATTTTGCTACGTCACAGAGCTATGCCCTGAGCAAGCCAATCACAGTTACCATTTTGCAGAAAGCGCAGGAATTTTCCTGCCACAACTGCCTGGGTACACAAGTCATTCCCACGCCTCGCTGGTAGCCCGCCAGAAAGTGTTTTCGCTAAGTTTCTGCGAAGTAACGGAACCTCTAGCCCAGCCGCTACTTCAGACCCCTCCGGGCGTGTCTTTTAACAATGTCGGCGTCTGCAAAGCATTCACTCGACTTCCTCACACCCGTCGGCTTAACCCTTTCCAGATCAGCAGTGCCCGCCTGTCACCGAACCACCCGGGTGACGAGAGACGCTGCGTGGGAAGTCCGCGTGTGAAGGAATAGCAACTTTTGACCGCATGCAATTAGAGACGAAAATCGTAAGATAGAAATGTGAGAGGGGGCTCATGTCACCTCTCATAGTCCCTACGCCATTTTAGATTGTAATTGGTGAGCGGTTGGCTCACTTAGGAGCAATGTAGTGAGTCAATCGCCCAAGAAAAATCTTACAAACTGACCCCACATGCCGCACTCTATAAAAAATCATTGCAACTGAAAAAATGCAGCTCATAGAGAGAGGATTATTTATGATGTAGCCAACTTCACCTTCTTAATATGGAACACTAAGACTCACATCACACATCCATACCCAGGGAGCCCCTTCCAAACACCGATTCACACAGACATTCACGCTCTAAATATGGCCCGGGCATGTGAGCCAAATATGGAGCAGTTTATTCTTTACAATCAGAGTTGGAGTGCTCCGCAATTAAATGCCCAAGATTTTACAACAATTTGAATCATGAAACTAACCTGAACTCACACATGATACTATTTAAGTTAACAATCTCTTTGTGAGATTTCAGAATATAGTTACAACCTCCGATTCATGCTGTCTCCCTGCAGCAAGAATAACCTTTACAAAATGTTCCCTGAACTGATGGTTCATTCACAACGACAGTGGTGGTATCTGCTTCAGTTTATGGGGACTTCAGGCACACTGTTTGCATACACACAACAATAAATACAAAATACACTCCTGGAAATGGAAAAAAGAAGACATTGACACCGGTGTGTTAGACCCACCATACTTGCTCCGGACACTGCGAGAGGGCTGTACAAGCAATGATCACACGCACGGCACAGCGGACACACCAGCAACCGCGGTGTTGGCCGTCGAATGGCGATAGCTGCGCAGCATTTGTGCACCGCCGCCGTCAGTGTCAGCCAGTTTGCCGTGGCATACAGAGCTCCATCGCAGTCTTTAACACTGGTAGCATGCCACGACAGTGTGGATGTGAACCGTATGTGCAGTTGACGGACTTTGAGCGAGGGCATATAGTGGGCATGCGGGAGGCCGGGTGGACGTACCGCCGAATTGCTCAACACGTGGGGCGTGAGGTCTCCACAGTACATCGATGTTGTCGCCAGTGGTCGGCGGAAGGTGCACGTGCCCGTCGACCTGGGACCGGACCGCAGCGACGCACGGATGCACGCCAAGACCGTAGGATCCTACGCAGTGCCGTAGGGGACCGCACCGCCACTTCCCAGCAAATTAGGGACACTGTTGCTCCTGGGGTATCGGCGAGGACCATTCGCAACCGTCTCCATGAAGCTGGGCTACAGTCCCGCACACCGTTAGGCCGTCTTCCGCTCACGCCCCAACATCGTGCAGCCCGCCTCCAGTGGTGTCGCGACAGGCGTGAATGGAGGCACGAATGGAGACGTGTCGTCTTCAGCGATGAGAGTCACTTCTGCCTTGGTGCCAATGATGGTCGTATGCGTGTTTGGCGCCGTGCAGGTGAGCGCCACAATCAGGACTGCATACGACCGAGGCACACAGGGCCAACACCCGGCATCATGGTGTGGGGAGCGATCTCCTACACTGGCCGTACACCACTGGTGATCGTCGAGGGGACACTGAATAGTGCACGGTACATCCAAACCGTCATCGAACCCATCGTTCTACCATTCCTAGACCGGCAAGGGAACTTGCTGTTCCAACAGGACAATGCACGTCCGCATGTATCCTGTGCCACCCAACGTGCTCTAGAAGGTGTAAGTCAATTACCCTGGCCAGCAAGATCTCCGGATCTGTCCCCCATTGAGCATGTTTGCGACTGGATGAAGCGTCGTCTCACGCGGTCTGCGCGTCCATCACGAACGCTGGTCCAACTGAGGCGCCAGGTGGAAATGGCATGGCAAGCCGTTCCACAGGACTACATCCAGCATCTCTACGATCGTCTCCATCGGAGAATAGCAGCCTGGATTGCTGCGAAAGGTGGATATACACTGTACTAGTGCCGACATTGTGCATGCTCTGTTGCCTGTGTCTATGTGCCTGTGGTTCTGTCAGTGTGATCATGTGATGTATCTGACCCCAGGAATGTGTCAATAAAGTTCCCCCTTCCTGGGACAATGAATTCACGGTGTTCTTATTTCAATTTCCAGGAGTGTACAAAAAAACATGGTGTGGAGAACAATACAGTAATTTGTAATAAGAATTACAGTGTAAAACACAAACACATACAAGGTATAACATACATTACAAAAACAACACTAGAGAAAGAAATTTAAGAAAAAAAACAAGGTTCATGGGGCATCAAGTTGTGCGTGCACATTGCACAAAGTTCACGACTGTGCTGAGAATGAGGCACTAAATCACATTGTTAGAAATATTGGAAGCACTTCACAAATTCCACAGTACTGACATCACATAGGGCTAAACGTCGGGTGTTGTTGCTACATTGTTGCAACGGCAATAAGGTGTGCTGGAGCATCTGCAGTACTCTGTTGAGATTGCAGCAAGACCCACGCATATGATCACAGCAGTACCGTAGGAAGACACAGTGATAGGCTCTCCTCACGTCGATTAATTGTCTCTGAGGTCTACTTGTTGGGATACATCACTAGTCTAGGTCTCTTCTCTCGCTGAACAGTACTTTACGTTTCCCAATATTGCAGTTCGACAAGGGATGATGGCACGTGGAGTGACTCCACAAGTGTGTGACGTCATCCATACAGGATCGAACTAGGAGCGACGATTGCTAAAACTGCTCTCTAATAGAGAGGAGAAGTTAGAAATGGGACCATACATTTGTTAGTGTGGCACGATACTGCTTTGTGTATGCAGATCGGCCAATGCTAGTGAGTTGTAAAAACCCAAACAGGTGAGTATATAGCGTCCCTTTCTGTCCTGAGGCACATGAGGCGCAGGTTCTGACACGATATGTGATCTTCTTCGTGTACTCACGACAACGTGGTCTGCCGCAGGGAATCCCTCCAAACGGCTGCCGCGTCCGGAGACCTAGCAGGCTGTCGTGTGTGGGTCGCGTGTTAGTGTCAACGGCCAGCCTCACTTTCGCTTGTGGCCCGGCGAGGATCCCGCCTAATCCCTCAGGTATATGGCCCGGTGATTGTCAGCTTGCAGAACCGGACGCTCGCCTTCTTGCAGGTAGCGGAAGACCTCTTGTTTTTGCGCTGGCTGGCCTCTGCATTGCCACGATACCCCGTCATCTGCACAGTTCTGACAAAAATCTTTTGCCTAACTTTTCCCCATGACCTTCTATGTCATAATAAATTTACATAATGACACATTGATGGTCTGTTATTTCAGACACTCTTATTTTACTTTTATAGTTATTAATCTATGGCTATCAGTATAACAAAATCTTGGTGTATCAAATTTAGACATGGAAATAATTTATCTTGATATTTGTGTAGAGACCGGTCTCACTAATGTACATGGTGTGTGACGCTACACTGGATGAACAGCTAAATGTGCGGGCCGGCACTAATATTATTATTAATTATATAGATCGACAGTAGACATGCTCAAGAATTAACTACCATTTGCCAACGATCTACATTCTATGTCTTTTGAATAAATTATGTTATTATGCAGGTGGAAGTTTTACTGAGCTTATAAAGAACAAGCAACTATTCTACGTTCGCTCGCCGGTCGTCCCTCCATCTTGGGTCTGTGATTTGATGACCTGAAAAATAACATCCCAACAGGCGCGCGCCAAACACTTGTGGTAGAAAACCGCCACAATATTAAGGATCCAGTTATTGTAAAATCCTAAAGTTTAATTTATCCTAGTATATGGTACTCTCTCTATTATTTTTTTTTTACCTTATACAACACTCTTACATAATTCCTGTCACGCTGAGATGTCTCGCTGCTCGCCGCTATTGACGACAGTGATGTGCGCGCCGTACGACATGGCCTCCGAGTTCTCACTACGCCTCACTGAAACTCCAGAGACTGGGTTAGCCATGGCTATACAAGACAATAAATTTATAGTTGCAACTTCTTTTTCTATGTTATGCAGTATTCGCGATGAAAGCACACCTTTCCAGAGGCAATGTAATATGACCAAGCCAAGACTGGTTCCTGTTGAGGATTCCGTCGCCCACCACACACCAGCTACACAGTATGTCACGAATTTCAAAGTATAATTCCTTGGTTATTCATCTGTGACAGTCACAAGCAGTACGCTAAATCCCCAACCAGCACATTGGTATGGTAGGCTTTATGCTCGCATTTCTACCGTCTAGGCCCTAGGGCACCATTGGAGTCAAACGCTCACAGGTTCACCCCGACTTGCAAGACAACGATGCTGGCGCATCACTGTAAAAACTATACTGCCCATATTCATCCTCGAAATCACGCAATATACCACAGTCTTACAGTGCACTGACGCGTGCCTGCAAGCATTGGTATGAACGTCTCACGAACTGGTTGTGGCCGCTATGGAGCGTATCACGACTTCTCAGAACGCTTCTAAGAGCACGTTCTTGTATGCGCCCGTTTGTGCGACATCTCGTCACTCATCTTTATCCCTTAACATGGACACCAGATAGGAAAGCACAAAAACATTGCTCATGGAAAGGTAGTGCCCCCTATCGCAACGACAGAGGAGATCGCGAACATAGACAAAAAAAAGTTAACAGCAGTAAATTCTTATGCGAGAAAACGCAGCGTGTTAATACTTTAACAATCTTAGTCTATTAATGCAACGATTATTATTCCCTGAAGAAAGGTTCATATATTTGCCTATTCTACTATGTACACCACTTAAACTACTATTATTCCACGAACTTCTTTGTGTGAGAGATGTGGTGGAGTCCTATGGACTAGCGCCAATCCCTTGTCAGACTCCCCCTCCTCTGACATGCATTAGGATTTGCAGGTCTAATTTCAATCCCCTGGTTCTCCTGTTGTCCTTGGTTTCGCTCTCTCCAATTACGGTCGCTTTGCCGTTCGTCATTCCTCCTCTCCCAGATTCCTTGTCTAGCATGACCTTGTTCCCTGACATTCTGGTTTCCGTGTCTCTGGTTTCCATAACCTTGAATAGCATAACCTTGATTTCCGTAACCCTGGTTTCCTAACTGACGAACGCGATTATGCGATCTGTTGTCGTCTGCTCTTGCTGGCCCGTGGTATTTGTTATTTTGCGCCTTCTTCCTGTCCTTTACGTCTTGTTTATCGGAGACTACTTCGAGTTCGCGCAATAGACTCTTGAATGCTTCTATGTCAGATCCACGCTTGCCGACAAGTGTCTGTTGATACCTAACAGGCAATTTGGAAAAACAAAATTTGATGATTTCTCCCTTGCTATATGGACTATCTAAAAATTGATTCTTCTTGAGTAAATCATCAAAAAATTTGGTTGCGCTCCTTTGCCCGGACACTTCCAGTTCGGGACAAAATATTATTTCCTCTTTAATCCTGTCTTGCGTTTCCTTTGACCAATAGATCCCCAGGAACGCATCAACAAATTCCTGATAAGTCTGACACGTCGCTGCCACACCCCGCATCTTCTCCGCGGCTTGGCCTTCGATGTGTCCACACATGAATTCTAATTTTGCCAGGGTTGGCCATGATGACGGTAATGAATTTGTAAACTGCATCACCCAGCTCTTGGGATGCATCGACCCTCCATTATCTCTGAACTTTTGGAATTTTAGTACCGACAGGAAGTGATTGTGATCAAAATCCTGTCCGATCATCGCACTGGTGCTGTCACTCGTTTCTGATACTTGCACGTCTGCTGAGTGTCCTGATCTATCTTGCTGATAACTGTGATGTGCTACATCTGTATCACAGTGGAAGTGGCACTTCGAATTCACTCTCCTAAGTGGGCTACAATTATTGGAGCTATTACTAGGTGTTTCTGCGTGTGCCTTGTTAGTTCTGCACTCTGTCACTGGGCTAGAGCACGGCGGGTTTTTCCTTGGAGACACAATTCTGTGTACTCCATCATTGGTATTCGAACGCGCAGTGCTCATGTGCCCGTTTCGCTCTAGTTTTGCTATCCGACTCTCTACTTCTTTCATTCGTTTCGTGATGTTCGTAACCGCAATATTAGATTGAGTTTTTAGGAACGCTAGGGATTTTGCGTGGTCTTGTGTCGCACGTCGCAAGCGACCTGCAAGTTGAGAAGTTACTTTTGCGATTTTCATTGCCCCTGTTGCTGCCGTTTTTGCTAGGCCTGCTACTTTTTGTGCTACCATTGACATTTGTTTTGCTTCTCCACATTCTTTCTTTATTGTTAGTAATTCCCCACGAATTTCCCCTATATGCGAAATTATTTCCTCTGTGTCCTTCTTACGCTGTTTCTCATCTTCTTCCTTCTCCTTCTGACGTTGTTTCTCATCTTCTTCCTTCTCCTTCTTACGTTGTTTCTCATCTTCTTCCTTCTCCTTCTTACGCTGTTTCTCATCTTCTTCCTTCTCCTTCTTGCGTTGTTTCTCATCTTCTTCCTTCTCCTTCTCACGCTGTTCGTCAGCTTCTTCTTTCATTGATCGTAGGAAGCTCAGTATTGGGTTAATGTCATCATTTTGATCGTCGTCACACATGGGTGATGTAACTCTGGACACCGATGTAACTCTGGACACCTGGGCGCTAGAGTTCTGACGTGACCGAGCTGGCCCCTGTCTGCTCTCATTCGTTTGATTATAAACTTCTGCTACCGTCTCGACCTGTGTGCCTGTCTCTGTTCCATCCTCCACTTCACTATCATAATCACGGTCGCGACGTTGCTCTAAGATAGCGTCCAAATCACCTTCCTCATCAATGACCCTGTCGTCCTGTGCTGTTAAAAATGTGCCCATCTCATCTCCGAACCTATCCTCGTCAGTAACCTGCCTCTTATCCGTTATGCTATCCTCTTTTGTTTTAGTTTCGCTCGATAATAGTCGTGCCTTACTTCTCGTGATCATTCATGAAAAAAAAAACAAATTTATCTAAAATTCACAATAAAAATCATCTACTCCCAATATTTTTCCACATAGACATAAAATTTCAACAACGCCGTTCCAACGCTGTAACTAAAAGCACGATTTGTTGTGGTACAGAAACTGCACACAAACCCAACAAAGTGTGATGAGGTACGGACTCCACATCAAAGAAACACAAAAAACCAATGAACACACAAAAAATATATACAATGAAAACAAAAACTGTAATCATGCGCCACTAATAAAAACTAATCGCGGAACTACAAGAAAAAGAACTTGGGTACTAATCATAAAAATAGTAGAGAAAAAAATTTGAATGTTCCTACTAAGAATACTGTTTGTTAATCAGTGATTCACAGGAAAGATCCGAGGCTAAGGGTCGCCATTTTATGCGAGGTGCCAGGGCTAGCAGTGTATTTAACACTAAATTCTTCTAGAATCTACATATGTAAATGATGCTCTAAACCCCCCCCCCCCCTATTCTAACTCCGACTTTTGCTGTTGCACAAGGATTAAAAAAATACGCGAACTGACTCTAATCAACCCTGCCAGTGGAGTAGAAGAGAGTTTGGCACCTGCAATAATTTAATTTGTTAAATAAGTTAAATAAACGAAGGTTTCATTAACATAGTGAGGAATGATAGGGTTGCTCTACCGATTAACAGAATGAAAGTTCTGTCCAAAATAACAATATGATTTATTAAGACTAAACACAAAATAATAAACAAAAACACATGAAACATTTACAATACATCAAATTGGCTCAAATTGGATACTCAAACAAACGCTGTGAATGTGAAGTTGTCCCTAAACTAGATTGTGAGGATTATGACGAAGTGGTATGTGGAGCCAATTCCTTGCAACTCAAATCTTAAGAGAAAACACATAGCCAACCCAATATTAATTGCTGCTACCCAAGACAGAACAAAGTTAGAAAAAGACGAACAGGCGCTCTCTGCTGAGCTCTGATTACCACCTAGGAAAATCCCTGTCTGCCGGTGCTGCGGACATACATTACCAATCTGTCTTCTTAACTGCAAGAACACGATTTGGCGTACCGGAGGCGATGGCTGGTTGCTTCGACGTCCTCGACCGAAAGGCGAGAGCCGACTACCTAGAGCACCCGTACAGGCCGAACACACAACATTCCCGCCCCCACGACAGTGGCCGTGGTTAAACGTTACAATCAGCAACTCGAAAACTGGCGGCAAATTCCACTCTATTGCCGGAGCACTACCATTCCACCAATGGAGATTCTTGGCGCCAACTTCTGCGCTGATTTTGCTACGTCACGGAGCTATGCCCTGAGCAAGCCAATCACAGTTACCAGTTTGCAGAAAGCGCGGGAATTTTCCCGCCACAACTGCCTGAGTACACAAGTCATTCCCACGCCTCGCTGGTAGCCCGCCAGAAAGTGTTTTCGCTAAGTTTCTGCGAAATAACGGAACCTCTAGCCCAGCTGCTACTTCAGACCCCTCCGGGCGTGTCTTTTGACAATGTCGGCGTCTGCAAAGCATTCACTCGACTTCCTCACACCCGTCGGCTTAACCCTTTCCAGATCAGCAGAGCCCGCCTGTCACCGGACCACCCGGGTGACGAGAGACGCTGCGTGGGAAGTCCGCTTGGAAAGGAATAGCAACTTTTGACCGCATGCAATTAGAGACGAAAATCGTAAGATAGAAATGTGAGAGGAGGCTCATGCCACCTCTCAATGTAACAATTTTGTGAAGGGGTTACATTGACTCGTACATCAAATAGATTCTCGCCTGCATTCGATGTAATAATTCATATCGAGTTCTAAGCTATGGCACATATCGCGCAGTAATACAACGAGCACGCCTGTCAATGAGCGAACATTCACTACTTTTGAACAGACGGACCAGACGGTAACCTTCCAGCTGCATCAGCCCTACAGCCTTCAGTTCATCAGCAGCGCCACTGCAGCAGCTACCTGTGCCACTGGATGAGTGTCCTACCTCTGGTTATTTGGCAGTTGGTCGCAGTGGGCTACATGTCGAATGTCGGGACGTGAGCTGGTTGGTGCAGCATCCAAAGGTACACCACCCAAGCCCAGGCCTTCCCCCGTCGTCCCCTGCACGCACATTATCTGACGGCAGTGCGCTGTTTCGTGGAGAGGGGAGGGTGGGACCAAGGAGGAAGCAGTCTACCACAAATGGCGCGCCGTGCGCCTGTCGCATCTCCGCGAAATAAGAAACATGAAACAGGCATCCAGCGCCCAACCGCGAGCCTATTTCTTTCCCAGGTTGGCCCTGTTAATATGGATGACTGTCCTTCGGACGCCACCAGAGGACACCTCCCTTCGACTCACTACACGCAAACGAAGCCGTCCACGCGTCTTCTAAAATGCCGCACACTGATCTCAGCTGCAGATCTCGAAAGACTTGCAGACAACTACGTAATAGCACAACGCTATTGTGTCCAGTGATTGAAACTATTATCAAGTGATTATTATGATTAATGTACTGACATTTCAGTGATTCATATATGGGGACCAGTGCTGAACAGAGAACAAATAAATATACATTGATGACCCAGAACATTATGACCACACGCTTTATAGCTTGCTTGTCCGTCTTTGGGATGAAGTACATCACTTATTCTGTGCATCTGGGCTCCTACAATTTGTTGGCAGTTTGTGGAGATATGTGGCATTGGATGTCTATGCACAGGTCATGTAATTCCAGTAAATAACGTGCCACTGATTTGCGTACGCGGTGATGGCGCGCAACAGCGACCCAGATGGGTTCCATAGGATTTACGTCATGCGAATTTGGTCACCCAGACATCATCGTGAGTTCACTATAATGCTCCTCAAACCAATGCAGCACGGTTCTGTTCTGACTCCGAGACATGGAGAATTATACTGCAAAAAGATGACATCGCCGTCGGAGAAGACATTAAGCTTGAAGGGATGCAGGTGGCTCGCAGCTGTCAGCGATTATCAACACTGATCCCATGCAAGCTCAGAAGAATGTCAATGTCTCCCATAGCTCCCCACCAGCCTGCGTCTGTTTCGAGCCACCGTCCACTTCCACGACGGCGTTTGCGGAGACGACCATCGACCTAGTGTAGCAAAAATTTGGTTCACGCGAAGAGCCGACACAGTTCCATTGATCGACGGTTGAATCCCGGTGGTCCCGTGCCCACTCCAATCGTGACTGACGGTGTCGTTGGGTCATTGTGTGAACACGTGGGTGTGGTCTGCTGCAGAACTCCATGTTCAACAAGTTACGATGAACAGTATGCTCCGAAATATTTGTGTGTGGAGCAGCACTGTGCGCTTTCGGCAGAGATGCCAAAGATCAGCACTTATCGTACTTTACAGAGCAGACAAGCCTCCGAAACCAACGTTCTACGAAGAGCCGTGGACGTCCAACCATTTAGCGTCCAGTGGTGGTTTTACTGTTCTCCTACGCTTCTCCGAGGTGGTCACGACAGTAGCACGTGAACATTCGACGTTTCACCGTTCTCGAGATACTCGTCCACAGGCTCTGCGTGATAATAATCTGCCTTTTGTCAATGGATTTCCCCACTTGCAGCCCATTTCTTTGCTAGAGTGATCCCTCGTCCGTGTCTGCTCCACTTACATACTGTTGCTACCACGAAAAGTATCCGCAATGCCACCAGGCAGCATCTAACGTTAGGGTGGGCACTAGTCACAATGTTTCGGATTACCAGTGTACGTTATGTACAACATACCCTAGCTTGTACATGGCGTAAATTAATATACTGGTGTTTTACTTATTTACTAAAAGTCTGTAGTGTTCCACACCAGCTCGTATCAACTACGGATACAGCAGAATTATTACAATGTTTTTGAAGTTTGGGGGTATTTCATCAGTCTCATACATCTGGCAATCCAGGCAACAAGCGAGGTGGAGTATTGTTAATTCATTAGGTTCACATTCCGGAGGACAACAGTACAGATCAGCATGCTGCCACGCAAATTTGAGTTTTACATAATTTCACTTAGTCGCTCCGGGCAAATGCCAGGATCGTTCCTCTGAAAGGGTACTGCAAATTTTCTTCCCCATCTTTCAAACAATTAGGACCTCGTTGCCGACGAGACATTAAACTCCAATCTTCCTTCCTTTTTTTTCATATCAGGTGAAAAAGTTCTGTTACAGTTAATTCTCGCCGGGATCTCAGTAACTCTAAGGGACTGTCATTCAGTCCAGGTGCCTTGTTTCGATCTTTCAGAACTATGTCAAATTCTTGTTGCGCTATCACACCTTGCCTTTACGTAATATTTCCTGTGGCGCAACGGAACGCCATCACCGTCAGCTACCAGCACGACCACCGCACAGTACGAGCCACGGCTCGTCTTCCGCCAGCAGAACATTGACACTGAAGTCCCACAGAAGGCCGCCGGCGAAGCATTTGAAAAAAGGTGGTCAAAAATCGAATAATGTGACAGTTACCGAATAGGTTGACAGCTGCAGTCTTGTTGAGAAGGATTTGGTGTACGTTATTTCAAAAGGAAAGTGGGATATCTTTGTTACCTGAGACGCTACATTAGTTCAGAATTACTGTCCTCAGAGTAACGCTAACGACGTGCAGCGTCAATGAAATATCACCGTTATTGGAAGTCCGGGTAACGTTTTATTCAAGTGGCCTCGTTCAGTTCTTTTTGATGGAGGGTATTATGGTATGTGTGTAGAAAATATGCATGTGTAACGTTTCTAATAATTTGTATTAAATGTGTTAGAAATCAGTATCAAAGCTGTGTCTACATAATGGTTTACCTTGCAAAAAAATTTACTGAAAATTAGCAAAAAAGTTGTGTATTCAACGTTATTCAGGAATTTCCGACATGGGGCATGTAGCTTATGGTGTCTTCTAACAGAATGTGAAAGGAAAGTTTGCTTGCCTCTACCTCTGTACTTTGGAGGCTAGAAACACAGGACGCCGAACCACGCTCGGCGTTTTGTTAGACTAGGGTCGACCGCTTAGACTTCTGTCGCCTTCTACTTATAATATTAATGTACATACCGGGTGGGTAATTTTGATGTATCATCCAGTTTCTATCATTTGTTCAACTAACAATTCGAACAGAGGTTATTCTATAAACATAAGAGTGACTTGGCAAAGTGGAATCGTGTAGCAGCTGCTGTCTTAGAGCGCGGCACCCTATCGGGGCTGGCAGGATATAGTTTTAGATGTTTCTGTTTTTCACGGTAGAGAGCATTTACTGGTGTTAAATCATACTATCTCTCTATTTTAGATTTGCATATTGATAAAGTAATCTGCATTCGTCGAGAACTCTTCGAGGTTGTAAGGAACAATTTCAACTCGTATACTGACATGTAACTTCAATGCTTGCAGCAACATTTGCCTACAGAAATGAAAACTACTGTGAAATGTTTGACGAAGATAGAAAGTCTTTGAAAATGTTGTCCACAGTTAAATGGAAACGTGCACAATAATGACTGGCTTTCTTCTTCTACGGTTATTAACGTGAGAATTGAAATTCAATACAGAAATAAGTACATTTAATTCTAATTAGTACAATAACTGAAAACAAGATTCAAAATTACTCACAGTAATTCTATTATGTATTCGACAGATTGTTTGGACGACTAATAAAAAAATCTGCGGATTTAAGCTACAATTTCTACACCAAACCAAAATCTTTGGAATCGAAGAAGCGTGGTCGACCAAGTATGGAGTTGGAGAAACAAAGTAATCGAAGCAAAGAAAAAAAACTGCTAATTTATATAATACAGTAAGCAAACTGTAATTATCGTTGGCTACTCAAATTAGCTTTCGTTCTTCTGCTGTCTCTAATGCTGCCAGTATCGTCAAAATGAGCTTTCTATGGCTCTTCAGGGGGCAGCGAATACAAACAAAAGTTTATCGATAGTAGTGATTCGGACTATATAGTTTTCGTTATTTCATTGGTTTCATTGCAACAGTTATGCACAGATAATCTATAACAAAAAGGAGAGGTATAGAAAAATACTGCCCCTTCGTCACGTAGTTTTTGCAGACCTATAACGCCACAATTTTGTATGACTATATACAATGTACTATAAACGAGAAGAAATATACTCAAGATCAACCTACGCCAGTACTTCCTTTTGAAAACGCTTGGAACGGAAACAAAATAATAATAAATTATGAAATGGCTTCCAAAACTATTGATGAAAACGTCTGTAATGTTATAACATCTACTACATGATCTATGCATTACTACTTGTGCGGAGCAACGTCAAAACATTTTAATAATTTCGACTTCGAGAAAAATACAGTGATTCAATTTACGTTACTGATTATCAGCCTAACACGCATGGATTTGTTGCTTTCAGTATGTACTTCATGTTAGACAGAAATTGGAAAGTAAAATGAGGCAACTGCGATCGACGGTATACAGGCGGAAAAAAAAAATTAGGAGTTTCAAAAACAGCTATGGCTTCTTGTTGATAGCCAAAAAGGTGGCTGCGGGACCTCCAATGATGGAAGCTCTGTTCGTCGTTTTTTTGATAAATCAGCAGTCTCTGCTCAAATTTGGGGCTGGATGAAGATTTCATTCATTGTTACCATGCTATCTTGAAGGCTGTGTCATGTGGCTATAACGTGAACATCGAAACATTTGTAAAATATTGTCTGATACTGGGGAAATATACTTAGACTTGTTTCCTTGGTTTTACGCGCCTACGACAGTTCATAAAGTATTAATGCACGGTGCTCAGACAATATAATCAGCTATACAGCCAATAGATCGATTATCTGAAGATGCTCAAGAAGCCAGAAATAAAGATTTCAGAAAATATCGTGAAAGGTTTTCCGGGAAAAATTCACTCACAAATACAATCGAAGACATGTTTCATTGTGTTCTGGTATCTTAGGATGCACTTGTTTGGAGCCTGAGAAAAACAAAACGTAGACAAAAGTAAAAATTTGTCAATGGACGCCTTAGAGCTTTTACTTTCTCCTGATGACGGATGTGAAAAATCTTTATCATGATCATTACTTTGAAAATTTTCTAGAAATTTCTGATGAGCATTATAGTAACTTTGGTTTCGAAAACGATAACTATCCCGACAGCGAGAGCGACTGCTTTTGACGGTGTTCTCTTATTTACATTTTGTAACTGTACATATTACAAAATAGTTAGTACATCAACAACATGCAAACAATAATTGAAGAAAATCATACTGTTTTTATATCCTGGTTGTAATATTATAATCGATTTTTATCATTTTGGATCTTGAAATTATCATATGAAGTTCGTAACCAGCGACCTCAAAGACCACTATAAACCGATTTAAATGAAATTCCAATCATTTATGTATGAAATTGTGGTCCTTATTGGATCTGCCATTTTGAATCTTCAAATTATATTATAAGATTCTTAACCAGAGACCTCTAAAACCCGAATACACAAATTAACATCTAAATCTAAAGCTTTCTTCTGTTATTGACCAAGTTTTCTGAGATCCAGACCACTGTGTGGCCGTCCCATCAACGGCGCCAGGCCAGCAGGCGGCACTAGCTGCGCCAAGGAGGTCGCTGGCCGCGCAGAACTATTTCCTTCGACCAGATCACGTGGCATGTATTCTGCTGCCCAGCGACTATTTATGCCGACGCACTACCCACAGTGTACCCTATGCTTACGTGGCACGGCTTTTCAATCAAGGGCTCGCTCTCGACGTACCTTCTGCTGTACGTGAGGATCGTCACGCCACATTTCATGTGATTGCGATAACTTTGAAGTTGTAAGCTTCTGTCAGTCTCATTTTCAAACATGTGTGTCCTCGATCTAGAGCACTGTGCACGAAAATGGTATATTGTAATACACATAGCACAAGCTCGTGGCTACGCATGGTATATTGCGGCGACCCGAAATCCGTGAATATTGACATAAAATGGCATACCCCTTTATATATCAGGTCTCATCACTCGAGCCCCTTCTCTACATTTAAGTGGGGTATTTGCTTCCATTTCTCATTACAGATTACGTGAACGTCACAGTATGTCAACAAAATTTGCACATTCGGTATTTAAAATCACAGATTAAAAGCTTTATCTCACATCCAAGCCTGCACGTGATATGGATACTTTTATGATCACTCCTCCACTTGTTGGTAGTTGATCTCGTACAAAATGTTTCAGTGATTCGTAATAATCTTACATCATACCACAACTTTGCATACACTACATTTGAAACAGAGTCGCAACGCGAATAGGCTATACCTAATTCTCAAAATTCTACAGCGTTACAAAACCACCCAACAACATTTATTACAAGCAGATGCCGTTCCCCGTATGTAAAAGCGAATTTTAGGGTACTTTGCCTAATGGACATTTTAGTTCCTCAGCTTCTTACTGAGAGGATATCAGGCGCTCTGCTCACTTTCTTACCTGCCGACACTGAACCGTGTGAAGGCTGCGAACGCGCTCACACAGTCGTTGGGAGCCGCGACTTGTCCCACCTACGGCGTGGGCTCATGACTTCCGTGGTGACTTGCCGGTACGTCAGTGCCACTGGCAGATGCACCTAATTTATTAAATAAATTCTCTGTATTAGGATAAAATGTTATTTCACTTTCTTATCTATCTCGATGTAAGCAACCCGGAGTCAGAAACGAGAGACGATACGAGCGAATTTAAATGTAAATAATCAAATGCGCTTTATAAATAAACCACTTCTGAGAAGCGCCTACAGTATTTCCGACAAGCTATGTTCATGGTATGATGTAATCAACTCGGTACTCATGGATACTGATACTTTCATTTGTAATCTGAATGCTTCATGTAGAACTATATTTACTGGAATGCATTAATTCATGTGTGACCATTACATTTCATGTGATCACGATAATTTTGAAGTTGAAAATGAAAATATACAAATTTGTTTCCACTCAGTTCAGTTACGCATATCGGTTGATTTAAATAAGATCATCACCAGAGATGTAATTAATCAAGTTCTTCGCATTTGTTATGTAACCTTTGTTCACGCTTGCACATTACGGGAAGCTTGGAAGAAAAGTTGTGCACTAGTTATTGTAAGAAGTAATTCTGTTATAGATATCCTAAAGAGAGGTCAGGTTTTTTATGGAAGTAGTCTGGGAGTTGATGGAAGTAATTTTTTTCAATCAATAGAGTGAAATGATTGAGACTGTATAAGTTAAAAGTGTTAAAACATTTCTTTTCCTAGTGACCCAACGAATATTTACAAAACTGCAAAGTTTGGATTTATTCATACAGAAAGTATCACAGGCCATCTTACACGTGAAAAGAAGACAAAGAGGGAAGCTACGAAATCAAAGAACTGTTAAATTCATAAATTTGGGAATACCTTTCAATATTAGTCAAAACTTACGAACATCCGAGAAGTGGATACGTCATGAGAAAGTTATTCTGTATTGAAATGGTGTGTTACAAGAGCCGTGCAGCAGATAGAATTTGTAGGTTCAGGCTTACTTCACCAGGAAAATTAAGGGAATAGAACAGAGGAGTGCCGGACGCGGTGGTCTAGCGGTTCTAGGCGCTGAGTCCGCAACCGCGCGACTGCTCGGGCATGGATGTGTGTGATGTCCTTAGGTTAGTTAGGTTTAAGTAGTTCTAAGTTCTAGGGGACTAATGACCAAAGATGTTAAGTCCCATAGTGCTCAGAGCCATTTGAAATATTTTTGAACTGAGGAGTATGTTTTCCTTTTTTCCCCTTATCTTCCCTTTTCCAGAAAAAAATCAAGTATCGAAACGGATGTAAGCAAAAGATCAAAAGACAATTATTCACGTTTACCTACAATTAAACCAAAAGTAAAAAAGAAGCATTTCACTTTACATCGATTACAGAGCTGAGTTCACTAGAATTAATTTAAGAAAATAATTCCAGACTCAAAATCATAAAAACTTCAGCAAAACCTCTCGTCGCTTTTTGAAACGAAACCCAGCTGGTTTTTTTCTCTCTATGTTTCATTTCATGTCATTCGGCTCTTTTATGATTTTGCTGAATGTGGCTGTAGAACTGCTACCTCCTTCTGACGACAGATATTCTCCTCTTCTTCCAGATAGGCTGGAGCAGTAGACGACGATAGCAATAACAATAGTACTGGTGTACCAGACCAGTTTTATAGTTATTCGGCAGTGCCACGCAGAAGAAAGAAAAAACATTCACATATCTGCTGTATAGTTGGTATTTGAGAAACGAAGTTGATACGAGAGCAAAAATGAAACATTTGGTTGCAGTTTTCTGAACCAGTGCCAGTTCCTGCAGCTGTCCAGAAAACTGTGGTTTGAAACGCGTATAGCGCGTGTGGGGCGGTGCAGCGCCCTTTTTTGTAACTTCATAGGTTCAAATGGGATCGCGTAAATTGGGACGCGACTCGACTGGGACGCGACACGCGCCTGCGCCAGGTCGCGCGACGTGGTGGTTGTGGCACCGTTTCTCGCACCGCGCTCCACGCGATCACTGCGGGAGGGGTGACACGGAGAGCGGGAAGGCAGTCTGCCATACGCTCACTTCGATGTGCTGCATACGGGCAGAGGCATTTGTAAAGCATCTAAAGATTATTTTGCTTTTAAAGATAGAAGACTGCTAGATATAAAAGGTCCTGTAAATGGTTATGATACAGTTACCAAACAGTATTTAGAAAATGAGTTAGGTAATCTTGTTGCAAAACCTGAGTATTGAAGTTTTCTAACACATGCTCAATAATTATGTCAACAAAGAATAATTAAAAATATCTTGATGCAGAAACTGAATACGAAATATTCTAACACAGTTCAATAAAAAAATACAACTTATAGTAGTGCTAAAGAAGATTATCATAAAAAGATACATAGCATCAATTCAATTCTTAATTATGCTTAAGGTAGATGTGATGTACTGGAAAGAGAGGTACATGATGAACAAGTACTTCAATTTACATTAGTTAGGAAATGAAGTAATCAAATGTGGATTTCAGTGTGTTTTTACACTAAAAAAATTAAGTCTTTGGAACAGATGTAGATAGACAATTAACATTCAATGATATTTACGTTGCAGTAATGGGTGATAATATGAGAAAAATAATAGTAATCAGTTATAACAGTAAATAAATCAAAATTCCTAAGTGTAAGATTGAAAAAATGCAATTAAAGCATTACATATAGATGTAAAAAAATTTATTTGGTGAAATGTATTAAGTTTATTAATATTTTAATCTATATAAATTGATGTGGCAACAGCCTTGCTGCAGTGGATACACCGGTTCCCGTCAGATCACCGAAGTTAAGCACTGTTGGGCGTGGCCGGCACTTGCATGGGTGACCATCCAGCCCCCATGCGCTATTGCCATTTTTCGGGGTGCACTCAGCCTCGTGATGCCAATTGAGGAACTACTCGACCGAATAGTAGCGGCTTCAGTTAAGAATATCATCATAACGACCCTCCCTATCCACATCCTCCTCAGAGAATGACACGGCGGTCGGATGGTCCCAGTAGGCCATTCGTGGCCTGAAGACAGAGTGTAATTTTTTTATATAAATAGATAGCAACATCTGCTACTTGAAATGTAAAAAAATTACTGAAACATCATCCAAATAGAACAACAAAAAAAATGAAAGACAACGAATTGAAGGAATTTGTGCATTATATAAAAATAAAGAGTAAATTCTTTAAAAAAAACTTTGTAAATGATGGGATGCAGTCTGAAGACCGCTTCATGAGTTGCTGTTTAAATGTTCATGAAGAAATTACTAATGAATTACATAAAGTGATGAGAAAATATTTTAAAAGAAGAAATGTACTATCTCTAGGTATAGACAATTTATGAGAAGCTGATATAGTAGGAATTTTTCTCATTAACTGGTAGAATTTCAAAAATATATAAAGTATATAAATATTTATTAACTGTAATGGATGTGTTTTTTTTTTCAAAATATGTTTGGTCTATTCCAGTTAAATATACACGCCTGGAAATGGAAAAAAGAACACATTGACACCGGTGTGTCAGACCCACCATACTTGCTCCGGACACTGCGAGAGGGCTGTACAAGCAATGATCACACGCACGGCACAGCGGACACACCAGGAACCGCGGTGTTGGACGTCGAATGGCGCTAGCTGCGCAGCATTTGTGCACCGCCGCCGTCAGTGTCAGCCAGTTTGCCGTGGCATACGGAGCTCAATCGCAGTCTTTAACACTGGTAGCATGCCGCGACAGCGTGGACGTGAACCGTATGTGCAGTTGACGGACTTTGAGCGAGGGCGTATAGTGGGCATGCGGGAGGCCGGGTGGACGTACCGCCGAATTGCTCAACACGTGGGGCGTGAGGTCTCCACAGTACATCGATGTTGTCGCCAGTGGTCGGCGGAAGGTGCACGTGCCCGTCGACCTGGGACCGGACCGCAGCGACGCACGGATGCACGCCAAGACCGTAGGGTCCTACGCAGTGCCGTAGGGGACCGCACCGCCACTTCCCAGCAAATTAGGGACACTGTTGCTCCTGGGGTATCGGCGAGGACCATTCGCAACCGTCTCCATGAAGCTGGGCTACGGTCCCGCACACCGTTAGACCGTCTTCCACTCACGCCCCAACATCGTGCAACCCGCCTCCAGTGGTGTCGCGACAGGCGTGAATGGAGGGACGAATAGAGACGTGTCGTCTTCAGCGATGAGAGTCGCTTCTGCCTTGGTGCCAATGATGGTCGTATGCGTGTTTGGCGCCGTGCAGGTGAGCGCCACAATCAGGACTGCATACGACCGAGGCACACAGGGCCAACACCCGGCATCATGGTGTGGGGAGCGATCTCCTACACTGGCCGTACACCACTGGTGATCGTCGAGGGGACACTGAATAGTGCACGGTACATCCAAACCGTCATCGAACCCATCGTTCTACCATTCCTAGACCGGCAAGGGAACTTGCTGTTCCAACAGGACAATGCACGTCCGCATGTATCCCATGCCACCCAACGTGCTCTAGAAGGTGTAAGTCAACTACCCTGGCCAGCAAGATCCCCGGATCTGTCCCTCATTGAGCATGTTTGGGACTGGATGAAGCGTCGTCTCACGCGGTCTGCACGTCCAGCACGAACGCTGGTCCAACTGAGGCGCCAGGTGGAAATGGCATGGCAAGCCGTTCCACAGGACTACATCCAGCATCTCTACGATCATCTCCATGGGAGAATAGCAGCCTGCATTGCTGCGAAAGGTGGATATACACTGTACTAGTGCCGACATTGTGTATGCTCTGTTGCCTGTGTCTATGTGCCTGTGGTTCTGTCAGTGTGATCATGTGATGTATCTGACCCCAGGAATGTGTCAATAAAGTTTCCCCTTCCTGGGACAATGTTCTTATTTCAATTTCCAGGAGTGTAAAAGAAGTAAAGATTTTTTGATACTTTACAAAAAAAAACTCCAAGAAATTTGTCAACAGATAATAGTCCAGAATACTGTAATAAAGATTGTTTCAAGAACTTAGCAAAAATATAATATTAATCATTATTCAACATTTACTGAATTAAAATCATCTGTTGTAGAAAGATTTAATGGAACACTTAAAGAAAAGATGTGGTAAAAAGTCACTCTTCTAGGTAATTATAAATGTGTTGTATAAGATGAAAAATTGGTTGATGTTAACAATAATACAAAGCATTCAATAATAAAAAAAATGAAGCCAGTAGAAGATGATTTCAAAAATTTAAGCCATCTGTAATTGCATCTAATGGTAAACTTAAATACAAAGTTGGTGATGGCGTTAGACTCAGCGAACTTAAAGGACTTTTTAAGAAAGCTTGTACAGCTAATTGGTCAAAAGAATTTTTTTAAATTGAAGATGTTATTCATTCTACTTCAACCACAAACAAATTAAAGGTATTGGATAGAAAAGAAACGAAATGAAATTTTTATGAGTATGAACTACAGAAGACAATATATCCAGATGTATATCTAGTTGTGAAAGTCTTAGCAAAGAAAGGTGATAAAATTTATGTTAAGTGTTTGAGATTTGATGATTCACATAGCATGTGGGTTAGTAAGGGCAATGTTATTTTATAAAAGATTTCTTATATACTATAAATGTTATCGTTCAGAATTTTCCATTAAGTAACTAAAAGTAATTTATGTAAAAATTAAAATTTATGTAAAAATTAAGTGACTGAAAGTAATTTATGTAAAAATTAATATTTTGATTCTCTTAGAGGTTAATCTAATCTTAGAAATCAACAGCTTATTCATTTTACTAAAAATAACAGTCTGGAGACTGCATGCAGTGTGAAAAATACTTATATTAAAATGGAACTGAAAGTTAAACCGAAAGAACTAGGAAATACAGGTTATTCTAAACTAGGAAAGAAAAAGTATTGTATTGATAATTTTGAAAATTTGTGTTTTTGAGGAACTGTACAAATTATATTCAACAACAGCTGAAACATACAGAAATAAAATAGCTGATTATATTAAAAAGAATGATCTGTACAATAATACAGGATATATATATATATATATATATATATATATATATATATATATATATATACACATCCTGTATTATTGTATTATATATATATATATATATATATATATATCTTCTGTTGTTAAGGAGGCTGCCATGTACAGATGAATGTGTAACAGCTCCCTGGCCACAACATCTAACCTGTGGCGCATATCTCGAATCCTCTCTCTCACCAGTGCCATGCTAGCTCTGCGTTTTATCTTGTTCGCCCCTCTGGAGTTGATGTGATGTTTAATTCTGGCAAATACTGGTACCACTTCTCCATCTCGACACCTCAGCAAAAAACCGAGAGAACTCAGCATCTTCCCTTTCTTCTGCCGTAGCTTGTCCAGCTTCTTGATATTCTGATACATCTCCTCCCCGTAGAGACTTTTGATGTAACTCTTCAGGCTTTCCCGGCGATCTAATGACATCTTGGGTTGTCAGGTGTTCTGCCGGATATCAGCGTCGTACTTGCACGATATTTCGGTCACGTAGCTCGAGACCTTCATCAGGTGCGACCTTAGACTGCTCCTCGAGTGGACTTGGTCCAGTATTTATGCCTATGGCCTTCCCCCTCCACCACCGGCTGCAGGCGCTTCCTCTGTGGTCCGCGCCCATTCCCTGTGACCTGCTGGGGCGTTGCTGCTCCGTTTTCCGTCCGCTGCGGTTCTAGGTGTTCCCTCTGCGGTCCGCGCCCACCAAACCCGCTCCTGGGGGTTTCAACTTTGCTACGACCCCTAGAAACGTACCCATTTCAGGTTTCGTCAGTGCAGTAGAGCAAGTTGCAGCCACACTTCCACCTAATGTGGCAGAGGAAGTCCGCCGAGAGACCTGCAGGGCCCTCACCAAGGCCAGGCCACCGAAATCGAACATCACAACCGAGGAGAGGCTTGCACTCAAGAAACTACGGGAAGACAACAGCACTGTGGTACTGCCAGCAGACAAAGGGAACTCCACTGTCATCTTGCAGCGAGTGCATTATGATGAGAAAGTACGCCAACTTCTGGAGGACCCTGCATACAGAATTCTGGAGTGTGACCCCACGGACAAGGTGGCCAAGAAGACTAGTGCTCTCTTGAAGGAAACAGGGATGCCCGATAAGATCATCAGACAACTACGGGAAAAAGCGCCAGTGCCACCTAGACTGTATGGTCTGCCTAAAATACACAAGGAGGGTGTGCCCCTACGTCCTATTGTCAGTAATATTGGGGCACCTACGTACACAACAGCCAAGTACCTGAAAGGTCTCCTGGCTCCATATGTGGGGAAATGTATTCACCACATCCGCAACTCAGAAGATTTCCTGCAACGCCTCAAGCAACTGCACATCACAGATTCGGACATCATGGTTAGTTTTGATGTGGTATCGCTGTTCACCAGGGTCCCACTGAAGGACTCACTAGAACTTATTGCAGAGAAATTTGATGGTGCTCTGTTGGACCTGTTCAGTCATACACTGACATCCACGTATTTCCTGTACAGAAACCAATATTACGAGCAAACTGAAGGTGTAGCTATGGGCAGCCCACTGTCCCCTGTGGTTGCCAACATGTTTATGGAGAGTTTTGAGGAGAGGGCATTGGAGACAGCCACATTTAAACCCACATGCTTCTTTAGGTATGTGGATGACACCTTCGTGATCTGGCCACATGGGATGGACAGGCTCAATGAGTTTCTTGAACATCTCAATTCATGCCACCCTAATATCAAGTTCACCATGGAACTGGAGAAGAATGGCCAGCTGTCATTTCTGGATGTACTAGTCCAGAGGAAAGCAGATGGATCAATTGGCCACAGTGTGTACCGAAAACCTACACACACTGATTTATATCTGCAGGCCAGCAGTTGTCACCACCCTGCACAGAAGAATGGGGTTCTGAAGACTATGGTCCACAGAGCACGTGCCCTATCAGACCAAGAGAATCTACCCATGGAGATAGAACGTCTCAAAACAGTTTTCTCCAAGAATGGATACATGGACAGACAAATTGAGAGGGCACTCCGACCAGCCACTATACCACAGGTTCCTGAAGAAGACCAAGATGAAGCAAGGAAGGTGGCATATCTGCCCTATGCTGGCTCTATTTCTGCCAGAATCAGTAGGATCCTGCGTAAACACAATATCAAGTGTGTTTTCAGTCCATCCAACAAGATAGGGGGACTGCTGGGGAGTGTCAAAGACGACCTGGGGTTACGAAAACCAGGGATTTACAATATACCTTGTCAATGTGGCATGTCCTACATTGGCCAGACGACAAGAACTGTGGAGATCAGGTGCAAAGAACATCAGAGGCACACTAGATTAAGACAGGTGACTAAGTCAGCCATTGCTGAACACTATCTAGAACTAGATCATGCCATGAAGTATGAGGATACCAAGATTCTAGCACAAACACCCAGATTTTGGGACAGTGTTATAAGAGAATCGATTGAGATTAAAATGGCTGACGATCTTATGAATCGTGACACAGGGTACCAGCTAAGCAGAGCCTGGGATCCGGCTCTGGAATTGTTAAAGGAGCAACGGGGCCAGCTGCAACACTACACAAACGGAAGAACCAGAGACATGGAGATGGTAAACGAGCCCCTGACGGACTGCCAGGAGCACCAGACCGAAGATGGAACACTCAGAAGTGAGACTGGTGGGCGCGGACCGCAGAGGGAACATCCAGAGCCGCAGCAGACGATAAACGGAGCGGCAACGCTCCAACAGGTCGTGGTGAGCGGGCGCGGACCGCAGGGGGAACGCCTGGTACCCCAGACCGTAGATGAAACCCCCAGGAGCGGGTTTGGTGGGCGCGGACCGCAGAGGGAACACCTAGAACCGCAGCGGACGGAAAATGGAGCAGCAACGCTCCAGCAGGTCACAGGGAATGGGCGCGGACCACAGAGGAAGCGCCTGCAGCCGGTGGTGGAGGGGGAAGGCCATAGGCATAAATACTGGACCAGGTCCACTCGAGGAGCAGTCTCAGGTCGCACCTGATGAAGGTCTCGAACTACGTGACCAAAATATCGTGCAAGTACGACGCTGATATCCGGCAGAACACCCGACAACCCAAGATGTAATTATAACAATATTTTAATTGCAAATAAGTGATACATACATAGTTATGAAATAGGTGCTCAGCACTGTCCAAAGGCTCTAGATGCAAATGGTAATGTGTTATGTCATACATTTTATCCAACTATGAATAATGATCCAGCAGAAACACATGGATGACGAATAGGTACGGTACTTCGAGATTTATGGGAACACACCAAAAGATAAAACAAATCTATTTGAACTTTTGGTTCATGAAATTGGTCATGCATTAGGTTTAGAACACACAAATGTGAACGTAGCAATAATGTATTCATGCTATAATGGTTCCATTTAGAACTGTCCCAGGATGATATCTATGCTATTGAAAACTAGTTTGGTAAAAAACCATCGACACCAACACATTCGCCTATACCAAAAATCAAAAAATTCTGATTGTTTCATCTGAACCAAATGATCCTTTGTACTAAATTACAAAGTTTGATCATTTACTATTTATGAATGGAATTTTATATATTTTTTGTATAAAATGGGTGTGGGTATGTAGTGATATGAAATCAGCTAATAACTAATTGGTTAACATTTTTACCACTAGATTTACAAAAATAGGCTGACTATATCAAATACCAAGTGGTGAATACATACAATTAATCCCAGGATATCCTAAGCCAATATCTTGCTTGGAATCACATCAATATTTTAAATTAAAAGATGTAGTAACCGCACATATAGGAACAACGTTTTCATTCGTTAATGAACTTTTACATATAGCGAGAGATGAATGTGATTTTAAACATAAATGATGAGGTGTTATGGCTGGACGATTTCCAGGAGTGTCTACTGGAATAAATTCTACATTTAGGTACATAAATGAATTGTTGTACTTTTTCAAAGATTATAAAGTCTATTAATACAATGAATTCACAAAAAAATCAATTTGAGGTGGTAGAGATGATTTGTATGTAATTGGTATTGATTGCAATAAAACATTAGCATTAGTTTTTGAGGTAATAAATATGTTAAATGATACACTGCAAAAACTAGAAAATTTTACTATTTAATAAAAAATTGTTCTATATAAATGGAAGCCATCCAATCTAAACTGTGTAAATATTGCAAAACTGAGATGTCCATTAATAATTTTACTTTTCAAAAATATACAGAAGGTTAATGGACAGTATGTAGACAATGTATAAATGAATATCACAGAAGAGTAAACAAAAGTAGATGAATACCTTGAGTGTGGAAAAAACGTGTCTTTACATTATCATAAAAATTGCATACAACAAATTCCAAGTGAAGAACACTCAAGGATATTTTTGTCAATGAAAACTGATGATCAATGAGAAAACGACACAATTTCAAAGGAATGTATAACTCATCAAGAAATTAAATATTTATATTCTTTTTATGCAAATCCATTATTGAAAGATAAACATAGTAATAAAAGTAAGAAATACACTCTGGAAAATGCTAAAATTAAGAAACTAGTATAACTTCTCTTTGTTAAATAGAAGAGTAAAATGGAGTAGTTCACAACCACCCAACTTCATTATTATTGTATAAAATAAATAATTTAGCTCGATATAGTAATTAAAAAGCTGGTCTAATTATATTCAATATTATGCACTGGTCTAGAAATCCTTGGATGCAGTTACCTTATGCTTAAATTGGAAATGAAGATGAAATTTTTCATAGTAATGAAGCTAAAACACTGAAAGAAGTATTTCCTTTTCCTAATGTTGTATTTGAGAAATTAAGAAGTAGCAGAACTATTACATATTATATCAATGATAAAGCATTTGCAAACAGTCTATGATCTATAAACTTGATTGACCCACACTTCTTCCTGAATGCATCTAAGCCCAAAATTATGAAAATTCTGAAATACATCATGGCTTAAAATTTAATTTTAAATTTTTTTATGAGTACAGAACGCAGTCAAATCAAAATATTACAGAATTTGTATTTCAAACAGGAAACTCTAGAATCACTAGAGACAGAGTGTTAATTACAAAATTTAAGAATGATATACAAAATGGTTTATTGCAAATTTCTAATTTTCTAGTTCATGATTCTTGTTGGTCATTAAATAGAATTATTGGCTTGGAGTTGCAGATTAAACATGTGTATCATTAAGATGTTCAACTTATATATCTTGACCAGAAATCTGAATATTTTTAATTCCCTGTACTGGTTGAAAATATTCCAAAAATTAAAAAAATAATTTGTCTACAATATTTGCAATTTGCCTTGTTTTGTTTACATGTCCACCTTAAAATTACATCTCTAACTGAACTGCATTATCTTACATTGGTTTTTGTGCCCTTTTTAGCACTTCTTTTGACAGTATGTCATCTGCAAACTGCCTATGAAAAAAATTATTGCATATTTGTAAAGAACGGTTTTGTGGGTAGAGGTTATATGCTTTTCTGTACTTACATTGTTGTGTGCCCATGGTTGGTGTCTCAATCAACTGCTGCTCAGTGCACTGTTTCCACACAGTTTTTCACAAACAGACAATATATACAATATTCCTCAAGTAAACAAGAAACTTTTACGAAAAATGAAAGATGATTTGATGAAAAAATAATTGAAGAAATTTGTCACTTGAGAGCAAAAATGTATGCTTATAAAGCTGGTGACAAAGTAACGACGAAGTCGAAAGGTGTCAACGAATGTGTTCTTAAAAATAGAATAAGTTTTGAAGGTTATAAACATTGTTTGTTTAACAATAGTGAATAGTAGTACAGAACTATGAATTTAAGAAGAAACATTAAGCATGAGATTTGTTCAGTTGTGGTAAATAAAAGTCTCTGAGCCCACATGATGATAAAAGATCTATTTTGCAAAATAGACTAAATACACTACCATATGGACATTATTCATTATTATAAAAGGTATAACAATAAATAATAAAATATTAATAAAAAATTTAGCTATATATATATATATATATATATATATATATATATATATATATATATATATATATATATAACAAAAATCTTCTCTATATTTTATCTGGATAATACTTTTATCAATATGTACGTCTGCAGATGCAGATGGCGAGCATAGACTCACAAACACAAAATACTGTTTGTAAATCAAAGAGGCTCTAGAAACAAGTATGTGTGGAATGATCTTCAACTGTGACAGCGGATATAATCTTAGCGATGCATCGAAGCGAGCTCTCATTGCAGAGAAGAGCGAGAGATATTCGTCGCAATGTTTACGCTACAATGGGCCGCCAGCCACCAGCACAAACGTTGACGCCATCTGCGACAGCATTACGTAGTTACCGACCAATCAGAAACTGTCTGTGGGCTATATAAGGCCACCACAGCAGCAGTTTTGTCATTCAGTTGTCTCTGACGAAGACGATGGAGGTAATCGTCGAAACCTCGAAGTATTACCCTGAATTGACGCGGAAAGAAATCCGAGAGTGTTTAATACTACAGGGAGAGTTTGGTTTTGCGATTTCATAATAAGATGATAAGGGACAATAAAATATAGTGGTAAAATGTTCCTCGTCTCAACATTAATAAGTATCGAACTGGTTCATGAGGTCACTAACCCAAAAAACCACATGTTGCGCAGATAAATTTATTCTGACTGTAACTGCCCGATGCAAAATATACCCACTCATGATAATGAAAATGTTTTGTAAAATATAAACAAGTTTTATCACATGGATGTTCCGAAATTTCTGTAGCCCTATAGGGGACTCAGAGTATGACACAGAATAATGGTGGTGCAGCATCTTGGCGAGGACATGTATTGATATATTTTCCCCATCCTGATCCCCAGTGAGCTCTCTGCCTGACTGAACGTCTTTTCCTGTGTACAATCAGTTGCTAGTGTCGCAGTGCTCAAAGGTCGATGGGCTGACGTCAAAATAAATCGATTCTCATCTAACAAAATCGTAGACCTGCAACTGCACCATGGTTCTGAAAAATCAGATGTACGTGTAATTCTGAGATATTATTTATAAATATTTCTATGGCGAGTTGAAAGTTTCCTTCCAAATCTGGATAAGAGTCGAAGAGCGTAAGTGCAATGGTCGTTTTAAAACAAATTTTTTATCATGTAAGACGAGCGAGTGCAATTCTCGTTCTTTTTCTGAATTCTAAGTACGAGTATAACTGATCGTTGAGTTGGGTATTGCGCTCAACGATAACGCCGTCACACTAAGGACAACAAGCTTAGATGTGCATCAGATTTTATTTATTTTCAGAGGGTAGCCTAGCCATGGATAAGACCGGTATTACACTATCATATTTCTTTGACAGAGATCTTTGATGTGGCGGTAAGAAGTGGTAATACAGTGCCATCACACGTTTCGTCAGAGTTCAAGATGGCAGATAACAACAAATTAATATTACGCGCTGCAGTTGTTTGTGCCTAAGGTGCACTGTGTAAGCATTTGGACGAGAAGCGGGGGAAAGAAAGAAAACGTACTTGGGTGAAGCCGTGGGTTTTACGTCGAGGTGATAAAAGCATTCAGCAAAATTTGTTACGGGAACTACAGATGGAGGACGTCAAGTCGTATATAAATTACTTAAAAATAAATGAGAATACATTTCAGTATTTTCTCCGTGGACTGGCTTCTCGTATTACAAAGCAGAGTTCTCGCTTGAGAACTGCTATATCTGCAGAAGACAGACTCGCCCCAACACTCCGATTTCTTGCTACAGGACGAAGTATTACAAAGCCGTACCCCAAGAGGGGAAACACTTTTAAATTATAGACTGTCACGAAGAAGAAGACTAGTGGAACGCTCTTTTGGCATTCTTGCCACTCGTTTCAGGATTTTTCTTACTAGCATTAATCTACCTCCAGAAATCGTTACTACAATAACACTAGCTGCTTGCACACCGCACAACTTTCTAACCGAGAGGAAAAAACACATGCATACATGTCAGGAAGCGGTGTCTACAGTAGAAGGAAACTACACTTACCTTGAGTCGCAAAACACTGAGAAGGTACAGCAAATGGAAGCTATAGTTTGCCAACCTGCCTCTGGACGTCCGATATATGGCAGAGCAGTTAGAGAAGCATTTAAATAAATTTTACAGTGGTGATGTGAAAGCCCCCTGGCAAGACGATCACATTTCGTAATGTAGAATGTAAACAAATACATCTACCTCAAAAGTTTCTTCGGAGGTGGTTGTTATACGTTCACTGTCACTGTCTGTAGCCTCTACATCAGATATACTTCCATCAGCTACTCTTATCTGATCCACGAACTTCAGGAGATCGTACCAGTACACTTGTGGACTGCAGAAGGCGTGTGTACTGCACCCACTTTTGTTTTTGAGCAACTGCAGTAAAAAAATAGGTAAAATACTTGTATTTTCTGTAAACACTATTGTGTGCTTCAAATATCTGCGATGGACAAATATATGTAAAATAGTTATATATTATATAAGGATTATTGAGTGCTTCAAGGATCTGCAGTGAACAAAATTATGCAAAACATTTGCTTCTAATGTAAACATAACTTTTTTGGAGCTCTCCAATCTTCTTAATCGGTTTTTCTATTCCGGATGTCTCACGTTGTGAGACGCCTCATCTGCTTCATACAGTTTTATTAATTATGTAGCCCAAGGAACACGACCACTTAGCCGGCCGTGGTGATCGAGCGGTTCCAGGCGCGACAGTCTGGAATCGCGCGACCGCTAGGGTCGCAGGTTCGAATCCTGCCTCGGGCATGGCTGTGTGTGATGTTCTTAGGTTAGTCAGGTTTAAGTAGTTATAAGTTCTAGGAGACTGATGACCTCAGAAGTTAAGTCCCATAGTACTCAGAGCCATTTGAACCATTTAAACGACCACTTAATTCTGCAGCCACGTTTGCAAACACATGGGGCCAACGAAATATACGGATCCTGCAACGAACTCGTGACGTCGCACTAGTCGGCTTGTTTGCCACGCTTCCTAAATGCTCGGTTCCGTGCAGGGCCCACTGGAACTCAATACTTAATTGAGTGCCCAATGAAGCTCATGATGTTGTCGTGTGCTATCGAGAACATCCAAGAATTTAAATACGCAGTCAGGAATTACGAAATTCGTCTGAAACAGTTACTCGCTCCCCTCCCACGCCTACGGGCAGTCGTAAGACCTGTTGTGTCACCTGCTGTGACGTACGCGCCACGGCCTGTCTGTCTCATGGGCCTCGACATACACACTACTAACGTCAGATAGCTGCAGCGATACTAGCGCTCCAAGCAGTTATACTTCACACTGCAGTGAACAGAAGACAAAGGACTTTTATGATCAAATCTACGGCGAGGCCCCAGATCTGTTCATACTTCTTCAGAAAAAGACGAGATTTAACGAAGTTTCCTTTTGCACTGTCAAATTTCTTTGATATAGGTATTTGACATATCAATTCTAAAAAAGAAATATGGTAATGTAATAATGGACAAAGTTGTAGGGCAATGTAAAGTATCTTGGATGTAAGTAAAGACTGAGATAAACTGAGATTTATTTACTCTAATGATTGAAAAAAATCACAATTAAAATGAACAGAGAACAAAGTTTTCTAAGATCAGAATCACATTACAAAATGACATAAACACTGTGGAGAATTACCAAAAAGTGTGGAAGACTGTATGGAGAAAGCGCAGCAAGATCTGCTCACCTGTGCAGCTCATGGATTCAAAGTTAACGATACAACAATATGCCACAATGTATAGCTACATTAAGCAATACAATCTAAGTGGCAAAGTAGGCAAACAACGAGCTCCTCAGAATATGGATAGCACTGCTGGAACTGTGGCACATTTTCCCAAAATTAGAAAACTGTGCACCCATCATTACCAAACGGCGGCCGAGAGACGACTGACCCTCACGGTGGGTGGAGACTGAATGATCAGAAAACGTAGATCTCCCTCCATAGCTCTCTACTTAAAAAAAAAAAATCTCTATATCGAGGGGACGACTCAGTGCTGTTGCCAATGTAATGGACGAGAATACCGCATATTTCTTAATAGGACGGGTAATATTGTAGAGACTTCCCGGTCTTGGAGTACAAAACGCACATTAACAAGTAAGAAGGGAATGAGAGACGTTCCACGGTGGTCCTTGGTAGAACTGCCAAGGCTTCGTGTCCTCAGCCCCCCCCCCCTCCCGTTACCCATACACAAATGCCACAAAAATCAAAAATATCTCTCTTCAGTTCCTATTTTTGTTACGTTTTGTAGCCGGTACGATAGATTCAATAAACATTAACCATTACTGAGAAATAATTTTTAAATGAGCTACATGTTATGCATAATCAAATGAAAACGAGACAGATGGAAAAAAGTAAGTAAACTGCTTATTTCAGAAGTAATCGCCAGTTGCAAGGAGTGGCAACTGACCCTTAACATAGAAAAATGTAATGTAATACATAGAAAGAAGAATCCTTTATTGCGTGGTTATGAGATAGCGGAACAAACACTGGTAGCAGTTACTTCTGTAAAATATCTGGGAGTATGCATACGGAACGATTTGAAGTGGAATGATCATATAAAATTAATTGTTGGTAAGGCGGGTACTAGGTTGAGATTCATTGGGAGTGTCATTAGAAAATGTAGTCCATCAACAAAGGAGGTGGCTTACAAAACACTCGTTCGACCTATACTTGAGTATTGCTCATCAGTGTGGGATCCGTACCAGATCGGGTTGACAGAGGAGACAGAGAAGATCCAAAGAAGAGCGGCGCGTTTCGTCACAAGGTTATTTGGTAAGAGTGATAGCGTTACGGAGATGTTTAGCAAACTCAAGTGGCAGACTCTGCAAGAGAGGCGCTCTGCATCGCGGTGTAGCTTGCTGTCCAGGTTTCGAGAGGGTGAAATTCTGGATGAAGTATCGAATGTATTGCTTCCCCCTACATATACCTCCGGAGGAGATCACGAATGTAAAATTAGAGAGATTCGAGCGCGCACGGAGGCTTTCCGGCAGTCGTTCTTCCCGCGAAGCATACGCGACTCGAACAGGAAAGGGAGGTAATGACAGTGGCACGTAAAGTGCCCTCCGCCACACACCGTTGGGTGGCTTGTAGAGTATAAATGTAGATGTATATGTAGAACTTAATATATTTATCCCAGTTTCCTTGGAAGCCCTTACACATCCTCCATACAGACTCTCCGTGTTATTTCCATAATTTTGGAGTCCTAAAGAAAGACATTCGTGGCCATCGATTTGCTTAGGACGAAAAGATGTACGCCTGAGTACAATCATGGTTCCGTAGGCAGTCGCAAACATTTTTCCATGAAGGCACTAACCGACTTCTCTCATAGTGGGACGGAGGTGTTAACAGTTATGAAACTTACTTTTGAAATAATAAACAGTTTGCTTACTTTTTACCATCTGTCTGGTTTTCTTTTGACTGTCCCTTATATTTGCGCCATTAAAAAAGAAACGAGTCGGAGGCTGTAACATGAAAACCGCTGAAGGGATCATAATATCGTAATGTCACTGCCTACACAAGAAGACGTTGTGGTCCCTGTAAGAGTGCTGAGCCCTAAACTCGCTGATGGAGGGACGCGAGCGCACACGTATGTAACGACAGAGCGGGCACGTGCCCACTTCATTCAATAGTGTTGATAACAGAAAAACTATGACTTCAGAAGCAGAGCACCGTAAGAGTGTGAGAAATGGAAATCTATCGGAAAAATGGTGATTTGCACGTCCATTGCAAGAGTCAATGCGTGGCACAAGCGCTTCAAGGAAAAGCGGGTGTCGTTGGCTGGTGTCAGACAATCTGGAGCGTCACACCATATTGCCGATACCATTGTGCACCAGGTGGATGCCTTCATTATTGAAGAACGGTGAATTGCGGTGGAAACTATTGCCCCAGAAGTCCGAGTGAGTGTCAGAATTGCAAGGGGCGCTCAGTGTTCTTTTTAAGCTTGTGCCATTCTTCGATGCATTTTCATTCCCCGCACTCCTTCCGCTGTCAGAAAACTGAATACATCCCTTTGCTCTTCTTTAGAAGCTTTCATTTCTCTGTTTCCAGCACTACGGACATGGGAACATATCAAAGTGTCAAAAGAGAAATAAAGGCCAAATATTGCAATACATATTTTTTTTTGCTCAGTTTCATTTTTAAGGGATAAAACAAAACTCTAAAGATAATTTGTCGTATTAGGTTTGGAGGGAATATCTTCGAAACGATAATAAATAAAAAATGTTTCTCGCATTAATGTTGATACACAGTTAATGTTCTTGAAAACTGTATAATGTTATTTTCGTAATAATTTGAAATTTTACAAAATACCCCATCATCATTAACTAATTTTGAAAAATTAAAACTTTTGATACAACATATATTAAAGAAACTTTCAAGCTACGTACATTCATGTGTGATAAAGCTGATTTCTGAAACACCAATTTTCGGAAATGGCTATACACAACGTGCTGTCAGACTATTTCCCACATAACTGGATAAAATATCTAAACATTCATTACTAGTCTAATTATTTATCTTACTTATATTTGTTTTATGTTTTAAACTGTTATTTTACGTTTTATATTCATTTTTTTGTTTTTTAGTTTACTATTTCACATACGTATGTTTTGTTAATGGAAAATATTAGGTAACTCATTATTATGATACGTAATAATTACAGTAATGATAATCCGTAAATAAATGCTTAAAACGTAACGTTTTCTTACACCGTGCATATGAAATGAACGAAATTTCTTCACATTATATATACGACAGCGAATGCAATATAAAGCAAAATTCAGCAGGATTTTAAATTGTCACAGCTGATCCTCTAAATTTCCCGATTTGTATCAGCTATATTTCAGTACATTAGCAAGTTGTGGCGAAAAGAATTGATTATTTTCTAGTGACTGCAGCTTATTTATATTGTTTCTCAAGTGGAGACCAACAGAACTAATTCTGAACATCGTCTCACAACGTTTTCCCAACATAGAAAGCCCTATTCGTACCAAGTCTGTAATTGTGCCGTCGAGCCCTTTAGGATTACCAGCTGAACAAGTTCTTTGTCGGTAGGTGAGATGCTCTATATCAGGGCCGGCCACAGCGTGCCAAACTTCATGCGAGCACCTTGTGCAGGCAACAGGCGGGCCAAGCCCGGCCTGACTCTCGGCTTTGCTCAGTACTTGTCAGAAGTACCCGGAACACCGCGAGGTTTCATTTAGCATTGCGGTGCGGCATTATTTGGTCGACACAAGTCTCTTCATTTCGGCATAATTGTGCTGTCAGCGCTCTTTAACTGTCGCAATTTGTTCGTGGTATGAAGGACATTCCCTCGTCCAGTGGCTGTTTTGCACAAAGGAGGCAGTATAGCGAACTATCGTCAGAATTCTTTAAAATGAATGGGAACGACAGAAGAGCGGATTGAGAATTCTCAGTTCACGTAAGTGAGAGGTAGTGCATATTTGCTATGAAATGGTTCAAATGGCTCTGAGCACTATGGGACTCAACTTCTGAGGTCATTAGTCCCCTAGAACTTAGAACTAGTTAAACCTAACTAACCTAAGGACACCACACACATCCATGCCCGAGGCAGGATTCGAACCTGCGACCGTAGCGGTCTCGCGGTTCCAGACTGCAGCGCCTAGAACCGCACGGCCACTTCGGCCGGCATTTGCTATGAAGCGACGAAAGAATTTAAAGGTCTAGTTGACAATGATGGAGCAATAAATTACAAAGGTCGACAGATGCGATTCATTTATTTGTACACCAAAAAGCATTTTGTGTTAAATTTTCAGGTCTGGAGCACGTGACGAAATTGGTGGTATGAACAGTAAAATTTCTGAAGTCACACGCATTATTCCGTTGGCGGTTGCAACAATTTTCGATGGAACTGAACGAAGCGTATGGAGAATTCATATGCTGCTGTAAAGTAAGTAGATTAAGTCAAGGACCATGCTTGGAACAATTTTTTTATTTAAAACTCATTAATGTTGAAATTATGAAAGAATAGGGACTGCAGGAATGAAAATTAGAACATCTTGTATGGAGTGCAGACTTCGAATTTTAAGTGGACTTGACTGCGCGCTGCCCACTGTAAGAAATTGCGGTTCTAGGCGCTTCAGCCTGGAACCGAGCGACCGCTACGGTCGCAGGTTCGAATCCTGCTTCGGGCATGGATGTTTGTGATTTTCTTAGGTTAGTTAGGTTTAAGTAGTTCTAAGTTCTAGGGGACTGATGATGTTAAGTCCCATAGTGCTCAGAGCCATTTTTGAAGAAATTGCGAGGTAACTTCTTTCTGAGATGATGCGGATGCGTGTAAAAACAAAATCGCGTTGTCGAAAGGACATATTCTGACAAAGACAGTCTAGTTCCCTATGCTCAGTGGTGTTAAAGAAAATACAAGGTCTGAAAAATCCATTGTGGCCTAGAAAGAAATACAAGGAGACTTTCATAAAGATTTTGAGAATCTTACATCTGTTTCTGACCTGTTTTCGGGACCGTTTGCCGCTTCGGTTGAAAGTGCTCCTGTGCATATGCAGACGTAAGTGATTGCTCAGCAAAGTAGTTCCAGTTATGACAAATCTTTTTCGTTAAAATTGTCCAGGACGTCTACATTGCTTTCCTCGTGTATAGTTGCAACATCTCCATAATAAGGTCACAGAAGGGTTTCAATAGTCGATCGACATATTTATGTGAAAGACCAGTTTTTAATTATGAAACCAAATAAGTCACGATTACATGTCAACTTGAATGCACAATTCAGCGAATTGTCTGCGGCCGCCCGTATGCCGGCGCTTTGTAGCAGATGAAAACTATATTTTGTCTACAGTCCGCAAAAATATTTAATTTATATTGAAAATTTGTTTTGTTTGTGACCTACGTTGTTGAGAAATGTCAAATATAAAACCAAGTCGTATGCAGTGCGATTGCACTGCCATCTAAATGTGGCACATTGGTTGTTTTCCCTCTTCCCCCTCCACGTGCTAAGACAGCGTGTTGTGCCAGCAAGGCCAAAGTGCTTTCGCACTCATGTCCGGACACGGCCCGCGAGCCGAAATTTTCGCCGCCCCTGCTCTAGATGCTTCTTTCACACTGACAGCGCTAAGACTCTAACAATAATACAAATTTTTCTCCCTGAATTGGAAGGAAAATATCTTTCAAATATCTTTTTACCTATTCAGACCTTTGTTTACTAGATTTAGATGCCATCACGAGAACCTTTACAGTTTCAAAAACAGATTCTCGAATTATCTGTCCAAATTCACCACTAATTTCTTCTAAAACTATGAAAGAGTGGGTGGTTAGTGTGAAAAAACCGTTTTGACCATTACACCCGAGAACCATAAATTTTTTCATCTGGTGGTTCCAAATGACTCGATGGCACAGGTACAGACGTGGTACGATTGCTGCTTTCGATGATGGTTGAGCCTTGTGAGAAGATTTTTCAGAGTTATTTCTGTTCAGTGACTTTTACGTCAATCCTCACTTAAGAAACATTACAATTAAGCTGCAGTCACTCGTGCATAATCAATTCTTTTCGCCACAGCTTATCAATGTACTAAAATATACCTCATACGAATCAGGATATTAAAAGGATCACGGCTCCTGTGGCTGGACGAAAAGCATTATTCAACATGGTGGCGTTGCTGTCAGGGTTTCTCCAAGCCATAATCCGTAGGTAGTCGTCATACAGGCCAGTAGTAGCCCTTGGGCGGCCTGAGCTAGGCATGTCATCGACAGTTCCTGTCTCTCTGCATCTTCTCCATGTCCGAACAACATCTCTTTGGTTCATTCCGAGACGCCTGGACACTTCCCTTGTTGAGAGCCCTTCCTGGCACAAAGTAACAACGCGGACGCGATCGAACGGTGGTATTGGCCGTCGAGGCATGGTTGAACTACAGACAACACGAGCCGTGTACCTCCTTCCTGGTGTAATGTCTGGAACTGATAGGCTGTCGTACCCCCTCCGTCTAATAGGCGCTGCTCATCCATGGTTGTTTACATCTTTGGGCGGGTTTAGTGACATCTCTGAACAAAGGGACTGTGTCTGCGCTACAATATGCACAATCACTGTCTATCTTCATGAGTTCTGGGAACCGGGGTGATACAAAATGTTTTTGATGTGTGTATAAAGTCCCTTGAAAAGTTAGAGCATTGTAGAGACCGTACACTGCCCAGAATCAATCACTTATATGATCTCCCACAGACAGGTCTGCCTCCTTCAAGCACAAACTTAAAAGTCTCCAGAATCGCGTCCCGTTAGCTCTTTGTTAAAAAAGTTCCAGACTCCACTTGACTCATTAAGTGTTCCGGTACTGTGTGCTTTTCCATTGGCTGAACGCTGTCTCTACCAAAAATGCATCGTTCTTAAGTTCTACAGACACGATTTGACTCAACTTGATCACTTACCAGATTAAACTAGTGTTTAAACAAATAAATTTTATACATATTCAGTCACACTCATATCATATCATAAACCACAAATAAAGGTTTTTTCTTAGCCAGTATTCTTTTTCCAGTTGACTCAAGTTATATGAGAACGCTTTGTCGTTAAATATTGTTTAAACATTTATTTATGCCTTTTTGAGACAAATGTCTTTTAGTTCTCTTTTCAGTTTTCGTGTCTGCCAACACATGTGACTGACCATTCTTAAATTAGCACAGTTTTTTAATGGCAGTTGCAGCCAATATTTAAATAAAGTTGCTGGCGAAATAGTAAACCGTACATTAAATGACTACACAAGTTTGACAATACGTCGGTTATTCATGCTGTACTCATTTGCTCCGTAACTGTGGAGAATACGATGTTCTAACAAATCTTTGCGTAATAAAAAAGATATTAAAGACATCATAAGTCAATAAATGAAATAGATGCAAATGAGTGGCTTTCTGGGATGACAGCTATTGTGAAATGCTGTCATCTGAGATATCTTTTGTTGAAATCGCATGAAGCATTTTAAAGTTGTAACTGAAGAGGCTCATTGTGAAAATGTTTAGTTAGCCACTGTGAAATATTAGCTTCTATAGTTTCAATATTATTGTAAATATTGCCGTGTCGTTGGATGCACCTCATTTACCTGAGATCGAAAATGTATTGAGATATTCTTTAATTCTTGACTAAATTATTATAGACAGCCAAAGAGCTCAAATAAGGCATCTTTCACCTTGTCTGACACTCTGCCATTCTTAGTAAGTCTTCTGCACAAAGGCCAGGTGAGCAACAGCCACCCAAATTGGGATTTATCCATTTCTGGTGATGCTGTTCGGCTTTGTACCTGGATTCGCTCATACCGGACACGTCACCGGACCTGCCACGGTGCGCTCTGAGACCTGGGCCTGCTAGCGTTCAGCTGTACAACAATTTCATCTTATCTCATAGCAATACTATGTGGTCCATTAGTTGGCCTACATACGCATAACGTTACAGCATGGGACATTCCATTTCGAAAGCCGTTAGATAATTCAGTGGTCTGAGAACCACAGTGTAAAAGGTATGCCAATAATTTCAGGCATTGCCTCACACCAAGGAAAACGCAGTGGCCGAGGTCACGCGTTTAATGACCGAGAGCAGCAGCGTTTGCGTCAAGTTGTCAGTGCATGAAATATCCGCAGAAATCATTGTGGGACGTACGACGACCGTATCCGTTACGACAGTGTGGTGAAATTTGACGTTAATAGGCTATGGCAGCAGCTAACCGATGAAGATACATTTCTAAAACGACATCGCGTGCAGTGCCTCTCCTGGGCTCGTGACCATATTGGTTGGACCCTAGACAACTGTAAAATTGTGGCTTGGTCAGATGAGTCCCGATTTCAGTCGGCAAGAGCTGATGGTATGGTTTGAGTATGGTACAGAAACCTCGAACCGGAGACCCAAGTTGTCAACAAGGCATTGTGCAAGCTGGTGGTGGCTCCATAATCATGTGGGCTGTATTTACATGAAATCAACTGGGTCCTCTGATCCTACTGAACAGATTATTGACTGGAAATGTTATTGTTCGGCTACTCGGAGACTATCTGGTGACATTCATGGACTTCATGTTCCCAAACAAAGATGGAATTTTTATGAATACCAACGCGCCATGTCACTGGGCTGCAATGTTCGAGATTGGCCTGAAAAACGTCTTGGACAGTTCGAGTGAATGATTTAGCCACCCAGATCACCCGACGTGAATCCCATCGATCGTTTATGGGATATAATGGAGAGGTCAGTTCGTGTACAAAATCCTGCAGTGGCAGCAATTTCGCAGTTATGGACGGCGATAGATGCTGCATGGATTAATATTTCTGTAGAGGACTTTCAACAACTTCTTGACTCCATTCCAGTCGAGATACGGCATTACGCCTGGAAAGAGGAGGTCCAACACTATATTAGGTGGTATTCCATGACTTTTGTCACCTCATTGTATTTTAGAAAAGGAGGAGTAAGTAGATGAAGATGTGATGGAAGATACTGAAAGACGAATTTGACTGATCACTGAAGGACTTATGTGAAGACAAGGCCCCTGCAGTAGATGACATTCCCTCAGAATTATTGAGAGTTTAGAAGATCCAGTCGTGACAAAATTATTCTACCTGGTGTGCACGATATATTACACAGGCAAAATACTCTCAGACTTCAGGAAGAACGTAATAATTCGATTTCCAAAGAGGGCAGGTGTTGACAGGTATGAATACTACTATCGGACCAAAAGTAATGATTGAAAAATATTGCCACGGATTATTCAAAGAATGGAAAAGAAGGTAGAGGCTGATCTTGTGGGGGATCTGTTTGACTTTTGGAGAATGTACAAACGCGAAAGGCAATACTGACTACGATTTAATCGTAGAAGAAAGGTTGAGGAATAGCAAAAAACACGTTTTCATCATTTGTAGATTTAGAGAAAGGTTTTGACTATGTCGACTGGACTACACTCATTGAAGTTTTTAAGGTAGCAGGCATAAAATACAGGGTTTTAAATATTATTTTGAAGCTGCACAGAAACCAAACTGCGGTTATAAGAGCCGAACGAAGGAGTGAGACAGTGTTGTAGCCCGTCCCCGATGTTATTCTGGGTGTACGCTGAGCAAGCTGTGAAGGTAACTAAAGAGAAATTTGAAAAGGGAATTAAAATTCAGGATAAATAAATGTGAACTTCTTTGTTTGGTGATAATGCTGTAATTCACTCAGAGATAACTAAGGACTTGGAAGAGCACTGGACGAAGTGGATAGTGTCTTGAAAGGATTTTATCAGATGAACATGAATGAAAGTAAAAGGAATGGTACTGGAATGTAGTAGAAATATATCGCTGAGGGAATTACACTAGGATATGACACAAAAGTAGTATATGAGTTTGGTAATTGAGTGGCAAAATAACAGGTGATGGCTGAAGTACGAAAGAAATAAGGTACAGATATGTTAACAGAAAAAAGAGCATCTCTGAACAAGAGGAATTAGTTCACATTTAACATGAAACTTAGTATTAGGAAGGCTTTTCTGAACATATTCGTCTGAAACGTAGCTTTTCATGGAAGTGAGAGGTGTGCGATAGGCAATTTAGACAAGAAGAAGATAGAAGGTACTATGTTCTTGCTGAATATTAGATGGGTGCATCCAACAACAAAGGAGGAGTTATTGTATCGATTGGGAAAAAAAGAAATTTGGGCACAACTAGGCTAAAAGAAGTAGGACGTATGCTGAAGTATCAAGAAATTATCAGTTTTGTATTGGAAGTAAATGTGTGTGTGTGTGTGTGTGTGTGTGTGTGTGTGTGTGTGTTGGAGGGGAAGAGTAGAAACTGTAGAGGGAGACCGAGGCTTGTATACAGCAAGCAGGTTAAAATGGATGTAGGCTGCGTGAGTTATGCAGAGATGAAGAGACGTGCACAGGATAGACTAGTATAGGCACAGGGCCAGTTTAAGGCTGAAGTGACACAAGCCGTCGTTTGGGGTGCCAACCTAAGAGAGGCACCCAGAGGCGACACAACCGTTAGATTTCTATACAAGACATAAAACAATTAGTAGCAGCCGCTTGGGGCACCAAGCTGATTGTATGACAATTATTAGCGAAAACTGACAGGAGTGAAAGTGTACGCGGTAAAAGGGATCGAGAAAGGGGGCGCCAAACGATAAGTTGCCTGTATGTAAAAATGCTCTCGAACTGGCTCTGCATGGAGAGTTGCATCAAATCAATCCTCCGACTGAAGATCACAACACCAACAACAGATCAAAATATTTCAAATAAAAAATGAAAGTGAAACAGAATCTACGTCTTATTTTTTATGTCGGCGACTGTACATTGATTTCAGTATCATGTACAATAAGATCTTTTTTGCTCTTCATAAATTATTAGCAGTGCATCAATTATTTGGAAATAAAAGGAAAAGGGCTAGAAATAAGTTTTGAGAACATATTTCTTTTCAGGAATTGCGGTTTTAGTATAATTGTAGTTTCAGTTTCCTTCGATTAGGTACGCTATTCACGTCAAAATAGCAGCTGTGTCGTATTGTGCCCATAAGGTAGCAAAATTTGACAGTCTGCTTCACCTATACTCGACCGTAAGTAGTTTTCTATCGTTCTTAATTCGCTGTAATAGAATTGGCAAGATGATGCACTCACTAGCAATGTCGTAAGTATACTTAAAGATATTTCCAAGTTTGGATAAGCATATTGTAACCAATACTTTGACAATAATCCAAATATCCAAATGGTAGGCTGTGTCAGCGCTCTTCATCAGCGCTCTGTACCGGGATTTGAAAGCCGCTGTTTCGTAAACTAGTTCAGCTGCATTGATGTTTCTGCTATATTTGAAACCAAAATCTGCTGCATAAGATACAGAGATCTGATTTTAAGCGTTCGTGAGAGGAAATTAAAGTGAGTTTAAATGCTGTGTTATATGTGTTAAGTAATTTGAATCACTCTATCTTAAACAATTTCACTCTAGTTCTCAACTGACAGAAATCTATACAATTCCTAAGCCTTTGGTCAGGTAGCACTTTAGCTTCAGCACCCACTGGTCAGCCTTTAACATCTTACATAACCGTTTCCAAGTTGCAGCAAAAATTCCACTGTTGAACATGAACTAGCTGTGTAGGAAGCAACTGTGTGAACGAAATGGACTGCTGCCACATAACCCATGAGACGCCCTTAAGTAGTAATTTCTTCCTAATGAAATTCGCTGATTGCCTCCTGCCAGCAAAGAGGACCCAGAGACCACACTGGGACAACATCTTCCCTGTCATAACAACGCAAAACTTTTCTCCTAACAAATATGTCCGGTACACTATAAATAAAATGAACAACAACAAAATGGAAAAAAAGAATCAATATCGTGTAGCGACATGTAACAATAGCATCACAGCGTCATTATTGTCAGTTATGTTTTAAGGTTGTGTGGAATATATGCGGCATTGTAGCACTATATCTATGTCAAAGTCAGCACATTTTGTTTATACAGGTATTTGTGGTGTCACAAGCCACATCCCTTTATCTACGATGTCACCATGATGATGTCATAAGCCACTTCCCTTATTTTTAGTGACGACATGTTGGCACAAAATGACGTTGGCAGGTGAATTTAAAAATGCTAGATGAAATTGGCAGCAAAATTTAAATCCGTCAAATTTTTGAAATTCAAGATGGTGTGGATGGGAAACTTTTTCTAGATTATGTTAAGAAATGAAATAGCCAATCACAGTGCTTAAAAATTCAAGACGGTGATCACACGGAAATTTAATAAAGTTATTTCTTAGAATGCATTAAAATGAAACAATCAATCACAGAGAAGTGCTTTATCAGACATTAAAATGAAACAAAGCTGGCATTGGTTCGAAAATGTACAATACAAATTACACCTATAAAAAATGATACAGCCAGTCACCGTGCAGTGTTTTTCTTTTCTACCTAAAACGAAATAGCCAGTCAGTACATATCCCACCACAGTCACAAGTATCCAATTACACTACAGTATTTACGAAGAAATTATATAAGCTTCTTCACTTGAACTGGCGTCATTTCAAAAACATTCGATTATTTATCAAAATTACGTAATCTCTCTCTCTCTCTCTCTCTCTCTCTCTCTCTCTCTCAGTCTATCTATCTCCCAGACACACACACACACACACACACACACACACACACACACACAAGCCTGAATTTTGCACTGTTTTCAGAAGTTTTCACTCTAATAGTACTTCAAGTCCCTAAAATTATTTCCAATCTCAAAAACACTTAAGCACCTTAAATTCTGCCTCATCAGCAAATTTCATCTCTCTCTCCGTTTTACACATCGCTTAAAAACGTTTCTGTCAAGTATTATAGCTATCATCCTACAATTGTTCACACACACGTCTGTATTACTTACCAAAGAATATATACATATCTAAAATTCTACTACAGCTTACAGTACTTCCAACATCAAAAGTACATAATCACATAAAATTTTGTCACATCAGTAAATTTTTCTCTAGATTACACTTCGCCTTCAGTACTTCACTTCTAAAATTGATGCGAAAGAGCAACTGCCATCCTTTCTTTGAGAAGTCATAGCTTATATACACTATGTAATCAAGAGTATCCGGACACCTGGCGTCCTCCATCGATAATGCTGGAATTCTGTATGGTGTTACCCCACCCTTAGCCTTGGTAACAGCTTCCACTCTCGCTGGCATCAGTTCAATCAGGTGCTTGAAAGTTTCTTTGCAAATGGCAGCCCATTCTTCACTGAGTGCTGCACTGTCGGTCGGTGAGGCCTGGCACGAAGTCGGTGTTCCAAAACATCCCAAAGGTGTTCTATAGGACTCAGGTCAGGACTCGGTGGAAGCCAGTGCATTACAAGGATGTTATTGTCATGTAACCACTCCGCCACAGGCCGTACATTATGAACAGGTGCTAGATCATATTGAAAGATGCAATCGCTATCCCCGATTTGCTCTTCAATAGTGGGAAGCAAGACGGTACTTAAAATATCAATGTAGGCATGTGCTGTGATAGTGCCACGGAAAACAACAAAGGGTGCAAACCTCTCCATGAAAAACACGAGCACACCATAACACCACAGCATCCGAATTTTACTGTTGGCACTACACACGCTGGCAGATGAGATCACCGGGCATTCGTCGTACCCACACTCTGCCATCGGATCGCCACATTGTGTGCCGTGGTTCATCACTCCACACAACGTTTTTCCACTGTTCAGTCGTCCAAAATTTACGCTCCTTACACCAAGGGAGGCGTCGTTTGACATTTACCGACGTGGTGTGTGGCTTATGAGCAGCCGCTCGACCATGAAATCCAACTTTTCTCACCTCCCGCCTAACTGTCATAGTGCTTGCATTGAATCCTGATGTAGTTTGGACTTCCTGTGTGATGGTCTGGATAGATGTCTGCCTATTACACATTAGGAATCTCTTCAACTGTCGGCGGTCTCTGTCAGTCAACAGACGAGGCCGGCCTGTACGCTTTTGTGCAGTACGTGTCCCTTCACGTTTCCACTCCACTATCACATCGGAAACAGTGGACCTAGGGATTTTTAGGATTGTGGAAATCTCGCGTACAGAAGTATGACGCAAGTGACCACGTTCGAAGTCCGTGAGGTCCGAGGAGCGCCCCATTCTGCTCTCTCTCGATGTCTAATGACTGCTGAGGTCGTCGATATGGAGTATCTGGCAGTAGGTGGCAGCAGAATGCACCTAATATGAAAAACGTATGTTTTTGGGTGTCCGGATACTTTTGATCACACAATGTACCAGAATTAATTGTCCAGTTAAATATATTAATTGGCAATTGGCCGAGCAGTTAGTCACCCCAGTAAACTCATCTCATTACTGTTATTGTCGCCTGCAGTCTGGAACCGCAAGACCGCTACGGTCGCAGGTTCGAATCCTGCCTCGGGTATGGATGTTTGTGATGTCCTTAGGTTAGTTAGGTTTAACTAGTTCTAAGTTCTAGGGGACTAATGACCTCAGCAGTTAAGTCCCATAGTGCTCAGAGCCATTTTTTTTTTTTTTTTTTTTTTTGTTATCGTCGCGTGAAATGTGAAATCGACAGCACCTTTACTTGAGTAAACTGTATTGGTGGAAATTAGGGCGGGAAAGCTACCTCAAAACCCTCAGCGCCGTAAAAAGGGCGCCAATATTTGCAGTTAGATAAAGGATACTGTCAAGTTCCAACAGCCTGGCGCCATGGCCCCAAGCTTAATCCTCTCTGCTGCCATCTGCGCTACTTACCCAACTTTGCCAGCTACAGAAGGTCCTCACAATTAGATTAGCTGGGGCTGAGTTGTGCGCAGTTCTTTCAGGACCCTCTGATCCTTCCCCACTTGAGTTGGTATCTGGACGCAGATGGTTACAGTCTTCCCCAAAGCAAATATATAAATAGACGGTCCAGAAAACCTACAGCTTCTCATCGCTCTCACTAATTTGTGCTAAGTTTCTCGCAGTCCTTAGCTGAGTTGCGCAGCCATCCACAGGCCGTCTCACGTGCCAGCAGTGCAATGGCATGTGAGCAGCTTCCATAGCTGAGCTGTCCTGTCATTACTCTCTCTTTCGGCATGCTACATCATTTCCGCTTGGATTGGGCCTTTTCTAAAGAGACTCCTGGAGTGACTAGCAGCAGTAGTGTAGTGTGCTGTAATTAGGTTCCTTCTATACTATGTGTCTCATGGGATAGAACAGACGCCCTTTAACAATTAGTGGTTGCTGCGTGGCATGCCAATATAAGTTGATCTAAGTACATGATATAACTTAAATCACCAGATACGCTGAACTGTTCAGGCATTTACGAGTAGTTTGGTGTAGCATTCCTGTGGGCATATTGGCAAAATTCCCCTGAAATTCTTCATTCGGAAAACAACAGCGTGTCAACATCAGTCAACATTTCACTTTGACACATGTCTCTTCCAACATAGCGTCTCACAAAAGCTCTGGTGTGGTGTAGTGGTAGGCAGGACACAGATGATATGTTTCCACGCACACATCCCAGAATCACTCGAATGTCTGCAAGCAAGCACGCAATTGTGTACATAAATAGCTTTTCATATACCTTTAAATTGGTGAGGTCGAACTCCTGTCATACATTCACTGCATTCCCAAACTCTGCATCCAATATGACAGCTCCTAGAAGTTTGCTGGAGAATGCAGTTATGTCAGGCAATGTGGTTTAGTCAAGTTTCTCCTACTAATCTAGATATTCGTATAGGAAAATCCCCTTCTCTGTTATAAGCTGAAACTTACCAACATCAGGAAATGAAGCTCTAGTGATATGTATGACCTCCTGATGCATCGTTTCAGCAAGTTTCTGTATTAGTTCCTGCGTGATTCTCAGTGAGTCGAGGAACCTCAGAGTAACTTACTTGATGATTCTCTTGGAAACGAGATGTATCTCTCAGTGGTGTGAGACAGGACCCTATACTGTCCTTTGCTCATTACGTTGTCAGCAAAGGGCTCAACTAAGAAGTGAGCACCATAACCATTTAAATTGTGGATAAAAACAGGTATGTGTCCTGGGAGTTGGTAATTCAAGTTATATGCAATGTGTGCAGCACCACGTAATTAACTGGTTAGATGATAATGATCCCTACGTGATGTTTCTACTTCTTTATCTAATGGCTTTCCATAAATATAACAATGAAGCGCATTCTTGTGCAGTAATTTATCTTCCAGTATTTCTGTCATAGTAACGATGTTGCTATAAATACTACCAACAATCCTTGCTATGTTTTGAAGTTCAAAGAGCAACCAAACTGTAGGATTATCCTCAGTGTACAGATCAAAATGACTCGAGTAATATGCGTGTACAACTTGAGAGACTCCGGAAAGGTTCAAAATTATGAAACGTTCAATTTTTACTTTTTTGCGTGTTAAAAATCTATAGACTTTCCCCTTTCCATTGGTATATAATTTATTCTGTTCAGCAGATTATAACTACTTTTAAAATGTTTTTGAAATATGTTCTGCATGGGCATGACCCACTGTGGCGCTATTAAACTGCTGTCAAATGTTGTACTCATGAATCTACATGCTCATCATGTAGATTTTAGTGATGTGAGAGAAAATAAGTGTTACAAGATAAGTGTTGCGGGTAACTTGTGAAACTTTGATATATATCACTAGCTCGATTGTCATGTGTTTCATGTTTATTTACTCTTTTGTAATCCGGAAAATATTTCTAGCGCATTCTGTTCAGTGAAGTCTCTGTTTTATTGAAGAATAATCATGGGTAAACCTAAAGTGATTAGAAATCCCGTGAAGGCTTTTAAGAAAAGAAGAAATGTTAGAAAGCCGAAGGTAGGTTTTATTACCGTAAACAATAAAGACGATAACCGAGTGTGTGAACCTAACCTTGCTGGTACACGTGCCCATTGCAATGAAAGTGAGAAAGAAAGTACTTCAGGGGAAGCTTGGTTCAGTTAGTGAAAAGTATCAATGTTTTAGGAGCGAATCGGATGTGAATGAAATATTTTGTATGTCAGTTCTCAACGGATTTTTTTTCAAACTGTGTAAGATGTAGTCAGTGCAGTGAAGTCGGTCTGGTAATCACTATAAAAAAACAAGCACGACTTGAGATTGACATGGAACTGAGGTGTGTTAAGTGTTCATACATGACCACCTTTTCGAACAGTGTTGGAATAACTCCAAATGAAGAAAATGGTAGCAAAATCTATGAACACAACATTAGATTTGTTTATGCCTTGCGTACAATTGGTAATGGTGCTACTGCAGGTGCAGTTTTCTGTGGCATGATGAATGTTCCAAATCCCCCAACCATTTTTATGAACTATAATAGATTTATAGGGTCTAACGTAGAAGATGTCTGTGTAGAATCCATGAAGAAAGCTGTGGAAGAGATAGTAATAGAAGACTGTGGTAATGGAGACTTGACTGCAGCATTCGATGATACCTGGCATAAATGGGGACACACATCTCTTCATGGTGTAGTATCTGCCACCAGTATGTATACAGGGAAAGCTTTAGATGTAGCAGTAATATCCAATTATTTTAGGTGTCAACAAAAAATAAAGGCACGTATGAAAATAATTGCACAGCTAACTATATTGGCAGTAGTGGAGGAATGGAAATGGCTGGTGTTGCCAGGATATTTCAACGTTCTGTTGTGTGTGATATGTGAATTACCTTGGTGACGGTGATTCTAAAAGTTTCAATTCAAAAACTGAAGCCCTATAGTGATGATGCTTTAGCGCAGAAATTTGAGAGTACTGGACACGTACAGAAACGAATGGGATCAAGACTTTGGCGCCTCAAAGCTTCGTACAAAAAAAAAAAAAAAACTCAGATGTGGTAAAGGGTTGGATGGGGGCAGAAGGTTAACTGACAGTATAACTGAAAAAATATGGAACTGTTATGGAATGGCTATTAGGCAAAACACACACAGTGTCGATGAAATGAAGAATGCTGTTTGGCTCTTTTTTTCCGTACTTTTTCAACCAATGCAAGTCCCCATCATTACTTGTGCCCCAAAAGAAAAAAACAGTTGGTGTAGTGCAAGAAGGGATTGCTAACTGGTGAAGTGTACACTCATAAACATAGCCTGCCTGATGCGGCAATGGAGATGATAAGACCCATTTTCAGAAACTTAGCACACCTGAACTGTTGAAAAAGCGTGTTCATGGAAAAACTCAAAACCCCAGTGAAAGTGTAAATAGTGTTATATGGTCAGGAATCCCCAAGACTGTGTTTCTAGGAATAGAAACACTACACTATGGTGTGTATGATGCTGTTGCTACTTTCAGTGATGGCATTGTTGTAATATGCGAAGTATTTCGCAATATGGGAATTAATATAGGTTTCAACATGGTACAAATGATGCTTGCTTTAGAGAAGGAATGTCTTCGGGCTGCTGACAGGGCTGTAAATAGCCTAGAAATACAAGCCAGAGTAAACAGGAGGAGGACAGAGAGGAAGCTGGAGGAGGAGTTCGCAGAAGATGAAGATAATCCATCCTATGGACCTGGAATGCACTTGAAAGATAATCCGAATTTTGTCGCTCGTTTCCCAATAGTTTTATTTTGTCATGCAAATTACATGTTTTCTCAGACCTACCAAACCAATTTGCTTCAAATTTTTCATGAAATGTTACGCAGTCCCTTTTGCGTAATCAACACAGATTTGTTTCAAAAACTTGTATACTGTTGAATTTGTAAACAAAAAATGGCACAAAAAACATAGTGAATTTTCATCACAAAAGATAAAATTAATCTCTGACAACTAAATTGAAATTTTGAAACATTCCTATGTTAAGTTGTAGCCAATGCTCCAATAAATAACCTGTAAAAATTTCAGTTTCCTGGCTCAAATACTTTCTGAGGAAACATGTAATTTATAAGCGCTATTTTAACATTGAGAAGATAGGGACTTCCGGAGCCCCTTAATACACTGCTGTAAACGATACTTGTCGGTCTGTAAGAGTGACATGTGAATCAACAGGATCTCTCCCATAGTTCACCACAGAATTAGAAGACATTCGAAGTCGGTGTATATAGCATTCGCTTCTTGAAGAGAAATTTCATGTATTTTAAGATTTTATTCTCCTCAGTCCTTGGTAGAGCAATCCACCAGATGCTTTGTTACTCATTTACTCGTAGTGAACAAGTTCAGGCACTTAGGGCAAAAATAATGTGCACATTGTGCCGGCCGGAGTGGCCGAGCGGTTCTAGGCGCTACGGTCTGGAGCCGCGCGACCGCTATGGTCGTAGGTTCGAATCCTGCTTCGGGCATGGACGTGTGTGATGTCCTTGGGTTAGTTAGGTTTAATAGTTGTAAGTTCTAGGGGACTGATGACCTCAGAAGGTAAGTCCCATAGTGCTCAGAACCATTTGAACCATTTTGCTCACTTGTTTTTCAACATTTGGAAGGAGAGAATGTAGGACATGCTTTTGATCCAGCAATAGTGCTGTTTCCCACCCTCGACGATTAACAAAGAAACTGCATGTATCGTACACCAACTAGGGACTTTAGAGGAGCGAAGGGGTCTAACAGCTACTTGCATAACAACATCATCATCTGACTTTTATTTCCTCAGGCCATGTACTTGAAGAGATATATGTTAATTTGTCTCTCAGATTTACTGATGCCCCGAAGGCTTATGGGAAATTTACATGCCATTATATTTATAACACCTACTAATGGTATTTTCAAGAAAAATGTATGTCTTTCTTGGAATTTCCTTTCCCAAGCCATAAGTGACTAATGAAAGCAGTACTGTTCTTTATTTTGAAGGTTGATAATGTCCCTTTTAGCTGTATCCTATGGAAGGCAGATGTATGATAGGACCACCCACTTATTGGACCATATACGTGTACACGAACGTCCACATACACAAATCTGTGGAGTGCTTTATCCACGTCATTTTCTTGGAATCCACAAAACTAGGTCCGTATCGGCTTCAGGGTAAAATCATTAAACCACTTAGCAGCTGATGCGGTCAACTGTATCTCATTATTATAAAGTCGCATATGTATGAAGACATCCTTCGAGACGCTCTCATTCGGTGGGAGAGTAAACTCGCCGCATATCGTAGTGTTGCACTTAATGGCGGGGTACCGTGGATCATTTAAGATATTCCTTTTCCAGAATGAATAGACGACCATTTCATGAAAAGAATCGGATCTCAGATCTCAACCGTGTCGCAGATCTGGATAAGCAAGTTCCTGTTTGCAGCTGTGCCTTAAATCACTGAAAATGGCAATTCACTGTGGCATACCTGAACGTCCTCATCTTCATTGTAATAACGGACTTCTGCTGGTCGATATTTGATTGCTACAAATACTGTATATGTCTTGCATTTATGGTTTGCTCTTTACCAGGCCTGCCATAGTTAATGACGTTCATAAAATAATGTATTTTAGCGCAGTTAATAGCAGGTAGTGTTTATGAGACGACGTGGGCTGTTAGCCATGATTTCTTCGGTGGTCTCTCCGACCGTCAGTATTAGGTTCGGTGGTGGTCGCTGTCCGCCACATACACTCCTGGAAATTGAAATAAGAACACCGTGAATTCATTGTCCCAGGAAGAGGAAACTTTATTGACACATTCCCGGGGTCAGATACATCACATGATCACACTGACAGAACCACAGGCACATAGACACAGGCAACAGAGCATGCACAATGTCGGCACTAGTACAGTGTATATCCACCTTTCGCAGCAATGCAGGCTGCTATTCTCCCATGGAGACGATCGTAGAGATGCTGGATGTAGTCCTGTGGAACGGCTTGCCATGCCATTTCCACCTGGCGCCTCAGTTGGACCAGCGTTCGTGCTGGACGTGCAGACCGCGTAAGACGACGCTTCATCCAGTCCCAAACATGCTCAATGGGGGACAGATCCGTAGATCTTGCTGGCCAGGGTAGTTGACTTACACCTCCTAGAGCACGTTGGGTGGCACGGGATACATGCGGACGTGCATTGTCCTGTTGGAACAGCAAGTTCTCTTGCCGGTCTAGGAATGGTAGAACGATGGGTTCGATGACGGTTTGGATGTACCGTGCACTATTCAGTGTCCCCTCGACGATCACCAGTGGTGTACGGCCAGTGTAGGAGATCGCTCCCCACACCATGATGCCGGGTGTTGGCCCTGTGTGCCTCGGTCGTATGCAGTCCTGATTGTGGCGCTCACCTGCACGGCGCCAAACACGCATACGACCATCATTGGCACCAAGGCAGAAGCGACTCTCATCGCTGAAGACGACACGTCTCCATTTGTCCCTCCATTCACGCCTGTCGCGACACCACTGGAGGAGGGCTGCACGATGTTGGGGCGTGAGCGGAAGACGGCCTAACGATGTGCGGGACCGTAGCCCAGCTTCATGGAGACGGTTGCGAATGGTCCTCGCCGATACCCCAGGAGCAACAGTGTCCCTAATTTGCTGGGAAGTGGCGGTGCGGTCCCCTACGGCACTGCGTAGGATCCTACGGTCTTGGCGTGCATCCGTGCGTCGCTGCGGTCCGGTCCCAGGTCGACGGGCACGTGCACCTTCCGCCGACCACTGGCGACAACATCGATGTACTGTGGAGACCTCACGCCCCACGTGTTGAGCAATTCGGCGGTACGTCCACCCGGCCTCCCGCATGCCCACTATACGCCCTCCCTCAAAGTCCGTCAACTGCACATACGGTTCACGTCCACGCTGTCGCGGCATGCTACCAGTGTTAAAGACTGCGATGGAGCTCCGTATGCCACGGCAAACTGGCTGACACTGACGGCGGCGGTGCACAAATGCTGCGGAGCTAGCGCCATTCGACGGCCAACACCGCGGTTCCTGGTGTGTCCGCTGTGCCGTGCGTGTGATCATTGCTTGTACAGCCCTCTCGCAGTGTCCGGAGCAAGTATGGTGGGTCTGACACACCGGTGTCAATGTGTTCTTTTTTCCATTTCCAGGAGTGTATATGTATACAGGCGTTTCATTGCGGTTCGCACAGCAATCTGTTGATTGGTCTTGCTGGGCATCCACGACATGCGGCAGGTATATCAGACGTTCACAAATGGGCATTTTACGGCATTGGTGCCTTCATTGTAATTTCTTAATCCCATGCCACATGTCTAGTCGTTCGCAGTTGGTTGATATGCTACATTAGGCTGGAAATGAGTGTTTTATTTGCTATTACATACCTGGTTTCATCGGTTTGGCCCTGTTTACCTGATGTGGCATCGGTTGATTCAGGGTGCCTTTTCATGCCTCACCCACACGGTATCTCACATGCTACTTTATAAATTTGCTGGCTTTTTTACATAAATGGTATGATTTTCTCGTAGGCAGTCAAAGTATAACCTGATGTTCACATTTGTATGGCCGCTTTTAAATGTTAATTAATTTTATATAGACTCCCTCTCAGTTTTCCTTATTTTTGGTAGCGCTTCAATAAGAGATTTACATTTTGAAGTCCGGGTAACGTGAAGGATTTTATCCAAACAAAGGATTTGTCACATACAAATGGAGCTGATTTGTTCACCATGAAAAAAAAATTAGCAACAGTTATAGGTGTCCCTCAAAGAGTATGCCAGAGGCATTCTTGTAAATATCACGAATCAATTACCTTTCACGCAATCAAATGCGTCTGTAAAATATCAGATTTGGAGTAGTGTCAGTTTATGTTCGAAAGTCATTCAGTAATTTCGAGTTACGCCATAATAGTATAAACTAAATCGCAACACACTTTTACGTGTTTTGAGGTAATTCATATCTCTGAAAGGCTTACTTGGAGCTAAATCGAAGAGTTTCTAATGGAACTGATGTCTTAATGGTCCATGATAGTCTAGATGAGCTTGAAAGTAGAAAATATTCACGTACTCTAATGATACGAAATTTAAAAGCATTTAAATTCCAGGTGCAAGTATTTTTAAAAGTTTCAAACGTTTTTCATCAGTTACAGTGACATGAGGCACTTTCCAAATTAATTTACTGAGCACAATCTTTTCCACTTCTCCACTGACACAATAGATGTACACATTACTTCCGTTCCATACTGATATAAGCTCCTGCTTAAGATTAAGTAGAATACACCTCCTATCCTCAAATTATGGCATAAGCATGTTGAAAGGTATGAATTCAATAAAACGCTCGTTCCCGTCTGCTGATGGGGGTTTCTCCGTAAACCATCCTGCATTTTCTAAATTGTTAAAGTCCGATTTTAACGCTGAAAGGTGTGTTTTTAAGGTTGGTTTGGTACATACATCCCTGCTGTTGTCAATCTCAGTACCATTCAGCTCATACCTTATTTACTGAAACAGGAAAGAAAATACCTTATGTGTGAGATTGGATGCTATCATAGGACTCTCATTCTTTTTCATGAATTTGCCTTCCCAGTATAGGAAAATACTGCTTGGGAAGGTCAAAGTATCCTGGCGTTTGATTACAATCTAGATCTCATTACTGTTCTCGAACGTTGCTGAAGTAAAAGGTTTGCGTGAGAAGTATTGGTAACGGGTGATTCTTTCATCATACTCGACTGGATCAGTTATGTCGAGTGACGACATTTTTCTGCAGCTGTAACACTGAAGTTCTGCTGGCTCGTTCTGTTGATTTTAGACCGTACGCCAAATCTGCTTCAAATGAAGGCAAATAATGATCTCTTCACCGGGAAAAGCCAAAATACAGTCGCTCTGGTCCACAGTCCTCGATGCAGGATAGTCTAACATCTGAATAGTGACTGAGAGCTAAATTCCATTGCTTGCGTCTCTTCAGTTTTATATTTTGGACTGACAGTAGGGAAGAATCTATTGACTGTATGAATCATTTTGTTGCAGAGAAATGGTTTTGTCATAATACTGCACTCATCTCGAAAAATTGCACTAATCGACAGTATATCCACTGAATGAGCTGTCTTGTAAATTTTATTCGGATCGTTCTGCCAAGCTTGATCCTTTAAGAAGTCCAGTAGCAATCCTATTGAATTTTCCTCTGCAAAGCCTATTACACGCTCAGTCATTCTTATTTCATTCTTAAGTGTGGCGATGTTCACTTGCAACATAAGACCTCGTACTGCCCATTTTAAATATTCATTTAAACCATCAATTTTATATGTTCCGTGTGGTACTTGTCCAAGTTTACCACTTCCCAGATATGGGTTATAGTTTGATGCTGCGATAGTAGGATGGTTTTGTACGTTTCTAAGCCTATCTGCCCAGTACCCCAATCCCATTTGATTACTTGGGTTGTTGGGTAGTAATTCGCACTTAGTACCGGAGATCAACTATGTCAAAGTGTACAACATCGCTCGTCAACCTCAACTGATGAACTGGTGTGTGTGTGATTACTGTTTTTATATCTTCTTTGTAGCCTGACTGGATGAACGTGAGACGTAGGTGTCCAGAAAGGTATGTATTGAACTTGTGATAGCGTTGACAATTTTAGATGTGGTTACCGGCAAAGTTGTGGTGTAATTCTTATGGAGACTGCAAAATTGCCAAATGAGTCAAAGCAAAGGACACTATTCTGTGTTCTTCATCTAAAATCCGTCACCCAGTAAGACTCAGGTCCTCCTGCAACATCTAAATTTACAAGTCCACATTCATTAGATTTCCACATGATGTAGCGTATTCCACTTGAACACTCCGCAAAATCTTGGAATAGATAATCTCTTGACAAATTTAAGCAACTTGATACTTATAAGTAGTCTGTTGGACAGTATCACTAATAGTTTTCTTTAATTAACAATCGAAGCTCTTTCCTGTGTAGTTCTAAATGTATTTCTTCCCAAACAATCAGTGATTCCATGAATCTAAGCACTGTTAAGCTGATGCTGTGCGTTTTCCGCATTTTTCACTGTTCTTGCGACAGCTGCCACGTGCCGACTAACGAACCAACCATTCATAGCTCTCCCTCCCTCCCATGCAAGGATGTAATTAAGAATGGAAAGATTCCACCTGATGTGCTTGGCAGTGGTAGTACTCCAGGCATTTTAATCAGTTTCCCTTTTGAGGCTCTTTTAACTGAAGCCTATGACAACTGAATACTTTTATTTAAACACACTGATATGTCCTTCTTCTTACTATTGTTCTTATTCTTCAGTAGATGATGAGTGGGATCCATAACTTGAATGAAATTTACCTAATTTAAGTTTTGCGTGCATTGCTTTATCTGCTAAAAGTATGCAAAATACGCTGCCCAATACTGATCTCTCTTCTTGAACTTATGTTCTTGGCACAGTTGACTAAAATTCTTTGAGCGGTGTGACATCCTGGGAGATCCTTATTTGCTGCATACATGATATCATGACGTCTGCAGCTCTCCTCTAGAAGACTGATCTCCTTATCACCATTTGTGAGTCGTTTCTCAAGCTTGTTTACAGTGCCACAGTAGTTATATAGAGTTATGGAGCTCTATTGGCAACTTACTGAGGATACTTCTAACTCTGCCGACATGCTTCCTGTCATGCATATTATGCTACTGCACTTTTGTGATTTGTGCACCTAATTGTATATCAAGTACGTATCTTCCACCCAACTGTTATATGATGAAGGTAATCTGAGCCATTTGACAATAGCCTTTTTCCCTCAATTACCTTATGACATGTTCTACGTGGAAGACACCTGGTTCACTGCTACACTGTAATTCTTCTGTGCAAAATCTACTGGCAATTTGTCTACCACAACTGTCCTTTAAGATGTAAGTTCTAGGATTTGTTCACTGCAGCCTGGAAACTGCAAATATCTTCATTGAGCAGTTTTGGAGGTACAGTTCCTCAAATGCTGTCAAGCCTTTTGAAATATGTATAGAATCACCTTCATTAAATTTATGTTTGTGTGGTTTTTAATATGACTGTAACTGGTATTTAGTAGCTCATTATCATCTATGTCAATTGGCCTCATTTTTATTGTCTTGTGGATTGTACGCTTGTACATTTCAGTCATTTGTGGGAGAATATCAGTCCATGTATAAGGACTGCGAAGGTTGAAACACAGCCATATTTACGCTTTTACTGTTCGATTGGAATGCTCCTTAATATACAGCGTGTAAATTTTAAGTTGACAAACCAGAATATCTCGAAAAATAAGCTTCACACGAAAAAATGTGTAGAATCCAAAGTTCATTATTTTCGAGGGGGCCACTGCTGGTGCTAAAATTAGCCAGCCACCCCAGCCCTCTGGGGGTGGGGTGGAAGGCTACTATAAAATTTCAAATGGGAACCCACATTTTTTTTATTGCAGAATCAGATTCTACATAAAGAAACGACGTACATTTTGTCTTAAACATTTTTTTTTTCATTCTTGGTAGTTGGCGCTGTAATTCAAGAAAATTTTGATCCGCTAAATCTAATTCTTCCTCTCTCCCCATAGAGTGGGCTTTGAGAGAGAGGTATTAGAGTTTTACAAAAGTTGACCCAAATGTTAATTTTTTCCGCAGATTCGGATAAGTTTTGTTGTTTCGTGGTCATGAGGCAGCACGACTTTTAATTATCAAACAAATCATCTGACTACCCAACGAACTAACCAAACATCCTACTTACTAACGGGTGAACTCATTAACCCAAGGAGTAAACAAAATAAAACACTAACTGAGGGAAAGACTAATCCACTCGGTAACTAATGATGAACGTATTCCCGTTTAAGATTTGGTAGTCCTGAAAAGGAACAATTGGTTTCGTTTTATTGTTGATTATTTGCAATAACTTGCAAGTAAATGAATTTCAGGGTGCTTATTTCTAGTGAGTCCCCTCGTCTCTCCCTTTCGGCCTGCTTGTTGTTCGTAAATCCCCTGCACCTCATCATTTTATGAAATCAAATGTTCAAAGTGATGACCTCCAACTTCGATGCATTTATTGACTCGTGCTGTAAATCCCTGCACACATCTTGATAACATGTCTGGTACAATTGCAGCGCAAGCATCTCTTATTCTTTGCAGCATGTTTTCGCGAGTGGTAGGCGTTTGCCGGCCGAAGTGGCCGTGCGGTTCTAGGCGCTGCAGTCTGGAACCGCGAGATCGCTACGGTCGCAGGTTCGAATCCTGCCTCGGGCATGGATGTGTGTGATGTCTTTAGGTTAGTTAGGTTTAAGTAATTCTAAGTTCTAGGGGACTGATGACCTCAGATGTTGAGTCCCATAGTGCTCAGAGCCATTTGAACCATTTGGTAGGCGTTTCCTGATAAACGATATCTTATAGATAACCCCATAAGAAAAAATCTGGTGAGTTAAGGTCAGGCGATCTGGCTGGCCAATTCACAGGACCTGCCCTGCCAATGCAGCGACCATTGTACAGTCGATCTATTACATCGCGAGCTACTAATGAATAGTGGGCTGGACAACCATCATGTTGAAACCACATGTTTTGTCAACGTTCGATGCTCAGGTCTTCAAGTACAGTAGATCTGTCAGTTCATTATCAAGTAGGTTTCGATATTTGTTGCCATTCAAATTACCGTCGATAAAATATGGACCGATCAGTTTATCGCCAATTATACCACACCAAACATTAACTGACCAAGGTCGCTGATGGTTGACTTCTCGAATCCAGTGTGGGTTCTGTTCACTCCACTAATGCATGTTACGGCGATTAACTTCGCCGTGGTTTGCGAATGTTGCCTCATCGGAGAAAAGTACTCTGGCAAAAAAGTTTTGGTTTGTTTGCATCCGCTGAACTGCCCAGTGACAAAACCTTAGACGGTTTTGGACGTCATTGACATGTAGTACCTAATGCATGGATACATGGTATGCATAAAATTTCTGGAGCTTCAGGATTTTCCAAACACTCATGTGTGAAATTCCTGATTGCCTTGATGTTTCTCTTGTGCTCGCATGCGGATTATGAGCCACAGCAGCTAGGACTGCCACTTGATTGTTTTCTCCATAAACAGTAGCTGGTTCACACTACCTTCCGCAGTAAATTGTTTAATAACTCGAACAAAAGAGGACCGTGATCGTACTTGGCCAGGACAACGGAGCGCATAATGCGCGACTGCATCGTCAAAATTTCTCCCACTTTCTCTATAAATGTACATCATATCAGTTTATTCTTCCACAGAAAGATAATTCATAATGACATATGCCAGATATTAATCTCGAGAGAAGAAAGATCAGGGGCGTCGAGAAAGGCAGGGTTAGAATTTCTATGAGCGAGAAGCGGCCCACTCGGAGTAATTCCGCCTAGCAATACTAACTCCGCGTCAAACGCGACTGCTGGCGAGCAAAAGCCGCGAACGCAGTTACACAAGCTAATCAAACACAAGTCGCCCAAAAGATAATCGTTATAAACGATGTATTGCTGTCTGAATGCTCACACATGTAAAACATACAGTGCGTTTATTACATTAATACTTATAATTTCTAAAGTGCAGTCTTAGTACGAGATAGGGCGAATTTCTCTTCCCTGCGCTACCTATCGGCGGCACTCGGATACATTAGGCCGCTCATCAACAAGGTAAAATGTAAACGACGTAACAGCCGGCCGATGTGATCGAGCGGTTCTAGGCGCTTCAGTCCGGACTTGCGCTGCTGCTACGGTCGCATGTTCGAATCCTGCATCGGGCATGGATGTGTGTGATGTCGTTAGGTTAGTTAGGTTTAAGTAGTTTTGTCTAGGAGACTGATGACCTCATATGTTGAGTCCCATAGTGCTTAGAGCCATTTGAACCATATTTATTGATTTCAAGTGAATGTATCGGACAAAATTAGTCACCCTCATGACATGAAACGTCGTGCGGTAGCGTTCTCGCTTCCCACGCCTGGGTTCCCGGGTTCGATTCCCGGCGGGGTCAGGGATTTTCTCTGTCTCGTGATGGCTGGGTGTTGTGTGATGTCCTTAGGTTAGTTAGGTTTAAGTAGTTCTAAGTTCTAGGGGACTGATGACCATAGATGTTAAGTCCCATGGTGCTCAGAGCCATTTGACATGAAACGCTGCCGGCCGGAGTGGCCGAGCGGTTCTAGGCGCTACAGTCTGGAGCCGCGCGACCGCTACGGTCGTAGGTTCGAATCCTGCCTCGGGCATGGATGTGTGTGATGTCCTTATTTAGGTTTAAGTAGTTCTAAGTTCTAGGGGACTGATGACCTGAGCAGTTCAGTCCCATAGCGCTCAGAGCCATTTGAACCATTTGAACATGAAACGCTGATACCGTTTACCTCGAGCTCTAGCCTCGATAATTGCTTCACTTCGGCGAGGAAGAGCGTCCGTAAGTTTCTACACGTATGATATATCCTCTCGAAGCAGCTCATTGATGATCTTGTGGAACTCATCTCGTTCTGTTAGTCCATGAGATCCAGGGCGCCGTAGATAAGGCGCCCGGTTTGATGCCGTGTTCCTTGAATTCTGCATTGTTATTTAGTGAACAGATTATAAACTTAGCAAGTATAGAACCAGAGTTTTCCTGGGATTCTTCCTTGAGATAGAATCAACATACCGTTTCTAGCGGAAAAAGATCAGCTGATGAAACGTTAATTTTGAGATTACCACAAGATGTATTTATAGGGCCGTTGCTGTTTTCAGTTTATGCTGATGATCAAATGGACAACTTGTCTATAGGACGGCTGCAACGCCAAAAGACTCTAGCAAAATACAGGAAGACTTGCAAAGGATCGACAACTGCTGCAGGAACTGGCAGTTGACCCTGAACGTAAATAAATACAACGTGTTGAGTTTGAATAGTCGAAGAGATCCACTTCTTGAACCTACGTAAAGTGGAATGACGCACATTAAGCAGGATTAATAGAAATAATAGAGAGGATACGACGAAGAGCGGTAAGTTTCCTCAGTGGGTCGTTTCTCGGCACGAGAGCGTTACAGAGGTCAACAGATCTTGCAATAGAGACGTTGTTCATCACGGAGAGGTTTACCATTGATATTTCTAAAGCGTGAGTTCCGAGGCAAAGCGGGCAACATATTGCTTCCTCCCGTGTGCGTGTCGTGGAATGACGACGATAAGAAAATTGTGTGTGTGTGTGTTTATGTGTGTGTTTGGAGCTTATGGGAGATCAACAGCGGTGTTGCCAGTGCCCTTGAGCATATTTAAAGAACCAAATGTGGATAAAATGATTAAAATTTTTATCACACAGTAAGAAGGAAACTTATAAAATGACATAAATTCACTCACTCCCACCTCACTCGCGTTGACCCACACAAGCGCTTTCCCTCACAGGCCTTAATACAACGGGGAAAGGTGAAATGTGCTATATCTGAGATTAAAACAGAAGTTAAACTAGAGAAGAGCTAAAAGAAAGGCATAGGGGAACGTGACAGGCTAACCACTTACAAAAAACATACTTGAACCGATCACCCTGTTAACACATTAAGAACAACTTCCTAAAATTTTAGGAAACTAGTTGAACGAACGACAGAATCTTAAAACTCTCACCACATTCGTTTGAACCTCACTTAAAATAGAGGACAGATCTGTCAGCAGATCTGCTTCTGCCAGCTGGTTGGAAAATAAAACACAGTCCAATAAAATGTGGCGCACGTCACAAGTACCACACAGTGGAGGATCCTCAGGCCGGAGTAAGAAGCCACGCGTAATGGAGCTGTGGCCTGTGCGAAGACGAGCAAGGAGAACTTTCTCCCGTCTGCGTGGCTGGAAGGAGGTATACCACGGCCGCGTTGTGGGTGTTACTAGACGGAGATTATTGTCTGACACATCCAACAACTCATTTCGCATCGACACAGGATTCGGTACTTCAACGGCGAGAAAATTAGAGAACTTCCAGCTCATTGGAAGCTCTACTGTTAGTCTTCCCCCATGCCACCTCCTCCTTCACACATCGTAAAGTGGCTTGATCAGTACTGATCTAGGTGGTCTGTTACATTTCACCCACTGGTACAAATAGAACCGTACTAAATGATCAGTATTCCATTCCTGCTCCACATGTCGTCGTTCTTCCCCGTCACTAAAATGCTGCCACTTGTTAGTGACTGACGAAAACACTAGTACCAATGTCATAAGTGAACTGTCAGTCTTAGTGCAACAGTTTTGTTATGTCTGAATGAGATTAATTTGTTTAGTCACCCACACTGCGAAATAGCGCGTATTTGGAAAGTGCTTTAAGGATTTAAGATACGTAATTATCTCGTTCGTTTTCATGTAGATGTTACTTATAGACTCCACTGTTAGGTGTCAGTGTCAACGTTTATTGGTATTTGCAGTAACCAGCGACCATCTTTAAAAGTTGGCTTGTGGTAAATTTATTTCCACTGTATTCCCTGCACAACATTGCTTCAACAGCCAGTACAAGGTGTATTACAGCGTGTTTGATTACTGGGGCACCCCTTGTCGTAGTTCCGCCTTGTGCGCCGAGCGAGCAGATCGTTGTTTACTTATCCACCCCGCCGTAGCGTCGAAAGTGTTTGGGAGTTTACAGCGTCAGCTGTGTTTGCGTGTTTGTGTGTGTGACATCGTCGTCGTCTCGTCTCTCCTTCGCTGTGTGTGTGTGTGTGTGTGTGTATCTGGCAGCGGCCTAGTCCGCTCCTGTTTCTTCATGTTACCTCCTACCAAGTGTATACCGTATATTTTGAAAATGAGATTTACGTGTTCTTTGCGAAATTCGTAGATCTCCTTCGTGGAGATAAGTTCCTGTTGAAACATGATAATGAGGTTCCCTTCCGGCTTAGAGGTAGTTCTGTCGGTATGACACTGCTTCCGAATGCGGAGATTGAATATACCAATGTTAGAGTAGTCAGTCTTCCTCCGGAGGTAGAGGATATTTATCTTAAGGAATTTTTGACGTAACATAATGGCATGAGAATCATTCGCCATGAACGTTGATCAATCAACACAAGATGCAATGCTATAGCGTCATACATTCGGTGAAAATGCAAACCAAAAAGACTATTCCATCTCATTTGCAAGTTCCTGGCTATAGTATCCATGTTACGTACAGCAGGCAGGTGAGGACATGTTTTCAGTGCAATGAAAGTTCCATCTTCGAACCAACTCTCTGTGGAGAGTTTTTGCTTTAAAGTCTTCCTCTGAACAGCGCCGTAGGTTAACGATTGCTGACCTTCTCTCCCCTGGTCACGAATTAGAATCTACAACTTCCCTTGTTTCTGGCGATCCTCCGACAATTCCCACTATGACTGTGGGTGATTTTCCGCAGCCGCAAAGAAAGCCTGACCTCGTTCCTGCTACAGCTTGGACGCCGGCGCGGCGATTCATAACAAGCGGCGCCGCAGTTAGGACAGTGATGAATTTGTTGCGCTTTTAGCTGTTCCACCTTCCTCTGAACCGTGTTTGTATGTCACTCCAATAAGTAGTGTGGTACCACATAGCCCTGGCAAGGTAGAAATCGGGGAGGCAGCCTCTGGTATTCCTGCTGCTGAAGGGTTCCCCTTACGGAGCCGGCCCGGAACGAGTGTGTGTCGGAGTCGTCTCCTTCGCAGCCTCCACCACAAGTCCAGTCAGTAATACAGCAATACCTTCTCGTTCTTCTTTCTACTATCGACGATGGAGATCGTGATTGGCCGCCTATTGTGATATCTGTTCCGGAAATTGTTACGCCCGAGGTTTCCTCCGCTGTCTCTCTGATTCACTCTGATTGCCCTCCATTAGGGAGTCGGTATGCTTTCCAGAGCGACCCTACTGTGGGGCAGGCCTCTGACTCTGAAAATTCACAGATTGGTACGGTAGTGGTACAAGTTCCGCCTACGCCGCCGACTGCAAAGGATATTATACCTCGCAGCCGGATTAAACAACGCGTACAGCCGGAGCGTACAGAGTGGTATCATAGCTGCATCTAGCTTCGCTGCGTCATTTTTTAAGGAATCCTGTGCGGATATATTATCCCTGCAAGAAGTTTTGATTACCAATTTCCCTCTCCCTGGATTTCGAACTATTTTTTAATGTGGCGCCAGAATTTTCAACGGGAACTGCCTTAGTCTTCTGAGAATGCATTCCTATTGCTGAGACAGAGGTTCTCGACTCTGGCGGCAGGGTATGCTGCAGGCTTTTGGATCTCATCTTGGTTGTCTTATATGCTCCGTCTGGTTCCAGTTACAAGTAGAATGTTCGCGTTTTTATAAAGAGCAGATTATTTATCTTTAACGTAGGTTTCCTCCGGGTATGATGTTAGGTGGTGATTTTAACTGTGGTCTGAGTCTTGTTGATCAGTCTCTCGTTTTAATTATTATCGACACAAAACGAGCTGATATACTCGATGCACTTGAAAGATGTTTGGGAGAGTAAACATCCGACGTTGGTTAAATGTACCCGACCGCTGTAGCGGAGCGGTTCTAGGCACGTCAGTCCGGAACCGCGCTGCTGCTACGGTCGCAGGTTCGAATCCTGCCTCGGGCATGGATGTGTGTGATGTCCTTAGGTTAAGTTAGGTTTAAGTAGTTCTAGACCTCAGATGTTAAGTCCCATAGTGCTTAGAGCCATTTGAACTTTTTTTTGTTAAATGTAGCATTTTACTGCGAATGCCAGCAACAGGATCGACCGATTCTACTTACCGGACAGGATGCACAATCGCATTCTTGAAGTCGATATTATCCCTGCTAGCTTTTCTGGAGACTGTGCTGTGACCGTCACTCTCCAACTTGATCGAAATCAATGAAAGTAATCCATCCCCCGTGGATGTTACATGTCGCCCACTTGGCAGATCCTTCTCTCGGCGATGTGATACACAATATGTGAGAGCATAGTTTTCGATCTGCTGTGAGGTGTTCTACTACTCTGGAATGGTGAACTGAGGGAGTTAACTCAAGTTCTAAGTGAATAACTTCCAGCTTATATGTTATATGTTACTGCCGACACCGGAATAACCCGGGGTTTGCCGACTAACTACAACTGTATCTACTTCTACTATTCTATATTGCCCACGCTCGTATGTACGTGCCTCTTCTTGAGTCTAAGTATACCTGTGTGGGTGGCCATACTATAACATTCTTTCTCGCTTTCTACCCTTCTTTTTTTTTTCTTTAATCGTTTCTCCTCTTAATAAAATTTATAAGCGCCTATCGTTATCTGTAATGGAGGAAACGCTTCATGCGATCTTTTGACCTTATTTTGATATTCAGAGCGTCCATCTGATCTTATAGGCTGCCTTTTAGATATTCTGCGTCCAATCATATTTACTGTAATCCACAAGTTTTGGTCATTTACAATTGTTTCCACATCGTAGCCAAACTGCCTGCAGTCTCTTTCTACGTGACAAAAGGGACAACTGAAAACTACATGATCAACAGCGCCTTCCTCTCCACATTCACAGATTGATGTGTTACTATAACCTACTCGATGCAAATGTATGGGATATGGACTGTGACCCGCTAATAGGTGTATGATATCTCGGGCAGGGGCGATGTCGTGAAGTTTGAACAAGTTCCTGATGTTTGGGAATGTATTGTAAACCCACCTTGCAGTGTTCCTAGTGTCCCAGTCAGACTGCCATTCATCTAACTTCCAGGCTTGTAAAAGACTTTTAACAGTATTGTGAGTTCCTGTGCTCTCATACACACGATCACATTGTCCACGCCCCAACCACTACAGAGCTGACCTGCAACATACCACGATGTCCATCGGACACATCCCGAGAATCACCAGTAACGCTTCGACAGGTGTAGTGCGAAAGGCACCGGTGAGCCTCGGAAGTACTCTCCACTCAGTTCGTCGCAGTATTGCTTTGTAGCTGTCTATCTGAAGGCGACGAGCCCAGACGCTGGCAGGGGAGCCAACAATGGTGTTGAAGATAGCTTTGTGATACGTCCGCACCACATGCTACGGTAATTTATATTAAGAAGTGCAAGCACGGGCGATCTTATACATAATTTTAGCGGCTTTCTTGGTAACAGATTTTACACGTTCTTTCTAGAAAGTTTCTTTTCTCGTCTAGGAGAAACCTTCAATATCTACAAACAGTACTGCGTTTTACAGGGATTCCGTAAAGCCTGAGGAAGGGATTTCTGGCAAGAGAAAGTCTTCCCTTCAGAAGTATATATGTTGCTTTATGAACAGCTATAATCAGTTTGTTGCCTTTGCACCTAAGTTGCATCTGAGCAAGCACATCATTCTTCTTTTCTCAAGTATCGCCCTGAGGCCTGCAGGCGCAACTACTAGGATGTCTTCTGCGTATGTCACAAAACATTCAGTAGCATCTATCCCACTTAATAGGTATAACAGGGATTCAATACTAAGATCCCAGAACAATCGACCGTTTATGGAACTTTGAGGAGCGTCCTTGCTAACCTTCTTGATTGCCTTTTTCTGCCCCGCCTTCCACTGGATGCTAAGTCCGCTACAATTATCTACAAAGCTGTTACACAGACATTTGGGGACACCGAGATCTCGGAGACGTGCAAGCATCAGAGGGTACAAAAGATTATCGAATGCGTCTGCGATGTGAATCATGAGCGCGACTTCACTGTCGAATTTTTTACAATATTAAGAGCTAGGTTTACTGCACCGTCTATATACTTCCCTTTTCTGTCGATATCAAGTTCGGCGTCGACGCTCTTGTATTACTCCTCTTACAGCAGCTGACGTAGTTCACGCCTGACATCAGGACTATGTGGACGTCATACACCTAGCGACCTTCCCTTCGACCGTCCTCCCCTAGTAGCTGAGTGGTCAGCGCGACGGAATGTCATACCTAACGGTCCGGGTTCGATTCCCGGCTGGGTCGGAGATTTTCTCCGCTCAGGGACTGGGTGTTGTGTTGTCCTTATCATCATCATTTCATCCCCATCGACACGCAAGTCGCCGAAGTGGCGTCAACTCGAAAGACTTGCACCAGGCGAACGGTCTACCCGACGGGGGGGCCCTAGCCACACGGCATTTCCATTCCCTTCGACCAGATTATTGGGACTCTTGGTGGGCCACTCATGTCTGAACAGAAACCGTTACTCATTTTTTTTACAGTGAGCTCCCCAAGGAACTTTATGTGCGTTTTTGGCCCGACTTTGGCGTCACATTTGCGTCCAAGTTGAACGAACTGATAATGAGTGGATGGGGGAGGGGGGGGGGGGGGCAGTTGCCCCCGCGCCGTTCAAGGTGGAGAAAATTGTGTTGATACCAAAAGATCCTGGTCATAATATTGTTGATAATTTTCGTCCTCTCACGCCAATGGATTCTGATTACAAGACGATGACGAGGGTGTTAAATCCCAGGACGTCTGCTTTGCTGGCAACTGTCATCGACGCATATTTTAGGGTTTTCTCCTTGGTCGCTTTATTCTTACCTATGTGGCCGAATACCGTGATGTGTTTTAAGTTGTTGCCGTTATTTCTCTCCATGTGCTTTCCCCATTTTGGTTTTTAATGAGGTTTTCGATCATGTAAATCATGAATTTCTGCTTCGGATTCTGGAGATCATTTGGTTTACTGTTGAGGCTCGTGTAGAGTTACCGAACTTGTTCACGGACATTGTAGCTTCACCATTTGTAAATGGAAAACTGACGCTCCCGATTACCACTCGTGAGGAAGTGCCACAGGGCAGCCCACTCTCGATATCATCGTTTGTCATATCTCTGGAGCCGATGCGTCGGAAGGTTGCGTCCCAGCTTCAGGGGAAGCACCCTCGCTGTTCGCGCGTATACTGATGATGTGATGCTTTTACTCCGTCAACGGGCAGAGTATTCGACACCTGCCCACACTGTCGCCACCAGCCCGAAGCTGACTATGACCCTTTTGATTACTTTACGGGTAGCGTCTTTGACTGGTAATCATAACCTGCTGGGTACCTGGTTCTAAACCATCAGTTGCTTAAATTCTGAATTAATATTGTCAGCAATGGCGGATGAAGACTTCTAGCGTAAGGAGTCAACGTCGTTCTGTCAACGACCTTGTCACAAAAATCCTTCAAATGGCTCTGAGCACTATGGGACTTAACATCTGAGGTCATCAGTCCCCTAGAACCTAACTAACCTAAGGACATCACACACATCCATGCCCGAGGCAGGATTCGAGCCTGCGATCGTAGCGGTCGTGCGGTTCCAGACTGAAGCGCCTAGAACCGCTCGGCCACCCCAGCCGGCCCCTTGTCACACATGGCGGTGGAGCGGACAGAGATCCGGGGCACTTTCTTGCCCTTGGGGAGGGAAACTGTCCCTAAAAGACGAAATAATCAGCAATGAAAAGCGGCGTGAGGATGCAAAAGGCACTGAAAACAATTGTATTACAGAAACTTGACGTGTATGCGCAAGACATGTGGCCTGTAATTGAAAAAATGGCATAATGATCTCTCCATTCGCAAAAGATTCCGGATTAGTCCCCCACTCGTATCTCTGCCAAGGGGGAGGTGACTATGAGAAAAAGATGGAGTAACTAGAATTTCTGGTCAAACAAATATGGGGTAATATCAATAGCAGTAGAATATAATGTAACGAGATTAGGATTCGTTATGAATAGGGAAGTAGGACAGAGAATGAGCTATTGTGAACAGTTCAGTGATAGTGCTATTCTCGACAGATTCGACAGCAAACCAACGATGACAACTATAGTTGTGGTACACATGCCAACATCGCTAGCGGGAGATGAAAAAATAGAGAACGTATGTGAAGACATTGAACGGGTAGTTCAGCATGTAAAGGGAGATGAAAATCTGATAATAATGGGGACTGGAATGCGGCTGTAGGGGATGGAGTAGAAGAAAGAGTTTCAGCAGTACGGCTTGGTAGTGGGAATGAGACAGAAGAAACACTAATTGTGTTCAACCTTAAATTTCAGACGGTAATTGAGAATACTCTGTTCAACAATCACAAGAAGAGGAGATGTACTTAGACAGAACCTAGAGACGCGGGAAGATAACAGCATGAATACATACTGGTCCGAGGAGATTCTGGAATCAGATACTGGATTGTAAAGCATACCCAGGAACAGACATATATTCGAATCAAAATTCAGTAATGATGAAAATTGGGCTGAAGTTTAAGACGATCGTCATGAGGACTGGTTGTGGAAGGAAGTGGGAAACTGAAATACTGAGGAATGATGAGACGCATGTGAAGTGCTCTAAGTATGTGAATACTACGGTAAGGAACACCAGAGTAGATTTATTTGAAGGGGCGTATACATCTCTCAAAAGAACAGTTACAGATGTTTCACACTCAAACATAGGTACAAGGAATGTACGTGCGACGAAAACTTGGGAAATAGAAAACATTCTTCAATTAATGGACTATAGAAGGAAATAAGAACATTGGAAGACGGCAGGTCTTTTCGACCCGCCTTCTTTCCACTTTATTTGATCGTGTTCTATGCTCAGATAAATTATTAGAGAGGGATGACAGTGGTTGTAACGCCGAATTGCGTGTGGTCACTTGAGGTGGAGCAGACGAGCGCTTGTTCTCCATCGTGAAGCCATATGGAAAGAGCATCTTGCCGGTGCTTTGGCACGGCAGTAGCCGTCATAAGAGGACACAGCCCAGGCCATAAGGAGTCATTGGATACACAGAAGTGGAACTGCAGAGGGAGGGGCTCAGCTGTATTGTTCCTGTAGCCAGAGAAGAAATGCGCAGCTTATTTCGCAGAAGTTTTAGCAGGTGGCATCGTACAGTCTCCTGTTTCCACCAAGTTCGGTATCTGTATGTTGTCGAAAACATTTCTCGGAGACATTACTGTTAGCCGGAGACTCGGTAGCTTGAGAAGGTTGTGGCGTCTTTCCACGTCACGTAGGCGTTCTGGTCTGCGTGGTTTCCCGCGTGCTAAAAATAACAGTGTATTGATGGGACAGAAGTTCATGACGTAAGAAATCGACACAATGGAGGCCTGTCGATTTACTAGGACTGCAGAAGGAGTTTTTCCCGTATTATGGAGGGAGACTGTATAGTATGCGGAGTGATGCACAACTGGCGCAGGAGTGTTGCGAGCTTTTCATTGCTGATTTAATTTGTAGGAAAAAACTCCACGGGGAGCTTTCCGCGGCAGGAGAGTTATTGTAGAGAAGAGGACAATTCCATCGTGGTCCACGGAAGGGTGCAGACGTCATATTATTCGTTCGGGATCCACAGAAGAGTGAGGACAAAATTCGGTCTTGCTCCGAGGAAGAGGATACAATGTAGTCCTCTGATAAAAGGCTGCAGACGAGATAGTCAGACCAAACGGCAACCTCTTGAACTGATAACACTTCCCGAATGCAAGGGAGGCTGTGCACTGCCTACATTCTAGGTGGAGTTCAATTTGTCAAAAGCTACTGCGCAGATCGATCAACGAGAAAGCCCGACGCCGAGGCACACTACGCGTCGTATCTCAAGTTTTCTACACGTATGGTGAGGATTGCGCAGCACCGGAAGCAGGAATCTTATTACTTTAATGCTCGCGCACGGAAGCAGCAGTTGTTGTCCGATTCCAGCGTATGATAGTAGTTTGCATCTGAGTTCAGTTCACAATCGCTACCAGTCGTATTGTTTATAGTCAGATTGTGTTATTCCTTTAAAGTCGCAATTAAAGTCGAGTCATCAGCCTTGCTTGAACTTTGCCAACTGACAATCAGACCGTTCTAATTTTTGAATTATAATCAAGATGTTACGTTGATCGACATGATGAGGATGTTAGTTTGTGGGGCGCTCAACATCGTGGTCATCTGAACCCGTACAAGTTCCACATCTTTCCATTTCCTGTCTCGGTATTTCCCAAATGATGATGAAATGATGAGGACAACACAAACACCCAGTCCCCGGGCGGAGAAAATCCCTGACCTGCCAGGTGTCGAACCAGGGACCCCGTGATCCAGAGGCAGCAACGCTAGCCACTAGACCCGAGCTGCGAACACCGACATTCCACATTTTACATATGTTTTACAAACATCTGTCTTGATATTTAATTATTTCTTTCATTTAAGAACACAAGATTCCTTGATCACCTTTAATAATTTTGTTTACTTATGTGGGAGATAATGGGAAGAGTCTTGACTGAGAAATACAGTGCCGTCTTTAGTAACGCTACACAGGGCCACCTTTTATAGTCATATGTGTGCATATCTCTTGTGCATAATTTTCATAGTAGTGTCACTGAAGTGGTAGCTCTGTGTCTGTTACTGAGAGACAGAGGTCGATTAGAGGCACAACATGCCTGCCCACCAGAAGGACACATTGTACCGTGTTCAAGGAAAGATGGGAATACAGCGATAAAAAGCCCTTAGGAATGAAATAAACTGAATGTTCAGTGTATCCAAAGTGAAATGGCTGCAGGAAAGACGTGAAAAAATCGAAAAAGAAATGATAGTGAGGAGGATCAACTCAGCCTACAGGAAAGTCAAAATAACCTTCGTTGAAGTTACAAAAAAAGGTGGTAATATTACGAGTGTAATGGGAAATCTACTGTTAAACGCAGAGGAGAGAGCGGATAGGTGGAAAGAGAACGCCGAATGCCTCTATGTGGGGGGAAGACCTGTCAGATGACGTGATAGAAGAAGAAACTGGAAGAAGTAGAGGACCCACTATACGAGGCAGAATTTACAAGGGCCCTGGAACACATGAGATCAAATAAGGTAGAAGGAATAGACAACATTCCACCTGAATTTCTAAAATCATTGGAGGAACTGGCAACCAAACGACTATTCAAGTTTATGTGTAGAAACTATGATACCGGTGACGTACCATTAGACTTTTCCAAAAATATCATCCACACAATTCTGAAGATAGCATGGTCAGATAAGTGAGAGAAATATCGAACAATGGAAGCAAATGCCAAGGCTAATATAAAATGGTTCAAATGGCTCTGAGCACTATGGGACTTAACTTCTGAGGTCATCAGTCCCCTAGAACTTAGAACTACTTAAGCCTAACTAACCTAAGGAGATCACACACATCCATGGCCGAGGCAAGATTCGAACCTGCGACCGAAGCGGACGCGCGGTTCTAGATTGTAGCGCCTAGAACCGCTCGGCCACCCCGGCCGGCGGCTAATATAAATACGAATAGAAAAAAGTTAAGGGTCTGTTAGATGACTATCACTTTGGCTTTCGGAGACGTGAAGGCACCAGAGAGGCAAATCTAATATTGCACTTGCTAATGGAAGCAAGAATGAAAAAAAATTAAGAAACGTTCATTGCATATATCGACCTAGAAAAGCGTTGGACAACGCAAAATAGTGCGAGATGTTCGAAATCCTGAGAAAAATAGGAGTAATCTATAGGGAAAGGTAACAAGAACCAAAAGGGAACAATAAAACTGAAGGACAAGAACGAAGTGATGAGATTAAAAAGGGTGTCAGATAGGAATACAGTTTTTCAGCCCTAATGTTCAATCTGTACATGGAGGAAGCAATGACGGAAGTAAAAGAAAGATTCAAGAGTGGGATTAAAAAATTCAGGGTGAAAGCATGTCAGAGCCAAGATTTGATGATGACATTGCTATCTTCAGTGAAAGTGATCAATAATTAGAGGATCTGTTGACTAGAGTGAACAATCTATTTAATACAGAATATGAATAGAAAGCAAATCGGAAAAAGACAAATGTAATGAAAGGTAGCAGAAATTAAAATTTCAAGAGGCTTAACATCAAAATCAGTGAAAACGAAATAGACGAAGTTAAGGAATTCTGCTGCCCTCGTAGCCAAAAAAAAAAAAAAAAAAAAAAAAAAAAATGACGGACGATACAAGGAGAACTAAAAAGCAGACTAGAGCAGGCAAAGAGGGCATAAAGAGAGCATTCCTGCACGAGAGAAGTTTACTGGTATCAAACATAGGCCTTAATTTGAGGAGGAAATTTCTGAGAATGTACGTTTGGTGCAACGCTTTATACACTCCTGGAAATTGAAATAAGAACACCGTGAATTCATTGTCCCAGGAAGGGGAAACTTTATTGACACATTCCTGGGGTCAGATACATCACATGATCACACTGACAGAACCACAGGCACATAGACACAGGCAACAGAGCATGCACAATGTCGGCACTAGTACAGTGTATATCCACCTTTCGCAGCAATGCAGGCTGCTATTCTCCCATGGAGATGATCGTAGAGATGCTGGATGTAGTCCTGTGGAACGGCTTGCCATGCCATTTCCACCTGGCGCCTCAGTTGGACCAGCGTTCGTGCTGGACGTGCAGACCGCGTGAGACGACGCTTCATCCAGTCCCAAACATGCTCAATGGGGGACAGATCCGGGGATCTTGCTGGCCAGGGTAGTTGACTTACACCTTCTAGAGCACGTTGGGTGGCATGGGATACATGCGGACGTGCATTGTCCTGTTGGAACAGCAAGTTCCCTTGCCGGTCTAGGAATGGTAGAACGATGGGTTCGATGACGGTTTGGATGTACCGTGCACTATTCAGTGTCCCCTCGACGATCACCAGTGGTGTACGGCCAGTGTAGGAGATCGCTCCCCACACCATGATGCCGGGTGTTGGCCCTGTGTGCCTCGGTCGTATGCAGTCCTGATTGTGGCGCTCACCTGCACGGCGCCAAACACGCATACGACCATCATTGGCACCAAGGCAGAAGCGACTCTCATCGCTGAAGACGACACGTCTCCATTTGTCCCTCCATTCACGCCTGTCGCGACACCACTGGAGGAGGGCTGCACGATGTTGGGGCGTGAGCGGAAGACGGCCTAACGATGTGCGGGACCGTAGCCCAGCTTCATGGAGACGGTTGCGAATGGTCCTCGCCGATACCCCAGGAGCAACAGTGTCCCTAATTTGCTGGGAAGTGGCGGTGCGGTCCCCTACGGCACTGCGTAGGATCCTACGGTCTTGGCGTGCATCCGTGCGTCGCTGCGGTCCGGTCCCAGGTCGACGGGCACGTGCACCTTCCGCCGACCACTGGCGACAACATCGATGTACTGTGGAGACCTCACGCCCCACGTGTTGAGCAATTCGGCGGTACGTCCACCCGGCCTCCCGCATGCCCACTATACGCCCTCGCTCAAAGTCCGTCAACTGCACATACGGTTCACGTCCACGCTGTCGCGGCATGCTACCAGTGTTAAAGACTGCGATGGAGCTCCGTATGCCACGGCAAACTGGCTGACACTGACGGCGGCGGTGCACAAATGCTGCGGAGCTAGCGCCATTCGACGGCCAACACCGCGGTTCCTGGTGTGTCCGCTGTGCCGTGCGTGTGATCATTGCTTGTACAGCCCTCTCGCAGTGTCCGGAGCAAGTATGGTGGGTCTGACACACCGGTGTCAATGTGTTCTTTTTTCCATTTCCAGGAGTGTATGTTAGTGAGTCATGGACAGTGGGATAAGCGGAACAGGAAATAATCGAAGCGTCGAAATCGTAGTGCTACAGAAGAATGTTGAAAACTGGGTGGACTGATAAGGTAAGTAATGAGGAAGTTCTCCGCAGAATCGGGGAGGAGAGGGACATACAGAAAACACTGACAAGGGGAAGGGACAGGATGATAAAACACTTATTAAGACGTTAGGTACTAACACCATTGTGCTATAGATAGCTGTGGAGATTAAAAACTGTAGGGGATGACAAATAATTGAGGTCATAGAGTAGAACTGCTACTCTGAGATGAAGAATTTAGTGCAGAGGAGGAATTCGTGGCGGGCCGCATCAAATGTTCAAATGTGTGTGAAATCTTACAGGACTTAACTGCTAAGGTCATCAGTCCCTAAGCTTACACACTACTGAACCTAAATTATCCTAAGGACAAACACACACACCCATGCCCGAGGGAGGATTCGAACTTTCGCCGGAACCAGCCGCACAGTCCATGACTGCAGCGCCGTAGATCGCTCGGCTAATCCCGCACGGCACGCGGGCCGCATCAAACCCGTCAGAAGACAAGGACTCAAAATAACTTGATAGCAAGATTTTGGAGACAGAAAGGAAATAAAGGAATAGCTGGACGTCAACACCTATCAGCGCTGAGGCACAAATCAGTGAACTAAGAGAAAGCTTCAGGTGTCAAGGACAGCGGCGGCGACGACGAAGTATAAAAAATATCGACAGAGGTCGCACAGCGGTAAGACAACAGACTCGTATTTATGAGTATGGTAATTCAAATCCCTGTCCGGTAATGTTGATTGCGTTTTAACTCGATTTTCCTAAATCGCAGAAGTCTATAGCTGTTTCAGTTTCAGCCCTCAGCTTTCTGCTGGTATCTAACCTTGCCCAAAAACCTTTATTTTGAACCAGTTTGATTAAGGGACTAATTGTTTTGTGGCTTATCATGAGGTGCATATCTAAACAACAACAAATAAACAACTGTAGCGATTAAACCTCTGTACATCATTGTCAAAGCCATAAGCATCCAATTATAAGAATAGGTAAAACAACAAGTGTACTTACAAACATTAAAACATGGCAGACAAAATGGCTGAGAATACAGAAGGCCCAATGTTCATAGTTAAAACCAAATTGTCCGCAGGGAGAATAGTCAATGAATAGAAACTTGGGCGACAAAAAACGTCTGGATATCTAAACAACAAGAAATAAACACTGATAGTGAGTGATTGAACTGCTATGCATCAAAGTAATACCAGACCCAAATATCACAATTTATGAGAATAGATAAAAACTCAACAGTACTTACAAACGTTAAGACGTGATAAACAACATAACGGAGAATACAAAAGGCCCAACCTTCATCATTAAAGCCATATGTCTGTAGGGCGGATATTCAGTGAATAAAATGTTAAGTCACGGAAAACATCCTATCCCTGTGACAAGGATTGGTTGGTTGGTTGATTGGGAGGGGATCAAACAGCAAGGTCATCGGTCCCATCGGATTAGGGAAGGATGGGAAGGAAGTCAGCCGTGCCCTTTCAGAGGAACCATCCCGGCATTTGCCTGAAGCGATTTAGGTAAATCTTGGAAAACTTAAATCAGGATGGCGGAACGCGGGTTTGAATCGCCGTCCTCCAGAATATGAGTCCAGTGTGCTAACCTGCAACAAGGACACGCCTGTAACCAAAGAATCAAAGTGGGACATTGTACCAAAAGTAACAGATCGTCGAGACAAAAAGAAAAAGGCTTACCAGCTAGCCAGTGCACCGCAGCAACCACCGGCCGCACTGCACGCGTGGAGAGAGGCGGTGAACCAAAGTGTATGCCGCATGAGTCGGCAAGTAAGCCTTCTAATTCTTGCATCGACTATCTTTTGCTTTTGGTCCAACTCCTCAGTTCTGATCTTTGGTGACAGGCACGTCCTTGTTACAGCGATAGGATGTTTTCCATCGCCCTACTTTTTATTCATTGGAAAAATTGGAAATTTCTGGTAAGGTCTTATGGGTCCAAACTGCTAAGGTCATCGGTCCCTAAGCTTACACACTACTTAATCTAACTTAAACTAACTTACGCTAAGGACGACACACACAACCATGCCCAAGGGACGCTCCGACGCTCCGACGGGTGGCTCTGCGCGGACCGTGACAAGACACCTGAGACCTCGCGGCTACCCCACGTGGCTTTTATTTATTGACTATCCGCTCTATGGACATATGGTTTTAATTGTGAAGGTTGGATCCATAGTGTCCGCCGTGGCGTTTGCCCCCTTTTAACGTTTGTAAGTATACTTTCGTTTTTATCTATTCATATATTAGGTACTTATGGCTACGGTATTACTTTTATGTATCAGGATTCAGTCTCTATCAATGTTTATTTGTTGTTGTTTAGATACGCTGACGTTTTCCGTCGTCCAACTTGCTATTCATTGACCATCCGCCCTACGGACAATGCGGTTTTAGATATGAAGGTTGAGTCTTCTCTATTCTTAGACATGTTGTTTACCATGTTTTAATGTTTGTAAGTACACGTTTGTGTTTTTAGCTATTCTCAACATTAGGTTCTTGTGGCTTTGATGTATAGGAGTTTTGTCACTATCATTGTTTATATCTTGAAGTTTAGATATGCAATTGATGATGTTATTATATGCCACAAAACCGATAGTGCCTTAATGAAATTGGTTCAAAAGACAGCTATCTCGGTAGTTCTTCCTAAAAACCGTATTATCACAGCTACGGATGTTCCGACCACAAGGTTTCTTTTGCCTAAAAAGGTTTTATTTTGGGCTCATAATCTATTTTCGTGGAATTACGCTTTTCATACTACCACACCATCGCATACCCATGCAGAACGCCCTCTTTGTCGACATTTAGGTTTCTCTTAAAGCGCACAGAAATCAAAACTCGGCTTCAGTTAACCCCAATTCAGTCACTAATAATAATCCTGTCTCTTGGCAGCGTTTCGTGGAGCTCCTAATGTGTATTGTATTGTATTGTATTGTATGTTAACCGGGGACCTAGAAACGACGGAGAGGCTCCGTTCCCGCCGCAGCCGCAGTGGCCCACAATCCCACGACGACTACCGCAGTCCACTTCACCCCTCCGCCGCCCCACACCGAACACAGGGTTATTGTGATGTTCGGCCTCCGGTCGACCCCCCAGGGAACGTCTCACACCAGACGAGTGTAACTCCTATGTTTGCGTGGTAGAGTAGTGGTGCTGTACGCGTACGTGGAGAACTTATTTGCGCAGCAATCGTCGACATAGTGTAACTGAGGCGGAATAAGGGGAACCAGCCCGCATTCGCCGAGGCAGATGGAAAACCGCCTAAAAACCATCCACAGACTGGCCGGTTCACCGGAACTCGACACAAATCCGCCGGGCGGATTCGTGCCGGGGACCAGGCGCTCCTTCCCGCCTGGAAAGCCGTGCGTTAGACCGCACGGCCAACCGCGCGGGCTCCTAATATGTAGTCTGAATATGTCTGCTGCTATGTTTATCCACAATGGAAGGATGATCGCCTGATCTAAAAGTTTGTTGTGTGCGCAACGCATATAAACATCTGCATGGAAGGCACTTACATGTATAGTTGAAATTCAGCGATTCGTGGAATCAGTGCAACTCTCATCCCCATGGTTAAATCATAACTAGTCGCGACTAAGGTTTTCAAATAATCTGCAGAGATGCTAGTCCAGGATTTGCATTCGATGTGAGAGTTCCATTATCGGCTCCAGCAACAATGCATTAGATTTCGAGCTCTGAAGAAACACCATTAACAAGGATGATAAGCTACACCACCTTTGCTCTTCGCCGACAACAACAAAGCACACTATGTGGCCGAAAGTGTCCGGAAGCCCTCTGTGTCTCGTTCCAAAGAGATCAGTTCAAAAATGGTTCAAATGGCTCTGAGCACTATGAGACTGAAGTCATCAGTCCCCTAGAACTTAGAACTACTGAAACCTAACTAACCTAAGGACATCAAACACATCCATGCCCGAGGCAGGATTCGAACCTGCGACCGTAGCAGGCGCGCGGTTCCAGACTGAAGCGCCTAGAACCGCTCGGCCACAACGGCCCGCAAGCGATCAGTCATTGGGCTTATATCGTATAATACCTTTTGTTACTATAAGAACGTTTAATATTAGGAAAAGGTTTTCTACCAGATTCCATAAAACCTTCCACTTCCGCTACAGCCCATTTGGAAATCGTTTTGTCACATGACAACCATTAACAGTTACTTAGACCCCCTAACTGGTCGTTGGTTATAGTACTTTCTTGACGTTTTCACAACGCCATAACATTGCTAACAGTCATCCAGGTAATTTAATAATGTGGAATCATTCGAACGGAATGCCCTTACTTTCGAATCCTACAATCTGCTGCAGTTTGAACTCAGTTTTACAGAAACTACACCTATGATTCCATATTCAAAGCTGTTTTAACCACAAAACCGATAAAATTGTAGTAAGTGTCTCGGCACGATAAACCTCTCTCCCACAAATCCTTTGTTATGCTGACGCAGTATAATTCCACTTTTTGTCCCCTCGGACGTGATCAGCGCAGCATCCAGAAACTTTTCGTCACACGATGTGTGTCTCGGTTCTCGGAATGCTTCCACCGAGCATTTTTTTTTTTCCCTATGTGAACCGCAGTCTGCGTCTGTTTTCACCCCGTAGCTTCAATCTCTATTTCGATTGCCTCTTTAACATACTGAACGAATATCCTTACCATTACGTGTATATAGTTAAAAAGGTGTTGTCATTTATCAGCTGCACTGACGTTCATCTATCAATCGTTACAAAATGCTGAAAGGTAATAATTTATGCCTTTTCAAACCTGCTTTGAAGTGGTATTGAATGATGCAGCCTTCCAACAGGAGAGGTTTGTTACACCGGCTCAGGTTCATTGTCACATTGTGACAACAATCAGAGCTTGGTTAGGGGAATAGTGTAATGCCCAAACTCTGTGACGATCCGGTTTCTGCTTTAAAACTACCAATGGAAGTCAAGTTCGGGAACATTTAAAGACAGCCGTCTCTGAGAAGAGGGACTGTCCGTCTCCACTCCATGTCATTTTAAAATTTTTATCGGTTTCGCATCATAATGTGTCCACTATAAGAGTAACCCGTCTAATTCAGCAGCATATGTACATGCAATGTCAAGAACAATATTCCGACTGTATACCTGCAGTACCTCTCGATGAGTGTGGCGACATAGTTTTTTTTCTTAAATTCCGTTATCGTGCGTGAAACTTTATGATACTAGATGAAACTGAAGTGAAAAAGGTATGAAAGACAGTGGATGTAATTACATCCCAAAGATGCACAATACGGCGGAAACCATGACATGTTGTTCAAACGGATAAAAGTGGGTTCAAAATGTTCAAATGTGTGTGAAATAATATGGGACTTAAGTGCTAAGGTCATCAGTCCCTAAGCTTACACACTACTTAACCTAAATTATCCTAAGGACAAATACACACACCCATGCCCGAGGGAGGACTCGAACCAGCCGTAAAAGTAGGTCAACCTGCACAATTCCATCTTTACAATAAATATAGTTTCGGAAATAAAACCACACTCATTAAGGATGGCACGTATGTGCCGAAACATGTTTAGGCCAAGAAGAGAACAAAGAAATATATTGTGTTTCGCTGAAGGCAAAGGTTTTACAAACTCTAACGATAACAAAACAGTTGTACTTTAAGTCATATCCGTGATCCACGTGTTCTCCCTTGCGAACCAAGAAAATCTGAAGTTGTAAAAAAGTTTACTAAACAAGAAGAGGGTATATTTACTGGCAGTCTTTGTACTCAGTCACCTTATAGGCTCAGGTGGTAAAAATAGACATTACAACTTCGGTTTATAACACTCAAAACTTTTAGAAACAGGGACACCCGTGCCGCCCTCCTTTCGCGTGTCAGGCGGCTAACTTCTCATTTCCGGAAGTCTTTTACAACTTCCAGTACTCATCGTAAAACCACTTCTCTGCGGCCCACCCTCTCAGCCTTCATTATTTATCCCGGTACTAGGGCGCACACCTTTCTAAACATTTTCCCGCCCTCCAGCTGCCAAACTTTAAATCAACATCCACTCTCAGAATTTGATCGTGAAAAACTCCTTTCCCAAATTTTTTAAAATTTGAAATGAGTCTCAAAATAAATATTAAGTCCCACCAGGACGTCAACCTATGTTCTTCGGTTGTTAACTACAGTATCAAAAACATATACGAAGTTGTGAACTAAAACAGAAACTCATAAAATACAGATATTACTACATCAATATGACAAAATTCGAAAATGAAAATCTGTGTGCAAGTCTCCTGCATCGTACCAAATGTTCAAATGTGTATGAATTCCTAAGGGACCAAATTGCTGAGGTCATCTAGACTTACACACTACTTAAACTAACTTATGCACAAACGCCCATGCCCAAGGGAGGACTCGAACCTCCGGCGGGAGAGGCCGCGCAATTCGAGACACGGCGCCTCTAACCGCGCGGCCACTCCGCGCGGCTTGCGTCGTACCCATGGGACATACGCTTCATAAGCTTTTAATTTGCTGACAGTAAATATGTCGAAGCCTATCATATTTGGGAAACTGAATAACGGGAGGAAACAGTACAGAAGCTGCCTGCTACCAGGTATCACATTGTATCTATGCACAAACTTCCTGGTAGGAGCCTGACAAGCATCATCTCTTCTACTCTACCTCCAAACGAAACTTCGTCTTGACAGAACAATTTTTTTCACAAGCGAATATATAACCGCCGCCCTACTCTAGGAATATTTTTACTCAAATCAATGCCGTAGACGTTGACTCTATATAATCCCAGACATGGAAAGGAAGAGATACACGCTATTGTATGACCTTTGCCTAACGTTGTGCGTCTTACTGTGCATAAAAACTTTCCTAACGCATTTAAGAAATAGGCTTCCTCTCTTCGTGGAACGTGAAACATCACAAAAAATAATTATTTTCTGTTCTTGGGCCCATAATATAACTTTTCATCAAAACTATCTAGTCAATACAAAGAACTCCTTAGGATTTCTTGAGGTACACTGTAATTCAAATCGATGTTCACAGTGCAATATTTCACTTCCATCGCAAAACCGTTTGGATAGTTATGAAACAGAAACTCGTGGCGCGACGAAAAATTCGGATGTCACTTTACTCTCCATATTAATTTTCACCAGCCTCAATACCATTCCACAGTTGAAGTTATGAGCAATTGTAGTTTTACTCTTAATGCAAAGAATATTTTATGTAGTATCATTGTATCATTGTAGTATCATTGTATTAGAATGAATCAGCCAGCACCATTCTGCATCGGAGAAACTCATGGTTTTCTTAACATAAATAAATTCAATAAGACTAAGGATCTCAATTTCTTATGGAATGTAATTATTATTATTCGTTTGTTAATCTATGTGGCTTTCTTCAGTTTCTGAAGGTTTAGTGAAAGGTTCATTACGCTGCGTGCCCTTTCCATGAAATGCTCGAAATACCAACTTTCGTAAAATCAGGGAAGCCGCATCTGATGAAAATTACGGTGTTCTACAACAGATCTTGCAACATGAAACAATTCAATTTTACCCTTGTCATAATGTTCTCCTCAGTAACCTATTTAAGAAAACATCCATCTTAAACCTTCGATCAGGCTACCTTCACAAATTTTCTAAATCCTGAAAATACAAGATAATGACTAACAGTGGAAATGATAGTTGATTGTTTTACCAGAAATAACATAACAAAAATTATAGGCAACAGCACAGAATACCATTTTTCTTGTAAATATTGTGACTTTAGAACCAAGGAAATACACAGCTATTGTGTCAGCCGTACCTGGGGAGTCAAGTGATCGGGCCAGGAGCAGCAGCAGTTTCTGTTTATACACAGGATTTAGGTTAGTTTACAGTGTTGGCTAGTGCTTAACAACTTATTCTAAGTTTTTGTGTGAAATTTAGGGCATTTTCTTGGTATTAGCTGACTTTGAACTGTTGCGAAACTAGCGGTGGTGTGACAGCAGTACTTAGATTGCATCCAGCGATTACTTGGATTACTGTTGTATTCCTTGTGGTAAAGAAGAACATTGATTGAACTTGGAGAGGGACTGCGCCTCTTTTGTACGGCCACTATCCGTAAACAACTGGAAGCGGTGTTCCCTACGGTCGACAGGTTTCAGGCTGCTACTGCGTGCTGTAGTATCGTCGAGGAACCTGCGACGATTATTTTGGCCTCTGTGGTGAGTATAAGAGACGCCTGGGATTCCTGATGATGAAGTGAATCGCTGGGAGGTAGGTTAAAGTGGGTACTAGACCATAACACTGGCACTTTACGCCTCAAAAACTGATTGCGGGTACTACCAACTGCTCAAAGTGTATCTGAACAACCACGGGATGCCTCGTCTGTTGGGAATGTGGCCGATCATCCTGCAAGGTCCGGACCAGATTAGAGGGTGAGATTGCTTGTAACTGCGAGCTCTAACGTTAGATGGATGATGAAGCTTCTAATGCTCCTTAGGCTTTCTGTTAACCTGACTGTGTTGATATTTAATCGTGATTTCACCTGAGGATTAGGCTAAATCATTGCTATAGCCAAGCAGCAGTAGTCAAGCATAAGCAAAAATTAAACTCTTATATATATTCTTACCGTCTCAATGTAAAATGAACAGTCACCTGACAAAATTAAGGGACAACTATTTTTTACAACCATTCAGATATTAATGTTAGTATACTTTACTATAACCGAAGAATATCACAAAGCCAAGTCTGATGTACATTAACCAGCAGTGATATTGCATTATTGACACAAAAATGTTTTTAAACGAAACAAAATATTATCTCATCAGTTTGGAAAAAGTTGGCTGATTGTCTGCTTGGTTTGGGGGAGTGGACCAAACAGTGAGGTCATCGGTCCCATTGGATTAGGGAAGGATGGGGAAGTAAATCGGCCGTGCCCTTTCTAAGGAACCATTCCGGTATTTGCCTGGAGCGATTTAGGGAATCACCGGAAACGTAAATCAGGATGGCCGGACGCGGTTTTGAACTGTCATCCTCCTGAATGGGAGTCTCATGTGCTAACCACTGCGCCACTTCGTCCGATAGAACAAGTGCGAAATTTTATAATTACAACATTATTAGGCTGAACGTGCTAATCAGTTCAATGAAATCTCACAGTAACATTCACTGTTTGTAGGTATCCAACACACCCTTCTGTACGATCGACATTGAACAACAACTATATTTTCAGTGATAATCAGGATCAAACAACGCCGATACAGTGCTGTTTCACTCCATACCAGAAAAACATGATAAACGTTCATTTACATATAGTCAACACACGCTAGTAGCATCTGGAAGTATCAGTTTGCTAGAAATTTAGTATTTCCTTTACTGCTGTTACTACCTGCCAAGACAGCCGCACGTGTTAGCATGCAGAATCACGTGTTCGGGAAGGTGAGCCGGACCGGATCGAATCCACCATCGGATTAACGACAGGGTGCGCCAGCCAGCGTCGACGTTTTGTAGGCAGTTTCCCACATCCCACTAGGTCAATACTGGTATCCACGTCCCGCTTCAGTTACATGATTTGCACGCTTCACATGGATAACAATACATGAAGACAACCGGAGTACACAAGTTCCATACTGGAGGGGAGCTGGGTGAGGGATAAAGGGTTGACGACAGGAAGGTCATCCGGCCAACCTCTGTCATTAACATTGTCGATTACGATAATTAACAAGCAGACCCTGTGCGGATGCGGGATAAATGGAAAAGAAAAAGAATAATTATTTCTGTTACTGACTTATTTGAAATTCACTACTGGCCATTAAAATTCCTACACCAAGAAGAAATGCAGATGATAAACGGGTATTCATTGGACAAATATATTATACTACAACTGACATGTGATTACATTTCCACGCAATTTGGGTGCATAGATCCTGAGAAATCAGTACCCAGAACAACCACCTCTGGCCGTAATAACGGCCTTGATACGCCTGGGCATTGAGTCAAACAGAGCTTGGGTGACGTGTACAGGTACAGCTGCCCATGCAGCTTCAACACGATACTACAGTTCATCAAGAGTAGTGACTGGCGTATTGTGACGAGCCAGTTGCTCGGCCACCATTGACCAGACGTTTTCAGTTGGTGAGAGATATGGAGAATGTGCTGGCCAGGGCAGCAGTCGAACATCTTCTGTATCCAGAAAGGCCCGTACAGGACCAGCTACATGCGGTAGTGCATTATCCTGCTGAAATGTAGAGTTTCGCAGGAATCGAATGAAGAGTAGAGCCACAGGCCGTAACACATCTGAAATGTAACGTCCACTGTTCAAAGTGCCGTCAATGCGAACAAGAGGTGACCGAGGCGTGTAAACAATGGCATCCCATACCATCACGCCGGGTGATACGTCAGTATGGCGATGACGAATACACGCTTCCAATGTGCGTTCACCGCGATGTCGCCAAACACGGATGCGACCATCATGATGCTGTAAACAGAACCTGGATTCACCCGAAAAAATGACGTTTTGCCATTCGTGCACCCGGGTTCCTCGTTGAGTACACCATCGCAGGCGCTCCTGTCTGTGATGCAGCGTCAAGGGTAACCGCAGCCATGGTCTTCGGGCTGATAGTCCATGCTGCTGAAAACGTTGTCGAACTGTTCGTGCAGATGGTTGTTGTCATGCAAACGTCCCCATCTGTTGACTCAGAGATCGAGACGTGGCTGCACGATCCGTTACAGCCATGCGGATGCCTGTCATCTCGACTGCTAGTGATACGAGGCCGTTGGGATCCTGCACGGCGTTCCGTATTACCCTCCTGAACCCACCGATTCCATATTCTGCTAACAGTCATTGGATCTCGACCAACGTGAGCAGCAATGTCGCTATACGATAAACCGCAATCGCAATAGGCTACAATCCGACATTTATCAAAGTCGGAATCGTGATGGTACACATTTCTCCTCGTTACACGAGGCATCACAACAACGTTTCACCAGGCAACGCCGGTCAACTGCTATTTGTGTATGAGAAATCGGTTGGAAACATTCCTCATGTCAGCATATTGTAGGTGTCGCCACCGGCGCCAACCTTGTGTGAATGCTCTGACTAGCTAATCATTTGCATATCACAGCATCTTCTTCCTTTCGGTTAAATTTCGCGTCTGTAGCACGTCATCTTCGTGGTGTAGCAAATTTAATGGCCGGTGGTGTACGTATCTTTAATTGGAATCTTTAACATGAGTGTTGTCATTTTGTTGAAGAACCAGGTAAGGAACCACGTATAGGTAATATGATTCAAGTTATGGACTGATTTGCAAAAATTCAGTTAATTGGTGTATAAACACAGACTGAGATTCACTGGTCCTATTCTTTTACAGATCTAATAAAGTTACAGTGCCGTCGACAGTGATGATGTGCGGCGGGCAGTTGTAAGTTTACTCGGACACTGAGGTGTGTGTACTCGTAAGTTTTACTACTCTCTCTCACACACAGATGAAGTTGGTAACGTCGGCAAGGTTTTGAAGTTGAAACATCTTTCCCATTAATGTGAATCTGTGGCGCTCTCATTAAAAGATTTCATAGGGCATGGGAGCGCATACACGTCTGCCCAGTTCATGTGCTGCCATCTGACTCCCTGTGCGCACCCTACCTGTTCGCCGTACCAACTCAACTTCCACCGTATCTGCCTACTCTACCTCCCAGAGATGACTTTTACAGGACGTCTCTCGTATGGGCCATCAGGCGCATTTTCTCTGGTGTTCCTGTAGATATTTGCAATTTCGCTTTTCCAATGTGTATCTGGAGTCATACCAAACCAATAGTGCTGATATAGTGATTAAAGCATCGCTAAGTGCCGACAGAAAGTGTCGGTTTGTTTCCCGTTACGAGCAATAAGAGTTTTAAGGAGAAATTTTTTAACTCATTCGTCTGAGCGGCCGCAAATTAGTCTAGTGCTATATTTTTTATCATATCTCTATTGAAAGAGACAGTAAAACATGAAGATTTACCAATACTCCAGCAACGACAGCACCACTCAGGCCGGCACTAACTGCTACCGGAATGCAGCAGCGCTATTCAGTCGCTACTGATGTACACGTTATTCTTGGTGTTAATATATACATTACTGGCCATTAAAATTGCTACACCACGAAGATGACGTGCTTCAGACGCGAAATTTAACCGACAGGAAGAAGATGCAGTGATATACAAATGATTAGCTTTTCAGAGCATTCACACAAGGTTGGCGCCAGTGGCGCCACCTACAACGTTCCGACATGAGGAAAAAAAGGTTCAAATGGCTCTGAGCACTATGGGACTTAACATCTTAGGTCATCAGTCCCCTAGAACTTAGAACTAATTAAACCTAACTAACCTAAGGACATCACACACATCCATGCCCGAGGCAGGATTCGAACCTGCCACCGTAGCAGTACCACGGTTACGGACTGCAGTGCCTAGAACCGCACGGCCACCACGGCCGGCACATGAGGAAAGTTTCCAACCAATTTCTCATACACAAACAGCAGTTGACCGGCGTTGCCTGGTGAAACGTTGTTGTGATACCTCATGTAAGGAGGAGAAATGCGTACCATCACATTTCCGACTTTGATTAAGGTCGGATTGTAGCCTATCGCGATTGCGGTCTATCGTATCGCGACATTGCTGCTCGCGTTGGTCGAGATCCAATGACTGTTAGCAGAATATGGAATCGGTGGGTTCGGGAGGGTAATACGGAACGCCGTGCAGGATCCCAACGGTCTCGTATCACTAGCAGTCGAGATGACAGGCATCTTATCCGCATGGCTGTAACAGATCGTGCAGCCACGTCTCGATCCTGAGTCAACAGATGAGGATGTTTGCAAGACAACAACCATCTGCACGAACAGTTCGACGACGTTTTCAGCAGCATGGACTATCAGCTCGGAGACCACACCTGCGGTTACCCTTGACGCTGCATCACAGACAGGAGCGCCTGCGATGGTGTACTCAACGACGAACCTGGATGCACGAATGGCAAAACGTCATAGGTTCTGTTTACAGCATCATGATGGTCGCATCCGTGTTTGGCGACATCGCGGTGAACGTTCATTGGAAGCGTGTATTCGTCATCGCTATATTGGCGTATCACCCGGCGTGATGGTATGGGGTACCATTGGTTACACGTATCGGTCACCTCTTGTTCGCACTGACGGCACTTTGAACAGTGGACGTTACATTTCAGATGTGTTACGACCCGTGGCTCTATCCTTCATTCGATCCCTGCGAAACCCTACATTTCAGCAGGATAATGCACGACTGCATGTTGCAGGTCCTGTACGGCCTTTCTGGAAACAGAAAATGTTCGACTGTTTCCCTGGCCTGCACACTCTCCAGATCTGTCACCAATTGAAAACGTCTGGTCAATGGTGGCCGAGCAACTGGCTCGTCACAATACGCCAGTCACTACTCTTGATGAACTGTGGTATCGTGTTGAAGCTGCATGGGCAGCTGTACCTGTACACGCCATCCAAGCTCTGTTTGACACAATGACCAGGCGTATCAAGGCCGTTATTACGGCCAGAGGTGGTTGTTCTGGGTACTGATTTCTCAGGATCTATGCGCCCAAACTGCGGGAAAATGTAAACACATGTTAGTTCTAGTATAATATATTTTTCCAATGAATACCCGTTTATCATCTGCATTTCTTCTTGGTGTAGCAATTTTAATGGGCAGTAGTGTATCGATAAAACAAGCACCGCACTAGACTAATTTTGGGCCGGTCAATCGAATGGGCAGGTAAAATTTCCGTTTAAAACTCATTTCGTTCATACCGGGGAACAAACTGCCTTTTTCTGACGCCACTGAGCGTCGTGTAAAAGACTTGATGAGCAGTGTTTGTTTGGGCTGAGTCCGGTTACACATTGAAAAAACGAAATTGTAAATAATTTGCCGAAACACAAGAGAAAATGCGACTGCATACTTTTGGCAGAGTAGGAGATACACCCTGTACAATGGAAGTTTGATCTATCTAACCTGAACATGGTACCAGCGCTAACAATGTATTAACAAACAGATTTTTCGAAATAACAAATTTGCAACTTTGAATATTAATGATAGTCATATTTTTACAAACAGGAGAATAAAAGAACTGATTATTTAATGCGTAGAAAGTGAACAGTTTCGTGTGTATTTATGTTATAACCCCCTTAGCGAAATAACGAGCAGGTCGGGAAGGGGGGCCACTGTTTATTTGCCGTGGGGGAAACGGGGGTTCACGTCAGAGATATGGAGAAGGTTCTCCCGACAACGACTGCGCGCACTGGGTACATCAGGCTGCAAATCGTGTTTCATGCTTTATCCAGCAATTCGGATATCGATGCTAGCGATCTGGTTTGCGCGGTCCCGCCTATAGCGGCGCGCAAGGCACCGCGTTAAAGAGCGAGCGGCGCTACAAGTTATGAACACGATCCCAGCGCCACATAGAATCACGTGGCGCCGATCAGCTTTTGCCGATTCGGAGTAAAGAAGCCAACAAACCTTAGAGGAGGATCATTTGCTTGTTATTTTCAATCGCTGCTCAGACACTGTAATCTGGCAGTTATTTATCAACAACCACTGCAGTTGACTTTAATTTTGCAAGGTTTACTGTGCCGGCCAAATTCTCACCTACAATACATGGTATACTACGCGTGGATTTCAAGGAAAGTGCGCGACCTCGAACACTCAGAGCCGTACGAAAATGTAATATAAATCACTCGTACCAAATACATTATTAAGAGCCATTTGCATGTAAAACTGCGAGTCTTGTCAGGAAAGACTTTTGAATTATCTCTTATTTTAGGTATAAGAGAGGAACTTTGTCAGCGCGAAGAAGCTAAATATCGCTCCAACAGGCCCTAAAACTCACAATTTTCAACGTCGTAACCTACCCATATATTTCCCTCAGCTTCAAATAATTACGCTACCTGAGCAAGAAACTTTTTCTGTTGACTTGATAATGTTGGACAGTTATTTAGTCTCAAAACACCGGTAAGAGATTTCAATGAAGTGGTCAAACAAAAGTGGATCACAACAATATGAAAATGTGGCTGAAGCCACTTTTTCATATTCAACATCACTTTGCATTCAACGGCTCGAATATCAAACGCCACGCCAATTCTATTTTCAGACGATGATATTGGTTTGTCACTGTATAACCTGTCTTTTGTTAAGCATATTGTCGCAGAGACTCGTACTATGCTGCAGAAAGTCTACTGTATAGCGCAGAGTGACGTCTTGTGATGAAATGTCGATCGTGTTACTTTATTTGTTGTTTTTAACATTGAAGTCGTACAAAATCAACGATACTTCTCATGTAGAGTTTATATAGCGTGAAGAAGTTCCAACCAAGGGACTGGTAATTTTTTGTCTCAGACGTGTCTTTAGTCTCATTATATCGATATTTTGTTTGTTCGTTTTACCAAATTTCCTTTTAGAGACACTGAAGAGATAATCATTCACAGGTCTCCCGTGGTAAAAAGCGCAGTTTTGCGTGAAAATGGTTCGTATCTCTGTTTCTGGGATGAGCGCTTTGTATTCAAAGCACATTTTCTCGCTGTGATAAGCGTTAGAGGTCACACACTTGTTTTGTCACTTTTCAGTACTGTACTCGTGTTCTGACTAACCAGTATCTTGCATTCAATAAACGAGTTGTGTGCCGTCCACGGCTGCTACAAATGGCTGGCTACTATGGAGAGAGTATGCCAGCAGAGCTAGCCTTTTGCAACTTCGTTCCCAGAACAGATCGCGATTCCAGAACTGCTCTCGCTTATAAACAGTAACAGTACCCACACAGTACTATGAACAGAACGCTGGCTGAAGCCTGATGTTAACACCAGTGAAATTATAAAGTCCAAAAGTCCAATTGAAATATACGTACACTTGATCGCACAAAAAATTGGCTGGCGTATATATCGCAGCCAGAACAGAAGTCCAGCACAGCACTGACGTGAATGAAATGCAGCAGGCCATATTTTTCTATTTTCTTTGAAAATGTCATTTCAAAATTTACACGAAGGTGATCTTGTCAGTATTTCAGATCTGTTCTAGGAAGTCACAAAATCTTTTCTACAAGCAGGTTATATTGGCATTATCTATAGATGTAGTGTCCTTTATCAGATACACACACGTTCTTAAACAATTACTGTATCTTAATAAACAGTGTACAGGCTTTATACACTGCAAAAACGAAAAAAGTATCATTTTTTCGAAACCCTGAAGCTATTGCGACGAATAAGTTTGAAATTTAGCTCAAAGGGGCCTAAAACCTTCCTCTCTAATGGTCCAAAAGCGTGGTGTCCTTCGACGTCATCCTCGGCTATGTTTGAAACAGCAAGATGTCGACATGCGAAGAAAAGGCCACAGCTCAGTTGATGTGAGGTTCAAGGTGGGCTAATGATGTCAGGCCACTCCTTCGATACCCTTTAGATGATGTTGCCAGCCGTCAGGTGCTAGAGCACCCACGAGGCATCACTCAGCTGAATGGGTGTCGAAGTATCTGACAGGTACATTTTTCCAGAATGAGATTTTCATTTTGCAGCGGAGTGATATGAAACTTCCTGGCAGATAAAAACTTTGTGCCAGACCGAAACTCCAACTCAGGACCTTTGCCTTTCGCGGGCAAGTGCTCTAGTTTGGAAAGTTTGGAAAGTAGGAGACGAGGTACTGGCGGAAGTAAAGCTGTGAGGAGGGGACGTCAGTCGTGCTTGGGTAGCTCAGATGGTAGAGCATTTGCACGCGAAAGGCAAAGGTCCCAAGTTCGAGTCTCGGTCCGGCACACAGTTTTAATCTGCCAGGAAGTTTCAGGTACGTTTTTAACTTCCCCAACAAATATGCATGGGTGCACGAAGGTGTTGCCGAATCCGGGGGCTTAGAGGTACACTTTGTCGCTGTATTCAGGCACATGTCAGTATTGCGCCACTCCGTGATCACACTACAGGTGGGCGCAAAACATGAGGGCTGAAATAGCACAATCACAATTTTCTGCTTTCGATCTCATTCAAATTTCGTCGAATGGTTTTTAAAGGTCCCTAGTGGTTCACCCCTGCATACCATAACAGAAACTGCTGACGCACTACACTCCAAAGGGGTCAGATCACGTTCAGTGGTGTTGCAACCCTACAATGTCCTTAGAGGATTGTTGAATCATGCAGGGGGTGTAGAAAATTGACAAGCTCGTCATCCTGTTGCTCATCGCACTGCGGACTGTCGTTTTCGACCGAGAAACACGTGGGAATCAACGCCCAAGGGAAGGGGTGGTTTCATTGACGCCGGTAATGCTACCTCCTAATGGCTATTCGTATCTATTCTGAGCGGCAGTGTATCTGAAATAGTTCTTCAGTCACCCATAAGAAAACTGCGTGATTTTAGCGATGGTTGTCGGGGTTCTGACCTCCATTGTAGAGGCGTCAAAAGAAAAGGTGAATTACGGGTAAGATGGGGTGTGACGACCTTCACTTTGTGAGACACGTTCACGATGGCGTTGGGCAAAATTGTGGAGAATTTTAGTGCCAATGTGAAATCATTAACCTAGTGAAATTATAAAGTCCAAAAGTCCAATTGAAATATACGTACACTTGATCGCACAAAAAATTGGCTGGCGTATATTCTGGACTATGCACTGTTTTCGCATGTTCGACATGTTGCTGTTTGAAGTGTTACCGAACCCGAGGGTGACGTCGCCGAGAAATGGAGAACAACCTCTGTAGAGTTGACAAATTAAATTTACTAGCTCTGTTTGACATAATACGTGGGAATTATTTACACGGTTTCGCTGTTATTACACTGTAATAGACAGACAGTTTAACGCGGAGAGTTAGGTCTTCAAGGACATCATTCATTCTACAATGTCTGTAGCTCGTGGTCTTGCGATAACGTTCTCGCTTCCCGGGTTCGATTCCCGGCGGGCTCAGGGATTTTCTCTGCCTCGAGATGACTGGGTGTTGTGTGTCCTTCATCAACATTGACTCACAAATCCCGTCAACTAAAAAGGACTTGCAATACGGCGGCCGAACTCCACCGAATGGGGCCTCCCGGCCAAAAATGCCATTCGACCATTTCATTTTTTTTTTCATTCTACAATGGCTAAATACAGTGCACGAAGAAGACCAAATGCAAGCATCGCATCCCTTTCAGTCGAGTCATGTTATTCATGTGCCATCCTCATCGTCAACAGGCTATTCGTGGCCCTGTAATTGCTCACGTGGAGGCAGGGAATCTGACGATGTCAGAGGCCAGGACACCATACAGCGTTCCTGAGTGCATTGTGTGGCGATGAAAAAAACGTTCTCGACTTACTGGAGAATCCAGGAGGTTGTGGAACTGGAGTCTGTCCTTGAACAACGTCTCTCTAGGACAATAAACTTGTCAACACTTCAGGGGCAAAATCCTGTTTTAAACGCGGTGCAGCTGAAACACACTACTGCGTTTCCTGAGTAGGTGGATAGGGTTCGATGCCGGCTTCGGGACGCCAGATTACTGAGGAAACGTGCGGATATGATGCAGAGGATCCTTGATGATTTTACACCCTATCGATTAGCGTTTGTCGAGAACAGTGTCAATATTGACTGATGGAACGTGATATTTTCCGTCGAATCGGTATTGTCCTCAACGAATGATAAGTATACAGGCCGCGAGGTGCCCGTTTCTACCCCAAATACATCAGGAGACATCTTGCAGTGGCCGTATGTCTGTGGAAGTTTGGAGCTGGATGTGTACCCGTGGATCAGTCACAGGATAGATGGTTGACTAGATGCTGCCCAGTACACCAGGTAATATTATGATCCTATCAGAGCAACTATATTCTGAAGGAGCAATTTGTTAACTGCAGGACCAGTCTCCTATACTCATGTAAGCGATGATGCGAGAGTGGTCTGCAGGACAGAATGAGATTTCTCTTCTCGAGTGGTCTCCCTACGGACTAGTCCTAAACGATACTGAAAACGTATCGGCAGAGACGAAACACACCGTGCGAGAAAACTGGACTGACCATGCGCCAAGAAACCGTGAAGACCTTTGGAACGGCACCCTAGCTTCCTGGGAGGAGCTGACAGAAAATGAGACATTTATTATCCTCCTAACACACTAACTTCCTCACATATTGCAGCCACATGTTGTACCCATTTGAAGGTCGAAAATGTCTTAATAAGAACCGTGAACTGTTCCTTGTAATAGTTTCGTGATTTTGACTGGTTAAACAAATTGATGAAATAAGATAAAAAAATTTGCACAAAGGCGGATACGAAGCAAACCTTGCCGCCAGACAGTCGCCTATTTTACCGCCGATTACGCCACTGAGCAACGGTTGCATTGTGCCAGGCCTGGCGATATATAGATACGTCTCACCACTCCTGACCCCCATCACGAAATGAAGTGCCGTTACTAGGTCTGCAATGCTACGAATGACGCGCCGGAGTTACCTGGCGTGCTTTTAAATATTGTGTCCTTATGCTAAACGTAAAAAAGGTATTAATCCTGCTACTACGATCACAGTTTTTTCTTTACTTTCATGAGAAAATTTGTAAACCCCGTAATTTGTTTGGCTCCTGCATAACATGGCGAGTAATTCACTTTCAGCCACATAGATTGAACGCCACTGGTGGCGGCATGTTTATAGCTCCAAAAAAAGAAAATCTAGTGAGATTAGTGTAGATTCGGAAAGTGAATTAATTTGGGTGGAGGTAAGTGTTAAAGTATGATAAAACATGGTTCTCGAATGTTGTTAAAGATTCCCCGCCTTTCATGTCGCGGCAGAATATTTGAGGGAAATCTTGAAGAACAAAAGGCACTAACCACTATGGGACTTAACATCTGAGGTCATCAGTCCCCTAGACTTAGAACTGCTTAAATCTAACTAACCTAAGGACATCACACACATTGCCCGAGGCAGGATTCGAACCTGCGGCCGTAATAGCAGTGCGGTTCCGGACTGAAGCGCCTAGAACCGCTCGGCCACAGCGGCCGGCTTTGAAGAACACTTCGCCTAAATTTCCTGGACATTTTATAGTATTCGAGACACCGGAAAGTAATACCATTTTTACATTAGATTCAAAGAGATACATTTTCAACAAATTTTTATTTTTAATCAATGACGTAATGACTATCATTATCAACAACATTTTGCTAACTAGTGAGCAAATTCTCAATGCCGGGCCGATGGAAACCAATTTATTGCTGAACAAAATATCTGGAGATGGCAGTTTGGGCATCATCCACAACTTTAAATTTTTGCCACTCAGAAAATGTTGGAGCGATCGGAATAAATTGAAATCTGATGGTGCAATATCGGGAGAGTGTGGTGGGTGAGCCAATACTTCCTACCCCAATTCGTTAATTTTCTCCATGGTTCTATTACGCAGTGCGGTCTTGCATTATCGTGTTGCAGATCAGCGCCTTTTGTGTTGACAGTCGCTGGGCACTTTTCAATTAAAGACTGATTTACTCGAGCCAGTAGTTCAAAGTTTTTCCAGGTTTCAACACTTCAAAATGAACGACTCCTCACTTGCTCCACTAAACACAAAGAAGTGCTTTTTGGAGTATAAATCGCTGTACTTCGTGGCGATTCATTCAAAGAAAGGCATTGCCTCTTTCGTTTTGGATTATCATAGAGGATCCCGTGCGCGAGCGATAAAAAATGCTTTTGTATTCTGCCACTGAAGCAACAGTCTGCATGAGATAGATCGTTTAGCTTTGTTTGTCTTAACCAACCTGCTGGTTGAGCGACCGCAGAAGCGCTGCCAGCTCGGTGGTGTCTTCCTTCGCGACGTTTCCCGCAATCGGCAGCGGAGCGGCGTGCTGGGAATGCCCTGTGCGGGCGGCAACCCTCCTTGCAGCCGCGGGCGCCGGCAAGCCATCTCCCCCGACTGCAGGCGGCTCCGCCAGCGAGGGCAGCTGCGACGGCTGCGGTGCCGGTGCGGCCTCCACTGCGAGCGGCCGTGGCCTCTCGGAGGGGGCGGCCGACTTCCCTGTAGCGACGTCTGCGAAGCTGTGACGCGGGTTTAAAGGGCTGGCGCGCTTTCTCCGCTTGAATGCGGCGCATCCTCGATAGCAGGCGACGTGGTCCCCGTTGCAGTTGCAGCACTTTGGCCGGTCTTCTTTCTTCTTCGGGCAGTCCCGCGATGGTGCTCCTCGGTTCACTTGCAGCAGCGCTCAGGCATCCTGCAATATTTTGCCACGTAATCCATGCGCTGGCAGTTGAAGCACTGGGCTCGCCTGCCTTTCTCACGGTTCGACTTTTACGTCGAAGTCGCCAATGTTGCCAACCTGAAAAATTTTCCAGTTGTCAACGTTGTCAACCAATACCACTATCAGGCCGACGTGGCGGGTCTGGAAGCCGATTTCATCCAGCTGCCGCTGTAGGAACGCCGGTACCACCTTCAGCGGCAAGTGGCGAAAGGCGACCTTCAGCTGCTTCAGCTGTTCAATGCACTGCGTGAAGCAGTGCCACTTCTCTGTTTCGTAGAGCTGCATGAGTTTCGCGTCATCCTCTATGCATTCCGCTCTAACCTTGTAGGTGTCGGTTCCTGCGATCATCTTTCGCGTTGTTACGACCGAGTAGAGCTTCTCTCTCAACTCACCATAGCCCTCGCGCCAATGGATGGTGATCAGCGGCGGGCGGCGGGGCGGTTTCGTCGCCTAGTCGGTGTGGTCCCGTCCCCATCAGTCTCGGCTACTTCCGGCAGACCTGCATACCGGTTTGCAGCCTGGACCTGTTCCGGCGCCACCAGTTCGAACGCCCTGGCTCTCGCTGTGCGGCGCCGGGAAGGCGTGATGAAGCCTTCTTCATCGGGTTTCCTCGGCAATGCGGCCGTCCTGCGACGCACCCTCCCCTTCTTCCGCCTGGTGAGACAGGAACCTGCCTGGGGGACAGAGTGTTCTCTACGGCCGCGGCTGGGCGCTTCCGCGAGGTTTGGTCGACCTCTGCAGGCTTGTCCGGTGTTGCCAGACTGGACGTTGGCGAGGGCGTGGTGGCTTCTGTAGCCGGCGCGGCTGGTGCGACTGCTGGCACGGCAGCTGTCGTGGCGGCTGCGACATGCGCTTGGATATCGCGACCCACGGGTACCAAGGACCAGAGTCTCGAGAGTACCTCCTCTCTGTCCTCTTCTATACCCATGGCCAAACGTTGCATGGAGATGCAACTCTCCTCTGGGGTCAGCCTGGCGATGGTGGCAGTAATTTCCTCCTTTGTCAGGGGGATCGGCGGCTCAATGCGTCGTCTCCATCCTGAGAGTGTGCGGGCGCGGCGCCGAATATTCGCGGAAATTTTCACGTCCATCCGGCGGCCGCGTGCGTCACTCTCGCTGGTCGTCTTCGTAGGTGGTGGTGGATCAGACGCTGCCGTCGTCCGGGAAACCTCCCTTGGAACGTCATCTGCCACACCCTGCGTCTCGCCGAAGCGATCATCTCGTTTCGGCTCCTCCTCCATCTCGTGACCCCAACACGACAACTTTGCTTTTTTAGAAAGCGACGACAATTTTGCTTTCTTCGTTAGGGGGTCACGCCACGTGGATTTTGCCACCCGAGTCCCTAAAAGCCCTAGCAGGCTGATGTCGATTCTGGAAGAACGCTGGTGAGCGAGAACACACAAGGCGAGTAGCCAACTGCGTGTACCCGCGCGTCCGGTCTGCTACGAAATCACGAGCAAAGTGCAGCGTCAGCATAGAGCGTCCGCGCGCTTCGGCAGCCACAGCTCAAGTGAGCTGACCGCGCGGTGTTGTCGTATAGACACTCTTGTAGTGTGGCCCCATGGCAAGGAGAAACTACGCTAAACTTGAAGGCAGAGTTGAAGAAAAAGAAAATGACAGATTAAGGAGGCAACCGGCAAAGATGTGGGCGGCCGTGGCCGCGCAAGCGCTCACAAAGCGCCCACAAAACACAACGAGAGACACAATTGATAAAATGACAAAGAGACCAGACACACCAGTCTTCCTTAGGACACTGCCTGGTCAGGACACGAGCGTTAAGAAAATACAGGAACTTTTCACAAAAAACATAGATCCTGTGAAAGACAAAATTAGAATCAAAAAGATGAAACCAAGTAGAAACTCTGTTATTGTCGAAGTTGCCTCTGAGCAGGACAAAGACAAACTGTTGAACAACCTGTGGTGGTCAAAGGTGAACCACCGAGGAAAAGAAATCCCCTTGTTATATTATACGACGTACCCACGATTATGACAAATGATGAACTCTCAGAAACAATCAGACAGCAAAACTTTGACGGAATGAACGAGGAAGAATTTAAGAATTGTTTTAAGTTGTAATTTAAGACTGGGCCACGGGGTCGTGATGTTGTTCATCACGTCGCCGAAGTAACTGCACCAATGTGGAGAAATATAACAACAATGGGCAGATTATATGTTGGTTTTCATGCCATCAATACAGGAGATTATGTCGTGGTACCTCGTTGCCACAACTGTGGTGACTTGGACCACATCTTAAGGCTGTGCACCAGGGAGCCGGCGTGCACCAAGTGTGGGGAAAATGGTCATAGCCGCAAAGATTGCAAGGCGGCGGCAATTTGTATACCACGCAAAAATCGAGGGAAAAAGTCTTGTGGAGCCACAAGTAGGAATAGCCCGACATATAGAATGCTTGAACAGAGATTAATCTCTAGAACTGATTATGGTTGAGCCTGGCATACCGAACAGGATGCCAAAGCGAAAGTCCCCGAGCAAAAGGAGGAGGGACGCTATGAGGGCAAATAGATTCAAGGATTTTCTGAGGTCGCTCTCGGGCGCCGCTAAAATCGAAACAGAAGACAAAGCCATACAAGCTGAATTCCCAACGATGGACATAGGCATACGAACTGACGTCCCCCTCATGGCCGAAACTCTCTCCTCTGAAAGCCGGGGAACAAAGCCGATATTACACCAACAACGGCAAGGGCATCCTGTGGCTGTGGCAACTACTAAAGACGAACACACGAACTAACAACCAATTCAAGAAAACACAGTGACAAGCTCAAGCACGAGCTCTACTACACAAGGCACACCAATAGTGAGACTACCACCAGTCGATCCGGTAAGGGTGTACCCCAACTTGGAGTACACCATACAACTATCTAGATTGGAGAAGCCGGCTACCCTGACTACTGCCTTACGACATGTGGTCCGCGTAGGACATGAAGACGGCAGGAAGATAACATTCTCGGTTATGGAGGCTGTTGACAGAATCCAGCTAAAATCAGTGAATCTCCCCGCCGACTTCGGAGCTTTGCGAGACCTGCTCAAGAAAGTGTTCGAAAGACGAGGTGAGAAATTCGATCTTGACAACATTTACCAACAATCAGTACTAGCACATGGACGAATTGCGTTCGACTGGAGTAAGACCTGGCCGAATGACCGAATACATACGTACTTCCCTTAACGACAAAAATAAATATGGGACAACTTAACACTCATAACAGTAGACTCGTGATGCAGGAGCTCCGAAGGGAGGTGGAGGAGAGGAGACTAGATGTACTCTGTCTACAGGAGCCATACTCCCTGGCTGGGAAAATAGCTTTTGCTGCCGCTAGCTGGCAAATAGTCAGCAGAGGGGATGACCCGAAGGCGGCGATTATAATTACAAACAAACTTTTGAGAGTCACCACACTCTCACAGTTTATAACTAGCCACTGTAACGTCGTGGAGCTGCAATCCCCTATGGGAATCATTACTCTCATAAACATGTACTTCCAGTATGGTGATAACATAGAACAGCACATAGACCATTTAGCGAGAGTTACCACGGCGTTACGGGGAAGAAAAGTCGTGATAACGGCTGACATTAATGCTAAATCCCCCTGTGGTACAGTGGCACAAGAGATGCCAATGGTGAAAAAGTAGAGGAACTCATTATGGCATCACAACTTGTGGTAGCCAACAGGCCTGGCAATCCTCCTACCTACGCTGCAGGAGGAGGACAGGGCACAAATATTGATGTCACACTTGTAACGCCGAACACAACCAATATTATTCAAAACTGGAAAGTTACAGGAAACGCCACCACAAGCAACCACAACTTGATAACCTTCACCTTAGGAGAAAGAGAGTGCCGCTGGGCCATGGGGTGGGAGGTACAACTAAATTACAGAAGAGCTGATTGGGAACGCCTAGCAAGGGAGTGTGACATTCCTCCATTACCGGAAGGTGACATGCATCGGGACATGGACGTAGACCAGAGAGCGGAGGAACTGGTGAATGCAGTGACAAGAGCGGTGAGGGCAGCTGTACCAACTAGGAGGAGGGCCATGGCGGCCTCTCCGTCACCATGGTCTGCTGAACTAGGAGAACTGCGTCAATCTGTCAGAAGGCTGAGGAGGCACTACCAGCGCAGTGTCGTCTGGCAGGAACGACAAAGGTGGCAGTTGCTATACAGGGAGGAAAAGCGGAAGTTCCAAAAGGAACTGCGTGAAGTTAGGATGAGAAGCTGGGAAAACTTCGTGCTCAACCAGCTAGTCATGGACCCATGGGGGCTTCCCTATAAGTTGGTAAGAGAAAAATCCGCTCTCCTCTGGAGCTATCAACAGTCAGGCACGGGGACAGGATGACGGAATCTGGCAGGAGACTGCAGAGGTCCTCCTCCGGGCCCTGCTGCCTGACGACAATGCGGATGGGGAGACAGAGGGGCAGAAGCAACTGGGAAATGAAGATCAAGGAGAATACATTAATGAGACGGCTGTCTACCCCTTCTCAGAGGAGAAGGTAGCAGCCCATATAAGATCATTGCAAAGAGGAAAAGCACCTGGGCCAGACGGCATTGTGGCGGAGGTGGTGCAGTTTCTGGCGCCTCAGCTGACTGCGCCACTTACGCATCTTCACAATGAATGCCTTAGGCAAAGAAAGTTCCCAAATAAATGGAAAACAGCAAACTTAGTCATTATAAAGAAAGGACCAGACAAGGATCCCGCGGAAGTCAAATCATACAGGCCGAATTGCTTGCTGGATCTATTCGGTAAAATACTGGAGAAACTGCTAGCTGACAGATTGGCGGCACACCGAGTGTTGTGCGGGATGAGCAACAGGCAGTTCGGCTTCAGGCCGGGGCGGTCGGCATCTGATACAATCGCCCTGGCAGCTGAGGTCTGCGGCTCGACCCCGCCCAAATACGTGGTTGGCATCATGGTTGACATCAGTGGCGCCTTCGACAACCTGTGGTGGCCTTCGCTCTTCTCCTGCTTGCGGGAGAAAGAGTGTCCAGGGCTGCTATACGGTTGCCTGAGGAGCTATTGTAAGGATCGGGAGGTCTGGCTATCATCCCCTAGCGAAAGAGTTGGAAAAACAATTACCAAAGGATGTCCCCAAGGTTCCGTTTTAGGACCCCTCTTCTGGGACATCCATATGGAGCCTCTATTAGACAGATTACAACAAAGTGATGAGGTGCTAGAGGTGATAGCCTACGCGGATGACCTCCTCCTGTTGGTTGGCGGCCGTAGCCGCGAAGACATTGAACCAAAAATAGAAACAGCTATAGACAAACTCCAACAGTGGTGCCATACGATTAAAATGACGATATCGCCCAGCAAATCCACTTACCTGTTGCTAAAAGGACATCTCATCAGAAATCCGACTGTCAGAATTGACGGTTCACCAGTTCTCCGACGACGTGAGACACCCTATCTAGGAGTTATCATTGATGAGAGGTGGAGCTTCGGGAAACACATTGATACCGTTACCCAGAGAGCTCTCCAGGTATTAAATAACCTCATCTCAAGATTCCATCTCCCTCCACACCTAATTAGACTCTACCACAATAGCATCCTAACCTCAGTTGTGGGTTACGGCTCGGGAGTCTGGGCGCACAGGCTCACGAGGGTTGTGCCCGCCATGGCAGTGAGAAGGGTCCAGAGAAGCATGATATTAAGAGCTGTGGGAGCCTACAGAACATCTCCAAGGGGGGGGGGGCTATTAGTTATAATGGGGCTCTGCCCTCTGGACATAAAAATAAGAGAACAAGCGGCTTGGTATTGGGCCAAAAAGGGAAATTATGAGAAGATTGCAGACATCATGGGTATTAGGGTGGGAGATAAAAGGGAAATAAGGAAAAGAGGGGAGGAACTCTGGCAGGAGTCTTGGGAGGTAGAAGAGGCTGGACGCAGAACTTTCCAGTTCATACCTGATGTAAGGGAATGCTTGGAATTGAAATACTTTGAGCCCACAGGAGGATTGATCCATTTTCTCACTGGCCATGGACCCTGCCCGACATACTTATGTCGATTTGGGAAGAGGGCAACACCAGCGTGTGACTGTGGCGATCAGGAGGGTACACCCGAACATGTAATTTACGAATGTCCCCTCTTCAATGATGTCGCGAACCCACTACGAGACAGACTACCCAACTATGACACATATCAACTACTTAGACGAGAGGAAACTTTTCAGACCTTAAACACATTGGCTAACGAGGTATCGCGAAAAGTTCTAACTGAATACTTAAGAGGGATACACTAAATAACAAAGACAACAACGACCGAATGCGTCCAAGAGCCCTATTCCCATGCCGCCTGTGCGTGGACCGGCCGACTTTCATCTCAGTTGGAATCCGCCACGTGCAGGATTAGGGGGAGTAGGGATCAACACCACCGATTGTGACACACACCCGATATGACGTAGAATAAGTTAGTTTGTATGACTTAATTTTTAGGAAACTACGTTAGGAACTGCAGCGAATTTAACATCGAGGCCTGCCCAGTGCCAGGGGCACGCTCTTCGGGATTAGCTCGAAGAACAAGGCAGTTTAAAAGTAGGTTTATATCTTTCACTGGCACACATGTGGCGCTGCAGAATACATTAATTAGTTATAGGAATTAGATATAAACTGTAGATACTAGATATTAGATGCCCATTGATTGTTAAACATCAACTGTAGCTCACTTATTAAAACTGAAACTAGCTGCAAACTAAGTATAAATGTATAAGTGTTATGACCCACTAATGAAGTAAGGAAGTGGGTTAACTTTGTATAATTATAATGGTTTGTTAATAAAGATTTTATTTTTTAAACAAAAAACTACAGGAGTTTCTACGCCATCTCAATGGCATACATGAGAGCATCAAATTCACCATGGAGGTAGAAGAGAATGGCTGCCTTCCCTTCTTGGATATTTTGATCAAGAAAAACCCGGACGGTACGTTGGGACACTCGGTCTACAGGAAGAAGACCCACACGGACTTATATCTCAATGCTCGGAGCTGCCACCATCCAGCATAACGTAACTCAATACTGAACACCTTAGTAGAAAGAGCCAGGTCGATCTGTGACAGCGAGAGTTTGCCGCGTGAGTTAGCACATCTGCGGGAAACCTTCCGAAAGAACGGCTACACCGAGACACAAATAAGACACGCCTTGCGTGCAGACAAGAGGCGGGAGGAGAAACCAGAAGAAGACGAAGCAAAACGTGTGGCGTTTCTGCCGTTTGCTGGACCGCCAACAGCCAAGATCGCAAGAATATTAAAGAAGCACGAAGTAACGACCTCTTTCGCGCACCGAGAAAAGTCAGAGATACATTTGGCTCAAAAAAAGACCAGCTAGGGTTGCAGACGCCGGGCATTTACAGTATTGAGTGCGAATGTGGGATGGAATATATCGGTCAGACACAACGATGTATCTCCCAGCGCTGTACTGAACACATCAGGAACGTACGACAAGGACAGACTAACAAGACCACAGTGTCAGAACATACCATTATCGAGGAACACACCTTCGAATTCCAAAAAACGAAGAAGCTGTGCAACGACAACAGTTTCTGGGACTCGATCTTCAAAGAGGCAGTGGAGATACGTCTGCACAACAATTTAGTAAACAGGGATAGCGGTTTTCAGCTCAGTGCAGCGTGGAATCCCACAATTGACAAAATACGTCAGGAACGCTCCTATCTGAAGGCACCGGCGTACGCAGACACATTGGGTAGCCACCTGGTCTCGACGCCGGGCCGCGCCGTCCCCGCCCCCCCCCCCCCACCCCCACCACCACCGACGTGGTACCCCCTTCCGGAGGAACGTGATTGGCCGGCCTATAGAAACGGGAGACGGCCAAGCAGCTATATAGATATGCAGAACACAGCAAAAAAAAGTTGAGGTAGGCCCAACGTGTTAGACAGAGCCCTCACTAGAAGGATCGCGGGGTTTGTGGGCGCAAGGACAATCAACAGAATGTCCTTCGATCACAAGCCAGTGATTCCAGATGTCGATGTGGGAGAATGGGTAGCACTCCCACGGTACCAGACGTCCTACAAACATACTGACTTGGAGCAATACCGAGAAACTGTCGTCTCTGATATCGATCGCACTCCGACACATACTGCCGAAACAGTAGAACAAGCGCTACAAGATCTAACAGATACCATCTTGCAGGCTGTGGAAGAGGCTACCCCTCCACAAAATGACGGGCTGCCCCCACAAATACAGCTCCCGGAACACTTGCTAGCTCAAATTCGACATAAGAACAGAATGGCAAAAGAGTGGATGATCACCAGAAATCAGGCCACCAGGAGGCTGCTCAATCGTCTACAGAGAGAGATGAAGGTAGCGCGCAATGAGCACAGAAACCAGCAATGGAAAAACCGCCTCACAGCTCTCAAAGTAGACGATCACACGCTGTGGAAAGCAACCAAGCAATTCACAAAAAGACGCGCTAGGATGCCGCCACTGCACGGTGAGCGGGGTCTGGCCTACAGTCTTGCTGAAAAGTCCAACGCCCTCGCCGACTCCTTCGAGAAGCAGTTTCAAGCGGTAGAACCCCAGGATGAAGAACATGAAGAGGTAGTCCGTCGTCAACTGGCTGTCTTCCTCAACGCTGAGGAGGACCCAGAGGACGAACCCCCACTTTTCGCCCCCGAAGACGTGGCAAAAGTAATTAGATCCCTCCCTACAAAAAAGGCGCCAGGACACGACAGTGTCACCAACCAGCTAGTTAAAAACCTCCTGCCCTCGGCTATCGAACACCTTGCGAACGTCTTCAACGAGATTACTCGTACCCGCGAGTTCCCAGCTTTCTGGAAACACGCGGAAGCGGTCGCGATACACAAACCAGGGAAATACGCTCTATCCCCACAGCACTACAGGCCGATTAGCCTGTTGCCAACTCTCAGCAAGATCTATGAGCGCCTCCTGCTAATACCCATACAGGACCATATTACCAGAGACCAACTTCTGCCGGACTTCCATTTCGGATTCCGGCAGATCCACTCTGCCCCACAACAGATCATGAGAGTGGTTGAACCCCTCTGTGCTTCAACCACAGAGGCTACTGCGTGATAGTGCTGCTTGATGTAGCCAAAGCCTTCGACTCAGTATGGCATATAGGACTACTGTACAAGTTGTACACACAAGGGTTCCCCGGGAGCATAGTCCGGCAGATCAAAAGCTATCTCACTGATAGAACTTTCTCTGTCAAAGTAGAAACTGCCACCTCCACCAAATGGCGTATTCTTGCTGGGGTGCCACAGGGATCGGTCCTGGGGTCCGTTTTGTACAGTCTGTACACTGTGGGCACACCAACGGCCCCTCTGGTGCACACTGCACAGTACGCAGATGACACAGCCATCTACACACGAAATGCAACAAGGACCTGGTCATCCATAGGCTACTCAGGGTTTTAGATGACATAGAAACTTGGGCCTGCAGCTGGCTCATCACCATCAACTCTGAAAAGACACAGGCTGTGCTGAACACCCATAGGCTTGGACCTCCTCAACGCCCCCCCACCCCCTCCACGTTCACCTAAACGGAACCCAACTCCCCTGGTGCAGAAACGCCAAGTACCTTGGCATAACCTTGGGCTGTCGTCTTACGTGGAAACCCCACATATACGAGGTCTACAGGACAGTCTGTGCCAGAATGTCCATCCTATACCCAGTCCTCAACACGTCCAGTTCCCTTCCCTGCTCTGTATGAGTGAACGTTTATCAGGCCCTCATACGGCCAGTAATGGGGATACGCGGCGAAGCAGCACCTGGACAAACACCAGACGCTGCAGAACCGCGCCCTCAGGAGGGCACTACATCTACCCCTCGGATTCCCTACCGATGATCTGCACGCTGCAGCTGAAATCCAACTCCTGAAAGAGCGTTTCCAAGATCTGACAAAGGCCTCCTATGAAAGCACTTCCAGATCAGGAAACGTCCTCATCCACTCCCTAGGTCGGTATGACATGTCCCGCGATTAAGCACAATCGCCCAATGACGATCTTCGACGACTAAGTCGAATAGAAAATTCTTATATCCAATTCCTAATCCCCCACATTCGTGACATTACGCAGACACCCAAAAATTACAGAAATAACCATACACACAAGTACACAGTGGAGTAAAACCCGTAAGGCTACAAACTCCCCCACACACTTCCCCAAAGAGGAGAAAGTATTAGATGAGAGTGTGGCAGCATCCCGACACTTTTCCAGAAGATGATGGGAACGAAACTTATTGAAACGTTGCGACAAGACGACGCCACCACTCAGCTGATAACCCGAGAAGAATTCATCAGGTTTAGTCCACCTTTTTCTGCCGGCAGTGAGAGACTGTCAAATGTCACATTGAAAAGTGCCACGACTTACGTAGTGTTCTAATGCTGTTATTATTTTCATGGTTATATCCTTAGTTATTGGTACTAAGTGGGTCACATAGTTCAGTGTGGATATTATGTATATATTTACAAGTCATACTCTCCGAACCTTGTCCAGCTTTCTCATGCTGTATGCTTTGGATGCAGCACGTAAGTTCGCTAAGATTTTCTTGTAGTCGGCAGCAATGGTGTGCTTTACGTCCACCTATACTCGATGCCTAACGTTTGTATGTGGGGGACCAGTTTTATTTCTCCGGTGTTTTTCTTGGGAATCCGGCGTTCTACGTTCCTTACACTTAATTTTATCTTTCTCAGCTTTGCACTTGACGCCAGTTCGTATCTGCATATAATTTGTAGTACAATCTCTTTGTCATTTTCGTTTGTTGCCACAAGACCTACATCGCCGGCGTATGCCTTGCAAACAGTGTTTTGGTCGTGTATGTGTAGTCCTTGAAACGTTTACTGCTCCACCTTGGTAGCTGCGCAGTCAGCGCGGGGGATTGCTATGAGAAGGGGCCCCTAGTTTGATTTCCGACCTGCTCGGAGATTTTCTCCGCTCGCCGACTGGGTATTGTGATGTCCTTACAATTGCAGCGGCATAATTGACATTACTGTTGAGATGGGTGCATTGGCACGATCCAAAAACCAACAAATAAAAAAAAAACTACTTTTTCTGTAGAGTGACGAGCAGAGGTGACAAGGCCAACGACATTAGGTAACCCTGGCTCACTGAACTATTGAACTCTGAACTCTTCGATAATTGACCGTGGATTCTTGATGATCCGTTCTTTAGTATTCTGTGTATCATGTTGACAAACTGTAGTGTGAACCCCTTCGCCCTCATTGTCTCCAAAACGTACTGATGGTTGAGCATGTCAAGAGACTTTTCAAAATCTAGAGACATTAGTGCACATCTGAGTTCAAGAATTTGTGGTGTAGCTATAACGTCTCTATAATCACACATGTGTGGAGGATTTATCTGTCCTTGCCAATATTAGTTTGATAGGCTCCGGTGATCTCATGTATTATCCTCTTGAACCTTTGTGCAAGGATTCGGGCTATTATTTTGTATAGGTTGTTACGCAATGTAATGGGTCGTATATTTCCGAGAGACACACTTCGAGGGTTTTTAGGTGTAAGCACAGCCGTTCTTTTCGCGATATCTTTTGGGATTCCGAAGTCGGGAGCCATACGTTCGTTATATACTTAAAATAATTTAGATGCCACTTGCGCCTGGAATGTCTGCTAAAACTCTGCAGGTATGCCATTCGAACCATGCGATTTATTTTTCGGACTAAGCGCTATTGCAGCGTAAATATCATCTTCATCAATATCATCTGTAAGACTGTGAGCTGGCCGTTGTGGCCGAGCGGTTCTAGGCGCCTCAGTCCGGAACCGCGCTGCTGCTACGGTCGGAGGTTCGAATCCTGCCTCGGTCATGGATGTGTGTGATGTCCTTAGGTTAATTAGGTTTAAGTAGTTCTAAGTCTAGGGGACTGATGACCTCAGATGTTAAGTCCCACAGTGCTTAGAGCCATTTGAGCCATTTTTTGTAAGACTATGAAATGCTGTAATACTAAGTTTCCCTTGACGTTATCGTAACAGTTCTGCCCGTGCTCTGTTATCAACAGCCCTACGGAACATAAGTTGGGGAAAATGACTGCATATTCTTTGTTTACTTTTCTGTTGGGTGGTTAAAACGGTTACATCATTCATTTTAACTTCTGTAAAAATTTCGCTTGTTCCCTCTTATTTTCGCGGGCAATATGAAAAACTGATAATTCTTCACGAAAATACAGTATCCTGCCTTCTCGTTCGAACTTTGTGTCCTTCTAGTTGTTTGCACTTCAGAGCCTAATTTTTGATTTTATTATCTTGATCTGAATATAGTTCCCGACTGTTGATGGATCTAGTTTATGGAGATCCCCGCAGACACTGGTAATAAAATTCAACCGTTTTCTTACACCAAAAACATTTTTTGGCGCGAATAATTCATTAACATTTTTGTTATTTTTGGTTTCACATTCTGAAACCACCATGTCAAATTAGGGCCATAAAAAGTAAACTTCCTCTCACAGTTCTCCACTGTGTTGCGTAGACCCTGTCTAGACGGCTGGCTAAGGTGTTCATAATAAAAGTAAAGCCAGGTGCATAGCCGAGTTTAAGCTCCCAAGTGTCGGATAGTATAAACTCTTTCACTGTGTATACTAACTCTACGGATGTGTGAAAACGGGGAACTAGATCTTTGGGATTTAGAACACGGTTCAAGTCTTCCACAAATATGTCACTGTAATGGGGCACACATACTGAGGGAGGGGGGCATTCCACATTTGAAAAACTCTGCTCTGTTGCCTCGATTGCTGCTTCCTGACGGTACGTATATATTGATGACCCTCGTATTACAAAATGTGTAAGCAATACCTCTACCATTAAGGAGAGTTTCAACGTCATTAAAGACAACTCCTTTTTTCGGTAGTACCGCTGTCCCAGTTCACTTCCACATCCAGAGTTAAAAATATCATTATATGGTAATTATGTCATTTAATTCGCTGTCTTTTACTTCTTAAAGTAACGCCATGTCGATATCAGCTGCATATAAAAATCTTTCGTGCTCATCAACTTCAGTGAACTTCGAATAATGTTAATATTCAAGGTTTCAGTTCAGTGGGCTTGAAGAGGCTTCACAATTTTTGAGCACTGTTGATTTAAAAGCTCCCATCGCTGTAAGCCAGTTTTAATATGTTAAGTCAGTTTTAATATGTATATGACACTTAACCGCATCCCACTATCTGATGCGCTATAGTCACGCTTTCACTTACTAACATATCCATTGTAGAGTCAGTCTTTGCCTCGTCAGTAGATGCCGGTATGTGGTTCATTTCTTCGTCCTCGATTCGTTCGTCTGCCCAGCTCCCTTGAGTGGAAGTATTGTTACCATTTCGCCCTAAGTCACGAGGGGTCTGTTCTGCGTTGTGGTAATTGGCTAAACTTACAATTAAGCTCAATTTAGCAGGGCTGGAGTCACTTTTGCCGGCTGATACTGTTGGATTTTGGATAGAGGTCCCCACAGACTCTACACTGATTTTATAAGTTACTTGTTACCCTCTGCAAGCATTAGCAATTTGTTCAGCGGCTTGATGCGCAAGCCTCAGCTTCTTCTGTTTTCTAGAGGAACGGCTTTCCGTTGGAGTTCCCGAAGTGTCAGCTACAGTTCCATGGTCCTGATCAGAAATGGTATCACCAGATGCTTCTTCAGAAAGTTTAGTTATTTGAGATACTGGTGATAGGGGCTTTTGCCACAGGTTCTGTCAGTTGTGATTTGGTCAAGGACGAGCCCACTATGTCTGTGGTCTCTATTTGCATATCATTATCATTAAGTTTGCAAATTCGTGAGTGTTGCTGTAATCGGGATTGGTGGTTCCTGTGCAGTGACAGCCGCTAAATCACTGTTTTCTGAGACTTTGGCGACTGCAGCATTCGTCACATGATCTGTCGGTTGCGGTTTGGTCAAGAACACCCCTGCAATATCTGTGATCTCCATCGGAATGACTCTTTCACTAACATTGTTATTCGAGATAGTTTCAGGAATCGGAGTGGGCGGTTTTATGTCCAGTGGCATCCGCTGCGTACGTTAGCGGTATAGTTGTCGTAGTCACAGGTCTTACTGCTTCACTGGCCAGCAGCTAACAAGGCAACCGTACTTAATAACCCTCACCGATTTGATTCATACTGATAGGGGTGTGTAGATCATGGCTACGACTTCAACAAATGTACACTACTGGCCATTAAAATTGTTACACCAAGAAGAAATGCAGACGATAAACGGGTATTCATTGGACAAACATATTATACTAGAACTGACATGTGATTACATTTTCACGCAATTTGGGTGCATAGATCCCGAGAAATCAGTACCCAGAACAACTACCTCTGGCCGTAATAACGGCCTTGATACGCCTGGGCATTGAGTCAAACAGAGCTTGGATGGCGTGCACAGGTACAGCTGCCCATGCAGCTTCAACACGATACCACAGTTCATCAAGAGTAGAAGTGACTCGCGGATTGTGGCGATCCAGTTGCTCGGCCACCATTGACCAGACGTTTTCAGTTGGTGAGAGATCTGGAGAATGTGCAGGCCAGGGCTGCAGTCGAACATTTTCTGTATCCAGAAAGGCCCGTACAGGACCAGCTACATGCGGTCGTGCATTATCCTGCTAAAATGTAGGGTTTCGCAGGGATCGAATGACGGGTAGAGCCACGGGTCGTAACATATCTGAAATGTAATGTCCACTGTTCGAAGTGCCGTCAGTGCGAACAAGAGGTGACCGAGACGTGTAACCAGTGGCACCCTATACCATCACGCCGGGTGATACGCCAGTATGGCGATGACGAATACACGCTTCCCATGTGCGTTCACCGCGATGTCGCCAAACAAGGATGCGACCATCATGATGCTGTAAACAGAAGATGGATTCATCCGAAAAAATGACGTTTTGCCATTCGTCCACCCAGGTTCGTTGTTGAGTACACTATCACAGGCGATCCTGTCTGTGATGCAGCGTCAAGGGTAACCGCAGCCATGGTCTCCGTGCTGATAGTCCATGCTGCTGCAAACGGCGTCGAACTGTTCTTGCAGGTGGTTGTTGTCTTGCAAACGTCCCCATCTGTTGACTCTGGGATCGAGACGTGGCTGCACGATCCTTTACAGCCATACAGATAAGATGCCTGTCATCTCGACTGCTAGTGATACGAGGCCGTTGGGATCCAGCACGGCGTTCCGTATTACCCTCCTGAACCCACCGATTCCATACACTGCTGACAGTCATTGGATCTCCACCATCGCGAGCAGCAATGTCGCGATACGATAAACTGCAATCGCGATAGACTACAGTTCGACCTGTATCAAAGTCGAAAACGTGATGGTACCCATTTCTCCTCCTTACACGAGGCATCACAACAACGTTTCACCAGGCAACGCTGGTCAACTGCTGTTTGTGTATGACAAATCGGTTGGAAACTTTCCGCATGTCAGTACGTTGTAGGTGTCGCCACCGGCGCCAACCTTGTGTGAATTCTCTGAAAAGCTAATCATTTGCATATCGCAGCGTCTTCTTCCTGTTGGTTAAATTTCGCGACTGTAGCACGTCATCTTCGTGGTGTAGTAGTTTTAATGGCCAGTAGTGTAAAAAGGAAGATGCATTTCTCAGGTACAACCGTTTCCGAGAAAATCGAATTTGACAGTTTTAGGCATGCATATGTAGTAAAGTATGGTCGCGATGAGCCGAGGAGTGTGTAGCCAGTGCCGGCACGTTAGCTTAGCTTGTTAGATCACAGGGCTGGATGCCCTCTGTAACAAAAAAAAAAAAAATGAGTAAAGGAGTCAACGATGTACTTGAACGCGTTTCAAGAGACGTCCGCCGAGAAAAAATGCACTTGGTTTCATAAAATGGAGGACTCTGGATCGAATCTCGTTCCCGCTATTGCTTTTTTTCTTAGTTACCACGTAATTGTAATAACAGGTTAATTATGACTGTGCAAATTATCAGTATCTAAGGAAGTATTTATCGTTAACACAATCTTCACCTTGAAAATTCAGGTTTTTCTCTAAAATTTTGGAAGTAGTTTATTATTTTAACATTATTCGTGCTGATATGTTTCAACTCATCATGAGTCCATTTTCCCGGTGTAGGTACAGGTACGGCACGACTCACCGTATGAACCCATTTTCCCGATAATCCTGCAGTTAGTTTAGACCGACCAGAAACAGTTGCATATGCACAAACAACTTCCGGTTGGTAGGGGAGAAAGGGAACAGCATTTACAAACGCGAAGAATACTTCATTCGCATGTTAGCTCCCAAGGTAGTTACATGTCAACGCCCCAAGATGTCTGATTTTACGAGTAAATATACTGATGTGCCTGGAACTTTGACAGCTAGATAACGTAAACCTGATGGTGAAGTCGAATCGTTTTACAGTAGCGTTTCAATACTACATTTAAAAACGGTATTTGTGTACAGTGAACAGCTTCTTCTCCAAAACAATCTTACCTCTTCGAAACCTTCTGCAGTAATAACACAAGAACACATGGAAACAGGAGAAGAAATATTTCTCCGAATTTTCGAAATGCTAGCGGAAAAACAATTCGTGGTGCAAGACGAACTAACTGCCCATCGATGAGAAGGGTGTGTTTGAAGAAACTGAAGACGTCGCTTCATCTTCATCAGACTATTACGAGGTCGAAGAGAAGCAGTCGAAAATGGGCAGCTATTACGTTCCGCAGTATTACAAGGTTAGTGTTGTCAATGTAGCGAGAGAGCACCCAGGATGGATATTGGCCTGTCTTCATAGAAGGGGAGCTTCACGCCTCAAAAGCGTGAAAGGTTTGAAAAGATGGGAAGAACATATAGAGCAAGGTGGAACAAGACTTGAACAACAGCTCACTTATTTGTTACATAGTTTAACTCTTAATTTCTTTGCGTGTTTTTGGGTACTTGCATAGTTTAATTCATAAATTTCGGGCATATTATAGTATTTGAGAGTTGTAGCATCGCGTTTTAGTACCTGAATAGTGTAAAATCGCGTAGTCTCCTTCTGCCGCCGAGCAGTGTGTCAGCAGTGCGCAAGTAGCAGCATTACTGCATTTACTAGGCAATCTTGTATTTTAATAACCGTTTAAATTTTGTGTCGATTTGTTTGCGCTCTCTGTAGATTAGTTCAGACGTTCTTCGCACAACAGTGTTTAGCATTGGTAGGGACTGCGACTACTGTGTTCGGATGTGGGCTGAGTTGGCATCCCTTCGCTCCCAGCTTCAGGCAGTGTTGGCTTCGGTCACACAGCTTGAGGCTGTTGCCAATGGGCATCACTGTGGGGGTCCGGACGGGGGTTTGTCTGGGACGGCCAGCTCGTCCCACGCATCCCCCGATCAGACTACGGCTGTGGCTGCCCGAGATACTGCCCACATTGAGGGTGACCCCTCACAAGTGGTAGAGTCGGAGGTCGTCTCGAGATGTGGCAGGGGGCGAAAGACATTCCGGAGGGCTGAACGGAAGGCCTCTCCAGTATGTCTGACGAACCGGTTTCAGGCTCTGTCTCCAGCTGATACTGATCTTCGGCCGACATGGCTGCTTGTTTTGTTCCAGAGGTTGCCCCTCAGTCTGCAAGATCCGGGCGGTTGCAGAGGGTGGGCTTACTGGTAGTTGGGTGCTCCGACGTCAGGCGCGTAATGGGACCCCTTAGGAATATGGCTGCAAGGGAGGGGAAGAAAACCAATGTGTACTCCGTGTGCATACCGGGGGTAGTCATTCCAGATGTGGAAAGGGTCCCTCCGGATGCCATGAAGGGTACAGGGTGCACCCATCTGCAGATGGTCGCTCATGTCGGCACCAATGATGTGTGTCGCTATGGATTGGAGGAAATCCTCTCTGGCTTCCGGCGGCTATCTTATTTGGTGAAGACTGCCAGTCTCGCTAGCGGGATGAAAGCAGAGCTCATCATCTGCAACATTGTCGACAGGACTGACTGCGGACCTTTGGCACAGAGCCGAGTGGAGGGTCTGCATCAGAGGCTGAGACAGTTCTGCGACCGTGTGGGCTGCAGATTCCTCGACTTGCCCCATAGGGTGGTGGAGTTCGGGGTTCCGCTGGATAGGTCAGGAGTCCACTACACACAGCAGGCGGCTACACGGGCAGCAGGGCTGGCTCTGAGCACCATGGGACTCAACTGCTGTGGTTATCAGTCCCCTAGAACTTAGAACTACTTAAACCTAACTAATCTAAGGACATCACACACATCCATGCCCGAGGCAGGATTCGAACCTGCGACCGTAGCAGTCGCACGGTTCCGGACTGCGCGCCTAGAACCGCGAGACCACCGGGCAGCAGGGGTTGTGTGGCGTGGACTGGGCGGTTTTTTAGGTTAGATGGTCTCGGGCAAGTACAGAAAGGGCAACAGCCTCAAAGGGTGCGGGTCAAAGTCAGGACATGCGGGGACAAGCAGCAATCGGTATTGTAATTGTAAACTGTCGAAGCTGCGTTGGGAAAGTACTGGAACTTCAAGCGCTGATAGAAAGGACCGAAGCTGAAATCTTTATGGGTGCGGAAAGCTGGCTGAAGCCAGAGATAAATACTGCCGAAAATTTTACAAAGGCACAGACGGTGTTTAGAAAGGATAGATTGCATGCAACCGGTGGTGGGGTGTTTGTCGCTGTTAATAGTAGTTTATCCTGTAGTGAAATAGAAGTGGATAGTTCCTGTGAATTATTATGGGTGGAGGTTATACTCAACAACCGAGCTAGGTTAATAATTCGCTCCTTTTCCCGACCTCCCGACTCAGAAGCATTAGTGGCAGAACAACTGAGAGAAAATCTGGAATACATTTCACATAAATTTCCTCAGCATGCTATAGTCTTAGGTGGAGATTTCAATTTACCAGATACAGACTGGGACACTCAGGTGTTTAGGACGGGTAGCATCGAGTGACATTATACTGAGTGCACTATCCGAAAATTACCTCGAGCAATTAAACAGAGAACCGACTCGTGGAGATAACATCTTGGACCTACTGATAACAAACAGACCCGAACTTTTCGACTCCGTAAGCGCAGAACAGGGAATCAGTGATCATAAGGCCGTTGCAGCATCCCTGAATATGGAAGTAAATAGGAATATAAAAAAGGGAGGAAGGTTTATCTGTTTAGCAAGAGTAATAGGAGGCAGATTTCAGACTACCTAACAGTTCAAAACGAACATTTCTGTCCCGACACTGACAATGTTGAGTGTTTATGGAAAAAGTTCAAGGCAATCGTAAAATGCGTTTTAGACAGGTAAGTGCCGAGTAAAACTGTGAGGGACGGGAAAAACCCACCGTGGTTCAACGACAAAGTTAGAAAACTACTGCGAAAGCAGAGAGAGCTTCACTGCAAGTTTAAACGCAACCAAAACCTCTCAGACAAACAGAAGCTAAACGATGTCAAAGTTAGCATAAGGAGGGCTATGCTTGGAGCGTTCAGTGAATTCGAAAGTAAAATTCTATGTACCGACTTGACAGAAAATCCTAGAAGGTTCTGGTCTTACGTTAAATCAGTAAGTGGATCGAAACAGCATATCCAGACACTCTGGGATGATGATGGCATTGAAACAGAGGATGACACGCGTAAAGATGAAATACTAAACACCTTTTTCCAAAGCTGTTTCACAGAGGAAGAACGCACTGCAGTTCCTTCTCTAAATCCTCGCGCGAACGAAAAACTGTCTGACATCGAAATAAGTGTCCAACGAATAGAAAAGCAACTGAAATCACTCAACAGAAGAAAGTCCACTGGACCTGACGGGATACCAATTCTATTCTACACAGAGTACGCGAAAGAACTTGCCCCCCTTCTAACAGCCGTGTACCGCAAGTCTCTAGAGGAACGGAAGGCTCCAAATGATTGGAAAAGAGCACAGGTAGTCCCAGTTTTCAAGAAGGGTCGTTGAGCAGATGCGCAAAACGATAGACCTATATCTCTGACATCGATCTGTTGTAGAATTTTAGAACATGTTTTTTGCTCGCGTATCATGTCATTTCTGGAAACCCAGAATCTACTCTGTAGGAATCAACATGGATTCCCGAAACAGCGATCGTGTGAGACCCAACTCGCTTTATTTGTTCATGAGACCCAGAAAATATTAGATACAGACTCCCAGGTAGATGCCATTTTCCTTGACTTCCGGAAGGCGTTCGATACAGTTCCGCACTGTCGCCTGATTAAAAAAAAGTAAGAGCCTACGGAATATCACACCAGCTGTGTGGCTGGATTGAAGAGTTTTTAGCAAACAAGTACTCCATACGTGCCACAAATGTAGGTACAATAATGTCAATAAAAAGATTATACCGATCTGATTCAAAATGGTCGTGTAGCCTTTTTTATTTCCAATGTCCTCACAAAAATATATTGTTTTCCTATTTCTCAGGATAAACGTTATGCAAATATTAAATGAATCATTAAATACTGGTAACCTGAATAGTCATCATAAATTTGCTGTCAGAGATAAGTGGGAATAAAAACAAAGGACCAGCAGCGAGATTCGATCCAGATACCTTGCGCTTCTGAAGCTAAGCATTTGATCACTTGGCTACGGACTCTTGCCTGTTAGCGACCACACAATAATATATATATGCAGGCCTAAGACTATCAGACTCGGTTTTCTTGAAAACGGTTGAGAGTTGCGCCTTCCTCTTTACGTAAGTTGAAGTCCTAGTCATGCTCTACATACCCTATCAGTATGAATCCAATTGGTGGTGACACGCACATGCGGCTCCCTTGTAAATCACCCACCTCTGTATACACTGGGCATGCACGTGGCTTATTCCACTGCCCAGCTCAGGTTTGGGTTGTCCGTCATAGACGAAAATGGCTCTGTATCTGTACACGTTAATGTAGGACGAATTGTGTCGTTGCAAATCAACTTTTAACTGTCTCACGCCGTTCAAAACAGGGAACTTTTGAACACTGTACTCATAACTCGAGACTTCTGCATTAATATATTCAGCAGGCATTTCAAACAGCACCTCTAATATTCTGACAGTTCTAACACCGAATCCGGCATGTGAAACACTAAAAGCTTAAACTCCGCCCGAGCTGGCCTTGTAGGCCCAACGGTACCGACCGGGCGCCGTGTCATCCTCAGCCCACAGGCGTCACCGGATGCGAATATCGAGGGGCATGTGGTCAGCACACCGCTCTCCCGACCGCATGACAGTTTTCGAGCCCGGATATACTTCTCAATCAAGTAGCTCCTCAGTTTGCCTCACAAAGGCTGAGTTCACCCCGCTTGACAACAGCGCTCGACAGACCGGATGGTCACCGATCCAAGTGCTAGCCCAGCCCGACAGCGCTTAAATTCGGTGATCTGACGGGAACCGGTGTTACCACTGCGGCAAGGCCGTTGGTATATGAAACACTAACGCCACCAATATTGCCATCATAATGTTTAAATGTTAGACCATGAGCACACGCCTTTACTACTTTGTCACAAATTTATGACTTCTTCAGTTCAACAAAACAACCAGCGTTCATAATCGCCAAATGAATTCAAATAATATCGTTAAAACTCAGTTTCGGTTCTTCTTCTAAGAGCTTTTCAACCTTAAAAGAAGTTGGTCTAACATAATTTCCATCGAAAGTGAACTTCAAAGTATATCTTTTCACTTGGGTGAGACATCACGGAATTTCTGCTACTTAGACGGTTCCAAATACTAACAGCTGTAAGCTGTAAAGCGCACAAACTCATCGGAGGGCGAGGAGGTCGGCCGCAGCACACCGCAGACAACCACTCACCATCGTTGCCGCCGACAAACTGTCAACACTTTGGTTATCAGTGCACTGCTCCTGGACCGACCCAAATCTCAATATGTCATACTGTCCGTATCTGCTATGCTCGAATTTTGTGATACCCTCACAGGGACATTTATACTAATAATTTACACAATGTGTATACAGTATGTCTTTATATTACGTAATTGTGTCATTCAGACACGCATGCATGTCTAAAGGACATCGTAACGTAATATCAAATACTGTATGAATACAAACTTTGTGTAAACCATTAATGCTTACGCCCTAGACAGGAACGTGCTGAGTAAAGTTGTGAAGGATGAGAGAGACCTGCCGTGGTTCTACAGCGTTTCAGGAAGCTACTACGATTGCAAAGAGAGCTGCAGGGCAATTTTAAAGGTAGCCATAGACTCACAGACAAACAAAATCTCAACGAAGCGAAAAGCAGCGTAATCAAAGCCAAGCATGAAGCGTTCAACGAATTCGAAAGTAAAATTCTGTCTAACGACTTGACAAATAATCCTAAGGAGCATTGGTCCAGTGTTAAATTGGTAAACGGATAGAAGCCAATTGTCCGACGCTCTGACAACAATCTCCTCTGTAGGAACCAACACGGGTTCCGGAAACAATGATCGTGTGAAATACAGATCGCTCTGTACATTCACGAGACTTGGAGAGCAGTAGATATCGGTCGCCGGGACAAAAACACACTGGAGTACTATAATCCGCGAAAAGTTTCATGCTCTTCCGACGTTCCTCTCTAGCCTAGTTATATACAGGGCGTTTCAAAGACAGTACATTAAACGCCCAAGGATGACAGATTACGTCATGGGGAACAAATTGTGTTGAAGGAAAGTTGTTCGCTAATGCTTACCGGCGACACTAGGCGATCTTCTGTACTGGTTACGCATCTGAGAGGCAGCATGGTATAGGCACTGTGCGCCGCATGTATGGCTTGTGTGTTGCCCATAATCAGGTCATTTGCTCCGTCCGAAGGAGAGTAGACCTAGTAAAATTAAAGAACCTCATTCGCTTTTGAAATATCTTTTCCCGCTTAGGGACACTCGTTCTGGAGGTTTTTCTGTTGAATGTAGCTCTATCAGTTTACTGGGGAAGGTAGTATGATGCACATCTTATTAGTAGACCTGCTAATTCGGTGAAATCTCGTGGTCGCAGGGTCGGCGAGTAGTAACGGGTGCTCACCGACACCGGAAAGCGTCTGTAACAAAAGTTGTTCCTCATGACGTGATCTATCACTCCCATACGTTTAATGCAGAGATATTGAAACACACTGTATTTTGTGAAAAGTTGTGGTCCCTCAGCACTCCCTTCGACCAAGCCCGAAGCTATTTTTACGTCTGAAGATCTCTCTCCGTTTAGAATTACGTGTTGTGTTCTGTCTGCTACAAAATCTTCAGTCCAGTCATACGAATGGTCTCATCTTAAGTACGTTCTTCCGGTGTTTTTACAGAGAGTAAATTCACTGGGTAAGCAGGAAGAAAAAGAAGAAAAAGAAAAGGATGATTATGATGACGGGCGGTGGCGGTGAACGGAACAGGTATCGTGGATCCACGAACGTCAACTGCTGAAGAGAGAAACGAAGTTGTTGCTTAAATGCGCGACGCTACATCCACCGCACACGGCATTACATCAGTAATAGCCAATTACATAAGCAAGAAGCAAAACTGTTATTACAATAAAAATACGCAGAATAGTTATACAACAATTAATAACAAATGCAGAAATGGATACATTGCAGTACATAAAGTAGCTGCAGTAAAAATCATTTCGTCAAAATGTGATAAAAATATGTGCAACAGAGATAACCAACGATAATCTGCGACAAGAATATAGATTGTCATCTGCGAGGATTTACAGAAAATTTGTAAATCATATCACGGCAAAGTTATAGCTTGAGTGACGCCTGTGGTTCCCATGGAGACGGCGTGGAAGAATCGATATGCGCCAGCCAGCGGAGGATGCTTCCAGAGCTCCGGCAGCGACTGGAGTTAAAATGTTCTGGTATGCAGGCAAGCATGAAGAGGTGCATGTCAGATATTACAGACTGCTCGTAGATTGTGGTGCCAACAAAAAATAAAAGTGTCGCCGGTGTCTATCATATAGGTGGCGTAGAAGTATCGATAGGCACGTTTCAAAGGAAGACGAAATCAAACCCGTGACAGTCACTAGCTGTTAAGGAGTATTGCCATGCAGGTAAGTAAGTGTAACAAACTTATCAACAAGTCAAATAACAGTACACTATATACATATTTTACTTGAAAGGAAGCACTGTGACAAGAAACTGCCATAAGATGTAGTGGCTGGTATAAATAAAGAATATAAGCAGTCAAAGCTGTAAAATATACCGTGAAATAGTCGTTTACAGTTGCATAACAACATAACAGTCAAAATCATGACTACAGAAGAAGTAACAGAGTTCACTGATTTACTTGAAAGTACTCTTTCTTTGGTTGGTTGGTTGTTTTGGGGAAGACCAGACAGCGAGGTCATCGGTCTCATCGGATTAGGGAAGGACAGGGAAGGAAGTCGGCCGTGCCCCTTTGAAAGGAACCATCCCGTCATTTGCCTGGAGAGATTTAGGGAAATCACGGAAAACCTAAATCAGGATGGCCGGACGCGGGATTGAACCGTCGTCCTCCCGAATGCGAGTCCAGTGTCGAACCACTGCGCCACCTCGCTCGGTATACTCTTTCTTTCAACTACTTTTCATTCGGTGGTAAAATTGATCTTCATAAGGACGAATTAGCAATGGGTAGTTCACTAGCAGGTATAATAGCTGACATTTTTATGAGTATTGCACAATTAAAAGTTTTTTTTAAAATAATCCTCAAATCAAGAGTAACATTCTATGTCATGAAAGTTGCTTGGATGATACCTTGTTGCCGGATAAAGGATCCAGAAACCAGCTGGATTTACTTACCAACATTTTACATGATTTTCATTCCCAATCTTGTTTCTACAGTAGAATACAATAAATGGAGAATCATAAACATTTTAGATCACAACATCTCAAATTGCAACAGCAAATATTGTTTGATCATTTACAGGAAACCGACCCGGACTGATGTCATTATTAATGCAGCTTTCTTTCATTCCCTCATTTCTTTAAATACAAAAAGACCTTTTTTAAAAAGTTTTTAAGCGGACCCAAACAACTTTGGGCACTTACAAACACATTTTGCGTATATCCTCTAACATAGTAAATGTCCTTGGATCCATGGTTTTCTGTGTGTACTCCAAGGCATGGCCACTTTCCATTGTAATTTACAGTAAATGCTGATCTCTTGTATTCCCCAGTCATATCCACATTTTTCCATGTAATGTGTTTAAAATAATTTATATTCCTTACTTGCGCATATTTAGTGGTTTATTCTTTTACCAATAGCAGTTTGTATTCTACCTTCAGGGCAAATGATTTCGCTAAATGTCCGCCCCCGCTAGAGTGGTCAGCGCGACAGGCTGTCAATCCAAAGGGCCCGGCTACGATTCCCGGCTGGGTCGGAGATTTTTTCCGCTCATGGACTGGGTGTTGCGTTGTCCTAATCATCATCATTTCATCCCCATCGACGCGCAAGTGACCGAAGTGGCGTCAAATCGAAAGACTTGCACCCGGCGAACGGTCTACCCGACGGGAGGCCCGAGTCACACGACATCTACATTTTATTTCGGTAAATATTCCAGTTTGCATTTTTTTTTTAAGTTTTACATCGCCCATTTCTAGTTTTCTTTCTCATATGCATAATGCATTAACTGCACTTAAAAGAGTTATTTTGTAACAGAAGATGTTCTAAGTCTGCTTCATGCCTTTTTTTCTTTTTCCTAAGAAAAAATGGTTCAAATGGCTCTGAGCACTGTGGGACTTAACTTCTCAGGTCATCAGTCCCCTAGAACTTAGAACTACTTAAACATAACTAACCTAAGGACATCACACACATCCATGCCCGAGGCAGGATTCGAACCTGCGACCGTAGCGGTCGCGCGGTTCCAAACCGTAGCGCCTAGAACCGCTCGGCCACTACGGCCGGCTTTTTCCTAAGACCCGAAGATTAATTATAATCACAGGAACCACTCCGGCTATATCTATATTTGACGGTAATGTCGAGATAAATTTCCTATATTTGGAGAGATATGTTTCTCAATTCTTAATACAACACTTATGTATAATATTTATTTTGTTCTTGTTGGAGTCTGTGTTAACTATTTCCATATAGCTAACAGGTAATTAATTTACACTATAGACACACAGAACATAGTTAAAGATCGTTTCTCGGTCTTGACTGTCTGTGTAGTGTTGCTATATATTTATTTATTTGCTGTTTTCTTTTAAGCTGTTATCTAGATATAACAACAGGCCAAATGTTGCGCATGAATTGGCGTGAATATAGCACATAACATTTTAACATAATTTCATATGTGTTAGTATAACTAAACATTATGGCGTTTGAGGGAAAAAACCTACATTAAATATTTACATAAAGAAAAATAATAATTTTAAAAAAGAAAACAGTGTACATACTTCATTTGGCCATCTGGCACATAGATATATGTTCATCTGGAATCCAGGCAGCACATGCTATTGGTCTGTTATACGATGCTGCACTACTGGATCACAAATCCAGTAATTTATAATTCTGATATACATTGCAATACAGTACTACGCTACACAGCACTACACTGCACTACTGTACTAGGTATCAAAACAGATTTGTCATCATTTGTCTGAACTGTTAGCCCCTGGCTCACTGAGGTACATCTCAGGAGTCACAGGTGCTGTGCTGCTTTACCACTCAAGGTGTAGAGATTCGGAACTGACTGTCAGAGTCTCAGGAAATTCTTCCTGGTCCTCCCCGTAGCTTATCTCCTCACTGCTTCCGGAAAGTTGTTGCAGGTGGATGTTTTGCCATGGTGCGTCTAATTGTCGTGATGTATCGCTTCTTCTTGCTTTTGTCTCACTCATGTGAGCTTGCAATTCATAACCTGATATTTTAGCTGTCAGTGACTTGAGCTTATGACGCAGTTCCTCATTCCTTGTTGTGTTATAGACTGTGGTATTACCAAGGACGTTCCTATCCTGGTAGGCAACATCCTGTCTAATAGTGCATTCCCAGATGATGTGGACCGGGTTGCTAATGGCTCCACATTTACAAGTGTCTGTGATGCGTTATCGTAAAGAAATAGCTCTGATATGGACCCTGTCCGGACAGGTAGCGTATAGCTCCCTTGGTCGGAAGAAACTATGACTTTTTTATCTTTATTTTGTGTTAGGAAGGAACTGGTAAGTTCTCCTTTCTTTTTATGTCCTGTCCCAGATTTCTTGCCATTCTCTATCAACACAAGCCTTTATTTCCATATTCGATGTGATTCTTGGGCCCAACATCTCCTTTACCTTAACATATTCGCTCTTTTTGAACCAATATTGTGCACCTCTTTTTCTTACTGCTACGTCTAGAGGTAACAAGCCAAGTATCACCAGCAGCGCTCTGTCGGTGTTGTGTTATGGGTGCCTGTGAGATGCAGGTGTACACTTCTATGCACTCGCAGTCCACCCAGTGTAGTCCTAAACTTTCTGGCTCTATGAGCACAAACGCTCGACATGTAGCCCACAGCAGCAATTAAAATTGCGTTGGGGTACGTTCCCTTTACACTTAATGCCCTCCTGACAGACGATTTATACATGTGCTTGAAAGTTTTCTTTTCGTCAATGTTTATAGCAAGATACCAATATAATTCCTTTGTACGTGGACGTAGATCTTTTCACAGGTCACTTATTTTGATTGTGGGGTTTCTCGATATCTATAATGTTCCTTTCAGTAACACATAAACTGCTTTGTGTGCTTCTATCCTTAGTTTGTTTTCTATACACCAGCACACCAGTTACTTAGTCTTTCGAGAACTATCCTACTGTTTTTCTCTAATTTAGCCATTTTGCTAGCAAATATATAATTAGCTGATCATCTGCGTAGGCGATGCAGGCTATAGTGTTTGTTGTACTCTGAAGCTCGTTTAGTAATTGCTCTATGCCAATATCCCAGAGCTCTGGACCACAAACAGAGGCCTGTGGGCAGTCTTTGGTGATGTTCGTCACAATTTTCTTTGGGGGACATTCTAACTGCAACTGCCTGCCTGTGCAATACTCTCGTAGGCTGTTATGTAGAGACCTGGGAAAGTCCATCTGTTCAGTGTTTTGAACAGGGCCAGCCACCATAATTTATCAAAAGCCCCAGCAATATCAGTCATTATGCCCATAAAGTACTTGATGTCTGAGGAGTTCACACTGTCCACTGTGTGATTCATCGCATCCTCTGTGGATTTCCCTTTCCTGAAACCGTACTGCAGGAGACTCATGGCTACTACCTGTCTGTGGTCCCTTATGCGACGGTACATAAGCTTTTCCTGTACTATGGCTATAGTATTTACCAATCAAATCGATCTGTAAAATTTCAGTTTTCTTGGGTCTTTATCTTCCTCTTTTTTTCAGTATGACTATATTATAGATTTTCCAGATTCTGGACACCTGTCCTTGCAAAAGGCTTTGGTCCACTAACCGATACAACACGTTTGTCATAATTCTATCAGATTCTGGTGCTTTTTTTCCTTTAACTTCATTATTGCCAGACTTACCTCCTCCTGGGCAAATGGAAGCACAACAATATTATACTTATGCTGATCTAGTAATTCTGAGCGAAGCTGCTGATAGTGCTCTGTGTTCCATCATCGTACCGTCCAGCAACAGGGTTCTGAGTGCAGCACTGATGTCTTCCAGTCTGTCGTCATCGTAACATCGGATCGTATAAGGCTTGGTAACACAGTGGGTGTTCGAACAATGTTTGTTGGAAGTTTGTATGAAAATCCCCAAACATCTGCTACAATTTGATCCTTAACGAACTCCTTCCATTTTTCTACTGTTCTCTGGTGTAGCAGTTCTTTATAATGTTGTTTGACTATTCGATAAAAAGTCAGCTTTCTTTGTCGTTATGTTTCCCCTAAGGATCTCTGGCAGTGTCTCCTCGCCTGCCTTGGTCTGCATCTTAAGTGGTTGAATGGTCGGACTCCAGGGAATTTTAAACCCTTTTGAATTCCTAACAAACGATAGGATTGCCTTCTCCTGAACCGTTTGCAACGCGCGCACCATTTCGTCGGCTTTGGAATGAACAACAGTTCCGCTTCCCTGCAGTGGTTTTAACTCGAATTCTGCCTTTCAAAGTGCCCAATTCGCTTTGTGTAGATTGAATAGTCGCTCGTACTTGATGTTAGTCTCTAAGTTATTATCTACTGGTCCAATTAAAACATTCATATTTCTTTACGCACTAGACGAATGTGTAATAAAAATGTGAGTTCCTATTTTAAAAAATGCAGTTGATATCCGTTTGACCTATGGCAGCGCCATCTAGCGGGCCAACCATAGCGCAATCTGGTTTCCCCCTTCAAGCTAGACAAGTTTCGTTCTTTGTAGATTTTTCGTTTGACGCTTATTTCGTGAGATATTTGGCCCGGTCACGATCAGTGGACCACACTGTATATCGCGGCTCCTCAATGGTCCCTCAGTTCCTCACAATGCTTGGAAACCTTTCAGCATGCTCCGTTGATAATAGAATAATTGATCTTACCTTTGCTTACGTTTTCGATTTGGTTTGTTTCGCGCACACTTACGACGACTTTCGCTATTCTCTGAACTTTGCTTCTGGTTTGCCCTTCATTCCGTCAACTCTGCCACCATCGACCACATGAACATTCTGTTCCACCAGTCTCCACGTCACCGAAAGTGCGACAGTGGCGTCTCCTGGGTGTGTGCGGGTCGCGCGCCACCGTCTGAATAAAATTAGGAAATTATGTTATTCTTCGTAAGCAGTATAAAGTGCACTATGACTGTGATTCTGCTTAATAATGCTTCAACTCAACTGTCTACCGCCAGCCTCAGCCCTGGCAGTACACAATGCGCTAAACATGAGCAAAGGCTTTGGCACAATTTCGCCGCTGAATCCCTCGCTGTGCTAGTGTCGTTGCGCATGTTGTGTTTCTTGCGGGTTTTGAAATGGATAGTGAAAGCATTGTGCCAAAACTATTACACAGACCTCTTCCATTACTATCTTACACAGATAAGAAACACGTTATTGACAATGGCACACTATGTCCTAACTTAACAGTATCAACATGTGTAGAGGCAAAATGTGGTTCTACTGGAAAGGGGTTAGAGAGGCATGTTCGCAACGAGTTGTACGAGTTAACAGACTTGCTTTGCGGCTGCGATGTGATGAACAGGTTTTATGGTTGTACCTATCTGTTATTTGCTACAAAGAAAACTGTTTGGAGTAAGCAAGGGTAATGTGATATAAATCATCTTAATACTGCAGTGAAAGTCTGAAGTCTGAAATTCACCTTTATCCTTTTTTTAACATACAGTAGATTTATTGCATGCTCTGCTAGACCTGACGTTCTTTTCGGTTCTCAACGAAAGGTAGAAACAGAATTGCACAATGAGAAAGTAAGAAAGAACAGGGAAATAGTAAACAATTTCACCAAAGGGTCACAAGTGTCTAATTTAGGGCGTGTAACGCGACAAGTGCGGTTCAACCCCTAGACGAGTTTTAGTCAAGACATTTCAGTGTAGGGGAACCGCATGTGAGCCCTAACATCTTTGGGATGTTAGCTCGCAAGGCAGAGAGATAATATTGATTTCCTCACTATAATGTTTGTTGAATGGAATGGAGGGTTCATATCACTCACCCACCAAATACAATTAATTTTCGTAGTCTTACCGTGGATATAAGTTTAGACTTCAGAATAATAATCTTGTGTTCGAGTATTGCAAAGCTAGAGTGTCTATGGACGATTGGTCTTTTTACTTATTTATTTACTGATTTGTATTGAGGGTATGTCCTCGATACATATTATTCGATTACAGTTTAGTAGGTCCGATAAGTTTTCAGGGATCCCATACTATAGCTTCAGCTATTCTGCCAAACGTTTCATCTTTGTTTTATTTTATTAATTTTATAGTGACGATCTGCGTAGTGTACTAAAAGGTCCTGACACGCGGTCTTCTTGGTTAAACTCATTGTTCTTCATACATATCTCGGAGAACCGAAACGCCGCCGAGTGCATCTAATTTAGTTATAAATGTGTCCTCCCTTCCATGACCAGTTTGCGCCGCAATTTTCGACCTACACTGGGTTCCCACCCGGGAATAAGGTTTGCGCTTAACGAAATGGGACCGGAAGACTCCCAACATATTACGTTATTTAGTCTCACAAATGAGTTTCCTGTGATTTGCGCAAAAGAGGGCAAATGTGTAAATCATAATAGATTACTTTTTTCTTTGGAAACGCTTTAAGATCCAAATCAGGAGACGCCACTGATGTGCAAGTGATCATAAAGTGCGTTCTACCTATACAGAATAGGATAGAAAAACTTGTACAACGTGTCAGCTACGGTGAATTATTCGGTGGAAAAACTGTGGTGTATTTTGGGTTATACAAATTGTGTAGGCAAAATACACCGGTTTCCATGAAGTAAAGTAAAATCAAGAGAAACAGCGATGACAAGTATCTTTTTTATGCCGACAAAGAAGAGTTATCGTAATTATTCATTCCGAATTTCAGTGCAGAGAGTAATTTTATGCACTTAAATTGAGGCGTGGCAGCTCTTTTTAGCAATGAAGATTGGCTAGAGTGTCAGTGAGAAGCATTATGAGCTTCATGAGGTTGGGAAATTTGGGTACTTGGGTACTGGGGGGAAGGAGGGGGGGGGGGGGGGGAGAGTGGGCGGACTATTTCTCCAAATCTTCGTACTATCTATAATACCATTTCCCCGCCTTTGCCTTTCTGAAAGAAGTTCTAGTCCAACAAGGAATGGCAGAGCGGTGTGACGTTTAGAAAGTATGATATTGGCGCAATCGAAGCTGTGGTGATGGCAAGAGCATTGATCACGAAAGGCACGGTGCAGGTTTCGAGTCCGGTTTCGAGTCCTAGTCTAGTACAGTTTTAATGTGCAGGAAATTTCATCTTTCTTATTGTTTATTTATCAGCAGCTTGTGTAGCACAGTAAACGTGAGCAGGGAATTGGGCGTACTGAATGACTTAATGTCATTGTCGAAATTCCCTCAGACCACTGTTACCGATGTTCTTTTATATGGACTAGAATATCCACATCCCATCAAGTCACACATGGCATGCAAGCCTTGGATAATGCTACCTATGGTATAGCAGCATACAGAGCTATTTTCTCAACAGTCTCATATTAGGCATAACTGATTCAGCATCTTAGAGTCTGGGATCAGCAACACAACACCCATGGTCTTCAACTCAGTGTTGTCATATCCCAGTCAGCTTTTATCTGACCCGTTATGCTCATAAGTCTAGAAGTTGATGCCATTGACTCACTGCATGGTTCGCAGAAGAGCTTCTGTAAAGTTTGGAAGGTAGGAGACGAGGTACTGGCAGAAGTAAAGCTGTGAGTACCGGGCGTGAGTCGTGCTTCGGTAGCTCAGTTGGTAGAGCACTTGCCCGCGAAAGGCAAAGGTCCCAAGTTCGAGTCTCGGTCGGGCACACAGTTTTAATCCGCCAGGAAGTTTCGTATCAGCGCACACTCCGCTGCAGAGTGAAAATCTCATTCTGGAAACATCCCCCAGGCTGTGGCTAAGCCATGTCTCCGCAATATCCTTTCTTTCAGGAGTGCTAGTTCTGCAAGGTTCGCAGAAGAGCTTCTGTAAAGTTTGGAAGGTAGGAGACGAAGTACTGGCAGAAGTAAAGCTGTGAGTACCGGGCGTGAGTCGTGCTTCGGTAGCTCAGTTGGTAGAGCACTTGCCCGCGAAAGGCAAAGGTCCCAAGTTCGAGTCTCGGTCGGGCACACAGTTTTAATCCGCCAGGAAGTTTCATACAGTACATGTTTGTAGGCGGCCTTCCAATATTTTTACGTAATGATGGGCTCCATTGATATGGTTACCCTACGGGAGTTAACAACTGCATAGTATTCATTGACTGGGCTGAATTTCACGCTCTTCCGCCTACATCACGTTCGTCAACTGTCGTACTTGCTTCAACGAGTGAATGTACATTATCAATTATGACCAGTGAATAAGATTCGCGCAATGGATAACTTGGATGTCGTTACGCAAGATGGAGTAGAAATGCGACGTGACGGATGTTCCGCTGGGGGTTGAATTCGTTAAGCAGCCGTTAATTTCAATTTTATTTTCTTTTCAGGGGACACATACGTTCCGTTCGCACCATCACTTTATGGGTGTGCATGTAGGGCGGATGGGAGTCGGAACTGAGTGATATCAGAAAACGTCTAAAGAGAGACCATGTTCTCTGAACATGAATGAAAATTTATTCTAACTGAACATGGAGTCTCCATCGACACACTTTTCAAATCACGTGTACAGCACACAACAGTTTCAATACAAACGGGGATACATAATTTAACGTACGGCTGGATGCTGTAATCATTCATTAAACGTACTGTCTCTTAATACACAGCAGAATGGAGAATATGGTAAACATTGGCTCTATTATAAGTGGGACCAGCCTCGTGGTCAATACAGAGCAGCAACATAATGGACAGAACAAGTATCATTTACCATACATGCACACATGCAGTGAGAAAAGGGACAATGTTTATCACTATAATCTACTTCGATAAAAATATTCGGAGAATAAATGGGGAGAGAGAGAGAGAGAGAGAGAGAGAGAGAGAGAGAGAGAGAGAGAGCAGGAAAGCATATTGGTCCTGAGGCTCAAGGCCACAAAAACCTCATTAAAATTTGGAAAATCGTTACTGATGTTAAATTCTCCGTGCACATAGGTATTCATTCAGCGCACAATTTCACGTTCTAGATTGTACATAGCAGAATATAGTGATACATATTGTTTCAACAGCACATGGAGCAGTTCACACATGCTGAATGTGCTCAAGTGCAGATAGTTCATCCAGTTATCTAAAATCGTAACTCATCTGGAATATGTAAAAACGAACTGTGAACGAGTGGGGAATGGTTGCTGAAGCCACTAGCACTCAACACTTAACCGTTTTCTGATCACTTGAGTTCAATTTGGTCAAAACGTTATCATCTAACTAACAAAAGTTGCAACATCAGACACAATAACTGCCAACTTAGAAGAACAATAAATTCAGCACACGATGTAAAAACGATTTGTGAGAGTATATGCAACCAAGGTATGAGTTAGGCAGCTCATGATAACCTAGCACTATCAACAAAGTTCACAGAGGGTGATAGTTCAGAATGAACAAAACACATTAGCCTAAGTTTCAACCAACGAGCGAAATTAAGTAAAAGGAATCAAAAGAAGACTTGCAAATCAATTCTCTTACTAACATAATTGAAATAAAAAATTAAACACAATTACAAGTTAAACTACATAATTCTAATATCTTGATCCATGCCTTAACAGGACCACTCACAGGAGCGACCTCATACTAGCAAATAGGCCGTAAGATTGTGAGACTCAGATGAACCCATCAATTTGAGGCATTTCATCTCACGAGAAGGACACAAGTGCCATAACCCTATTTCCCAGAAACTTAGCTCAGTAGAAGAAGTGCCAAAATAAGCGGACACATTTCTAAGCTTAGCTATACAGTCAGAGTTTTCGAGGTACTTTATGTGCCTTTAAGCGAGTTAATGGTTCATTCAAAGCGGTGACACAGCGGCGAGCGTCACTATTTCAGACGTTTGCGCCCCATGTTCGAAACCAGATTACAATTTTTATTTTTTTTTGTTTAACCCTTGGCCTTAGAAGATTACTACACAAATGTTTTCCGATATACACTGAAATAACGTTGTCCTTATTCGTCTAGTAATAGTATGTCTGGCGAATAAATAAAAAAGCCAATAAATGAATGAAAAAATTATTTGAAAATGTTTTCAGTGAAATTCCTGTAGTGTATCTTGATTCGTAATCATTTGCAAGCGCCGGTTTTCGGAAAAGTGGTCCGTTATGTGTGGTTTGCTGCGAAAATATTGTCAACGCATGAAATCTTCAACAGTGTTAACGACAAATGTTTTTTATTCCAGACTCTGATCACAATATCAATTCTTTAGAAGCTAACCGGTTTCAGTCCGTAATGACCATCCTCAGATCTTTTTTACACCATGTCCTACAGTGATAAGGCCATAATGGCATCGTCAAAACACATAAATACAATCAGCACCACATCGTCACATGGTTCTAAAATAAGGTGTAGAATAGGCCACATCGTCCACACAGTGAATATTGCACTGTGTGGACGATGAGGCCACAGAGTGCAGATAACTGGGGTAGCGTAACTCGTTCACCTCCTGGAGCTGACAGTGAAAAAATGGAAGCACAAAGGAAATGCATTCTGTCAAGCGTCTTTAGCTAAAGGTTTGTATGAGTACAATTCATACCAACGGGGAGATGATAGAAATGCTACTCGTCTGTGGAGAATATAAGTTAACCTACATAAATCATGGGAAACAGATGACTGAGCAACGCGCCAGCATACAACGTGAAACTGTATCTTACATGAAACCCCATAATCCTCCTCAGTTAGAATTGATACATGCATCACCCGCATTCTGAGTAAACCCTGGAGGCACTGGTTTATCCCAGGTTTATTGCGTATGATTTCGAAGAGTTACGTCTTCGCCAAGTCCGTAACGCTCACTTTAACAGTAGATGCTACATTTAAGTAGGGAAAAGAAGTTAATGTGAACCGCTTGTTAATATGAAATTCTGTGAAATAGAACAGAAAACATTGTTCCGCAGCCAAGAATAACAACTTAACAAGACATAATGAAAGGCTTCGCCGTGATGATAATGGCGACAAATTGTGAAATGAATCACTCTGATAAATTTGGGGAGCAATATCTAGTCCTATTTTATTGCTGAAGGTACAGATGGACTGTGGAGTACTCCAAGCGAGCAAACAGATACAGGTGATGGAACAGTCATCTCTGTCGTGTTTCCAGATGACAGGACGTGGCAGACATATCAGAGGTTCATTTTCAGTTCATATAAACAGCCCCCCCCCCTCCCCCATGGGAATACCTTTTCCACCAATCTCAATGCTGCCTCGATGGTAAGCAAACTGTATCACATCATACGGTTTATGACATATTCGGATTCGGCCAAAGGAGTGTACAATGGGTACTGTAATTTATCAGGCTAAACGATCTTTTCCTTCGACCGTCGAGTGGATGTGTTCCAGCACCCATGTGAGTTTTTATACTTTTAGACCTGCAGTGAATAGTTGTACACACGTGGGACTATGGATTCCACACGCCACAGTGAAGAAGCTCGTGGGTTATTGCTGCTCAGCATTAAATTGGTAGGTCATGGCCCATATATCAGCTGCTACAACTTACGAGAGTTGCGAAAGCACTTGCCAACGCGTTTTTGTCCACAGAAGTTGACCTGCTAGTGGCGATTTTCCCAGAAACGAAGTACTCATGATACAGGAAACTTTCAAGTTCTTAGGTCTCCGAATTTCTTTTCATGAAATAGACACACAAAAATTCGAAACTTTTGTTATTTTCAAAGTAATCGCCCCACAATCGTGCACAGTTTTCACAATGTCGATACCATGATAGCACTGCCATCTTTAAGAGTCTTCTTAGACAACTGGAAAATCACTCATGCAAAGGCGGCACGGCTGAAGTACGTGCGACCACGGTACAACACTCTCTTGTGTTAATAAGACGTTCCCGAAGCTCTGATTGCACCAGAGTATTCCTACACACGAAGGTTGTCGTTCGAATTGTGCTGATCTGTCACATTTTGCGATTGTTCTCTGTAAACCACTCACCTTGATTCCTCTAAAGATGTTCCTTCGCCACTGTGGTAATGCTTGGTTGTGGAATCTTACAGAAGTGGAGCTGTAATTGTGATAATCGGAGGATATAATTCACTACTTTGCAGTATTGATTACACAGCAGTTCTTTTTAAGGGATGTATTTTATTATTTTCTGTAGCTTCTTATCAAATTCCAGTCAACAATAAACTTCGTGTGTTGCTTAACATATCGTCTACTCTTACAAATTCTGAAACCGCTCTCACATTAAATCTTTAAATGCTTCTGGCTCACGAATGTGTCCGTATTAAACACCGACGGAGGCTAAGTTTTTTTAAAATACAATGAGTAACACATTTTAGCAGAAATTGGCGAGAAAAACCAACGATCCAACCGTCAACCGTGGTCCCCGCTGCCAGACCAACGCTACCAGGAAAGAAATCGGATTTCCTGCTGACACAAGGGAGCGTTTGGCCGGAGCTTTTAGCCTATCATAGAAAAGAATTTTAATGCTACTACATCGACGGAAAGAAACACAACACCAAGGAGTTGTGAGACATAAACGAAAGTAGGTAGGAGGGTTTCTACATCTGAAAGATGACGTCCAATCAGATTTTTCACCAGTCGTACATGTGTAGCGCTAGTAGCGCCACTGTGAAGTTGAGAATCAGGTTCGCTTTATATACAACAGGTAAGGGTCGAGAGCGTTAGTTTCCTTTGACACTGGACGGGGTAAGCTGATATTAGCCAAGAGTGGCATTAAGGCGACAAAGACGCCATTCTCAATACCCCACATAGTTTCAATGAGGTCGTGAAGAAGGGCTACGAGGAGCTGGACGTTTGGCAAGAATGCAACCACAGTTCATGATTGTTGGCAGCGGTGGTCAGGAGAACGTGTGATCGCAAGAAGACTGCACTCTGGACTGCCACTTGCCACTACCTAGAGGGAAGACCATCGTGGTCAGCGAGGCGATCTGGCGCATTGTACTACGTCTTCATCAGCTATCTGAGCAGCAGTTGGCACCATAGTGACACAACGAACTGTTACAAGTCGGTTATTTCAAGTACAGCTCTGAGACAGGCGCCCTGTGGCATACATTCGACTGACCTCAAACAACCGCCATTTGCGAATTCAGTGGTGTCAAGCGAGAGCTCATTGGAAATCTGTTGTGTTTTGTGATGAAAGCTGGTTCTGCCTCGGTACCACTGATAGTCGTGTGTTGGATGGAAGGAAGCCAGCCGAGGGCGTGGAACCAACCTGTCTGCGTGCTAGACACAATGGACTAACACCACTGGAGTTATGGCTTTGGGTGCGATTTCGAATGACAGCAGTGACACCCTGACTGTATATTTTGTACATCAATCTTGTGATTCGACCTGTTGTGCTGCCATTCATGGACAGAGTTCCAGAGGGTGTTTTTCAACAGGATAACGCTCGTCACCTACCGTTGTTGTAACCCAACATGCTCTACGGTGTCGACATGTCGCCTTTGCCCGCTCGATCACCAGATCTCTCTCCAGTCCAGCACATATGGGATATCATAGGACACTAACTCCAGCGACATCCACATACAGAATTAACCGTCACCTTATTAACGTACCAATTGCTCCAGATATGATACTCCATCCCAGAAACTGACATCCGGCACCTGCACAAAACAAGGCATGTACGTTTTCATGCTTGCATTCAAATTTCTGGCGGTTACACCGGTTATTAACGTACCAGCATTTCATATTTGCAGTGGCTTATCTCTCACATACATTAACCTGTGATCTTGCAGTGTTAATCGATTAAATATGTTACCTAGACAAATGTATTCCCGAAATTTCGCTACACTACATTAATTATTTTTCTATGCTGAAATTTTTTTCTGTCAGTGTATATATAGTGGTACCTTTCTTGCCCAGTAGTAAGCGACGACGTTGTTGGATGACATCATTCTACATCAGCGAAGTGCCAAGCTCGAACACCCATGTGTCCTCCTGCTCAGACTGTAGGTCTTATTATATATTGTACTGCATTATGAATATTCGATACTCATTTTAACATAAATAGTATGATGATTTATGAATTCCATTGTCGGAAACAGCCAAAAATAACTAGGAGCTTCGTCAAGCGACTAAAAACGTTGATAAACTACTTCAAATCTGTTTTAATGACGAATGCTCTTTATTGAGTTCCCCCGATGCGCTGGAGCATAGTCTTGGCGAAACATCACATGTGCATCCTGTTTCGGCTTTTTTCTCACAAAGCGGGTGGAGCTTATTATTCAAGATATCTTGACAGCTCGCCACTGTCACAGTAGTGCCCTTTAGAAATAGTCTTAAACAACTGTATCCACTCTCGAGTTCCTTCTGGTGCGAGCCCGAGATTGTTACGGTTCCCTGTCATCCGATATTCAAGTTTCTTTAAATTGTCGCACCCACGAACGCACATTTTTCAGTTTCATTTCACCATCAGCACATATCTCACTCAACTGTCGGTGAATTTCCGTGGATGTCACACCATGCAAGTCGAGAAAGCGAATGATTACTCGCTTTTCTTGTAATGAAAACATAGACCTTTCTAGTATCAGAAACATCTCTACCTCTCGTCGCAGACGCTACTGTTCTATGTGCCGTTCAGTGTTTGTATCTGTATCACTTATAAACATAGAGTTCCCGCGTATTTTATGCAAAACCTTAGATCTCAGAACTTCAAAGTAACTCGAACGTCCTTGGAAAGGTTGTAAATTGAATATCCACTGTCTGAACGACCTCGCAGATGGCGTGACGGGCACTTACAATCTAGATGTGATCAAATGCACAGATACACCGCGTCTTCGTCATTCTGTGCTTCACAACAGAAGGGCTACCAACATCCAGTGACGTGATACGCTGAATTAATCCATATGCCGTGGCAACAGGAGGACTCTTTCTCCTGCACAAGAGTATGCAATTCATTTGGTCATGAGTGCATGTTGTGTGTATTCAGCATTCCCCCAGTACGAGGGCGTGTTGAAAAGGAATGCCTCCGAATTTATTATTTGGAAACTCTTAAGGCTTTTCAAATAAAACAAATTTCATTAACATTCTGCATCTTTCTTAATGTCTACATATTTATTTCTGAACATAGTAACCTTAGTGACGAACACATTTCTCCCAAAGAGAGCCCAATTTGTTGATACCGACACTGTAGAATGCTTGACTTTTTTGACGGAGCCACAAACTCGCCTCTGCTTGCACCGATTCATCACTATCAGAGTCTCCATTGATGCTCTCTTGTTTTAAGGGTCAAACTGATGAACACAGTTTTAATCTCCTACCTCACGATCAAAACGCAAAAGAAACTGTTGACCGATGTTTCATGTCAGATGTCAGGAATGAGCATTCGAGATACCTACTGTGTACATAGCTTTTGTATCGCATTCTGAAATTACAGCCTGTACCCGCTCTCATGATATGCCACACTTACTGTGTCTCTGTCTGTGCTATCCGTCAATTGTCTCTGGTGAATTCATCAACCCGATTCCGACGAGTCTCATCGGTTGCCGTACGCTGTCGGCCACTTCGAGCTCTGCCACACGCGTTGAGGTTTGCACCAGTTTCCTTTATTAAGCGCACGAACAGCCCAACGTAGCTCATTACTGATGTCGATACAACCATCACCGTACACAGCTTTCTTTCTTGTATGGATTTCAATTGGAGGCACGTCTTCTGCTTTTAGAAACTCTATAGCAGCACGCTGTTTCTTACCCACCGACATAGTTCTGTTACACACTTACATCTACATCTACATTTATACTCCGCGAGCCACCCAACGGTGTGTGGCGGAGGGCACTGTACGTACCACTGTCATTACCTCAACAATTATTTAATGCTAGTTCATGTTCACATTAAACGCCTGTGCAGAAATATTCGATTATTATACATAACACGAATACCTCGGCGACAGTCATCTCCAATTTGACACAACTAAAGCATACTGGTTAATAACCTCCGCGGCACCAACAGACTATAATTCGGAGCCCTCTAGAGGCAGAGGTTTCATCTTACGTCAGCGATGCGGAAAAGACGACTGAGTAATATGCGTGACAGATAATACCTCAACCGATATTGAGAACTGAATAAAACATTCGGAGGCATTGCTTTTCAGCAGGTCCTCGTACTTGCAGTACAGATGCCAGACCCCGACTGCACAAAATGTGGGACAAAACCGATATTTCCCTATGGCAATGACGGCGACGTAAACGTGACCAAACGGCTCGTCAAGTTGTTTGCTGGCGGCTCTTCAGAGGTTTAATGGCTCTGTGACGCTTATAGAGGTATCATGAAAATAAACTTAAAAAGTGCGAGGGGTTTCGGAAGCCACATGTTGATGGTCGATCACTACGTATATGTTTTCTATCTGCTTGTGGCGTTATCACTACATCAGTAAGGATATCCATACTTTAAGTACACCAATATTCAGGCGATTAAAATTGGTTTGTACAAACTGGAGCTGCTATAGCTCATTCAAGTAACTTCTTAGTTATCTTCACGGGGCACAGTGAACCCTCTTGCATCCTCCTATCAAGGAAAATGGTTAGCAGTATCTGGACTCTAACTCAAGCTTTCCACCTGTTAGGCACTTTCAGAAATGGAAAAAGTAACATATTGTTTGACTAATATTCGTAACGAACGAAATGCTGAATTAATAAAGCCTTTCTTCTCCTGTTCCGATGCACATTCCAAGCTCTCCCAAAAAAGAAGCAAAACTAAATAAAGCTGACTGATGTTTGCAGACACTTTGTACTCTGAGAAACAGGAAATGCTATGAATGTATAAAGTCTGTTGGTGCCGCGGAGGTTATTAACCAGTATGCTTTAGTTGCGTCAAACTGGAGATGACTGTCGCCGCGGTATTCGTGTTATGTATAATAATCGAATATTTCTGCACAGGCGTTTAATGTGAACATGAACTAGCGTTAAATAATTGTTGAACTTCCCTTTCCTGTCGTTAAAGAATAATCTCTGGTTGTAATTAAATTCGCACCCAGGCTCTCAGGTTAGCAGTCAAACGTTGTGACTGACATTTTGATGTAATAGTTCTCGATACTTTTGAATCATCATATTCCCGTGTTGCTGTGGCGTTTACTGATCCGAAGTATGAATCTGTACGAACTGCATTCCACTTATTTGAATACACTTATTGTCAACGTCCGTGCCGAGATGGATACACCGGTTCCCGTCAGATCACAGAAGTTAAACAATGTCGGCCATGGTCAGTACGTGGATGGGTGACCGTCCGTCTACGCTGCGTACTGTTGACAATTTTCCTTCTGTCTTTACGGCAGGGAGACAGGATCGGTGGTCGCGCAAAGTCTCTGATCATCAGTCTTCGTGCCAATGTCCTAGATTAAGTTCCAAACCCCTCCGCAGTGTTTCATTAAGTGAGGACACGTGACAAAAAAAAATGGCTCAAATGGCTGTGAGCACTACGAGACTTAACGTTTGAGGTCATCAGTCCCCTAGAACTTAGAACTACTCAAACCTAACTAACCTAAGGACATCACACACATCCATGCCCGAGGCAGGATTCGAACCTGCGACCGTAGCAGCCGCGCGGTTCCGCACTGAAGCGCCTAGAACCGCTCAGCCACCGCGGCCGGTACACGTGACACTTTTGATGGTAATCCGTCTGCTCGGCGGGGACGTTAAGCTTGGCGGAGCCCCTTGGTGCTCTTCGAGAGGAGTAAGCTATGTGGCGACATCGAGTTTCACCCTCTCCCTTCTCTCATCATCTCCAACACGAGCGCGAAACTACACTACACAAACACAATTACAGCCAAATAAACTTATCAGATACACTTCTACAAAAAGCCCTCGTTTCTCCCGAAGGAAAGGTGCCCCCAGGCGCGGAGAATAGAAGAAACTTTTCCAATTAGGTGGCTGAACCCGCCCTTCGCGATCTCCCAGCCATTCATGCCATACGACTTTAATACATTGACTGTCTCTATATTACCATTATTCCACGTGCATCACAAATCCCACCGAACTCAATACTAGCTGCAGTGTGCAGAAATACCAAATTTCGTTACAATCTACACTCAAGCCACTCTAGGTGGTGCCCTCTTGCAATTATTTCCATTTATTCTTCTTTAAAACAGTACAAATATTTTGTGTAATGATTAATATTTATAATTGTAATATGTTGAGTACAGTAACTGACAAAAAAGTGAAGCGCTCAGAAGACATGTAGGATGTCAATGTAATTTAGTGGGCATACACACATTGTACCTCTCTGTGAGAGATACAATGGTCACCAGAGTGTATCAGTCGTCTGTGGTGTTGTTACCAGGCCTGCTAGGGTATCTAAGGGAAGTGAACAGCATCAGTGTTGACAGCTGATTGTGAACAGCATAGACATGCTTCGTACTCGTGTCATACAGCGTTATCAGCACCTGACACAGTTCGAAAGGGGCTGCAAGTAGTGGGACAAGGGGTACGCGGCCCGTCATTCCATTGTTGCCAAATGTACCCAACATGGCGGCGATGACGTCATCCAAGACGGCGGCCGTGACGTCGCAGACACACACCCTGCGACGTCATCCAAGGTGGCGGCTGCGACGTCACAGAGTCACCCCCAGTGACGTCAATCAAGATGGCGGATTTTGGTAGGAAGTTTGTATTTTGGCGGGAAAGTGCCACGCCCCCCTCCCCCAGAAAAATGGCGGGAAATTCAAATTCCAACATGATAATGCGTCACACCTGGGAAAATGGCGGGAAAAAAGGACATGTCCTTTTTTTTAAAAAAAGAATATGTAAAAATCTGCCAACCAGTTGCATAGGTTTTCTGTAGAAGGTATATAGAATGTATATAGAAAACCTATGCAACCGGTTGGCAGATTTTTACATATTTTTCAAATTTGTGTATAAGGTTGCTGCAAATGTCAGTCATGTTCAAAGTTGGACTTGTCTTTATTATTTAACCAATTTCGTGCAAGTGTGTTCGCCACAAGGTCCGAACACCAATTGACTTAGTACACAGCGCCACCAGCAGAGGGCGCTATTGTGACGTCAGGTGATGATGCAAATACCATAATCCAAGATGGTGGCAAACAGTGGGTTCACAATGAGGTCCAGAGCCCAACTGATGTAGTATACATTGCCACCAGCAGAGGGTGCCCTCATGATGTCAGATGATGACACAAGTACCATTATTCAAGTAGGTGACAAACAGTGTAAGCATATTCGCATACATGCCAAATGTGTCCTATCGATAAGTTATTGGTGTTTGAGCGGGATGAGATTAACAGCTATGTTGTTTGTAAGCATACAGCAGAGGACTGCCCCCATAGCCTCCTACATGTGGAATGGAAGCGCGCATTAATGCTCGAACATATGATGAGGATGAATACAGTCCTGAAAATAAATTCTTTGCAGCAAGATGCTTTAACGATACATTATCCATCTCATGGAAACATCTGCTACTGTTGGAACTGTCTGCCTTTTCTAAAAGCACCATATAAGCTCCCAGCCCACATTAGACGACTGCCTCCGATCCAGCAGACCGAAGAACTGATCTAGTTCATGAGCTCACTGCTAGAGGACACTTCGATAGGTCACATGATCACACGATCCAGCCAATATGAACATGCCATCATGATGAGGTAGTTGGATGGTATATAACGAGGACTCAGCAGCTGCTCAATCCCTGTTCCGGTCAGTCAGTCAGTCAAGATGAAGCGGCAGTCATCACAGCAGCAGCAGCAGAATAGGAGGAGGGAGCAGCAGGAAAGTAAGTATCTATTTCGCAAAATTACTATTATTATTATTTCTGTAGCAGCAGCATATTATGCTTATGAATATTTGTCTTTGTTCGCTAGCAACACCCGTGACATCAGTATCAGCAGGTTCCAATCTGTCATGGTCCCCACACGTGGTGGCCTCGGACTCTTCCACTCAGGATCCTGTAGTACAGCTTCTCAGCATGCTGGAGCAGGATACCGAGGTGCAAATGTCAGTGCCAGACGCTGCGTTTGAGGTGGCTTCACAGTACTGGATTCCTTCATATGCGCCGTCCATTGATCATCGCACAAGAGACATACAACCATCAGTGCAAGAACTGCAGGCTAACTGCGCTGGTGTGGATCTTGTGAATGAGAAGATATCGACCTCCTGTGCACCACAGCCTTAATTATGCGCCTCATGCTATGTGTTAAAAGTTAGTGGTTCAAAACATCTTCATGTAGGACCTAAGGTTTCACAAGACAGTAGCCTGTCAACTGTGTTAGTGCTCGAAAATGTGCCCAAAAATATTAAAGTGAGCTTTTCTGACTACAAGTGGGATGAACTCTGTCTTGTAAAAACAAACATCAAGAAGCATATGACTACCGAATACGCTCCATCCCACTCCCACCACGACATGTACTGCGGCAGTCTAACTGTGAGTATTCTATCAATGTATGACGGTGCTACACTAAGAATTAAAAGTGCTGAGGGTCATAGTATTCTCATGCAGCACTCGACTGTTGAAAACTTATTCAATCTAGACATCGCAGTAACTAGTACAATAGAGACACTAAATAGATGGCGCCCATATGTTCACGCTGTATACAGTGACATCATTAACTGGCTTCACACATGTAGCATTCCCATAGAAGATAAAGATCATTGTTTTAGTACTTGTATAACTGCAGTGCCAAAGTCTTGTGCTATTCCTCGAATAGGTGTTGAAAATGTTGAACTCAGATTAACTGATGGAATACCTGACTACTGCAATGCACCTATAACATTACGAGATATACGTGCTGAATTTGAGGGATACAAGAAGCAGATATTGTCCACATACTGTAATGCTGCTGCACCATCTGAAAAAGAATGAAGTTATTTTTTTCCATTCTGATGATAATTGTAGATCGTGACTAAATAAATATATTTAGAATCTTAAATTTGTGTTTGTATTTTTATTTCTCTAGACAAAAATGTCACATACGTTAATGCACGTTAGTACACGTTTATGTACATTAATGTATGTGACACTCTTCCCTTCAAATATACCACTTGGAGTTCATTCCATCGTGTAGCCGTTGTAGCTCAGTTGGTAAGGTGACTGTGCTATAGTGGCTACACACATATATTGTTTATCATATAAAAGCCTATTGCACACCAGTACCTAGCACAGTAGGTTTTCTCGTGCTCTTTGAAAGTTGCTTTCCGTTAGAACGTTCAAAACAGGGTTATTATTTCAAACAGGTAGCCTGGGTGGCTAACTAGAGGGATAAGAATATCTTGTAGAACAAAGTGGCAATTATATCAAAACGTTAGAAACAGTCAGAATCTAAATGCAGCAGCCCATTACAAACAGTATTGTAAGGTGATTAAAAAAGTTATTGGGAAGGCAAAAAGTATGTGGTATGCAGATAGAATAGCTAAGTCTCAGGATAAAATTAAAACCATATGGTCAGTCGTAAAGGAAGTGGCTGGTCTGCAGAGACAGGTCGAGGATATAGAATCAGTGCGTAGTGGGAATGTCCGTGTTACAGATAAGTCGCATATATGTACAGTATTTAATAATCACTTTCTGAATATAGCAAGTGAACTAAATAGAAACCTAGTCCCAACAGGGAATCATATAGCGCTCTTAGAAAAAAGTGTTCCGAGACTGTTACCTGAAATGCTCCTCCATGATACTGACAAGAGGGAGATTGAGTTAATAATTAAATCACTAAAGACCAAGAACTCTCATGGATATGACGGGGTATCTAGCAGAATACTGAAGTATTCTTCTATGTATGTTAGCCCAGTACTTAGCCATATCTGTAACTTTTCCTTTAGGAGTGGTCGGTTTCCTGACCGATTAAAGTACTCCGTAGTGAAGCCACTTTATAAAAAGGGAGACAGGGAAAATATTGACAATTATACACCTATTTCTATGTCATCGGTGTTTGCTAAAGTTATCGAGAAGGTTGTATCTACAAGGTTACTGGAGCACTTAAATTCACATAATTTGCTGTCAAATGTTCAGTTTGGTTTTAGAAATGGTTTAACAACTGAAAATGCTATATTCTCTTTTCTCTGTGAGGTTTTGGACGGATCAAATAAAAGGTTGCGACGCTAGGTGTTTTCTTTGATTTAACGAAGGCTTTGGACTGTGTTGACCACAAAATATTACTGCAGAAGTTGGACCATTATGGAGTAAGGCGAGTAGCTTACAATTGGTTCGCCTCTTACTTTAAGAACATTGAGAGTGGTAGTGATGTTCAGTCCCAATGGGGCACTGTTAAGTGGGGCATTCCCCAAGGGTCGGTGCTGGGGCCACTGCTGTTTCTTATTTATATAAATGATATGCCTTCTAGTATTACAGGTGATTCAAAAATATTTCTTTTTGCTGATGACACCAGCTTGGTAGTGAAGGATCTTGTGTGTAATATTGAAACAGTATCAAATAATGTAGTTCATGAAATAAGTTCGTGGCTTGTGGAATATAATTTGATGCTAAATCACAGTAAGACTCAGTTTTTACAGTTTCTAACTCACAATTCAACAAGAACCGTTATTTTGATCAGACAGAATGGTCATATTATAAGCGAGACGGAACAGTTCAAGTTCCTAGGCGTTCCGATAGATAGTAAGCTGTTGTGAAAAGCCCATGTCCAGGATCTTGTTCAGAAACTAAATGCTGCTTTATTTACCACTAGAACAGTATCTGAAATAAGTGACACTTCAACACGAAAAGTAGTGTACTTCGCTTATGTCGAATGGTATTATTTTTTTGGGTAATTCTTCTGATTCAAAAAGGGTATTTTTGGCTCAAAAACGGGCTGTTCGAGCTATATGTGGTGTAAATTCGAGAACCTCTTGTCGACCCCTATTCAATAGTCTGGGAATTCTGACATTGCCCTCACAGTATATATTTTCTTTAATGTCGTTTGTTGTTAGCAATATTAGCCTATTCCCAAGAGTTAGCAGCTTTCACTCAGTTAATACTAGGCAGAAATCAAATCTGCATGTGGAATGCACTTCCTTGACTCTTGTGCAGAAAGGAGTGCAGTATTCTGCTGCAACCACAAGAACTCAAAAATCTTAGCAGTAGCCCAAACTCTTTTAAGTCTAAACTGAAGAGTTTCCTCATGGCTCACTCCTTCTATTCTGTCGGGGAGCTCCTGGAAGAGCTAAAAAATTAAGCAAATTCCAGTGTTACATTGTTGATTTTCTTTGTTTAAACTTACGACTCGTCACCTGAATGTTTTTTTTATATATTTCGTTTTATCTGTTTCTAATATCGTGTTATAATTTCATGTATTGACTCGTTCCATGACGATGGAGACTTCTCCTTAATTTGGTCCCACGGAACAATAAATAAATAAATAAATAAATGGCAGGCTGGGTGAAGCACCCTCGCTGCAAGGACTTTGTTGTAGGTGACTGGTCCTGTGCTGATGACCAAGACCAGAAGACCAATAAGTAGAAGAAGAATGGAGCACTTCTTCCTGACAGCATACAAGCGATAGCTGTAGGTCCTTCCAACTGTGGTAAGACAAAGGTCTTCATGGCTCTGTTAACGCACATAGACAGAGTCCGCTTTGAGCACCTTTTTGTCTTCTCCAAAACACTCTTTCGACCCAAGTTCCAGTTACTGCAGAAAATATTAGATGGAGTAGATGGTGTAACGTACAGAGCATTCAGTGAAAGCGACGACATCTTCCACCTGAAGAGGTAAAGCCTAACACTGTCTTCATATTTGACGATGTTGCTGTTGAAAAGCAGGATTAAATCTGTAGATATTTCTGCTTTGGTCGTCATATGGGTGTTGACATATTTTATATGAGTCAGACATATTCCAGGATCCCAAAACAGTTGGCGAGGGATAATGCCAAAATCATTATAGCCTTCAAACAAGACAACCTCAATTTAAAACACATTTTCCAGGGTCACGTAGGGACCGACATGTCATACAATGAATTTGTAAAGATATGTGCTGATTGTTGGAACCACTCACAATACGGGTTTCTCATTATTGATAAAACTCATAAACAGAATGACAGTTGGTATAGCCAGAACTTCCAGGAGTTTCTCCATTTATAAATGTACAAAACAGCTGAGTGTGTCAGTAGACACTACACCATGGACAAATTTGCACACATTTCAGACGCTCAGTCTGAGAGGTTAGGTATGCATAGACAGAATGCTCGCATGTACACTGATATAAAATTTAAGAATCTTGAGGGAAGAGTCGGTAAGGTTGTAAGGCAATTAAAGGACACTCAGAAACTTCTTGCGCTTAACCAAAATCAGCTAGGGAATAGAATTAGCGCAATTGACGGGAAGGTAGAAGCCGTTGTTGTTGTTGTTCTTCTTCTTCTTGTTTCCTACACCTCCTTCTTCAATAACAACAACGTCAGTTCGAGTCCGGACCTCGTGGCGAACACATTGGCATGAAATTGGTTAACTAATGAAGACAAGTCCTTTTTCTCGCCATTTTCCTGTGTCTGACGCATTATCATGTTGGAATTTGAACTTCCCGCCATTTTACTGGGGGAGGGGGCGTGGCACTTTCCCGCCAAAATACAAACTTCCTGCCAAAATCCGCCATTTTGATTGACATCACTGGGGGTGTGTCTGTGACGTCGCGGCCGCCATATTGGATGACGTCACAGGTGGTGTGTTTGTGACGTCGCGGCCGCCATCTTGGATGACGTGATCGCCGCCATCTTAGATACATTTGGCAACAATAGAATGTGGGGCCGCGTCCCCCTTGTCCCACTACTGCCGCATTGTGGGTCTTGATTTGGAAGGCTCGCTCGATCATGCAACATCCAGATTTGTGGGGCATTTGGATGTGATACTGGCCCGTTGTTGAACTGCATGTGAACGTGATGGAAGGCAATTCGTCACCAAAGTTCCGATCTGTCCACTAATAGAGACAATCGCCCTACAGTGCATCAAACACAACTTAAACGTTTCTGATCTGCGATGCCATCTGAGAAAAAGTAATGAAATCCCTGCAGCATTCTGTGTCATCCTGCGCCATTGGATGCAGACGATAAACAGCCAGACTAGGGAATTATGGTCCCATGCATAGGCTGTCATTAACACCATCATCAGCGAGTATGGTGGCGATTTGGGAAGAGGTCCCATTCTTCCAAAATTTTGGAGAGCCACTTTGGTGTTACCTCTTGTGACCTGGAGTGGGGAGCCATTGGATATGACAACATGTCATGACTGGTAGTGACTCAAAAAGGCTGACGGCACACTGATACATCACGGACCTCCTGCATCCTTATGTGTCGTAGTGCCATTTTTCGACAGTACAATGCTCGTCCACGTGTAACATGTGGCTTTACGAACTGTGTGTATGCTGATGAGGTAATTAACTGGTCAACAGGATCCCCAGATCTGTCGTCAATACAACATATGTGGAACCAGCTCGAATGTCAACTCTGTCACAGTGCCGATAATCAGGGTATCAAGGGCCAGTTGCAATAGTTGTGATCCAGCAGGCCTCAGGATAGGACACAAAGGCTTTATGACATCCTTTGAAACGTCCCCTTTGAACAATTTATACACGACTGTCCTTAACCTGACACACAATATTTTTAGCGCAACGCAATCTGACTTTTAAAATTCCCTACAAAAGACTGGCCCTGACTAACATTAAACTATACCTTTCACAAATCACTTACCTCACAAAAATCTTCGCTGCTCAAGCTACTGCAATACAGCGAGCGCCACTACTGCCAGCTAAATAAAAGATTCAAACTATGGAAGGCACTAACTACTGATAGGGATGGTTAGCAAATCAAAGATATTAATAGAGAACAAACAATGTATTTACCTTGATATCATCATATATAAATATAGCAGTTCATGACAAATTTCAAAACTCCGCCATCTCTCTCCCCACATCCACCACTGCTGGCGGCTCACCTCCAACTGCGCAACGCTACGCGCTGTTCACAGCCAGCTGCCGCTGCCCAACACTACAATGGCAGACAACAATGCAAACTAGCCACAGACTGCACACAGCACAGCCAGTGATTTTCATATTGAGCGCTACGTAACGTTGCCAATAAGAAAACATAAACAGCCTACTTACATAGAGAAAACATAAACAGCCTACTTACATAGCGAAAACATAAACAACCTACTTACATAGCCCCCATGCTCCCCACAAAAAATTTTTACAAATGGTGTTGGGCACTGGCCAATACAGATTTGACAAAAATTTTTCACAATTACAGTAACAAAGATATAAAATGCACACGCTTATTGATACAATGTTGGTCAAAAGCTAAAATTTTCTCACAGTCCATAAAGACAGTCCTAATCGTACATAACAGTAGAATAGCAGTGTTTTTCTCAAAGTCTGAGCAGTAAAAGAAAATGCACACGGAAGTAGTGGATTTCCATGCAATCTTGAAGAAGTAGCGTTGTCCTTCCAACGGAAAGACAGTGCTGACTCTTGACATGCATACAGGTAATGGGCCACAACAGAGCAAACCCACAGCAGAGTCAGTCGTAGTTTGGAAGAATATTGGTAGGTAGGTCATCACAGCATCACAGAACAGACCCACTGTAGTCCTGGTAGAGATTACGGTATTGGTGGGCCACCAGAGGTGCAGACCCACTGCAGTCCTTGTAGAAATAATGGTATTGGTAGGTCATCATAGATGCAGACCCACTGTAGTCCTTGAAGAGATGGCCAGCAGCCATCTGTTGTGACTGTGCAGGTGCACAATCACCATTGAAGAGTCTTGCGGATAATATAGCAAGTCCATAAACCACCACTTGTGCACTCACAAAGTTTTTGAAATTGTCCTTAGAACCAGCAATGCTGTTATCCAGTCCCTTGCTGAGTTATTAACACACGTGCAAACACTAACAGTCCCTACTTCTCCCATATTGTCCACATACTATGACCAACAGAAACGTGTGCAGTGAAATGTAACTAACAAGTTAATAATGTCATGAACTGGTGACAATTACACTTTTATAACATAAGAATACAATTACAAAGGTACAAAATACATCATTAAAAACATAACAATACAGATAACATTTGTAGTAAAACAGGCGTTACAAAAGAATAGAAATAAACATATACATCAGTGTTACAAAAATAGTGACATAAGTACATACATAAAATAATGAGAATAGTTTTCGAAACATTAATTTCACACATGAACATTGAAACAGAACAGAATTGTAAACAACTTTACAAAGAAAATAACATATTATTAATGCAACTTATATTTGAGGATAACAGTATTCCTCCTCATAGTGAATATAGCTTAGTATTAGAAGAGAAAAAAATTCTATGAAACAGTACACAGAGACAGGATGAAAACAAATACACAAGGGTACACAAACACGTAATGGGATAACACCAATAGGAAAGGACAGGGTTCGTTTTCAGTGTAACATTTGGTACTGCAGTCCAACCCAAAACTTCATATATCTTTCCTCTTATTTCATCCTTTGTTTCCACCAAAAAAATTCTATCTAAGCATGCTTTCTGTATTTATATGTTGACACATTTCTTACCTCAACATTTATTTCCAAGAAAATCCTACCTAAACCTGTTTTCTGTACTTTTTTTCGTATAACTTCTGAATGCATTTCTTCCAATTCATCGCAACTCATTCTCTTAGAGGCTACCCCCTCTTAAGCTAACTTAAATCTACTGAGCTCAGATGCTAAACTAAGGGACGAGGCAATGCAGCATCACATAACAAATCAACACAAACAGCAATGCAAAAAAAAAAAATGCAAATTGGCAAAGCTAGCAGCATAAATGAGCAAAAGTCAAATTCAATAACACTATGCCTGGCAAACAGCAGCAACTTATACCTAAACATGACATAGCGCAAGCAAAAAAAATATTACACTAAAATGGCCATGTCTAATACCTATGTCACATCTTAACATTAGAGTGATGCATCACAATTTATTCTACAAAAGAAATTACCAAGTACTTGAAAAGAAAATTATGTGTTACTGTTATTAGTTCCTTCTTATTGTTCTTTCCTTTCCAAGTGCTCCCTTTTTTTTTTTAAAGAATGTGGATCATAAAATAATTATTTAATAGATCTGTTGACAGAAAGTGTTCACATTAGCAAATGCATTTCATTTTATAAAAGCAATGCTGCAACACAGCTGAAAAACAGGTATCAAATGAAATAAGCAGTTACGCAAACCAAAGCATAAAAATATCATTCAATAGTCATGTGACATTTCATAAGTTAGTAGAAATTCTCTCAACCCTCGTAGAAAGACGCTTGTCGTAATCAGGTGTGCAGATGTACGAATATTTCCCATCAATTCATAAGCATTTCAGTAATTAGCACAAAGTGCGAGTAATCATATGTTTTCAAGTAACGAGGGTGTCGCATTAGCGATGAAAGGCACACCCTAATGGCTTGTTCTCCAGGTGTTTGACACGTCCCACATCCCCTTTTTTTTTCTACCTGTGCCGCTGAAAAGGGCTCGCAATAATGGCTTTTTCTCCAGGCGTCTGACACAGCTGGGTGCCCGCGACGCATTACGTGCAGGTGGTCACTTAACTTTCGTACGGAAATATTTACGACAGGAGATTCTGCTACCGTGGTAGTCTCATATAAAAATATTTCACAGGTCAAGAATTAGCGTTGCAAATCTGTAGAAACAAAACCCTATAAATATAACAGTGTCCAAAAAAATTTTCAGTGGCATTGTGATACATTCATGCATATACACACACATTTCATAACTCTTAAAGTACGTTTCTTGGTTTCCAACATCCTTTTCATAAATCAGAGTCCCTAACCACTATTCATTATTCCTTACCTTATTCGTCGACACTTCTTCAATATTGCATCATAACAGATAAGTAGCATAATCAAATAACTCTTATAGCATCAGTCTATTAATCATAAACATACCTCAGCAGCATAATACACATCGTCGTCGTAAAAATAACATCATAACACCTCAGTCAAATCTCAAAATCGTCGTAGCTTCCTCCAATAACTAAAAAAAATTCTCTGCTCATGTCAAAAGTGTCATCTGCCTCAAACGTACTTTAAAAATCATAATCCCTTTACCAAATACATCATTCAAAGCTCTCATAGTATCACAATGGTTCCAAAAAAATATGAACAGTTTACAATGCACAGACAAAATACAGTTTCATAAGTGTGAAGTTATCCAGCTGTGTAATTACGTAAACATCTGTCACTGACGTAGTAAAAAGAATGTTTGTTTCTCTGTCAAATAATCAGATAGCTGTGTAATTCTGTGTTAGAGAAATATGGTACCGATGTGTAAAGTTGTATAAGCAAATACCATATTAGCTAGGGTTCCTTGCGGTTGCCACACACATGGTACACAAAGTAGACGTGTACCCCCCTGAGGATTAATGTAATTATACCCTCAGGTGTTACAGATTACAGCAATGGAATGAAATATATCACGGAAAACTTTCTTTGTAATTCAAAAATCTTTAAAAATAAATGTTTTAAGTACAAAATTAATCACTGAAATGCGTGTCCTGTAGCGCTAATGTGCATCTTGTTGTAAGATAATCTCTGTGGAAGTGTCGTAGTTATTTTCCTCCGAAAGCTAAGTTCTGCAGAAGTCAATGTACTTACCTCATGATAACAAAAGTGAAATGCTTTGCGTATAGATATCGTAGTTATTATGCTTATTGGCGTGATGAAGAAAGTACTGTACAGTAACGTATTGTTATGCCACGAAAACGGCTGTCTCATTGTTGCTATACCACAAAAGTTACTACTAAAACATATTTTACTTTGCAGAAGAATTCAGAAAACTGTGCAGATATAAAACAGATACACCGCAAAAGCAACATTGTAAATTGTCACTCATTAGTAGCGTCGTGATAAAAATCGTGTAGCTGTCACATAAACTAACCTCTGTGTCATCTGGTATCTCTCAGAAAGCACTTTAAATACAGAATGTATTTGCAGGTAACCAAAATGTTGCATTAAAATCTCATTAGCAGTACTGGTAAATGTTCTAAGTATGTGAGCCTTATAGTCGTTACGTAATCGTACAACTAACAAGCAAGAATGTACACACACAATAACACTGTGACGTCTGTTCACTATAACAATGCATTCGTCATTTCTGTTTAAATAAGTTCTCTTGGTTCTTGATTGGATATTTAACTTCAAACATTGTTGTATGTTAACAGATTCTAAGTCTGACAAAGCATATTAGTAATGTGAAGCGAAAAATTTTATGACAAAGACTAAGTTAAAAAGCAGATTATCTTTCAATAAACGGTTTTACATGTGAAATGTGGTGTAAACCTTTACTCTTCCTAGTACGCAGAGTTTCAACTTCAACGCAATTATCATGTGGTATACGTCGGTAAAGAATAATGGAATTTTGCTCAAGGTTAGCGTCAATGTTATTTTTCTCTGAGCCAGCCGGCGCACGCGGCTGCCTGCGGTGTGAGTCATTGCCTATTGTCTCTTTGTTGGCGCGCGTCGTTATTGGGATTTGGAGACCTAACTTCTACAAATTCACCTCCTCGAGAGGGCCCTGCTCTGTTTAAATCTCGCCAGTTCTGATGCAATTCAGGTCTGTCGTTACGATCATATCGTCTGTCGTCATGTCGGTAGATTTGATAGTATCTTTCTTGTCGGTCACGTGGTGGAGAATTTCTCCCTGAATCGTAACTGCGCGCTGGACCGTTGCGTCTAAAGTTATTCTGTCTCCCCTGATAATAATTGTTTTGGTTCCCATATTGTCTGTATCTGTGGTTATCTCTGTCATATTCATTACTACGGAAATGCGATCTTTCTCTGTAACTATTATTACTCTGCCAGTGGTTGTCATATGGGTGGTGTCTGTTTTGGTCACGATTTGCGTTGTAAGAATAGCCTTGTCGTGTCCAGTTATCGTTTCTGTCGTCACGGAATTGTGACGTATGTGACCTGTAATTGTTGTGCTCCTGTTTCCGCGTTCCCCGATTGTCAGTGTCAATTTCCAGTTCTTGTAACAGACCCTGAAAAGCTTCAATGTCGTCTTTGCAACGTCCTGCCAAAATAATATGTCGTAAATGTTCAGGCAATTTGAGTAAGCAAATGCGGATGAGTTCTGAGGGGCTGTATGGGTTTGATAGATATTGATTCTTATGCAACATGTCTTCAAAATATTTGACAAGACTGGAAAATTCAGATTGTTCGAAATGTTTCATCATTATGATGCCATGTTTTACACGGTCTTGTGTAGCTTGCGACCAATATGCTGAGAGGAAGGCATGGTAAAATTCTCCTTCACTGTGGCAATCGTGAATTACCGATCGCATTCTCACAGCTGGTTCATTCTCTAAGTAGCCACACATAAATTCTAATCTGTGCTCCAATGACCAGTTGGGAGGAAAACAATGAGAAAATTGATGGAGCAATGCTTGTGGATGAATGTCGTCGCCAGAATTCTTAAATGTTTTGAATTTACGTGTAGTAATGAACAGCTTATAGTCAAAATCGTCATGTCGGCGAGTCGCATATCGGTCATTGTTAGGTCGTGTCGGCCGTTCCATCTCAAAATTCGGTGCACATTGCCAATTTCTTTCATAATTTCCGAAATGCCCTGTGTTATTATTTTGCGGCTTTTCCGTGTTTCTAAGTCCCTCTTCCAGTGTTGGAGCGCGAGTGTCCTCTGAAATACGTAATTCTTGTATTACCTGTGTCAGCTGATCTTGTACTTCCCGGATTTCTCTTTGGTGTTGTGTATTAATTTGATTCTGATTTTGTTTGAATTTTCTTATTTGTTCATACTCTTCTGTGTCAGTGAAGGCTACGGGTCTTGTGTCATTCAGATCATCATCTACCTTTGTAGATAAGTTAGTGACCTGATCCGAAAGTTCGGCTACTTTCTCCGATAGTGTACTTATTTCTTCAGTGTGTTTTTCTGAACCAAGTTTCAGAGTATCTACTGTGTCCTTAAAGTTTTCCTGAGTTTTTGCAAGTTGCGTAACCGAATCGGTAGATGCAACTGAGTCAAATTTAGCTTGCAAGGTCTCATGATTTTCATGAACAATAATTTGCAGTTCTTTTATGGCTGTTTCGTGATTCTGTAATGCATTTTCATGCCGCGAAAAAATAGGTTGAAAATGCTCACAAATTTGTGTTTTTACGTCATTACAGACTTTTTGACATTTCGATTCAATGTTATGTAACTCAGTAGTTAAATCTTCACGTGTTTGTTCAAGTGTTTGTTCCAATGAGTCTAACTTTTTAAGATTTTGTTCCACTGTGTCTAACTTTTGAAGCTTTTGCTGTGTTTGTCTCTGATTTTGTTCCATTGTGTCTAACTGTTGCTGTGTTTGTCTCTGATTTTGTTCCATTTGTTGCATTAATTGCAATAATAATGTATTAGTGTCTGGAATCTGTTTCTCTACGCTGTTCGGCAGTGCATTTGCACCGGCAACATTCACATTTTGACAAGCAGAAAATGTGTCTTGACTTATTTGAGAAAACGGTGAGGATCCAAAACCTGAATCTACAGTATTTGCGAGATTGTTTCCTGTCATTTCGGATTCCTGAGGCGAGCTGTTGCCGACCGATCGATCGATAATGCTTCCCTGTTCTCTACATGTTTCAATGTCTACACCATTATTTGACGCCCGCTCCATTTCCCTATGCACAGTTACCAAATTACTACTTTGAATATTTGTTAATTCATTACATGGTGGCGTTAACACACTGCTTTCGTCTTCACTGTCATTTCTCAGTTTACTTTGGAGCCTAGTATTACGTTTTTCACACGCCATTATTGTCACAATATTTCACACGATAACACAGAAAAACACAATTTGAAGATCAAAAATAAGAGAACACATTAACATAGCACTGAAAATAATATCTAGTTAATTAGCAGCGCAGCTGCGAAATACTTGGTGCAAATCTACATGCATGCCACAACTGTTTTACTGTACAACAATGAAAGACTGCAACTACAAAGGAGATTCTCTCTACAATTACGCGCTAGCAATAAACAAAATCTACACTAATTACACAAACTACAAGAAAAAATCAGAAGATTCCAGTGAGGTATCCTTGGCTAAGGGTCGACATATGAAACGTCCCCTTTGAACAATTATACGTGACTGTCCTTAACCTGACACACAATATTTTTAGCGCAACGCAATCTGACTTTTAAAATTCCCTACAAAAGACTGGCCCTGACTAACATTAAACTATACCTTTCACAAATCACTTACCTCACAAAAATCTTCGCTGCTCAAGCTACTGCAATACAGCGAGCGCCACTACTGCCAGCTAAATAAAAGATTCAAACTATGGAAGGCACTAACTACTGATAGGGATGGTTAGCAAATCAAAGATATTAATAGAGAACAAACAATGTATTTACCTTGATATCATCATATATAAATATAGCAGTTCATGACAAATTTCAAAACTCCGCCATCTCTCTCCCCACATCCACCACTGCTGGCGGCTCACCTCCAACTGCGCAACGCTACGCGCTGTTCACAGCCAGCTGCCGCTGCCCAACACTACAATGGCAGACAACAATGCAAACTAGCCACAGACTGCACACAGCACAGCCAGTGATTTTCATATTGAGCGCTACGTAACGTTGCCAATAAGAAAACATAAACAGCCTACTTACATAGAGAAAACATAAACAGCCTACTTACATAGCGAAAACATAAACAACCTACTTACACCTTCCAAACCAAATCGGTGCATACTTCCAGAGCAAAGGGTGTGCACCAACATACTGATAAGTGGGCTCATATTGCCAAGTTCCATGTAAATTTGTCTCGATTTTGCAGTCACTGAAATACGAAATAGTATTAGGTATAGGCTCTGACCGCAAAGTTTCATTACGTTTCCGCGTCCACACATCTGGATGATACACTATTTTGTCAGGCAGTGTATTTGTATGTTTTTAATCTTTAATTTGTTAGCCTTTTACTTTAATTTTTGGCTTATTATGAAGGTGTTTTTTTTATATGAGGCTGCCACAGTATGTTGTCAGCCACATGAAAATGTGTATAATTTTCCTTGTGGTTCAATTTACACAGCTTCTATAGATTTTTCCAAATCTTCATTCTCAGAAACTGTGATTCACAACAATTAGGTATTATGGAATTACATTTTCCTACAGACATATGAGTCTCAACTTTATCTTCGATGAGGATAAAACCTGAAGCAATGGATTAAAATTTGTGCCATAGCCAGGACTCGAACCCGGGTCTCCTGCAGATGTGGTTAGCAATTTGAAAATTTGTGGTAAGGACTATGGGACCAAACTACTGAGGTCATCGGTCCCTAGGTTTACGCACTACTTAATCTAGCTTAAACTAACTTACGCTAAGGATAAGGACAACACACATACCCATGCCAGAGGGAGGACTCGAACCTCCGACGGGGCCAGCCGCACAAACCGTGACAAGACGCCTCTGACCGCACGGCTACCCCGCGCGGCTGTGGTTGGCACATCTGCCTAGTAAGTAGGAGACCCAGTTTCCAGTCCTAGTTGTAGCACAAATTTTCATCCAGTGCTTCAGCTTCTATCTTTATGGAAGAATTGGGTGTTAACTGCTTCATGATATTTTAGCTTTTTATTTCTATACATCTACTGTCAGTATTTTTATATCACATTACGATCAGATTTGTACTATACTACCCGTTCTTCTATTAGATACGGATCTGAAAGTAGCCTGAAACAATTCTCGAAACCACAAATCCGAATTACCATAAAAATTGGCCCACACGACACTCTTAATCATATGAAAAGCGTCCACGGTGCCCTCATACGGTATATCAAGTTATGAACGAGACTTGGAATCAGCAGAGGAGCGCCATGACGAAACCAGGTCAAGTCTGCCACAGCCGGCGAGAGGACTGCGTGGTCAACAGCTTTGCAATCCCTCTGCAAAGAAGAACCACCCTTCTGCCGACGAGTGACACAGCCTGCAGGAGTAGTACAGTCGAATTACGACAGCTGTGGGTCACCGATACGTTACAGACGATTCGGCGCGACACGCTAACCGATGCAAACAGCAGAAATCAGCAGGGAAGCAGTATACTACCACGACCGAACCACCTCGTCATCGTTTGGCTAGCTGGACAGTAAATGAGGCCCAGTCAATGTCAGTCAGAGCCGTCGCGGTAACTCTGCCTTCATCGAGTCGCGAACAAAGGCCCGCCGCCTGTGTGGCTGCCCGGACGGCCAACACTCCACCAGCTGCCCGACCCTGCTCTCCAGTCGTCGTTTCACAGGTCAGCTCCAGCCAACGCCATCGCTGTTCCACTCGGACGCCGCGGCTTGCTGTAAAGACCCAAGAGGCTGCTGGTTGGCCTTGCTCTTTACTGCATCCGTAGCGGACCTCGCGTGGCGTCTGCGTCATCGTTACCTAGTCACCTCACCGATCGACGATCCACTGTGTAAGCAGCTCGCCCCTGGCCATTACTAGCCTGCCATTCAGTACGGAATATTATGTGAAGAAGGAAACGTACTGCCATGACAGTCCTTGTCGGAGGGAATAATTAAACACTTGTCACACTTATGGAGGAGTATAGTTGAATAATTTAAATAAAGGACTGGATGCATATCCGCCACTGGGGTCTGTCTGACATTTCTCCACATGTCTCCCCTTTCTTTTAAAAGACCTACAGACCCATACAAAGCCCACAGATAACTCGAACCCATCCTCACAAGCAAGAACTGCTCATGTCTTGCTGTGGTTTTTCCACATTTATCCCGATTTTGCTACATTTTGGGCCCCAAAATTCAGGCGATTCTGTTCCTACCTTTTATGCCAGGAATGGCATTTTGGCGCCCAAAGTGGAAATTCTACTTCCCAACTTCTATGTTTGGTGTCAGAATCGAGGTGGTACGGAGTTTGATGGATCAACGAGGATCACAAACATACACAAGAAGCTGATGGCAGAAAACAAGAAACAGTGATCCAACAGGGACCGCAAAACATGTAAGTAACAGCATAAGTTTTTAGCTCTGTGGTATCTCGGTGTCATGGCAACGGAATTGCTTGTTTTCGTCTGATGACGATAGCAGTCGTGTGGAATCTGGTAGACCCAATGGTGCACGCCAATTGAGCCATGCCACCAGCGCCCTCTGCCGCCATAATATAGGATGACCAACAGCAGCCGTAAGCCCATTTGCACTTGGAGCCTCACCGCTATGACACCATCATTCGTAATTAGTACAGCAAGCCTCATCTAGTTGATTTTGTGATAGCCGGACTTTGTTTCTTGTTGCATTATTTGCATTATTTGTAATGAGTCTTCATACGCTTGGAGAAATAAACTTAAGTAAATTTCCTGTTTACTGTGTTAACTTGTTCGCTAATCGTTTCTGCCCCTGTCCAGCTTTCCTACAACAACAGTTGCCGCACCACTCTATAGTCCACCTCTTCTTACCGTTGTGTACGATGTCGTGCACAGCAACATCCATTCGTGAGATTCCCTGCGTTCTTTGATTGGACGTTTCCCTACTTTTTTCATAATTTCGGGGTTAAATACCGCTGTAGTAGGCGGTAAGGAACCGGGGGCTGAACTGTTAACTCAAGGAATATGCACACAGCGCAGTTTACCTGGGCACTCCGCCCCACGCACTGTGTCTCATCCCGTAACACGTTCGGATTGTCATAAAAAGTTCATTGCGCCAGCCAGTGCAGAGAGGATGCCTGGCTCAGGCATGGAAGATCTTGGGTACCTCGAAAACTTCGTGAATTTCGTAAGGATAAGCCAAAAGAACCATAAGGATTTTTTTTTGTAAATAAGGACAACAGTGATTCAAATGTTTTGCGACTAGGAAGGACAATGAGAGTGACGTGTACATCAGTATTTAGAGACAGGCGTAATGTGGGATGTAACTTCATAGGTAAGCCAGGAGATGTAATATGGAAAATGTGACACCCAAACAAAACAGTTAACAGGTACTGCTTGATAGGTTTGAGTTGTGGTAGAGTGTCGATGGATTAGAGCTAGAGTAAAGGGTAGCAACTGCATTCTTTGATTACACTTTGCTGTCCTCACATCATGCGGCATTGTCTCAAAGCAGCCAAAGCGCTCAGATACCACACCGATGCGAGATAGTCGTTAGACATAACATCATCAATTGGACCACTCGAGGCCTCTCAAAAAGCAATGTTCATGGTAGCAGTAAATACACCAGCAACAAACAACCGATCAAAAGAAGTAACATAGTTGGAAAATCTACCAGATTCTGGAAGAGAAGTGGACGTAAAGGCATTAAAGGGACTATTTTAATGTACAGCACAGGTGGAGCTGATATAATGCCTGTAGCTGCGAAGTCACAGAATTATTGTAAAGCACAGGTGGGGCCTTTTATAACACCAGAAGCGACGAAAATTTTGGGATTACTAGCTGACAAACCCAGCATTTCTCAGGTATTCATTTTGCCATTTTCTATCATACATGAAAAAAATAGCTGTGTTTGTATTGTAATATCGAAAAAAAATTCATTTCCATGTATCCATGAAAACAGTCGTACAAAGAAATATGCATAATATACAAATATATAAGTACAATATTCAAATTAAAAAACATAATATGCAAAATATAAATTCTCTGTGATGTTATTTAACTCAGAAAATTATTATCAATTTCTAGTAACATGTCCATGAGTTACGACGAATATAATAGCAAAAAAGTAATAAATTTAAATTTCATGGATGATGCGGCGGTTTTTCACGCAAGTCATTGTTTATGAAGTCATATCCACTGAACTACGATAGGTAGATGATTTCTGGGGTTATTTCACGCAGTGTTGCTTGTGTGTTAGCACTGAGAACTCAATGCAAACGCCTCTGCGTTGTCCGTGGTATTCTCGGCACGCTCTTGACACAGTGAATCGCGGAATTTTGAATTCCCGAACGATTTCTGGAATTGAATGCCCCATGCCCCTAGCTCCAACTATTCTGCATTCAGAATCTGTTAGTTCCCGTCGTGCGACCACAATCATGTCGGATAGCTTTTCATATGAATCACTTGAGTACAAATGACAATTCCGCCAATACACTGTCCTTTTGTACCTTGCGTATGCAGTACTACAGCCATCTGTATACAACTTTTGTCGGCTCAGTGTATTATGTGAAAAAGGAAATGCACTGCAATAACTGCCCTAGCTAGAGGGAATAATTAACCATTTGCCATGTTCCTGGAGGAGTGGAGTTGAATGATTAAACAAAGTACGATGTGTAAGTCGATCGCTGGTTTGTCCGCCACTCCCCTACACATCTCCTTTGTCTCCCAAACTATCTACGGATCCATACGACGCCCATAGAGGACTCAGACCCATCCTGATAAGCAATAAATGCTCATGTGTAGCTCTGGTTTTCCCACAGCTATCCCTGTCTTATTACAACTCAATTTTTAAATTACTGAAAGATAGATTCAGCGAGACCTCGAGACTACAGCACAGCTACCGAACTTAACACGCCATAAATGTAACGGCTGTTGTCCAAATGACGAGCTATACAAACCAGAGGTTGTTGTGTAGTGTGTTTAATGGCATTCCATACCATTACGTGAGATGCCCGGTCTGTTTGACGATTATGAATGCAATCAGGCAACGTTCGTTTCCATGAGAGCCTCCACATAAGGGAACGTCAGTTTCGATGCTGTACGTAGAACGAGAACTCCTCTGATGGAAAAAACGTGGTGCCACTCGTATGTCTAATGTTGTCGATTGGTGCACCCCTCTCGCTATTGGTACCTCGTGGGAAACCGGGACATTGGTCGTCGTGGCGGATGTCCGTGGCGCTCCAGACATAACCACATTGTCCGTGTATGCTCCACCTAAATCCATCACATGCTGATCAGTGGGACCAGCAGTACCACGGAAAGATGAACTGCATTCTCGATATTCCACGATCACACCGCTGTCAAATTCTCCTTCTTACACAATGCACAAAACATTCTTTTCACAAACACGCAACATTCAAATGCGACTTCCGAATAGACGGCCGGTTTGGCCGAGCGGTTCTAGGCGCTTCAGTCTGGAAACGTGTGACCTCTACGGTCGCAGGTTCGAATCCTGCCTCGGGAATGGATATGTGTGATGTCCTTATGTTAGTTAGGTTTAAGTAATTCTAAGTTCTAAGGGACTGATGACCTCGGATGTTAAGTCCCATAGTGCTCAGAGCCATTTGAACCATTTTGAAGTCCGAGAAATGAAAGTTGTGGGAAATGCATGAAAAAAAATTTATTACAATTTATGCCAGAAACAAGTATCTTAATGCAAGCCGTAACCATGCATTTTTTTGTCTTCTTGTGCCTCTTTCCTCCTAGTCTGATCCTTCTGGCGAGTTCGTTTGGCAACATTCTTGACTGACATTTCAGAACTAACAATACACATATCAATAGCCTTCAATAGGTTTTCAGTGAAAGGTCCCGATTCTTCCGGTTCTTTAGTTCTATAGAAGAGTTAAAAGACGAAATTTTAAAAATAGTAGATGAGTAAACTGTTGTCTTTGAGTGTCTCTTCTAAATGATGTTATTTAAGCTTTCCTTTGGGTTTCGTTTTCCACCATGTGTGTATTTCCTTGATAAATCTTAATTGCGTTGTAAATGGGCTCACAGTCTTCTACACTCTACAGATATATGTATCCTCTGATGGCGAGAAACAATAAAATATCGCAAACAAGGCCAGAGTCTTGTAGAAAACGGGGCGTAGCACTGCGCACTGTTTCAAATATGATGGCTTTTACAACATTTGTAGCTCGAATTAGACTCTGAAAACTGAAGACAATATTTATAACATGCTACAAAACAACTTGGTAGCAAAAAATAACATTTTTTACCAGTTTTACATGCCTCACCCGTTAAGGAATCAGAACACACGAGACAGATCTTCCATCGACTGCATCTCACCTGCTCCACACCGTTTTGACTCGTATAGGGACTGGCCATCATAGAGTTTTAGACCGTCTTCATGCTCCGTTAGACAAAAAGGAAACAAGGCACAAAGGACCTATAGAGGTTGGCTGCACGTGTGCAATGATGTAATCAAGGGGAAGTGAATATTTGTGCTGGACTGGGATTCAAACGCGGGTCCCCCGCTTACTGGGCGGATGCTCTGACCACTTTGTTCTACATGTCAATTTATTAAAATGAAGGGGGTAAAATTTCATTGCTCAGTACTTTAAAACAGCAAAACTTTAACATTCAAAGAGCAGAAAACATTACACAAATTATCACACCTACACTAGAACACAGCAAGCAAATTGGAACCATAATGTCATTATCACAAATTTTCAAGTTTCTGCCTGCAGACCAGTAGCCAAATAAATAACTGATATTCTTCATCGCAGCACCTTGTCCCGATGTGAAACAAACAATTTTCTATATTTCACGGACAAAAGTCTGTTGCAGTGTGTTCCAAAAGTGTTACATTATTTGTTCTCTCGCGACAGGGGTCTAAATGTCCTTTGTAAGATATAAGCATCAGCAGGTTCTATACGTTTATAATATCACTCTTTTGTTCCAACAATCTCAAAGCCGAATCTCTTACAGAACTCGATGGCACCTTCTTTATTTACTTATACGTGCAGGAAAATGCTGTCAAAATTTCCGTAGTTTTCGACATAATTCAGTACATGTTCCACCAAATTTTGTACCAGTTCCTAGCCAGTGGTAGTGAAAAGGACAACCCAGTGTCACAATATATAGAGGGTGCAAATCCTCTGATGTATCAGTTCTGCAGCACACAGCACCCACAAAATTGTCATTGCAATATGCTAATTGTGCCAGCTCTCCTGCTTCCAAGACATCCTTATAGAACTTGTCATTATATGATACTGCAAAGACAACTTGATTAAGGCGCTGCAACTGCTTTATGCTGCATTTTGTGACATCACTGAGTTCTATTTTGGATCGAGTCATTTTCAGTTTCCAGTTTAGGCTGGAATAGCAGGGTAAATGTTCTCCTGTGACTAAAATGAACTGTTAATCAAATTTTCACCTAGCAAGCACAACACCGAACACTGGAGCGCCATGCCGATACTTGACCACTAAGCCATCCGGACACAGTGGTCATTGCAACAGCATGGACTACCCTGGCACGCCTCCCATCACACACGCATTCTCAACTTATCCACACACTGCTAATGTAGTGCCCCTCGCTCATTATCCTCATTACTCGCGAGATTTCACTGATTCCCGTAAGAGTTCAAGCCAGGTGTGCATCCGCACTGAAGAGATATTTGCCGTCTTCGCCTTAATTAAATACACTACTGGCCATTAAAATTGCTACACCAAGAAGAAATGCAGATAATAAACGGGTATTCATTGGACAAATATATTATGCTAGAACTGACATGTGATTACATTTTCACGCAATTTGGGTGCATAGATCCTGAGAAATCAGTACCCAGAACAACCACCTCTGGCCGTAATAACGGCCTTGATACGCCTATGCATTGAGTCAAACAGAGCTTGGATCGCGTGTACAGGTACTGCTGCCCATGCAGCTTCAACACGATACCACAGTTCATCAAGAGTAGTGGCTGGCGTATTGTGACGAGCCAGTTACTCGCCACCATTGACCAAACGTTTTCAATTGGTGATAGATCTGGAGAATATGCTGGCCAGGGCAGCAGTCGAACATTTTCTGTATCCAGAAAGGCCCGTACAGGATCTGCAACATGCGGTCGTGCATTATCCTGCTGAAATGTAGGGTTTCGCAGGTCGTAACACATCTGAAATGTAACGTCCACTGTTCAAAGTGCCGTCAATGCGAACAAGAGGTGACTGAGACGTGTAACCAATGGCACCCCATACCATCACGCCAGGTGATACGCCAGTATGGCGATGACGAATACACGCTTTCAATGTGCGTTCACCGCGATGTCGCCAAACACGGATGCGACCATCATGATGCTGTAAACAGAACCTGGTTTCATCCGAAAAAATGACGTTTTGCCATTCGTGCACCAAGGTTCGTCGTTGAGTACACCATCGCAAGGGCTCCTGTCTGTGATGCAGCGTTACGAGGCCGTTGGGATCCAGCACGGCGTTCCGTATTACCCTCCTAAACCCACCGATTCCATATTCTGCTAACAGTCATTGGATCTCGACCAACGCGTGCAGCAATGTCGCGATACGATAAACCGCAATCGCGATAGGCTACAATCCGACTTTTATCAAAGTCGGAAACGTGATGGTACGCATTTCTCCTCCTTACACGAGGCAACGCCGGTCAACTGCTGTTTGTGTATGAGAAATCGGTTGGAAACATTCCTCATGTCAGCATATTGTAGGTGTCGCCACCGGCACCAACCTTGTGTGAATGCTCTGAAAAGCTAATCATTTGCATATCACAGCATCTTCTTCCTGTCGGTTAAATTTCGCGTCTGTAGCACGTCATCTTCGTGGTGTAGCAATTTTAATGGCCAGTAGTGTATATGTTCTGTGTGTTATTTTTGACATGCCCGAAAGAACAGAAACTTATATATATATATATATAAGAATGGAATATTGGAGTTTAATATACAATCGACGGCGAGATTATTAGAGATAAAGCACAATCTCAGATCGAAGGAGAATAGTAATAATTCACAAAAAATCTTATTTCGCATTTGCATTAATCTGTTTCTTGTGGCACCGTTAAGCGTATGCGCTACTCATGGCGCATTTCCATACGAGTACTGTACAATAAAAACCTTGTTTTGTTACCTGAGAGATTTAATGGCTGCACTTAATTAGATTCCATGATGACATGTGATGTTTGCAGAACACCGAAATTAACCGTGCAGTGACTCACTCGGTGGCGGCACGTGTTGTCCAGATGTAGTTGTAAATGTTTACGCAGAAGTCAAAGGTAGTGACAGCGGCGATCGCAGACGTGTTTACAACAGGTCTGGGACACTTCCGATGAGGGCTGTACGATCGATGGTTGCCGTGGCGACGCATTCTGGCGTCCACCAGCACCGCTCCCCTCAGCTTTCATTACGCTCTCTGCGCTCTCCGCCCACCGATCGCCAGCAGCTAACACAAATCAGCAGTGGGGGATCTCTCTACATTTACTGTACTATTTTCCGCCCACGCATTATGTGTCACTGTCTGAACAAAAGATGGGCTACTGCAGTAATTTTCAGCATTGTACAGATGTTAACGTCCCTATTATATCTGATGCTGTCATTCATAATTACGATCTGTTACAGTTATTTCGACGGTCAATTCAGAACGCGCGAACAACATTAAAGGAAAAAAATCGTTAGGCTCACAGCCTGGTGAGACAATGCTTCACATTTGTCGCCCCGTCGACGTCGCGTGTATCATAATCGCTGTTTATTAATTCAAGCAGTTCCTTATTGATCTCACCGGGCTCCATATTTCACATTGCCATCCCATAAGTATCTCAAGTAATCAGCTAGATTCGAATTAGAAGCTTTCACGGCATTAAATTTCAATTAACTTCACACGAAACAAGCTTCGATAGTTAATATTGGTGTTTGTTTATAGGTAAATGTCAGGACATTGACATCACCGTGTCACACTTTTTTGAACCATGTCACTAGGTATTGGGTCCTCTAGCAGCTTGCTACGATACCGTTTGGCGGGAATTTCAGTGCGTACCAGGGTTGCCAATATGTACCTGCAGAAAAACAAATAAATATTTACGTAGCTTCTTTTTTATGTGCTGTTCAAACCGTAATGACTACCCTTCGTATCTGTAGCGTTCTGTCACAGTACGTAACGATAGCTCAAAAGAAATAACTATAGCAACTATAGCCGACAGAGCTCTGGGTACGAAGAACTTTCTCACGAAGGTGGGGGCTACACAACACAATAGCACAATGTTACAAGCTGTTCCCACAAACAACGGGGATAGTTACCGATAACCAAAAATAAATGAATGCGTGAGTAGTCTGAGATGTGTATACAGGGTGGTACATTGACCGTGACCGGGCCAAATATCTCACGAAATAAGTGTCAAACTAAAAAACTACAAAGAACGAAACTTGTCTAGCTTGAAGGGGGAAACTAGATGGCGCTATGGTTGGCGCGATAGATGGCGCTGCCGTAGGTCAAACGGATATCAACTGCGTTTTTTTTAAATAGGAACATCCAATTTTTATTACATATTCGTGTAGTACGTAAAGAAATATGAACGTTTTAGTTGGACCACATTTTTCGTTTTGTGATAGATGGCGCTGTAATAGTCACAAACATATGGCTCACAATTTTAGACGAACAGTTGGTAACAAGTAGGTTTTTTAAATTAAAATACAGAACGTAGGTACGTTTGAACATTTTATTTCGGTTGTTCCAATGTGCTACATGTACCTTTGTGAACTTATCATTTCTGAGAACACATGCTGTTACAGCGTGATTAATTAATGCAATAAATGCTCAAAATGATGTCCGTCAACCTCAATGCATTTGGCAATACTGTAAGGACATTCCTCTCAACAGCGAGTAGTTCGCCTTCCGTAATGTTCGCACATGCATTGACAATGCGCTGACGCATGTTGTCAGGCGTTGTCGGTGGATCACGATAGCAAATATCCTTCAACTTTCCCCACAGAAAGAAATCCGGGGACGTCAGAACCGGTGAACGTGCGGGCCATGGATGGTGCTTCGAAGACCAATCCACCTGTCATGAAATATGCTATTCAATACCGCTTCAACCGCACGCGAGCTATGTGCCGGAGATCCATCATGTTGGAAGTACATCGCCATTCTGTCATGCAGTGAAACATCTTGTAGTAACATCGGTAGAAAATTACGTAGGAAATCAGCATACATTGCACCAGTTAGATTGCCATCGATAAAATGGGGGCCAATTATCCTTCCTCTCATAATGCCGCACCATACATTAAGCCGTCAAGGTCGCTGATGTTCCACTTGTCACAGCCATCGTGGATTTTCCGTTGTCCAATAGTTCATTTATGCCGGTTTACGTTACTGCTGTTGGTGAATGACGCTTCGTCGCTAAATAGAACTCGTGCAAAAAACCGGTCATCGTCCCGTAATTTCTCTTGTGCCCAGTGGCAGAACTGTACACGACGTTCAAAGTGGTCGCCATGCAATTCCTGGTACATAGAAATATGGTACGGGTGCAATCGATGTTGAAGTAGCATTCTCACTATCGACGTTTCTGAGATTCCCGATTCTCGCGTAATTTGTCTGCTACTGATGTGCGGATTAGCCGCGTCAGCAGCTAAAACACCTACTTGGGCATCATCATTTGTTGCAGGTCGTGGTTGACGTTTCACTTGTGGATGAACACTTCCTGTTTCCTTAAGTAACATAACTATCCGGCGAACGGTCCGGACACTTGGATGATGTCGTCCAGGATACCGAGCAACAGACATAGCACACATAACACCCGACCGTTGGGCATTTTGATCACAATAGCCATACACCAACACGATATCGACCTTTTCCGCAATTGGTAAACTGTCCATTTTAACACGGGTAATGTATCACGCCAGTCCAATCCCAAAGAAATCAGGTGTTGACAGATGTGAAAATTACCGAACTATCAGTTTAATAAGTCACAGCTGCAAAATACTAACGCGAATTCTTTACAGACGAATGGAAAAACTGGTAGAAGCGGACCTCGGGGAAGATCAGTTTGGATTCCGTAGAAATGTTGGAACACGTGAGGCAATACTAACCTTACGACTTATCTTAGAAGAAAGATTAAGAAAAGGCAAACCTACGTTTCTAGCATTTGTAGATTTAGAGAAAGCTTTTGACAACGTTAACTGGAACACTCTCTTTCAAATTCTGAAGGTGGCAGGGGTAAAATACAGGGAGCGAAAGGCTATTTACAATTTGTACAGAAACCAGATGGCAGTTATAAGAGTCGAGGGGCATGAAAGGGAAGCAGTGGTTGGGAAGGGAGTGAGACAGGGTTGTAGCCTCTCCCCGATGTTATTCAATCTGTATATTGAGCAAGCAGTAAAGGAAACAAAAGAAAAATTCGGAGTAGGTATTAAAATTCGTGGAGAAGAAGTAAAAACTTTGAGGTTCGCCGATGACATTGTAATTCTGTCAGAGACAGCAAAGGACTTGGAAGAGCAGTTGAACGGAATGGACAGTGTCTTGAAAGGAGGATATAAGATGAACATCAACAAAAGCAAAACGAGGATAATGGAATGTAGTCAAATTAAATCGGGTGATGCTGAGGGGATTAGATTAGGAAATAAGACACTTAAAGTAGTAAAGGAGTTTTGCTATTTAGGGAGCAAAATAACTGATGATGGTCGAAGTAGAGAGGATATAAAATGTAGACTGGCAATGGCAAGGAAATCGTTTCTGAAGAAGAAAAATTTGTTAACATCGAGTATAGATTTAAGTGTCAGGAAGTCGTTTCTGAAAGTATTTGTATGGAGTGTAGCCATGTATGGAAGTGAAATATGGACGATAACCAGTTTGGACAAGAAGAGAATAGAAGCTTTCGAAATGTGGTGCTACAGAAGAATGCTGAAGATAAGGTGGGTAGATAACGTAACTAATGAGGAGGTATTGAATAGGATTGGGGAGAAGAGAAGTTTGTGGCACAACTTGACTAGAAGAAGGGATCGGTTGGTAGGACATATTTTGAGGCATCAAGGGATCAAAAATTTAGCATTGGAGGGCAGCTTGGAGGGTAAAAATCGTAGAGGGAGACCAAGAGATCAATACACTAAGCAGATTCAGAAGGATGTAGGTTGCAGTAGGTACTGGGAGATGAAGAAGCTTGCACAGGATAGAGTAGCATGGAGAGCTGCATCAAACCAGTCTCAGGACTGAAGACCACAACAACAATGTATCACGAAGCAAATACCGTCCGCACTGGCGGAATGTTACGTGATACCACGTAGTTATACGTTTGTGACTATTACAGCGCCATCTGTCACAAAGCGAAGAAAGTGGTCCAACTAAAACGTTCATATTTCTTTACGTACTACAAGTACAGGAATATGTAATAAAAAATGGATGTTCCTATTTAAAAAAAACGCAGTTGATATCCGTTTGACCTACTTCAGCGCCATCTAGTGGGCCAACCATAGCGACATCTGGTTTCCCCCTTCAAGCTAGACGAGTTTCGTTCTTTGTAGTTTTTTCGTTTGATGCTTATTTCGTGAGATATTTTGCCCGGTCGCTATCAATGGACCACCCTTTATAAAGCACTCTTACGATAGCTCTTAAAGGAAAAAAACTTCATGTGTAAGGATACAGTAGAATCTTTTCCTAAACAAAATGATATAATTTGATATGAATACTGAGTAAAAATGTATAATAATAAATCCAAATATGGCATTTGGCCGAAACAGTGCGATCCTCGCCAAAGAGATCTTAAGCTTCTCAGACATAACACTGTACAGTTAGACCTTTACAGGGGTTGGACAAAAATATGGGAACGCGAGAAATGCAAGTTTGATCATAACTGCAGATGATAGCCAGGCCTGTACTTGACCACGAACTGAACCTGCGCAGTGTCCTCAATATGTTGCAAGTGTCAGTCGTGGTCGAACAGTGTTCTGCGTAATCCTCGAAGCTTCTTGAATTCGAGCGTGGGCAAATTGTTGGCGCACTTTGGCTTCAGTAACCAAGATAGTCGAAGAGTTTGTTGTTTCAAGACGCACCGTATCGAAGATTTATACCGCATACATGGAAAGCGGAGAAACAACCGCTAAGTAATAACACGGACGAAAGTGTGTGTGGAGTGATGGTCGGTCGTTGAAGAGGACAACGACGAAAAATAAGAGGACGATAGCTGCAAAAGACACTGCAGAACTGAATCTCGCACTCGCGATACCTTTCTGCACCAAAACAACAGTAAGAGTACAACGTAACCTTTTACTACCGGTGTCATTGTTAAAACTCGACCTCGTAGGAAGATTACCGTCGCTTATCATGTTCTTCAGCTCCTGCAAGCTACCCCCTGTAGTAATGGTTTAAAAAGTTCGTGTGGTCCACGAAGTTACAGTCCCCTGCGAGTTATTGCTGAGGTATTAATAATTTCTAGCGGGTGGGTTTAACAAACCGGTAAAAATTTGAACCAACGGATAACGCAATATTTTTAGAACCACTACAGAAGGCACCTATGCAGGGCTTAATAGGCAGCATAGAGCTTTTATTTACTTTTATTTGTCGACCCAGCATTCGACTGTGGTAATGACGCCGGCCGGTGTGACCGAGCGGTACTAGGCGCTTCAGTCTGGAACCGGGCGACCGCTACGGTCGCAGGTTCGAATCCTGCCTCGGGCATGGATGTGTGTGATGTCCTTAGGTTAGTTAGGTTTAAGTAGTTCTAAGTTCTAGGGAACTGATAACCTCAGATTTTAAGTCCCATAGTGCTCAGAGCCATTTGAGCCATTTTGTGGTAATGACTAACTTTCACCTATTCTTTATGAAGAAGGGAGGAAATGACCAGTCGAGGGTATAGTCTAATTGCTATTTATTTAATACCGATGACATTTCAACAACTAGCCGTGTATCTGTTGGAATATACATCATCACAACTGGTCTCTCTAGCTAAAATGATTCACTTTCGCCACGTAATTATGGAAAGGGAGAGGGGAGCGCAGACCTGGCTTCAGTGGAATTTTATGCAGGCACACAGTTATACTTAAACCTATGCCTTCTATTGATATTTCGTTTAATTGCTACAGGTCGCGTTGAACAAGTTCAGCAAAGACTCTACAAGCGAACTCGGTCAGGGAGGAAGAGTATCTGCCTAAATATTTCAATTCTCATTCAAAACGAACGCTGAACAGGGGTAGCAAGTGGTGCACTGCGACTATGACTGCCAATTTTGGTTTAATCCTGCGTTCCGAAACAACACCACGTTACGGAGCTGAGGGGGAAGAAGATGTACACGTGGCCAAGTTGCGGTAGCCAACAGAAATACAAAAAAAATACCAACACACGAGATTATTCCTTCCCTGTCTTACACTCATGCACTACTGTATAGTTATTCACCCGTCTACTGTACATTTCCAGATAGAAACTGCACTTTATCAATGTGGCGGTTGCTCCGACCGACCACATGGCGGGAAAGCAAATGCACAAAGAAAACATGTGAAAAATAAATAAAAAAAAATCCCCCAAAATATTTCTGTAAAAGAAAGACCACATTAAAATACGTTAAATGAGTTAAGTTCTGTTAAGCATAAAGCAATAATACGACGGTGAGCTTAAGGCTCATGGTGCGTACGTGACCAAGTTACAAACGCGAAGTTCTTGCTGAAATTTTACTAAATTATGAAAATAAACTCTTTTATAGGGGTTTCGTGGTAATCTCACACCTGATTTCAACATCTGTACTTTATTAACGAACAGATTTGAAACATACTAATAGCTTTGTTAACATTACCAAAATCGTCAGCTCGGTCCTCCACGTTTGTCCAGCGTCGCTTCCCAGAAACAAGTGGACCTGCGACGACATTACCTAACCGTTGTTCGTTGGAGGGGATGGTTCGCCAACCTGACAGAGTCAATACTCGTGCCTTCGCGACTTCTCTGACCTGAACTGCCCACTTTCTTTGGCAAACTTGTTCGCGTTTAGGGGTTGGTGCTATCCTACCACAGAACCACTCTACTCATGGAATGCTACAAGCTCTGACTAAAGCTTTCTGCTGTTTCACATAATTTCTCATTCATACAGTCCAGGTCGCACAAGGGAAAGGATGCAGGGAAACGTGGCACACACGAAATAAAATAAACAAATAAATAAACACCGCTTAGTCCATTCTCTCCTGCTTGTTACCCACAGATTTATTTCTGCCGAGTAAAAACACTCTCGCTATAATTCTCCTGTACCGGAATTTGTTGAGAAAAATATGGAATGGGACAACAAGTTCCGTTTCAAGGGAGCTCCATAACCAGGGAGTCGCAGGCAGAACTGGAATTCCAGAACCACTCATCAGTGATGCCAATGCACGTAACAGCAAAATGTTGTGCCAAAGCGATAAAACCTGGGCTTGGGAGCAATAGAAGAAAGGCATTTGGCCAGATGACTCTTGTTGCACACTGTTTCCAACTTCTTGACGAGTTTACTACCGAACAGTGAAACCCGGCAGGGGTTCTGTGTTGGTTTAGGCAGCCATATCGTGATATTCCCGGGGGCCTCTGAAAATTCGCTTTACTGCCAACAATTACGTGACAGTTTTGGCTGCTCAGGACGATCCCATGCTACTATGTCTGTTCCCTAATGGCGATGCTGTGTTCCAGGACGACAGCGCCACTGTTCACACAGCATCGTCCAAGACGTGTTCCATGAGCACGAGGATGAATTTTCGCATCTCTCCTGCCGATCACGGTCACCAGATCTCAATAACCTTGAGGATGTGTGGTCTACTAGACCAGGGTTTCCCAACGTGTGGTCCGCGGACCTCTTAGGGATCCGCCGGCTCTTTATAGGGGGTCCGCGGCCACATTTCACCAAATCGTGTAAAATAATAATTAAAATCATTGAATAAAAATGTGAAAATGAAATTCATCATTTTTTTGTGTGAAGAACATGTGTACTTTTACTTCAGGTATTATTCCCAAGCAGCCTTTGCGGTTCCTAAGTGAGAACGAATACACAGTTTAGTGCCGGAGAATGCGGCTTCTCTGATCGACTGTTTCGCAACCATACGGGGGTCGTTTGTGCGCCGGGGCTAGATGCGCTGAAACCTTTTACGCATGCGTGGAGCGAGCTTTGTCGGATTTATTATGTGAAAATGCTGCAAATACTCCATTGGTTGCAATATCCTGTCGAAGTGGAATAACCAAGAAGCGTAAGTGCAACGAAAGCTATTTAGAAATGGGCTTTATGGAGACAAAGAAGGGTAAAGCTCAGTGTGTAATTTGTGCGCGAGTCCTTTCGAACAGTTCAATGGATCCAGTTAAATTGCACCGTCATTTTGAAGGTACTCACCCGGATTTCCAGCCTAAAGACATCGATTTTTTCAAAAGGAAGAGTGCTGAACTAGCTGATTCTCAGCATTGGATGAAAACTCATGCAAAAACAATTAATGAAAGTTCATTAAAAGCTTCTTTCTTGGTTGGTTATCGAGTGGCAAAAACAGGCAAAGCTCATACCATTGCAGAAAATCTCATAAAGCCGTGTGTTAATGATATTGTTTCTTGCACGCTAGACGAACTGGGAACATGGCACGTGCATTAATAAATTTTCAGTTCCCATGGGTTTCGCTCTGAAATTTAAAGTTACTGTGCTCTTCGTTCACAAGTAATGGACAGAGGTAGCGCCTGGAACAACGCCTTCAGGTAACCGGTAATCTTCGTTCACAAGTAATGGACAGAGGTAGCGCAAGGACTAGACGTACTCCACAAACAGAGGATGCGATTCTTGAAACCGTTCACCAATCACCTCGGCGAAGTAACCATGACACTGCAAGACAGTTCCAGGTATCTCAAAGCCTGGCTGGTGAAGTGTTCCACGATGAAGAACTGCCTCTATATCATTACACGTTAACTCAGCACCAGCGGTTAGGAGACCGCATTCGACGATTATAGTTTTGTGAATGGCTTTTGCACCAAGTGGATGATAACGAACCTTTTATAAATAACGTGACTGGAACTGACGAATCTAGCTTCACTCGAGAAGGTATTTTCAACATCTACAACAGCCATTATTGGTGTGAACACGACCTACGCGTCACTCATGAACGTGGCTTTCAGGTACGCTTTGGCATAAACCTGTGGGCAGGAATCGTGGGAGGAGTGCTTTTGGGCCCTTACCCATTGCCGGACAAGTTGAATGTGCACCCATATCGTACGTTTCTTTGCAATACTTTGCCTGACGCGTTAGAAAACTTACAATTAGTGTTCAGCGACAGCTATGGTTTCACCATGATGGTGCACTGCCACACTTTGGAATGAATGTGCGTAACTATTTACATGAAGCATTTCCAGGGAATAAATTGGTCGCGGGGGTCCAATATCCCGGCCTCCTCGTTCTCCGGACCTTAATCCACTAGATGTTAATTCGTGCGGACACTTAAAGGAACAAGTTTATAGTACTCCATCCACGGATGCAGACGACCTAATAGTTCGCGTGCATACCGCTTATACAATGGTGAACGCAGGTGTGTTGCGAGGGGTCCAGAGCAGTATATAATCCAGCGAGTCGCGAAGTGTTTGTAAGTGCCTTCAACAAACTCTCTAAAACGAACGTTTCTCGTACGTGTCGGTACCAGCTCCATGAAGATAAGTTTGGACTTCTAGCGTACAGGATGGAATTATTATGCATAGCATACTGTGCAATATACTGTAGCCTACCTATTGTGTATTTTATACCTCGTTGGGCACAGACGATGTTAATGTATTCATTATTACGCTCTATTGGCTTTATTTGTGTCATGGACGAAACAAAGTGGTCGTTCACGTCTGTAAGAAGTTCACGTTATGTATTAATATTTAAATAAATGTAACAGTAACAGAAATAAATGCGCAAGATACTTCATTGTGGGGGTATAAACTGGACACAGTTTGATGCTTTAAATGAAAAAAGGAATATGTTTCGCGCGAATGCTACTTGGACATCGGCGAATGTGCATATCAATTCCCCAAGACATTGCCTCGGTCACTGAGCTAATGAGCTCCGACAGAACACGGAGTATATGCTACTGCACGCACTCACAGTGTTGCCAGGCTCTCGTTCTTTGAATCGCATTTCTATGAAACCTACTGGCGGGACAGGGTTTTGCTACATACAGTTTTGTCTTGAGTAGGGATGAGGAATCGCATGCTGCATTTTTTTCTTCACCCTGTGCACAGGTCGGTTCTGGTAGTCTAGTGGCAGTTCCGCTTGGTGCGTCATGTAGCACGGACGCGTTCTCTTCCAGTCCACCATAGCATTTTCAAGCTGAAAATAGTAGTTGTTTATACCATGTTCCGTGTAACCGTTTACTGTGTGAGTTTTAGAGTATCAAAATATGTGACGTACATGGTGATGTATGTTGACTGCGTTGACTTAGGAGCGTAAATTTTTAACCCCTACAAGAGACCGTAGATCATAGTATGTGACATAAATTTCAACCTGGTACCACTACCCGTTCCTGCAAAACAGGAGTATTAACAGATGGATGGGCAGACAGACAGACCGACAACAAATGGGAAAAATTTATTTTTATGTAGTATAATAACAGATTAACAGTTTTCGGATCTTTTCTCTATACTTGTACTTTAAAACCTTGCTTCTTGCCAGACTGACTTTCCAGACATGGGTGGAAATAACTGAAAGGCTCAGTGCTCCCCGTGTCAGTCCTCCCACCATGGAAAAGTCCCTGGCAGTACCGGGTCCTACGCAGGGTAGTCGGTCGCACTGACCACACAGCTACAGAGGTGGACACAGGAGGTTAAGCATTCTCATAATAGAAGATACTGAAACCTATACACTCCATATAAAAGAACACAACGAATTGTTGCAAACATCTAATTCCTCACTCAATTTGTAAGGGAGGGCCATGCCTGAATTACACTACTTACGAAATTCTTTACGTTTGCAGAAGGCGAGTCTTTGAGATATTTGGCAGCTTAAGTACGCTGTCGGACAGCGGTAGCCCATTCCAGAACCAACAATGAAAAAGAACTGCGCTCGTACTACGAGACGCAAGTCAGACGAGCAAATACCTGACATTGGGGGTGACTACGTCACAATAAAACTGTTGAAGTGTGGTAAACGCACTAAGAGCTTAGCCATAAATAAGCAGACAATATTAAAATGTTTTGGTTACGAGTATACAGAATCTAGCTCAAGGCACTCAAGGGACTAAAAGATAACGTGTTCCACTGTAGTGCACGAGGTAAGCAATGTGCTTCATTAAATGTAGATTGCAATCACTTGGATACCCACAAAGGAAAAGAATAAATTCTGTTTATAAAAGGAATAAAAATTCATCGAGTATTAATTACATAAGAAATGGTGTGAACTGTTGGTACATCACTATCCTCTACTTGTCAATGTTCATATCTCGCCACTATCATGAACATCTCTTGCTACATCTTAGTAGCTTCTACAGAACTTCAAACTCTGACCCAGTCCTCATTTGCAGATTCCATTGGCACTACTTCTCGTAACTTATTAAGTTTGTTTGAGCAGAAGGGAAAAGAATTATCTGTACTTTTCTCCAATACACTCACAATCCAATATGTCAAAGCCATCACATGAACACACAAAATAGCAATCAGTAGCACAAAAATGGAAATGCAGGAGCTCAGCAGTTCCTAAGCTAACACAGTGAAATACGTTAAGAGGATGTGTTACACCTTACCAGCTGTCATATGAGCAGTGGGGGAGGAGGGGGGCTAATCAACCATTATTAGCTTCAGATTAATCTTCTCTTTGCACTAACTTGTGGTTCACAATCACAAAAATTGGTGTGGAAGTCAACACTGCTTCACGAATCTTGCTTTTAAAAAACCGTTTTTACCTACCTATACGTTCTAGTGGCTCTGTTCTCTTGCAGCTCTCAAGTGTTTCTTTTATAACTGATGCAGTTATTGATGTTACAGAAGTAGTGTGTACCTACCTGTCTCTTCTATAGGTGATTTATGTCTCGTGTTTCGCTATTCAAATGAGCAGTTTTATGATTGTCGGCTTATGTTCTTTTAACCTACATTAAAGGGTTTGTTTTCCGTCCCGCCGTATCATCGTTTTCTGGATATACAGCGGCAATCATCTAGCGGCTAACTTACCTTGGTTGTTCGTAGTTCTCATGTTCGATATCTGAAATGAAGACAAGAAAACGTGATTTTTTCTGAGTTTTCTTTGCAATTGTGTTAATCATTACCTATACTGTATTTGGTAAAAGCAGTATAGAAGTTTTATTCGTTCGTTATTTGGTAAAAGCGTTATAGCAGTTGTATTTTGTCGTATAATGTGTAGTTATTTGCAGTGACCGTATAACTGATTGGAAAGGTTTTCCCCTGCGGCTGGGTGTATTGAAGTTGGAGTTAACTAGGCTTGTTAGTGTGCCGTGCTAGCGAGAAGTAGCAACTCTCTTGCGGATTTCGCGAGTCCGGCGGACAAAATACGCTACCAACTCTGCCAATCAGAGATGTATCGGTGACTACGAGTCCACGGGTGTGGCGTGAGCGTAGTAAATTAGAGTTGCGCTCTACCAAAACTACGGTTCGGTAGGATTGGCACAGCACATAAATGACTTGGTGAATGGAAGGATTACCGGTAGTACTGGTAGCATCGGCACGGAAGAAATACAAATGATTGTGTGAGAGAGTAACTGTGTTTGTTTGGTTTGCACAAAATTAGAACCGCTCATCATTCAGCGTTACTACAGTGTGTATTTTATACCCTTACAAATTATAAATTGCATTTTATAAGCAAAAAATAGCTGATCGCTTAACTTCTGCGCTTTTATGTAATCAAAACAATTATGTTTGATGGAAGTACGGTTTACATGCACAATCGTAAAAAGCTCGATATAATTATTTTGTACTCAATAGAACGTTCTTAATAATGGCCGAAAGCAAGAGATTACTGATATAATTGGTAAGAGCAAAAGTTTTTTGGCAAAAACAGAAACTTGTTTTATATAAGCTCGACGAAGTATTGAAGCAAAGTTTGATACGTTTTCATTTAGAATTTTTTTAATTTTACCTTTTTCGAGGAAATTACGTTTTGTAGTACTGTATGGTAAATATGTGTTTTTTTTAAATTTTACTACATTCCTCTGTTTCACGTCACAAATCAAGTTGGCACAGTTCTGAGCCAAACACAGGAGAAATGGAATACATTCGAAACGTATCCTGTCCTTAACAGGATGCCCCAAGTGCTTATAGTACTTAAGAAAAACATTGCATCATATGTTGTCGTTGGCGGCTGCCGCGCAATTGTTATTTATGATGGCCAACCGAGGACCTGCTCGGGCTGCGGCCAGGAGTGCCATGTTAGAACTGAGTGTCTGCAGCGCCGCCTTTTCACATGCCCCGCAATGAACTTCCCCAACAATCCACGATGACCTCTCTCCCGGTAACGTATGTGCAGGTGGAAAGACATGATGTGACGGATGATCAAAACCTGATACCACCTCAAGCCGCTGCAACCTCCGTTGGAGAGTCGACACTGACGACGACGACGCCACCGCAGCCAAACGGTGCAGAGGTTCTTGCAGCCTCTGCCCATCGCAGCGACGGGGGCACCCAGCCGCCGTCACTGTTGGGACCGGACACAGAGATTCCTGATGACCGAGATCATGTCGAGCACCGCCCTCCAGTGGATGTCGAGTTTCGGACCCGCAAGCAAAAATCACCCAAGCGACACAAGAAGAAACGATTGTCAGCTGAAGAGTGGGACAGGGATGTGAGACTGATGGAAGACATCGACCCCGTTGCCACGTCAGCCGTTGCAACAGAATCCAACAGCTTCATTCGCCAGAAGACGCCTATTGATAAGGAACACTCTCCTACACCTGGTGGTCCTGAAACGAGGCACGGCGGATCGACTCCCAAAACGTGGGCTCCTGTGAAAGTGGCCAGCCACCACTGACCTGCCAATCCTCTCTTGGTGATTGGACAGATGACGTGGAGGCAAATGATGCACAACACACATCATTAAATCCTCCAGAGGCCATGGCTGACATGCAGCCCAGAGGGCCCTGCCAGTCAGGGGTTCATAGGGCACAGTAATGCACGTCATGCGGCCGGATGGCTGTGTTGAGTATGAGCTCACCGTGGGCTTGCACCCATACATTGCCCACCACTGGATATATCTCAGTCATACCATGTGGGAACAGTCAATGTCACTGGTGTCCATTCCTCTGGCAAGACCCGCGTGTTACATGACATGATCAGAGCGGCAGACTTGAACATTGTCCTTCCCAAGGAGGGCTGTCCCAAGCTGCATTTAGACCAATATGGCTACACCACCTACAACATACCATCTGGTGATGGCCAGGAGGAACGGCCATCCTTCTCAAAGATGGCATAGAAGTGACAGACATAACATACTTGCCAAACACGCGAGGCATCGCTCTCACGCTTGGCGCAGTCCGCATCTTTAATGTCTACGCTCCCTCTGGTAGTTCAAACCGCAGTGACAGGAACGTCTTTTATTCGGAGGAGGTTGCCCCACCTTTGCAAGGAAATATGGACCATTACATATTGGGTGGCGATTTTAACATTGTTCTGCGGCCCGAGACCAGATACCACATTACGTCCCACGCCCTGCTCAACAGGCACTGATACGTGACCTCGCGCTCCACGGCACACGGCTCTTACATCATGGGAACCATCACAGATATACGCATTTTACTGGCCACTCTGCCAGTCGTCTGGACTAGATATGTCTCGCGTGGCCTCTGCACAGCGACCCATGATCCAGAACTCTGGCCGACGGCCTTCACGGATCATCTCGCGTATATCTGCACTATCACATTACCCCGCCAACTCACCAGGCGCAGCAGAGGCCCATGGATGCTAAACATCACCCTCTTTTGTAAAGAAGCGTGTCGGCGAGTAGTTACTGACATATGGTATCATTGTTTCAGGCGCCTGCCCATGTACGCTTCCACATTGCTGTGGTGGTTGTGATGTGTTAAACCTGCACTCGAAAAGACCCTGATAGCCTATGGGCGTGACAGATCGAACCGGCGAAGGACGACATCAGTATTTTACTATACCGCGCTACATGAGCTGGCGACACAACCGCCGTCTCCCCAACGTCAGATGTCCGTACAACGCATCAAAGCCCATCTACTTTGCATCAGGACAGAGCAGCTAGAAGGTGTCTGCATCTTTGCGCGAGTGCAAGACTTCATCCCCAACGAAACGGTATCAGTCTATCACATTGTGCGCGAGAGGCACCACCGCGAACGTCAGTTCATTATGGCGATAAACACGAAGGCAGGTGGCTTTGCAGCGACGCAAACGGACATAGTGCACACGTTCGCCCGACACTATGGGACCTTGTACATTGAAGATCCGCGAAACATACGTAGCTATGACTGTGAGATTGTCCGCACTTTGTATCTGCACAGCAAGTGGACTAAGCTTACCACTTAGCGCGCAAATGGACAAAACATCTGAACTGTCTTCTCAAGCCCAGGGTGTTAAACAGACATTCTAAATGGTTCAAATGGCTCTGAGCACTATGGGACTCAACTTCTGAGGTCATTAGTCCCCTAGAACTTAGAACTAATTAAACCTAACTAACCTAAGTACATCACAAACATCCATGCCCGAGGCAGGATTCGAACCTGCGACCGTAGCGGTCTCGCGGTTCCAGACTGCAGCGCCTTTAACCGCACGGCCACTTCGGCCGGCCACAGACATTCTAAATAACTATGAACCAGGCCCTGTAAGGCAGCTAATATTATGTGCAAATCATAACAAAATCATTAGAAATGCTGCTGTCACTTAACTAGAATACATGAGTTTATAAATGTGAAAGTTTTGGGGTCTGACAAAACAGCTATTCTATTTTTTATTCTACGTATCATTTATCAACTTTGCTTCAGGCGTCAAGTGATACACAACAACCATGTTCAATTGCCTTCAACATTCAATAACAAAATATTTAACGCTTAAACATATTGAATTGACGATTATTAAAATCGTTATCTCTAAATATAAAATTTTTTTATCACAGGACAGAATGACAAAAATCTTCATTAGCTCATTTACATCTATGATAACGTAGCTGGCCAATGCACTGAGTTGGTGGAGAATAAATTTACATTTTAGACCAATGAAAAAACTCTCATGTACTCAATGTGAGGATAGGTTAGTATCCTAGCTTTTGATATTCAATGGTAAAAGTGTACGCAAGTTGGAGGGAGCAAAATCTCCACTCAAAATTTACTGTGGCCTAATGTGTGATAGTACTTTACCAAGCGGCATCTGCAACAGCTCTGTCTCCGTGCTGGATCTGAAACACTAATTCCCTACTCTGGCCTTGACTGAATTCAGTCAGTCTCAACTTTCCTGCGTTCTGTAGAAAGTTAATTTTTCGCTAGTTGAAATTATGGCTATTGCACACTTGCTAAGGTTCAAATGGTTCAAATGGCTCTGAGCACTATGGGACTTAACATATATGGTCATCAGTCCCCTAGAACTTAGAACTACTTAAACCTAACTAACCTAAGGACACCACACAACACACTTGCTAAGGGTTGGAGCGATGCGCACAATTTCTTTTCCCGCAAAAATTCCTGCAAGAATAATTAACTACCTCTTTGCTATCTGTCGCCACGATACATGAAGCATATCGTCCATACTTCACACAAAGCAAAGCTCTCAACACCCTCGCTATTTTCCACATACTTGTGTGGTCCGCCGTGAGACAAGAGAGATATCTAGAAATTTTAACTCTCAAAATGCTTTAATATAATGGGGATCTCCCCACCTTGTCACGTTTATGTCGCCCAGTATGGCTTCAGCCATACGTCGCCTCGTTAGAGGTGAATTTTATTTTTCTTGCCGGGTCGCAGCCTAGCCCTGTTAAAGCTGTCCAGCCACTTACCCTTGGTCCTGGCCGTATTTACGTTGAAACGAATAATGTATTGTTCTGGTCTTATCAATTTCTGCGCTGAAGCTCGCCTTTCTCTTGTTAAGTGGGGTTTTCCGATGCCATTAACCACCTGCTTGGTTCATCTCCAAAATGCGTTTCACTTTAAGTTGTTTATTCATGCCCCTGTCCATATTGGTAGATATTGTTTTGTTAGTTTTCAGTACATGAGATTACTGCAATTTTATTTTCTTGATATAATATAATTATTATTATCTGAGGCTCTCATACTGTATCGTACTGTTGTTGTGGATCAAGCTAATGTAGGGTCCGTAAAATCCGGATGCCTTACATGACGAGCTGCTGCACGATTTTCCTCCACCTAGGGATGTGGCACCCGATGACACTCTGCTGTTGTCCATCGCATCCGACGAGCTGACATCGGCCTTGGCACATGGAGCACCGAACAAATCACGAGGGTCGGACGTTTTGCCCCTGGAATTCTACCACACTTTTTATGACCTTATAGGTGACAAGTGGCTCCAAATGTTTCAAGAACTGGTCCGCCCTTATTTTACTGTCCCCATGGAATTCACAGATGGCATCTTGATCCCAGTACTGAAACCGAATGGTGGTTGTAGGTGGCAGGACTTCCGCCCACTCACACTCAACAACAACGACTACAAGATCTTCGTCTGCATCCTCTGCACACATCTCCACATAGCTATCGGGAAAGCCATCTATACTGATCAGACATATTTAGGTGGTCTCAGCAACATTCATACAGCATTAGGAGCATCCCACGACATAATTGGTTTGACGGCTTCCTGCAAAATACGGGGCGCCCTTGTCGCTGACGATTTTGATCACACATTCTACCACATCAACCATGGCTTCCTACTCATAGTTTTGGAATGCATGGCCCTCTCTCCAGAGTCTGCACAGGTGGTCCTTCCTCTGATCTTCGGAGCGCTTTCCCGCATGATGGTGAACGCTTACCAGTCTGGTCACAATGTTGTTGGACGGTTAGTGTGACAAGGATAATCCTTGTCGGGTATATTATTTGCGGCAGTGCTTCAACCAGCACTGGTCTACGGAGGTGATTAGCAGGCATTTGCATACGGGACGTGACCTTTCGTTGTGGTGCATTCACCGATGACGTGGTATTCCTGGCCAGATCAGAGGATGAAATGCACATGGCGCTTCAGTGGCTACACCATTACAGGGTGGTCGCTGAGAGCATCATCAACATGAAGAAGATGAAATCCATGGATGTCGAATCGAAGGTGGGCTTTCCAACGCAACGGCGGTGCCGTCTGACAAGGTGCCCATACCCAAATGTTTAATAGTGCAGTTCTATAGCAATGATCGCCACACGGCGGCAGCTACGTACCGCTGGACATTACACCAGACATTTGCTCTGATACAGGACAACAAATTGCGTCGAATGGACATGCTCCTACGAACACGTTATGTCAACACTTATCTTGTCTCCAAACTGAACTATTTTGTGCATGTCATTCCCTTCACGGTTACAATGGCCGACACATTTCAGGCAGCATATGGACATTTCGGGAGCGCCGGTCTTGTTTTTGAAGTCCGATACGTCACCCTGACACTGCCGCAGTTGGCGGGCGGTATCGGTTTAATTCATGTCTATAACCGTGCGCGATCGCTTTATCTCAACACTATGCGTTGCACATGGACCTCTGCCCACACAAGTCTGACGGGCACCCTCATAACTGAAGAGGTTCAAAATGGCTCTGAGCACTATGGGACTCAACTGCTGAGGTCATTAGTCCCCTAGAACTTAGAACTAGTTAAACCTAACTAACCTAAGGACATCACAAACATCCATGCCCGAGGCAGGATTCGAACCTGCGACCGTAGCGGTCTTGCGGTTCCAGACTGCAGCGCCTTTAACCGCACGGCCACTTCGGCCGGCAACTGAAAAGGCACCACACTCTCTGCATCCCCCGGCTTCTGCAGGACACATTTCACCGGCACTCGTCCATATCAGAGAGTTCTTTATTGCCCTCAGCTACTTAAGTTCATACCTTCCAACGACACAGATGCCCAGCACGAAAGACTATTATCTTCTTTATCAACAGCAGCAGCCTATAAATACGGTCGCCCACAGACATCCGGAAGTTGGCTGGAACACGGTGTGGCGAGCAGTACACACGCCTTTTCTACCTATGACGGTGCGTTCATTGTGGTTCATGGTTGTAAACGGAAGTTCGCTATCTGTCAGAGCTACATTCCACTCACATGACGGATGACCCCTTGTGTCCGACATGCTCAGTCGTTGACTCACATACACACAGCCTGACTTGTGCCACAACCAACGATTGCCGGCTAACCAACGAAGTTATGCCAAGGCTTACTTCGATTTAACAGACCGCGCTTGTTGAGCGCTAGGCGGGGCTAAGTGACAGCGCGTATTATATGGGATGTCCTGATTGCTCGCGATCCCACCTTAACTCGTTGTTTGCCGACCGTCACATGTGACGGCTAGCTATGTGTCGCAACTGTACGGAATATCTTTTTACAATTTTCCGTCTTCCTTTAACGTTTATACTATTGTTCTCTGCACGGTAGCACAACTCCTCGAAATGTTACGGTAAATACACAGTTACCTTGGGAGCATTCTTTCTTAAACAATTTACAAGGCACTGCACCTCTTACCGTAAATCATGGGCTCGCAGACTTACCTTGGTTACTAATTTCTGTCTTTTGTGTGTGGTGCAATCAATCGTATTCTCAGGTGGACGGAAGTGAAAGTAAATAGTGACAGCTATTGTATCTTTAGTCGTTTAAATTGACTGCTGCCCTAGTGCTGCAGTGCACATTGTCAATGCTTGCGAAAGGTCATCACCAGTAAGTCACCCGGACACAGTGGTCATCGCAACTGCACGGAATACCCTACCACGTCTCGCATCAGACTCAAATTCTCAGGGCAGGGGAACCACGTCAGTAGTGTGCAGGTAAGTTCAGAATTTGGATCTGACAGAAGGAGTGCTAGGATAGTCCGTGCAGTTCGGTCACTACTGTGTCCGCATGGCCTAGCGATCAGAACATCTGCCTAACAAGCAGGCGACCCCGGGGTCGAATTTCGGTCCGGCATAAATTTTCAACTTCCCCACTGATGTAAATCAACGCTCACTAGCGGCTCCATATTGAAATCCCTTAGTCACTTGACTGATAATGTCTGCACGATCAAAATGGTGTCGGTTCTTTTGGACATATCAGAAAGAACAGACACCACACACACACACACACACACACACACACACACACATATATATATATATATATATATATATATATATATATATATATATATATATATATATATATATATATACAACTTCCATTGATGAGCCAAAATGTTATGATTGCCTACTGAAGAGTGTGTTGGTACACTTCTGGAACGCAGTTCAGCAGTGATCCTGCGTGCCATGGGTTCTACAAGTATTTCATAGTTTCTCAGAGGTTTGTGGCCCACGCGCAGGCCACACACTTCCCGTAATTTACGGGCGGTTACGTTATGGTTGCGGAGCTGACGGCCGATAGAGTCCCTGCTGGGTTTCATTTGATTCAGATAAGCCGAATTTTATGGCCAAGACATCAACGTGAGTTCACTATCATGCTCCTCAGACCGTTTCAGCACGATTGTGGCCTTGTGACACGGATAGTTGCTCTGCTGGAAGATGGCACCGCTGTTGGGGAAGACATAAAGCTAAGGGGTTACAGGTGGTCCCTAATAATGTTTACGTAGTCCGCAGCTAGCACGGTGCCTTCGATAACCACCCCAGGTCCCACTGAAGCCCAGGCGAATGTCCCTCATAACATAATACTGCTTCCAGCGGCCGGCGTCCGTGGCGCGCTGCGTGTATCGAGCAGATGTTCGTCTGGATGACGGCGTACCTGGACACGTCCATCGACCTGGTTTTGCACTAAACGGGATTCATCCAACCAGACGACACGATTCCATCGATCCGAGGTCCGATCTCGATGATCCCGTGCCCACCGTAATAATAATTGACGATGATGTTGGGTCAACATTGGAACACGTAGGGGTCCTCCGCTGCGGAACACCATTTTCAACACTGTGCGCTGAAGGGTGTCCTCCAAAACACTTGTGCCTGCGCCAGCACTGTACTCTGTCGTCAGATCTGCCACAGTTCGCCGCCTATCCTGCTTTAGAGAACGAGAAAGCCTCCGATCCCTATGCTCTGTGATGAAGGATAGACGTCCAACTTCTTGTTGCCTACTCGTGGTTTCACCATTCTTCAACCACTTTCCACAGATGCTCACGACAGTAGCATGCGAACAGCCGAATAGCTTCGCCGTTTCCGAAATGCACGCTCCCAGGCACTGGGCTAGAACAATCTGGCTCTTATCAGAGTCGCTTAAGTCGGCGGCTTTCCGCATTTGCGCCACTTATCATCGCTAGAATGATTCCCCATTCGTCTCTGGTCCAGTCACATACTTACCTTACCGCGTCACGTGCCCTCAGCGCCGCCAGGCAGCATACAACCTCGCGGTGGGCAGTGGTCATAAAGTTTTGGCTCATCAGTATAAATAATGAGTTATCTGAGAACGAGTAATAACTGTGTCACGAACTGACTTCAGTTTTACCATACGGCCGAGTAAAAAGTGAGAAAACTTCATCTTCCGTGTCTCTAAAACAGTTTCCTGTTCAGTCAGTAATGTCCTAGTTCTTCATCCAAATTAGAATAGTAAATTCTTTGCTACTTCTTATAGATTGCAAGAAAAGAATCCATGTCAATATAATCTTTGACAGGAATCACGCCGTTTTCGTGTGTAAGTAGTCATTTATGTGAAACCCTAACTAAATAGGTATGTGTTCTTGTAAAGCTAATTTTTAGTTAGCACTTGAGGGCACTTTATTTCATTTTCAAATAACAGTCCTTCCATAAAAGCTGTTCTCTAGACTGATGCCACAAATTTTTGTCCATCTCAAAATTACACTCCGTCTCATAATACTGTCGCAGAAGAAAGTGGGTAGCACAGTCACTGTGGTGTAGTGGTTATGACACTAGACTGCTGCATGAGAGTCGTGATTTCAGAACTCCCCTCAACTATAAAGTTTTAATTTCTATATTCGGTTCGAATACATTCTAGAAGTATCCACAACTGTCAAGAATCACTGTACTGGAATGTTCTGTAATTGTATATATACCGTATGTGTTCTGGCCAGAGGCAGTTCGCTCCTCGCTCTTGTATGTGTAAGTGCTGAATAAACCTTCGTTAAGTGAAGTTGTTGTCCGTCATTCATCTAATTACACCTTCTTCTGCGTGACATTATTCTGGTGGAGACCCTGAGTATTGGAACTTGTGATAGCGCACATTATCGACGACACAATGGCTCCCATCAGGCCACGACAGAGCCGCCGTTTACGTTGCAAGAAACCCGAATTCGAGCCATATGCAACAGATCGCAATCTATCGGAGACAGAAGAAGAAGAGGACGTTACGATGACAGTAACTGTGTGCCACCACATGAGACATCCTTCCGGGTTCTCTGGATGGCCGAGATCCAAACAAGTGGCTGAAGGTATATGAGTGTATGGTCAAATTTAATAAATGGGATGACACCGTGTGTTTGGCTAACGTATTTTTCTACTTGGAGGGCACTGCCAAGCAATGGTATGAGAAAATCGAGGAAAAGTTCACAAGCTGGGAAGTATTCCAGGCGAAACTGCGCAAGTATTTCGGCGACACACAACGACAGAAGTGCAAGGCTGAAGATAAATTAAAGTACATGGCACAGCGTCCAGGAGAAACGACAGCATCCTACATTCAGGACGTCTTGAAGCTGTGTGAAATAGTGGATCCTAGAATTAAGGAGGAAGATAAGGTTGCACATCTCATGAAGGGTGTTGCTGAGGACATGTATTAAGACCTACTCCTGAAGGAGGTTTCGACAGCAGAGGACTTCATAAAATGTTACCAGTACATCGAGACAATGCATCAAAAAAGAATTACACGCAAGAAGTTTGAACAGCTTCCAAACGTCGTATCGATGTCTGTGATGGAGGAAGCAACAGATTTCACAAGTGTTCTTCGTCAGATAGAGAGAAAGTTCAGAAGGCACTTGGATTGCACGGCGATCAAAAAACCGAGACGTTTCAAGAAGTCACAGGGGAGGAAGCGGAACAGACATCGAACCCAAGAGTTGCGTTCCTACAATGCCGCATAAGAAACCTGTTTGGGCACCAAGGAAGACTGACATCTGGAGGACCCACGATAGCCATCCAGTATGGTTCCACTGCGGACGACCGGGACACGTGTTGCGTTATTGTCCAGAAAGGTGGCGGATATTTGATGACGCCCGCGCCAGAACACAGCAGACGGATCTTAGCCGAGGCCAACTCCGGGACGACGAAGATGAACAAGAAGATGTGGGTGCAGGACGACGTAGGTCACCATCGCCGCAAGCTAGCCGCTGGAGAGGACGCTCCCCAACACGCCGATCAAGGTCTCCATCGCCGTTTAGAAGCTCCAGCCGATCACCTAGCGGCCGCAACCTGGAAAACTAAAAGGTGCGACCTCCATTGGAGGTGAGGCCACCGAATAGAAAAATCCTCCGCCGTCGATCACTACAAAAATGATAGGAAACTACGTTGATATACTCATGGATGGCCGACCAGCCCAATCTCTTCTGGACTCTGTCGCATCATATTCAGTCATTTCGGAGAAGTACCGTCGCCAGTTGCAGAAAACCGTATTCGTCGACAGCAAAACATCTCTGCTGAAGTTGTCTAATGGGAAATATGTAAAACCTACAGGAAGATGTGTAATTCGTGTCGGTATAAGTGGCCATACACAGCCCTTAGAATTCATCGTCTTACAAGAGTGTAGTCAAGACGTCATTCAAGGATGGGACTTTTTGAAAGCTTCTCAGGCAATTATAGATTGTGTCGCTTGAAGATTATGCTAGACGAGATATTGCGGACAGGAAGATGCGCATCCGAGTGTGTGGAGACTATGTGTGCTGGATAAAGTGATCATTCCTGCAGTCAGCGCTAGAAAGGTAACTGTCATGTGCCATGCCATGCATCAACCCATGGATTTTGTAGTGGAATGTAAGAGAAGCATACCACTGAAGAATAACTTGGTCATCCCAGCCTCTGTCGTCTCATTTAAGAACGGATTCGGTGAATTGTGGATAGTTAACTGTCGCCGAGAACCGCAGATCACTCCAAGACGCATGTGCGTAGCAAACGCTGAGCCGTTAACTGCCGAACAGCTGAGCGTCATAAAACCTCCCATGCCGAGTCTGTGGGCGAAATTAGAGCTACCACTACGAGACAAGATCTTCTAGCTCGACTATCAGCAGGTCTCACTAAGGAACAACAGAAGAAGCTACTTGCCATTCTTCAAGAGTTCTCTGAATGCTCCAATTCACAGGTGAAGAGCAAATTAGACAAATCGACGGTGAAGCACCGGATTAGCACTGGAGACCATCAACCAATAAGCCAGAAAGCATACCGTGTGTCAGCAACGGAGCGTCGAATAATTCGCGAAGAGGTAGAGAAACTGATGAAGAATGACATCATTCAGCCTTCGCAGAGCCCACGCTCGTCACCAGTGGTTCTCGTCAGGAAGAAGGATGGTAGTTGGCGCTTTTGTGTTGATGACAGGAAGCTTAATAAGATAACTAAAACGGACGTTAACCCCCTTCCACGAATTGACGATACACTAGATTGTCTGAAGGGCGCTAAGTTTTTCTCAACCATGGACATGTACTCGGGATACTAGAATATCGAAGTACATGAAGCTGATAGTGAGAAAACTGCGTTCATCACCCCTGAGGGCCTGTATGAGTTTAAGGTAATGCCTTTTGGTTTGTGTAATGCACCGGCAACTTTTGAACGGACGAGAGATAATCTTCCAAGGCACCTGAAGTGGACGATGTGTCTTTGTTATTTTGATTACATTATAGTGTTCTCAGAGACATCTTATGAACACGTAAAACGACTGAGGGCCGTTATTAAGTGTCTCCAACAAGGCGGACTGAAACTTAATCCAAGAAAGTGTCTTTTTGGAGCAAAAGAAATCAAAATACTTGGGCACCTTGTGTCAAACGAAGGTGTGCGGCCAGATCCAGAAAAGGTGAGGTCTATAACGGAATTTCCTGTTTCTAAAGTATTAGAGATGGAGAAGCTCCCTCGGATTATGTTCTTATTACCGTCGTTTCACAAAAGAGTTTTGTATCAAAGCCAGGCCACTCCAAGAGTTGTTAAAACCCGATGCTAAATTTATCTGGGGTGGTGCTCAACAAGATTCTTTCGATGTGCCGCGAAAAGCTCTGACGACTAACCCTGCACTTGGTCTGTATGATGGGAGAGCACCTACAGAACTACACACAGATGCCAGCGGGTATGGGATCGGTGCTGTTCTGGTGCAAATTTCGGATGGAAAAGAAGGTTATATATAGCCTATGCTCCTAGGACACTTACAAAATCCGAGAGAAACTGCTCAACTACAGGAAGAGAATGTCTTGCTGTGATCTGGGCCATGTGCAAATTTCGACAGTGTCTCTATGGAAGGCCATTCGCAGTTGTTACAGAACATCATTCACTTTTTTGGTTGACAGGTCTTAAGCATCCAAGCGGACGACTCGCCAGGTGGGCACTACGTCTTGAAGAGTACGACATTACCATAGTGTACAAAAATGGAAGAAAACACCAAGATGCCAACCGTCTCTCAAGAAACCCTATGCAAGACCATCAAGACATCGATAGAGATAGTGACTGTCTCGCTACACTACAGGATCTCTCTGCTGAGCAGAAGAAGGACGCCAAGAGACCTCAAATAATGCTTGCCTTAAATCGGTCAGATGATGTGAAAGAACAATTTAAGGTAGTTAATGAATTACTTTGCAAGAAAAACTTTGATCCGTTTGGAAAGAGGTGGCTACCAGTGATTCCTAAACACATGCGCTTAGATGTTCTACAGAAATTCCATGACACACCTGAGGCCGGACATGTGGGATTTCTTAAGACATACGATAGCATCCGGAAGAGATTTTTCTGGCCAGGTTTATTTAGGAGTGTCCGTCACTATTTGTCTCACTGTCGAGAGTGCCAGAGGAGAATGGCAGTTCCTCAGAAACCACCTGGCCGGCTCATACCAATTCCACCAGCCGAAACGCCTTTCCAGCGTGCTGAGATTGACCTCCTCGGACGATTTCCAACGTCTGCTAGTGGCAATACATGGGTTGTTTTTTGCACTGATTATCTGACACGCTATGCCATTACAAAAGCCGTGAAAACAGCCGAAGCATTAGAGATAGCCAAATTCATCGTGGAATACATTGTATTAAAACACGGTGCCCCAAGGTCGTTAATTAGGATAGAGGGAAAGTTTTTCAATCGAATCTTGTGACAGAAATGAACCGTCGGTGCAACATTACTCATCACATGACGACTGCATACCATCCGCAAACTAACAGGCTTACTGAAAGCCTTAATAAGACCTTGACCGACATGCTATGAATGTTCGTCAGTGCTGAGCAAAGCAACTGGGATGAGGTACTACCTTTCGTGACGTTTGCCTACAACACCGCCAAACAAGACACCATAGGATTTACGCCATTTTTCCTGGTGCATGGGCGTGAGGCGACTACGACGATGGACACTGTGTTTCCGTTGCATCCTGATGACGTGGTCGACGACTACATCGGCCAGGTGTTAACCAGAGCTGAGGAGGCTCGGCAGTTAGCTCGGCTCAGCACGCTGCAGGCTCAAGAAAACGACCGCCGAAGGTATGACGCCATGTTGTCTAACAGCCTGGCGACCTCGTCTGGATCTTGACTCTTGTTCGGAAGGTTGGTTTCTCTGAGAAGCTCCTCAGGCGCTACTTTGGACTTTATAAGGTTGTAAAACAGTTATCTGATGTTACTTATGAAGTTGAAGATTTCGACCCCGACACAAGACGACGAAATATCAGAGATACGGTCCACGTCCTTCGAATGAAGCCCTATGAGAATCCTGCAACCCACGGTAAATTTTAAGCTCCAGCGACAGGCAACAAGCGGAAAGGTGACGAAGAGCGTAGCGGCAAAGGAAGTTCTAAGATCACCGCCAGAGCGAACATCAATCATCGGGTGTCGGAGTATGCAGGGCCGATGACTCGTTCCCGGACTAGGACGACGTAGCACCGAGATGCTGCTCTATTAAGGAGCGAGCAATGTCATAGAAGCAGATGAGTAGCACAGTCATCGTGGTGTAGTGGTTATTATATAAGACTGTTGCATGGAGGGTCGTGAGTTCAACCCTCCCCCTGAATTGTAAGATTTTAATTTGTATATTCGATTCGAGTACATTGTAGAAGTATCCACAAATGTAAAGAATCATTGTACTAGAATGTTCTGTAACTATATATACCGTATGTGTTCTGGCTGGAGGCAGTTCGCTCCGCGCCATACCAAAAAATTGTTAATGTTAACACAACGCTTTCAAATGAGCCTCACTAAAGACTGAACCTGCGAGATCGCACTCAAGGAGTTCCTTGTAAGTCGTAGCAGGGCTGTCTTTTGTGTGGATTACTTAAGCAGGTGTAATGGTATAACGCGTCTGCCTGAAGTTATAGCCTCGCGACGTCAAACAGCGACCAAACCGTCAGGGCCGGTTTGAGGCTACCGCAATAAATGTAATCGTGGGGGCTGCCAAGCCTGAGGGCGCCCCGCCATGACCACTGTCAAAATTTGCCCTCACCTAACGAACGGTATGGTTTCCTGCCGAAAGAAAAAAAAATTTCAAATTTTGAATGTTAATAGGATGCATTCACACTAGTTCCGTTGTCGAGAGCACCTTCATTCCTGTGTACCTTTCCTTAATCCGGACAGCTTTCAAGAATACCGAGCCAGTGGTTCTCCATGTGGATCGACTACAATACAGATTTTCATTTCTATCCGAGTCGGCCGCCGGCTTGAGCAGAAATCCCAGTGATGTCACCGACCGCACACTGGACTCGCGTTCGGGAGGACGACGGTTCAATCCCGTCTCCGGCCATCCTGATTAAGGTTTTCCGTGATTTCCCTAAATCGCTTCAGGAAAATGCCGGGATGGTTCCTTTGAAAGGGCACGGCCGATTTCCTTCCCCATCCTTCCCTCACCCGAGCTTGCGCTCCGTCTCTAATGACCTCGTTGTCGACGGGACGTTAAACACTAATCTCCTCCTCCTGTCACCGACCGGCACTGTGGTGCTATCGGACCCTGTGATTTGTTTTATGCAAGAGTGTAGAATGAGTAGCAAGTATTTGTCGAGTGCCAAAAAAAGAAAACTTAGGTATGACATCGTAAACGAGCAGTTGTTCAAAATGGTTCGTCCGATAAATTTTTGAGCCTAACTGACAGTGTTTCTGTCAATGCACAGTGTGATGTGAAGTGTTATTAGAGATTCATCGGTTGATAAAACTGAAGAATCGTATCTTTCGTGCAAGCAAGAACTAGCAGCTGAAGAAACTGTTCCACTAGCGGAAATAACTTGATAGTGTTACTACGGAAGAATCTGGAGCAGGCCAGAATCACGAAGAAGAAAAAATAAATCGTCTAAGAACGGTAATAGCCTTCAGATTGTCGATGATCTTACAAGGGAACCTCCCCATCGCACTCCCCTCGGATTTAGTTATAAGTTGGCGCAGTGGATAGGCCTTGAAAAATTGAACACAGATCAACCGAGAAAACAGGAAGAAGTTGTGTGGAACTATGAAAAAAATAAGCAAAATATACAGACTGAGTAGTCCATGCGCATGATAGGCAACATCAAGGATAGCGTCAGCTCCGGAGCTCCGTGGTCCCGTGGTTAGTGCGAGCAGCTGCGGAACGGGAGGTCCTCAGTTCAAGTCTTCCCTTGAGTGAAAAGTTTACTTTTTTCATTTTCGCAAAGTTATGATCTGTCCGTTCGTTTATTGACGTCTCTTTTCACTGTAATAAGTTTAGTGTCTGTGTTTTGCGACCGCACCGCAAACTTACAGTTCGGAAAATATTCATTGACTTTGTTATTGAAGTCGCGAGCTATATTTGCTGGATTCATATTGCCTACGGAATACATCTCACGTATTTAATGCACTCTCGTCCAAAGTAGCGAACAGTCCTCTCTCTTCCGTGCGCTGTAGTCGACTGACGTCGTCTGTTTCGATGTTTGTTAAGATGTAGCGTCCCCATACTACGGCGCAGTTACCTCACATCGGACGGGCGGACGGACAGATAATAATTGTCTGAAAATAAAAAATTAAGCTTTTCACTCGAGGGAGGGCTTGAACCACGGACCTCCCATTTCGCAGCTGCTCACGCTAACCGCGGGACCACGGCGCTCCTGAGGTTAGACTGTCTTTAATGTTGCACATCTTGAGCATGGACTACACAGTTTGTGTATTTTTCTAATTTTTTTCATAGTTCCACACAACTTCCTCCTGTTTTCTCGATTGATCTGTGTTCAGTTTTTCAAGGCCTATCCACTGTGCCAACTTATAACTAAATCTGAGGGGGGTTAGATGCGGAAGGTTCCCTTGTTAGCGATCCGGGAACCTGGCCGCATATTATAAATGACTAGTGAACCCAGAAATCATAAGTAATTGCTAAATACGTATGAGACCCAAATTTCCGTTCACCCGTCTCTCTGTCCGTCTCCCCCTGTTCCCTCCTTTGTTTGTCGATGACCTCCTCCTCTCCCTGTGTGTCGTTCTCCTTCTTCCCTCTCTCTCTGCCCATCTCATCCTTCCCCCTCTCTACGCTCATTTCCTCCCCCCTCCCTGTCCACCAACTCTTCCCCCTGTGCTCTGACTTTGAGACCTGTTTATTCGTGTTGCAAAGGAAATTTCATCGAAAATTGAAGATTCTTAAAGTAAATGGGTGAATCCGATGACTGGTATACGTGGTATGAGAGAGACCTCTCCATCGACTGAATCCGTCAGGACAGACAATATTTCGCGTTATTTTAATCTGCAAACGGGTAGGATTACAAAGTTTCTGGCGATTCCGATCCCACAGTAGTATTGCAGATATGACTCGATGGCCCATAAATACAGATTTCCTAGTTTCTGTTAAAACTGACTGCAAGGAATAAAAGTAAACAGCGTATTGCTGTGTATGCAAATTTTGATTAAAGTTATCATTTTTTTATCCCAGTCGGTTTTAACGGAAAATCAGAACATTTCAGGAAACATTCCTCACACACAAAGAAAGAAAATATGTTATGTGGACATGTGTCCGGAAACGCTTACTTTCCATGTTAGAGCTCATTTTATTACTTCTCTTCAAATCACATTAATCATGGAATGGAAACACACAGCAACAGAACGTACCAGCGTGACTTCAAACACTTTGTTACAGGAAACGTTCAAAATGTCCTCCGTTAGCGAAGATACATGCATCCACCCTCCGTGGCATGGAATCCCTGATGCGCTGATGCAGCCCTGGAGAATGGCGTATTGTATCACAGCCGTCCACAATACGAGCACGAACAGTCTCTACATTTGGTACCGGCGTTGCGTAGACAAGAGCTTTCCAATGCCCCCATAAACGAAAGTCAAGAGGGTTGAGGTCAGGAGAGCGTGGAGGCCATGGAATTGGTCCGCCTCTACCAATCCATCGGTCACCGACTCTGTTGTTGAGAAGCGTACGAACACTTCAACTGAAATGTGCAGGAGCTCCATCGTGCATGAACCACATGTTGTGTCGTACTTGTAAAGGCACATGTTCTAGCAGCACAGGTAGAGTATCCCGTATGAAATCGTGATAACGTGCTCCATTGAGCGTAGGTGGAAGAAAATGGGGCCCAATCAAGACATCGCCAACAATGTCTGCCCAAAAGTTCACAGAAAATCTGTGTTGATGACGTGATTGTACAATTGCGTGCGGATTCTCGTCAGCCTACACATGTTGATTGTGAAAATTTACAATTTGATCATCAGAATCGAGGAAGTACAGTACATAGTGACGAAACTAAAATGAGCTCTGACATGGAAATTAAGTGTTTCCGGACACATGTCCACATAACATCTTTTCTTTATTTGTGTGTGAGGAATGATTCGTGAAAGTTCGGCCGTACCTTTTTGTAACACCCTGTATATACGAGGGCCGTTCAGAAAGTAACCTCCGGTTGATTTAAAAAAATACACCAAGTTAAATAAAAATATTTTAATATATACATCTTACAACTACATCTTTGCACTATTTTTCTACATAGTCTCCATAGCGATTAGGGCACTTATCGTATCTCTTCACAAGCTTTGAAATTCCTTCTGCATAAAAATCACCCGCTTGTGCCTGGAGCCAGCCTGTGACCGCATCTTTGAGCTCTTCGTCGTCATCAAACCGCTGTGACCCGAGCCATTTCTTCAAATGCATGAAGAGGTGATAATCACTTGGCGCCAGGTCTGGGCTGTAAGGTGGATGGTTGATAACGTCCCACTTGAAGGACTCAAGAAGGGCCGTTGTTCTGCGAGCAGAGTGAGGACGGGCGTTATCGTGCAAAAAAACGATACCGGAAGTCAGCATACCACGGCGTTTGTTCTGTATAGCCCGTCGTAACTTTTTTATTGTTTCACAGTACACGTCTTGATTAATGGTCGTACCACGTTCCATGAATTCAACCAACAACACCCCTTTGGCATCCCAAAACACCGTTGCCATCAGTTTTCTGGCAGAAAAATCTTGCGAGGCTTTTCTTGGTTTGGTAGGCGAATTTGAATATGCCCACATCTTTGATTGTTCTTTTGTCTCAGGGTTCACGTACTTAATCCAGGTTTCGTCACCGGTCACGATTCTGTTTAACAATGGTTCTCCTTCGTCCTCATAACGTGACAGAAAGTCTAATGCAGAGGCCATTCTTTGAGTTTTGTGGTGGTCGGTAAGAATTTTGGGCACCCATCGTGCACAGAACTTACGGTAACCCAATCTTGCTGTCACTATCTCATACAAGAGAGTCTTAGAAATCTGTGGAAAACCAGTAGACAACTCCGACATTGAGAAACGTCGATTTTCACGAACTTTTGCATCAACTGTCTGAACGAGTTCGTCAGTCACCAATGATGGTCTACCACTCCTCTCTTCATCATGAACGTTTTCTCGTCCACTTTTAAATAAACGTACCCATTCACGGACAACTCCTTCACTCATAACTCTTGGTCCGTACACGGCACAAAGCTCACGATGAATAGCTGCTGCAGAATATCCTTTGGCTGTAAAAAACCTTATGACAGCACGCACTTCACATTTGGCGGGGTTTTCTATTGCAGCACACATTTCAAACTGCCACAAAAACTAAACTAGCGCAGGTACGACGTTTACTCGATCACGGCTTGATGCCGACTGACCTGTTGAGTGCGTAAACGCACAGATGGCGTCGCTACTCCCCCCACAACCCGCACTGTGACCAATCGGAGGTTACTTTCTGAACCGCCCTCGTATATAACATTCGTTCGTCTGAATCTTTATTATAGTATTGTGCAAAAATTTGAAGTAAATCGACCACACAATTTTCGAGATTTTTGCCAAAACAGTTTGCTTATTGTATTTTATACCTATTTATACCCTACATATATTTAAAAATGTATAGTCTATGGCGATCCAAATTTTACTAGAGTATCATGTGAAAATTTGAAGTAAGTAGCTAAAGAATTTTTTGAGATTTTTGCTAACAACGTCTCCTTATTATATATTTCATATATATTTATATACAACATATATTTTAAAAAATACGACCAATGTCGGTCGCAAAGTTTGGTAAAGCATTCTGTAAAAATTTGAACTAAATCGGTCAGAAACTTTTCGAGATTTTTGCTAACAACGTTAAAAAACGGCTTGTTTTTATACGGTAATAGAGATATATCTACATTTATTACGCCTTTCAAATGTTTATTAGAGATCTGTGCAAAAATTTGAAGTAAATTGGTCAAGAACTTTTCGAGATTCTTCTTAACAATATTTCCGCTTTATATAACGCATCGATATTTTCCGTTATCTTTCAAATGACGCAGGAGTTAAGAGAACAGACTTTGTACATTCTCGAACAAATTAAGCTATGTGTTGCTTTCACTGCAAGTTGTTAAATTCGAGTGAAGACTCTCTCACAAGAAGTGGTTTAATAGACTGGCAAAGCTTGTCAGAACTTCTCTCTAACTATGAACTGTACCGCAGCCGTGTAACTGAAATGTGTAAGTGGAAAGAGCTTTCGCAGAGAATTAAAAACTCAAAATTAATCTGTCGGGCAACTCAAGATCAAATCGTTCAGGAAGAATGGTGGAGATAGTTTTTGTTAAGGTTATTTTCCATGGTATGTTTCCTTGCCGAAAAAAATCTTCCATTAAGATCATACATGTCCAAAGGAACTTTGAATCGTACTTATCAGCAACACAGGCACTGCAATATGACATTTATCCGCCGACACCGGGCAAGGGACTTTCAGTTAAAGTTTCTCCATTGTACATAAATATACAGAATGGATTGAAGAGCACAGTTTGTAGACATATGGTTGTCAACATATGGGACTTTGAAGGTGGCCGTGACAAGTGCTAGGTTAGCCTAATGGTAAGGCGAACGCTCGTGTTATCGGGCAATCCGAGTTCGAGTGCCCGCCCGGCACAAATTTTCATTGTCGTCATTCCATTACACAGGTGATGGTTTTCTTTATTCGTAACTGCGAATACATTTCGTGTATTTCATAACAGCTGTAGTCGTCGCAGTGCCTTTTCCTTGCATCGTACTTCTGAGCAACACAGGCATTGCAATATCGTATAAAACTTTTAGAGACCATACGCGTCGCAAAGGAAACGAAGGTCTCATCATTTAACTAACACAAAATCCTAATTGAGTCAACTCCTAGTGAAGTATTTGTACCGAAATCGCGCCCAAAGTGCAAAAATTAAACTTTGCCCAACGATTGTGGCGAGTATATTTTAGAGTAACTGATGAAGTGGTGGGTTCACTGCTCTATTGTCAGGGGCCAAAGACATGTCTGGTAACCGGTAACCCCCGTCAAACAGTGAAAGAGGAGCTTATTGTGTCAGGGGATGTTTCCTTGATTAAAGAGTTAGTTTTATTTTATTTATTTATTTATTTTTGTGGCGTCAGTAAAGGTTTGTTCTAAATTGAAGCAGATCTAAGTGTTAAAGGGTTTTAAAAGCTGGTACTTAAAATATGAGCTAATCGAATTACTCAAATTTATAACACAGTAACGACACTGAAAAGTTTTACTAAACAATATTTTAGTTTGTCTGTCATTTCTGTAGCAGTTTTGAATGTACTGGGTGATCAAAAAGTCAGTATAAATTTGAAAACTGAATAAATCACAGAATAATGTAGATAGAGAGGTACAAATTGACACACATGCTTCGAATGACATGTGGTTTTATACAAAAGTTCAAAAAAACAAAAGTTCAAAAAATGTCCGACAGATGGCGCTTCATCTGATCATAATAGCAATAGTTACCATAACAAAGTAAGACAAAGCAAAGATGATGTTCTTTATAGGAAATGCTCAATATGTCCATCATTCCTCAACAATAGCTGTGGTCGAGGAATAATGTTGTGAACAGCACTGTAAAGCATGTCCGGAGTTATGGTGAGGCATTGGCGTCGGATGTTGTCTTTCAGCATCCCCAGAGATGTCGGTCGATCACGATACACTTGCGACTTCAAGTAACCCCAAAGCCAATAATCGCACGGACTGAGGTCTGGGGACCTGGGAGGCCAAGCATGACGAAAGTGGCGGCAGAGCACACGATAATCACCAAACGACGCGCGCAAGAGATCTTTCACGCGTCTAGCAATATGGGTGGTTCTAATAAAACCCCATGTGATTCCAAGCATGTGTGTCGATTTTTACCTCTCTATCTACATTATTCCGTGGTTTATTAAGTTTTCAAATTTATACTGACTTTTTGATCACCCGGTATGTCAGGGCTTGTTAGACATATGTGGTCGTGATTGATAAAGTTCTGATACCAGTTGCAAAGACAAAAACTTGCCCAAATTTTCCCCACGTAAGTATAAGACGTTTAAATAATATGCTGCTTTTATTTATCTCATAGAAAAATTCATGTTTGTTTCGATTACAAATGACCTAAATATCTAACCTGTATGACTCGTGTGAACCTATAAATCTCTGTTTATTTACACTTACTAATCTTGCCAATCAATAATAAGTATTTTTAATAAATAAAGAGAAAATGAAGCATTTAACATAACCAGAAAAGAAGCAACATCGAAGATCGTATAATAATACTCAGAAGAAGGGAGATAATAATGGAATTGTTGTGTGAAAATGAAACTGGTCGATATTTACAGTCTTAAGTGCTGCTTCCTGGCGGGCGCAAGGCGAATCCTTTCGTTCTGAGACAACAGAGAGAACTGGAACAGGTATGTCTTTTACGGGCTTCTTCTTAGCAGCGACCGTTATATGAGCTGCTGTAGGAAAAGAGAAATGAAAAGGAGTAAGCCTTATTGCAGTGATACGCTGCAACTTCTTCTTCCAGAGACGTCAGACATTGATCCGTCTGATAAAAGCCAGAAATAGAGTGCTGAGGAAGATGAACTTGAGGAAGACGACGAAGATCTGAATTCTGGAGAATCAGACTGAAACGGTCGACATTGAAACTACATGTATAAATACATTTAATTATTTGCATAATTAAAGTTTTATGTATTTCTAAAGCAACTGAATTTATTTAAACTGTATTTGTGGATCAACCAATATTTCCTTTCCGATCAAAACAGTACCCAGCCAGACTAACTTTCTACACTATATTTTTGAAAAAATAAACTGATGCTTTCATGTTCCTACTATTGAATTTGCAAAAAGAGACCCTCACGCAAATATGTACATTAAAAATTTGTAGTACTTAACCTAAGCATATTGGTAGAATACCGCTACGTAAATACTTACAGGTATTCTTCATATGTTCTGTTCCAAAATATGACGCTCTTATGTATAAACAAAATCACGAACTGAAGCTGAAAAACTTGGCCAGAATCCTGTGACAATCGCCTGTCGTGTTTGGGATCATTAGACAACATATACTAATATATATACTTCACAATAGGTATATATAAGAAAACGAATGAAATAACATTGTACATAGAGCTAGAATTATTGAAAATTTCGAGAAAATTAAAAAAAATTACTACGAGAAATTATTGCAAACCGGTTACACACGGAACAATCATGAATGTGACGAGGTATTTGTTTACCCTGATAGTAATATTCCTGTCATCAGATCGCCACCAAAATTTGCACTGCAAATTATGGTTATCTCATGCGCCTACGTTGACATTTTCAGTCCAAAAGACTAGAAATTGTGGAAAGTAGCATGGTACAAACTTAAAGACAGGCAGAGAAACCAACAAATGCATGCCAAATCAAACCGTGTGCCTTTCTAAGGATGGCAATGAAGGTATTAACACTTATAACTAAGTTAAGTGAACGAGAGAGTAACTAAGTTAAGTGAACGAGAGATTTTTAACGTTTAAAACTATTAAAAATAATTCTGGCCAGGATTTCGGTATAAATAGACCAATGTGCGACGTCCAGCGGCGGCACATCGCCGAAGTTTTTAGTACGAAATTAGCTCAGCAGCGGCACTCACATTCGAGTTTCACGCGTCGGGTGATGAGATGGGGTGTGGGAGGGTCAGCAACGCGGCGAGTGGTGGCGTGAGGGCGGAGCGGAAGCGGCGGCGCCCAGGGTAGCGTTGGAGGGTGCGGTGTAGCACGGGCACAGCGCGGCGTGAGGGACGAGACTGGCGCCCACTTCACGTGGGAGGCAGTTCAGCACGTGGCCGCGTGGAGGGGCGATCACCCGCCAGGAGGGGCCATCCACGGCCCCATTCGGCGGCCTTAACGCTCCACACGTGTCCGCAAGCGCCGAGCGTACTGCGCGCGCGTCCTACGCAAATAAAGGATGCGGTTGACAATGAGGCGCAGCCCACTGTATTCAGCTGCCCTACCAGATGTTACTCATTGTATAAAGGCGGCAACCACCCGCAAGAGCATACAAGCAAGGCCGGACATAACGGTGGATTTAATTTCACTTCTGACACCAGCTTTACGTGCAGGTTTTGACCGCGAAAGAATGGGAGCGGGAAACGGGCGTCCAGGGTCCTCAGAATGAATTTTTAAATGCAAATGAAAGACTGCTTGCAGTCACATCTGGAGTTTACTACCCCAAAGCCCTGTTCCTATGGGATAGAGTGGTATGTATTACTACGGCAATGGGAAACTGCCGCAGCCAAACTGAGAGGCATCGTGTCCAGTAGGAGGAGAACTGATGAACGCCTTTGTCCGGTAAAGAGCTTGTAGGCAAGAGAACGAGATCAGCATATCGACGCTTCCTCACCGGCTCGGTAGGCAAACCGATCGTTTCTAGGACTCTCATTGGCGGGTTGTGTGTACTCTGGAGCACGTCTGCGTGTCAGCAGTACCGGCAACTCCGCCTCTCGTCAGCACTACCCACGTGAGAAGCTACGGACTTGAACTGAGCATGGTTGTCAAGTAAACTGTAACATCCGGTGTCTTACTGGCTCAGGCCTAGCCAGTCTTACATCACAGGGAGCAGTACCGTAATTCATACGAACAATTTTTTAAAAATATAAAGTCGGGACGTTTTGGAAAAATAACCCTGTACCTTCACTATTTAACTGCGCGCCACACACAGAATTACTAATATTATCGTCGCGCGGAGTCGGCCGTGCGGTTTGAGACGCCATGTCAATTTGCGCGGCACCTCCCGCCGGAGGTTAGAGTCCTCTCGCGGGCATGAGTGTATGTGTTGTTCTTAGCATAAGTTAGTTTAAGTAGCGTGTAAGTCTAGGGACCGATGACCCCAGCAGTTTGGTCGCTTAGGAATGCACGCACATTTGAACATTTGAACTAATAGTAATATCCTCAAGCTCGCCAGGTTGGCTGTGCGGTCTAACGCACGGCTTTCCGGGCGGGAAGGAGCGCCTGGTCCCCGGCACGAAACCGTCCGGCGGATTTGTGTCGAGGTCCGGTGAACCGGCCAGTCTGTGGACGGTTGTTAGGCGGTTTTCCATCTGCCTCGGCGAATGCGGGCTGGTTCCCCTTATTCCGCTCAGTTACACTATGTCGGCGATTGCTGCGCAAACAAGTTCTCCACGTACGCGTACACCGCCATTACCCTACCACGCAAACATAGGGGTTACACTCGTCTGGTGTGAGACGTTCCCTGGGGGGTCCATCGGGGGCCGAACCGCACAATAACCCTGGGTTCGGTGTGGGGCGGCGGAGGGGTGAAGTGGACTGCGGTAGTCATCGTGGGGTTGTGGACCACTGCGACTGCGGCGGGGACGGAGCCTCTCCGTCGTTTCTAGGTCCCCGGTTAACATACAACATACAATATCCTCAAAGCATGTTCCTTTCCTCGTGACTCACCCTGTATTTAAACCATTCTGCATGGCATACATTTTACGTATGTCAGTGCCCTGTCGCATAAAAATTACTCTATGATGGAGCAGCACACATATGAGAGTGACTATAACTCGTTTCATACTCGTGTCTATGATTACATATGAGCCATTATTCAATGCATTTTATTTTCTGTCACCGCAGCTGTGATTGTAACATGCGCAAATTACCATTAAATACAACATATAGAACATCTGTTATGACAGTCACATGCTGTTATTAATTGTAAGGTACTACTCACTGCCGATATACGTAGACCTCTATGACCGTCTTTGGCTCCACCACTAAACAGTGATCAGCTCTATGTAGTATGAATATGTTCACAGCGTTAACGCGTATTACTGCTTTAAAATGAAAAATACCCCACCTAACACTGTTTTTGTAGATTGACGATGTAATTTATATTACTATATGATAACAGGTAACTCTGTACAAATGTGAACCATTTATGTTTGTATTATGTTGTTTTCGAAATTTGTCACATCACTGTTTGACGGTATAATTTAATACTGAGGGGAAAAACTTATGGGATACCTACTAATGTCGTGTAGGACGTCCTTTCTTCCGGCGTAGTGCAACAGCTTGACGTAACTTGGACTCAACAAGTCGGAAGCACCCAACAGAAATGTTGAACGATGCTGCGTCTATAACCATCCATAACTGCGAAAGTGTTTCCGGTGCAGGATTTTGTGCACGAACTGACCTCTCGTTCGTGTCCCGTTAATGTTTGATGGGTTTCATGCCGGGCGATCTGGATGATCAGATTATTTGCTCGAATTGTCCAAGATGTTCTCCAAACCAATGACGAACAATTGTGACCCGATGACATGGCGCATTGTCACCTATAAAAATTCCATCGTAGTTTGGAAACATGAAGCCCATGAATGGCTGTAAATGGTCTATGCCAGTCGATTATCGGGTCAGCTGGACCAGAGGTCACAGTCCATTCCATGAAAACACAGTCCACACCACTATGAAGCCGCCACCAACTTACACAGTGCCTTGTTGACAACCTGTGTATAACTTCGTGGAGTGTGCACTACACCCGAACGCTACCATCAGTACTTGCCAACTGAAATCTGGACTCATCTAATAAAGCCACGATTTTACAGTCCTCTAAGTTCCAACCGATATGACCACGAGCCGAGGAGCAGCGCTAAATGCGATGACGTGGTGTTAGCAAAGGCACTCCCGTCGGTCGTCTGGTGCCATAGTTCATTAACGACAAATTTCGCCACAGTGTCCTAACGGATAAGCTCATCGTACGTCACACATTGATTTCTGCTATGATTTCAAGCGGTGTTGCTCTATACAATCGCGACTGCTCTAATTCATTAAGTGAAGGCCATCGGGAGTATTGGGACAAAGCATTTTCTGGCGCAAAGTACCGTTATCCAAGATGGCGGCGGTGACGTCATAAGTTGATGACAGCCGATGACGTCATCCAAGATGGCGCCCGTGACATCAGTTGACGACATCATCCAAGATGGCGGCCGTGACACCAGTTGATGACACAAGTACCATTATCCAAGATGGCGGAAAAGTGACACGCCCCCTTGGTGGGAAGTTCAATTTCCATCAGGACAATGCAACACACCTCCACTAACCTAAGAAAATACGAGAAAGAGAGGGCAGTCAGGCTACCTCCACTAACCCAAGTCATCTGACCACCACCTCTTCTTAGGGATTGGCGCCAAGTTTGAATTTTGGCAGTGAAGAAAGGTCACTTGGGCAGTCCCTACTAACCCAAGAAAATGGCGAGAAAGAAAAGGCAGTTGGGCTACCTCCACTAACCTGTCACTCGACCCCCACCTCGTCCTAGGAAATGGCTGGGAGAGGACTCAGCCTCTGCTGGGCTGCTGGAGAGAGGAAGGAGTGTACTTTATTTATTTTGGAACAATTTCTTTAGGGATCGATTTTGAGAAATAGTATTTATCTCAGTGATACAGAACACACACTCTGACATGCTTGGGGTCACGCCATACAGCATACAGACCTGCAAACAACTCGTAAATTACCCATGTATAACACTCTGCAGACACACTTGCTAATTGTAAATAGCCAAAAACAATGCATTGCACAGACGACACCCTGCAAACCACTCGTAAATAATGAAATATATTTATGTCCAGAGACCCAAACAACTCGTAAATTGTCAAAAATAATAATCCATCTAAAAGACTGCAAACATGCTTGCTAATTGTCAACTCTCGAAATCATGCACCAGTCTTTATTTAAACAATTTGAGGCACTACAGCCATCCAGTGTGGTCTCTACGAGGTCCAGAGTCCAACTGACCTAGTACACAGTACTGTCGTCTGTTCCATGATGTAATCCAAGATGGCAAGGGAAAATGGCGGGAAACAGCGTAGTCACCATGGGATCCGAAGTCCAACTGACCTATTACACAGTAGCTCCACCAGAGGGTGCTGTCGTCAGTTCCGTGACATAACCAAAGATGACTGTCTGGAGGGGAAAATGACTCAGCCTGCGCTGGGCTGATGCAGAGAGGAAGGAGGGTACTTTATTTATTTTGTAACAATTTATTTAGGGACAAATTTAAGATACTATATTTATCACACTGATACAAAACACTCGCCCTGATGTGCTTAGGCTCAAGATGTTTGTGGATTACCTATAACGATGACACAGCGGCATCGCAGTAACTCAGCGATCACGTCTGCTGCTACATATTCTCCAGTCCCCAGCAGCGACATTGTCACAGCCCTTTACTTCGAGAAACTACACAGCTGCGTGTGAACTGCAACCCAGCATATAGGATATTTGTTCAAATCAGAGTATCAAATGGTGTGTATACGACGATTTTACCCGTTCTTTAGTCCCCTGCGGTGACGATGTCGTAATCCGGTACTCCACGAAACTACATAATTGCGCGTGAAATAGAGCTCAACATACACTGTATGTGTTCAACACAGAGTAACGAGTGATGCGTTCATATCGATTTTACATGTTCTTTAGCTCTGAGCGGTGACGAAGTCACAGCACAGTGCTTCGATGAATTATGGTATGGCATGTGAAGTACAGCTCAACACGTAGGCTGGGTATTAAAAGTGGAGCACCTTATGAAGTATTCAGTGCAGCCAACAAATACTATTGTTACAAATCTGAGTTTTTGTCACGTGTGTATAGATGGATTACATCAAGTTATTAAGCAATTTGTAAATATTACTGTATAAGATGACTGTATACTGTGTAACAAGTTAGTTAGGGACAATGTCTCTTTAAATGACAATTTTTAAATAATTATCGGCTTTTATGTGACACTAACATGCTCTTGGCGGCTTATAATATACATAATTGCCAATGCACGATTTCTTTGTGGATTGTACAGTGCTGTAATTAGCTATGATTCATATTTAGATCTACCTATTTGCTACCATTTATTTCTTACAAATTCAGTAGATCAATGGCTTTTACTTAAGCAATTAAAAACAACTGGACTACTTCCCATGAACTCTAAAGCTTACAATTGTTCAGCTTATAACACTTGTTCAATGAACACATGCCAATGTTCTTGTGTAAATATTTTAGTCAGTTCAATAAACTGTTTATATGTGGGCCTGTACCCAGTAGCTGAGTTGTCAGCACGACACAATGTCAATCTTAAGGGCCTGGGTTCGATTCCCTGCTGGGTCGGAGATTTTCTCCGCTCAGGCACTGGGTGTTATGCTGTCCTAATCACTATCATTTCATCCCCATCGACGCGCAAGTCGCCGAAGTGGCATCAAATCGAAAGACTTGCGTCCAGCAAACGGTCTACCCGACGGGAGGTCCTAATTACACGACATTTACATGTGAGCCTGTATATGCATGCACTCCTTCTTTAGGCTACAAATGGCCCATCGGGACCATCCTACCGCCGTGTCATCCTCAGTCACGATGCGGATAGGAGGGGCGTGTGGTCAGCACACCTCTCTCCCGGTCGTTACGGTGGTTTTCTTTGGCCGGAGCTGCCACTATTCGGTCGAGTACCTCCTCAGTTGGCATCACGAGGCTGAGTGCACCCCGAAAAATGGCAACAGCTCATGGTGACCCGGATGGTCACCCACCAAGTGCTGGCCACGCCCGACAGCGCTTAACTTCGGTGATCTGACGGGAACCGGTGTATCCATTTTCGCAAGGCCGTTGCCCGAGCCTGTATATAGCCTGTGTTTATTCATATATACCCTGACGGAAAAACATCGCAACACCAAGAAGGAGCTGTGCGTCATAAACGAAAGTTGCCACCTGTCTTCTACATCTGAAAGATGGCTATTCAAATTTCGTGTCAATCGCACAAGAGTGGCGTTAGTAGTGCCACAGGGGGTGCAAATCAGGTTTGCTTTAAACACACGCTGTAACAGTCGTGAGTGTTAGTTACCTTTGAGATTGGACGTGGTGAGTTGTTATTAGTCAACAATGGCTTTAAGGTGGCCAAGACGCCATTATCAACACCTCACTGAGTTTGAACGAGGTCGTTCAATGGAGTTACGATAAGCTGGATTTTCCTTCTGCGATAGTCCAGAAAGACTTGGCAAGTATGTAGCCACTATACATGATTGCTGGCAGCGGTGTTTATGAGAACGTACGATAAAAAGAAAACCGGGCTCTGGATGGCCACGTGACATTACAGAGAGGTAAGACCATCGTATTCGGCGTATGACACTGGCGCATCTTACAACGTCTGCAGCAGCAATTTGAGCAGCAGTTGGCACCACACTTACACAACAAAATATTACAACTGTGTAACTTCAAGGACATCTCCGAGACAGACGCTCTGTACCATACATTACACTGACCCCAAACCAGCGCCATTTGTGAATTCAGTCGTGTCAGGCGAGAGCAAACTGGAAGGCAGGGTGGAGGTCCGTTGTATGTTCTGATGAAGGCTTTTTCTGTGTCGGTGCCAGTGATGGCCGTGTGTTGGTTAGGAGGAGGCCAGTTGAGGGGCTGCAACCAACCTGGCTGCGTGCTAGACATACTGCACCTACACCTGGAGATATGCTCTGCAGTGCGATTTCGTAACAGTAGGAGCTCTCTCGTGGTTATTCCACGCACCATGGCTGTAAATTTGCATATCATTCCGGTGATTCGATCTGTTGTGTTGCTATTCATGAACAGTATTCCAGAGGGCATTTTTCAATCGAATAACGCTGCCCACCTACCGCTGTTGTAACCCAACATGCTCTACAGAGTGCCGACGTGTTGCCTTGGCCTGCTCGACCACCAGATCTCTTTCGAATCGAGCACATGTGGGACATCATAGGACGGAAACTCAACGCCACCCACAATAGAATTAACCGTCTCTGTATTAACCGACCAATTGCTACAGTCATGGAACTCCATCCCACAAACTGAAATCCGGCGCCTATACAATACAATGCATGCACGTCTGCATGCTTGCATTCAACATTCTTTTGGTTACGTATGACATTCATACACCAGCATTTCACATCTGCACTGGCTTACCTCGCTCTTTCATTAACCTGTGATCTCGCAATGCTAGCCGGCCGTTGTGGCCGAGCGGTTCTAGGCGCTTCAGTCTGGAACCGCGCTGCTGCCACGGTTGCAAGTTCGAATCCTGCCTCGGGCATGGATGTGTGTGCTGCCCTTAGGTTAGTTAGGTTTAAGTAGTTCTAAGTTTTAGGGGACTGCTGACCTCAGATGTTAAGTCCCATAGCGCTCAGAGTTATTTGAACCATTTTTTTCGCGATGTTAATCAATTAAATATGGTACCTAGGCAAATATAATCTCGAAAATTCATTATTGTATATCAATTGTTGTTTGGTGTTGCGATTTTTTCCGTCATGTACATAGTGTCATTTATGTAAATACCTATATTCCTCACGTCACGTTCAATATTTCATAATGTTGTTCGCTGTAAACCGTGCTTCTTAATGAACCAATGCAATATAGAAACTATGAATTTCAAGCTGTGTCCAACTACACTACAGTAGGCTGGACAAGTACAGTTTATTTTCTTTTATTTTTATTTTTTATTTTTTGCCTCTTTTGCATAATTGCTTTGATAGTGAGATGTACATTATGATCAAACATGTTTTGTGTGACCCGCATCATTTTGGTAGACACACTTGCGTACTTTCGTGTCTCTTTATTAAGCTGTGGCAAACCATGTACAATATTTATGTACAAAGCATCTGCACCTTGGGATATACTGAACTGAAAATTATGATAATGCAATTTCTACATTATTTAACAGTTTTTATCGGACGACTAGCTATTTTCCCATATTATGAAGACGTATTCCTCTCATACAGCTTCTGATATTATCTGCGGTAAGAATTAAAGCTTCAACATGACTTACTGATGTCAATAATTGCACAATTATTCAATTAAATGCACAATAATGATAAGTAATATTTGTATTGCAATTAATATGGTTCTTGTTCACAGTAATTACCAGTTGTTGTACTAATTAATGATTAACTGGGTGTAATTAAAATTGATATTCACTAAATAACGATTTCCATGCTTCACTATTTTAAATTTAATCTTTTTTTTCTTTTTCTTAACTTCTAATCCAAATTTTTCGTCGCCATTAACTCTTGTGTTAAAGTTTTAATCTTGGTGGGGACATGTAAGAGAATAGTACACATTTTAATACAGTATCACAGACACCAACAATGCGCAGTTGCGCACACAGCGAACAAACGGCTGTAGTAGCTGGTTGGTACTGAACTACGGAGAGCCGCCGGCGGCCATGTAGGGAGGGCTGTTCTAGCTTTTAAATTAATGTCACACAGTAGCGCAAAGTAATATAATGCGAAATGTATTTATGTTAGAAAACGATTTAATATTAATAAATATTGTTAAAAGTTGGTGGTTAATGATTTAGTAGTTGTAAAATCTGATTCATCGTAATTAATGTTAGTGGTCAACAAAGCTCAGCAGTAGGGTCGGTAGGTATAATCATACATCAGCTTAGTTGTAAAAATGGTCAAATCGTACACGGAGGATGTACATAATCATATTTGTTACAGCATCTAGGGCCAGACGATCTGTCCATCGGACACAAACTTTCCTCGTGAACCACTCTATCTGCTGGTGGAAAACATCAGATACTTTACAGTAGTTCCTGAGATTAGTCTGCACAGATAGTCACAAAATAGAAACTCCAACTAATAATCAGTAGAGCTATATAAAGCGGCTTGTCTGAATCAGGAAATTTTTTTTCGAAATACAGTTATTGCTACAACAAGAAATTAACTTGTTAATACAAATGAAGACATTTTATCACTATAGTACACTTTTAAGCACATTTACTGTTCAAGTTCCTAAAAAAAAAAACAGTTAGCTATCTTCCAGTGCACAAAATTTTCCAGTCTTGCGAATCAGAGGTTTGAAAACTTTCAGTGCAACTGAGAAATTTCCTAAAGACATTAAGAACTAAGAACTGTTACCAATGGTGCTGAATGGAAGGATAATAGTGCGTAATTTTTAGAGTATTCTAAAATTTAACGTAAAAAGAATTCAGATGCTCTCTAAATTTTGAAGGTCAAAAGATGCAGCTGTGTGTGCCAAGAGACAATGGTTCCATTTAAAAATCAGTTTAAGTTTGAAAGGGAAAACTCAGATATTTTCTTTATTGAAGAGTTCCAGGACGCCAATACACCAGACTGTATAAGCATTCGCAACATTACTAGATGTAAAGGGAAAGGGGATATACAAAGGGAATGTGAAAAGAAAGACACTTTTGCAGAAATTAAGAACAGAGTAGGGAAAACTGAAGATTTGTCTGACAACCAGAAAGAGGCTTTGAAAGAAGTGCTCATGAAGGTCGAGGAAGTGTTTTCAAAACATTCAGGGCAGGTTAAGGATTTTGTATGTCGGTTAACTATAAAACCACATGAAAAGTATGCGGCATTACTTTAAAAAAGCACCTAGTTGGGATAAATCAGAATACTTGCATTTATTGTAAATAGGTTGATTTAACTTTTCCCAGCCCACTAGAGGTGGAGATTAATGAGCTGGAAAATCCTAGGTTGGAATACTCACCAACTCCACACAGGTCTTCATGTTTCTCGCTACTGCCCTCTTGCAGGCAAGTCCCTTACCTGAGAACATCCTCAGATGATACGTTACGTCTGCAATAGTAGTAGTAAATGCGGCGTTAAGAGTCAGTATAATACCTACCTTGTTTCAGTATAGAATGTTGATGTATCACTTTAATAGCTTAAAAATATATCTACGCCCTTTGGATTGTATAGCATTTGTTCTGAAATGACTGTGGTATTTATGACTGATATAACTTGCCTGAGAATGGAACGTAGAAGTATACATTTCCTGCTCACCCTACCTCGTAAATCTTAAAATATCCACTAATTTCCGAAAAACATAGAAGAAGAAGTAGTAGTAAATCTGCTAAAAAGAGACTGCAAACACAATGTCTGTCATTTAACAAATCAAGGTTTCGTTTCCTAAGACTTACAGAACGTAATTGCTCAATCATAATTCGGTAATGTCCATTATGATGGTACTGAGGTGAAGAAAATATTTTTCCCTCCTCCCTTAATGTAACGCCTCTGTCCACAGGGCCAAACTCGAACAGCTCCTTGCATAGTTATAAAAGCGCTGTTTAAAACCACGTACTTTCTAGCGGAGGAATTGTAAACGCTCGTAATAGACGACTACCATAGTAGATTCACATCAGAGCCCATTGTAAAGAAATGACGACAGATAACTTCTCTCCTAGGTCTTTGATGTGAGACATTTTTTATATATATATTTGGTGCCGACGACCTCATATTTCATGATCATTCCTTCACAGTTCTAAGTAGAAATTACAATCTTATGAAAGCAGAGCGATGTATCATACAATAATTTTACACTTCTTCAGAACCATGTGCTGTGAAAGCGTCTATGCATAGTCCCTAGCAAGTGTTCAGCAGGTGACTATATATAGTCAAACCGTGGTCGGTAATAGTTCGAAAATGCTTTGTATGTGTTAGTGTCGGGTGGAGCGTGGGGAGTGTGTAGGTTGGACCAGGCGCCTGCTCACTGCTGTGGTCTGCTCATAAACGTTACTACATTTCACAACGTTCTAGCGTTGGGAAGTTAATTAAACGTCTGGCGCAGCGTCACCCTGCAAGGACGAATGCTTAGTGCAATGACAGACTTAGCACCCGCAGGTTGAGGGGGTGGCATTATAAACGTCTCGAATCATAACATTATCCCATCGTTGCCACACACAGCTGCGGAATCTTTCGGAACTCTAATAATAATTTAACGCTATCGTTAAGGCGTATTCACGCCTGTGTCTGTACGCTCACATTGTTCCCTCGTTCCTACACGGAGATGTGAGTGTGCTACAGAACTTCGTGACCTTGTTAATAATAATAATAACTATGCAGAGGCTCTGTAAAAAATAACATTTAATGAGAAGTTCTGGGCCAGTTCACAGTACTTTGGAACATCATTTCTGCGACGCACAAGACTTTTATGCGTTGCCAGAGGCATATGACTCCGTATGTTTTTGTGAAATTCGCGATCAGTTACGCTTAGAGTTCAAAAATGTTTAAATGTGTGTGATATCTTATGGGACTTAACTGCTGAGGTCATCAGTCCCTAAGCTCACACACTACTTAACCTAAATTATCCTAAGGACAAACACACACACCCATGCCCGAGGGAGGACTCGAACCTTCGCCGGGACCAGCCGCACAGTCTATGACTGCAGCGCCTCAGACCGCTCGGCTAATCCCGTGCGACTACGCTTAGAGAATTACAGTATTTATTTTCTATTATTCCGACAGAATGTGGGTCACCTACGGCAGACGGCTCTGTCCTTCGTATAAAGTTTCACTAGCGTAAGAAGAATTTTCCCGAAATTCCATCACGTTGCGTCAGCACTGCTTCATTAGTTGTGAGGTGTAAGGGTGTCGGGGGGGGGGGGGGGGGGGGAGGGGAAGCAGTCCCACATCTCCGACACCTAGACCCAGAACATTGTAAACATCGACCTACTATCGATATGAACCCGTTCAGGAGATATCGCCGTCATCCGAAGAGGAAGTCTAGTCAGACATACGCACGGTGCATGTAGTATCCATGAGTGTGCTGTCCATGAGTAGAATGAGGAAGACGCGTGGTCTTCCTGGCAGACTGAGATGGCCCAAAGGCTCAGCACGAGCATTTCGGAAACTGCACGACATGTCGAGTGTTCGAGTAGTGCTGTGGTGAATGTCTTCAACACGTGGCGAAAACAAGGTGAAACCACAACCAGACGTCGTGGCGTTGAGCAGAAACGCCTAGTTACAGATGTCGGACGTCGTAGGCTGGGCAGACTGCTAAAACAGGACAGACGGCGAACTATTGTGCATCAGACTTTAATGCTGGGCAGAGTATAAGTGTGTCTGGACACACAGTGTACCAAATACTCCTAACAATGGGCTTCCGCAGCGTTACATGTGCCTATCTTAACATCACAACATTGACAACTACAACTGAAATGAGTACTTGACCATCGGCATTGGACGTTGGCGCTGTGGTAGAGCGTTCCATTGCCTGACGAATCCCGATACCTTTTCCATGATGCCGATGAGAGGGCGCCAACCCGTCGTTTTCCAGGAGAACAGCTGCTTGACACTTCTGCTGCGGGACAGAGACAAGCTGGCAGTGGCACCATAATGCCCTGTGGAACATTCACATGGACATCCATGGATCCATTGGAGCTCACGCAACTCACCATGACGGCCAAGGAGTATCGTTCATTGATTGCAAACCACGTACATCCTTTCATGATGATCGTGTTTCTTGACGGCAGTGACATTTTTCAACAAGAGATTGTGTCATGTCACAAGGCCATGGGTGCGATGGAGTGGTACGAGGACCACAGCAGCGAGTTCTAAATGATGTAGTGTCCCCCCAGCTCATCAGGTCTGAATCCAACCGAATACATCTAGAATGTGACTGAATGTGGCGTCAGAGCTCATCGTCTTTCTTCCCGGAATTTATGAGAATTAGGTGACTTGTATGTGCTGGTTTGGTTCCGACTCCATCCAGTAACATACCGAAGCCCCACTGCCTCCATGCCACAACGCTTCGACGCTGCCATAGTCGCTGGGTGATTCGATGTCGCCTTTTACTAGAGAAGAAGAGAAATATTGAATAGATGAAAAGTCAGTAGCAACTAGTAACTGTGATCATTTCAGCACGTACTCACTAATTACATGTACTGACTGTTCTTACATCCATTACTGACATCACTGTTTCTATAACCCCCACACTCACCCAGCTGTTATCTGCAGTAATGAAGCTGATGAGGAACCTGAGTATAGCACTCGTATTTAATGTAGTTATATTGTGAATGGATGACTAAGCTATCCCTGTGAGTATGCCACAGGACACATTTGTACCATATCTGATGATGGTTTTTAGTTTTTCTTTAATATTAGATGAATTGCAGAATACTGTATCGTACCTTCGTACCACTCCTTAAGCGACGAAGACATGGTGGAGTTTTCTGGTAGCTGTAAGTGTAAGTAACCTGTTTGTATGTTTGCAGCGTTATAGACTGTATTAATATCGCTGACAGCGCTCTGCACCCTCGGCAAGAGCTTCTGCGGTTGGACGGACTAGCAGTTAGCGATCGGATAGAGAAGGGTTTGGACATGATTTTCTTAGTGGAGACACCGTGTTGGTAGGACATGCATTGTAAAATGAGGATGGATGTTGTTGGTATTGTTTGGGTAGTGGAATCATTGACAATTATATAATTTTTTGAACTGGATGTCACATGAATAAGGTAAAATCTTCTAAATACATCGTTTGCTCGTCAAAAAAATCTTTGTTTTGCTAACCATATGCCTCTCAGTAGTTAGAGTCTATAGTAGTCAGAACGTTTTTATTTAGCTGGCTGTAATTGTTACTTGCCGTAATTGCTGTAGTTCGTGTTATGAAGATTTTCTGTGAGGTAAGTCACTTATGAAAAAGTATGGGTTATTGTTAGGACTTCTTGGAATTCAGGGCCATTCTTTTATGTTAATTATTTGTAGCCATGTTGTCACTGTATAGCAGTCAGATTGCGTTGGGCTTGTATATTGTGGGTAATAAATGAATAGGTCAAGTTTGAGTTGTCTTTGTCAGGGAAAGTTCTGTAGATCAGTGTTTTAAATGCTAAAAATAAGTAAAGACACAACAGTTTCACCTAGTAAAGAGACAGTAGTTTCACCTGCTCAGTAGTTTCACCACACTCACAAGGGAACCTCCCCATCGTACCCCCCTCAGATTCAGTTATAAGTTGGCACAGTCGATAGGCCTTCAAAAACTGAACACAGATCAATCGAGAATAGAGGAAGAAATTGTGTGGAACTATGAAAAAATAAGCAAAATACACAAACTAAGCAGTCCATAAGAAACATAGGCAACATCAAGGAGAATCTGACCACAAGAGCGCCGTGGTCCCGTCGTTAGCGTCAGCAGCTGCGGAACGAGAGGTCCTTGGTTCAAGTCTTCCCTCATGTGAAAATCTTTTATTTTCAGACAATTATCAGAGTTCAGGCACTCAACATAATCAACTTCGCTCTCCAAAATTCCAGGACATGTTTAGATTTGCTTGGACATATGCAGGATTTGACGGTCTACACACGGAAAAATTTGAAAACCTTAAAAACATATGTTTTGACAGAGCACAGAGAAAACTGTGCGACTGTGAAACCGTTGCATTCATTTGTTGAAGTTTATGTGACACACTCTTATGTTTTCATCAATTTTTTGGAAGTGATTATCACATCCACAAGAAAACCTAAATCGGGCAAGGTAAAAGAATCTTTTTACCCATTCGCCAAGTGTGCAAGTTAGGTGGGTCGACAACATATTCCTGTCACGTGACGCACATGCTGTCACCAGTGTCGTGTAGAATATATCAGACGTGTTTTCCTGTGGAGGAATCGGTTGACCTATGACCTTGCGATCAAATGTTTTCGGTTCCCATTGGAAAGGCACGTCCTTTCGTCTACTAATCCCACGGTTTTGCGGTGCGGTCGCAAAACACAGACACTAAACTTATTACAGTGAACAGAGACGTCAATGAACGAACGGACAGATCATAACTTTGCGAAAGTAAAATTTTCAGCCGAGGGAAGACTTGAACCAAAGATATCTCGCTTCGCAGCTGTTCACGCTAACCACGGGACCACGGCGCGCCTGTACACATTTCATCCTTGATGTTGCCTATGTTGCCCATGGACTACTCAGTTAGTATATTTTCTTATTTTTTCATAGTTGCACACAACTTCTTCCTGTTTTCTCGATTGATCTGTGTTCAGTTTTTCAAGGCCTATCCACTGTGCCAAATTATAACTAAATCTGAGGGGGGTGCGATGGGGAGGTTCCCTTGTCAGTAGTTTCATAAGTACCACAAAAATATGTTGTTATTTATGATAGTTATGCTGCATATCAGTGATTAAGGTATTTTTTGAATGTAATCAATCTGCCAACATTATCGTAGTTAAAATATGCTGTTAACAGCCATTAGAAAAGATGGGGCGGTCTATTATGTTAAGGAAGGAGATGTCTGGGTCATTTAGCTATTATCTACATAGTAAATCCTCCAAATTTGTCGCTACAAGACATGGCGTCAAAGCAAAGCTACTATTTCTCCCACATGGGAACGACAGTGTAAATCCAGAGGAAAACTGAAAAAAAAGTCGGCGAGGAAGCACTGTTAACCATTTCGAAGAAATATTAAAATCCTGTGGCTATACTGTACAAAGTGGAATTAGCCGACGTTAAAATGTATGTTCTAATGCAACAACAGCCTAGAATATTGCAGGATCTACGAGTGGACCACTGTTACCTTTTGGATTAGGATAAAACGCAAGATTTTCAAAATGGTTCAAATGGCTCTGAGCACTATGGGACATAACTTCTGGGGTCATCAGTCCCCTAGAACTCAGAACTACTTAAACCTAACTAACCTAAGGACATCACACACATCCATGCCCAAGGCAGGATTCGAACCTGCAACCGTAGCGGTCGCGTGGTTCCAGACTGTAGCGCCTAGAACCGCTCGGCCACTTCGGCCGGCTAACGCAACATTTTGGCTGGATTTTTAAAAATAAGGAGATCTGTGACTACCTAATATCAAACCACGGCTTCTGTACGGAAGGAAAGAGCAATATGATTATAGACCATGATAAGACTGGTGAAACAGACTGCTTAACTTGGATCACCTTCAATTGTACACCTACATATATACTCCACTAACCAACAAGCGGTATGTGCCGGAGGACACTATTCGCGCCAAAGTCTTATTTCCCCCTCTCTGTTCCACTCGCGGATCGCGCGAGGGAAAAACTACTGTCTGACGCCTCAGTACGAGCTCTAATTTCCCTTATCTTTGAATGGAGATTATTGCGCGATATGAAAGTTGGTGGTAATAATATATGCTCTACACACTCGGCGAAGATCGGATTCTGGAATTTAATGAGCAGCCCCTTCCGCTTAGCGCGTCGTCCATCTGCAAATCTGTCCCACTTCAAACTTTCTATGAGATTTGTAACGCTCTTGCGATGGCTAAATGTACCAGTCACGAATGATGCCGCTCTTATTTGGACCTTCTCAATCTCTTGAATCAGACCGAACTGGTAAGTGTCCCACACAGACGAACAATACTCTAAGACTAGACGAAGCAAAGTATTGTAAGCAATTTACTTTGTTGAAGGACTGCATCGCTTCAGGATTCTACCAATAAACCGCAATCTAGTGTTCGCCTTACCCGTTATTTGTGTAATCTGATCGTTCCATTTGAGATCATTTCGAATAGTCACACCCAGATACTTGACGGATGTTATCGCTTCCAAAGACTGGGCATTTATTTTGTACTCGTACATTAATGGGGATTTTCGCTTTGTTATACATAGTAAGTTACAGTTACTAATATTGAAAGATAACTGCCAGTCATTACACCAAGCGTTTATTTCCTGCAAATCCTCATTGATTTGTTCACAACATTCATGTGATACTACTTTCTGTAGACTACAGCATCATCGGCAAACAGTCTAATGCCGCTGTCAATACCATCAACCAGATCGTTTATGTAAATCGTAAAAAGCAGGGGACCTATTACGCTGTCCTGGGCCACACCTGATGTTACGCTTGTTTCTGTGGAACTCTCCCCATTCAGGACGAATACTGCTCTCTGTCTGTTAGAAAATTTTCTGTCCAACCGGATATGTCATCGGATAGACCGTAAGCGCGCACTTTTTGCAGCAAGCGACAGTGCGCAACTGAGTCGAACGCATCAACCTGGGAGCCGGTGTCTAGATAGAGTCTGTTGTATATCATGCACAAAGAGAGCCAGCTGTGTCTCGCATGACCGCTGTTTCTTAAAACCGTGCTGGTTTCTGCAGATGAGCTTCTCAGTCTAGAAAGGTTGTTACGTCTGAACACAAAACATGTTCCATGATTCCACAACAAATCGATGTCAGTGAAACAGGCCGGTAATTATGTGCTTCTGATTTTCTATCCTTTTTATAGATTGCCATGATCTGGGCCTTCTTCCAGTCCCGTGGAACTTTCCGCTATCCCGATGATCTCTGATAGATAAGAATGGTGCTATATTTGTAGCATAGTCAACATAAAATCTTACAGGGATACCGTCTGGGCCAGATGCCTTCTTGGCATCTAAGGATCTTCACTGTTTTACAATCCCAGATACACAAAACACTATGTCAGCCATCCATGCATTTGTTCGATAATTGAAAGGGGGAATGGTGCTGCAGTCCTCTACCGTAAACGAGTTTTTTAAAGCTAGGTTTAGAATTTCGGCTTTGTGTTTATGATCAGCCGTTACATTACCCGTACCTTCGACAAGAGAATGTATTGAACTATTTGTAGCGTTCATAGATTTTACGTACGACCAAAATTTTTGGGGGTTATTTTTAGAATCTGCAGATAAAATATTGCTTTCAAAATCATTAAAAGAATCTCTCATTGACCTTTTGACAGCTGCTTTCATTTCGTATAATTTCTATTTGTCAGCGGGACAGTGACTACGTTTAAAACGACTGTGCACAATTCTCTGCTTTCTCAACAACTTCCTAATATGTTTGTTGAACCAAAGTGGACCCTTTTCTCCCCTATATTTTTGCTAGGCACATATTTCTCTAGCACGTGGTGGACAATACCTTTAAATTCTGGCCAAAGATGCTCAATACCTTTGTGTCCCTCGGTGAATGCTTGGAGCTGGCTATGAAAATAATCATTAATGACACTTTTATTTGCTTTCACAAACATGACAACTCTACGCTGTTTCTTTGGTTTTATTGCGACTTCCGACATAGAAGCCACATCGACATTATGGTCGCTAATACCTTCTTCTAGATTAACTTCCTCAAAAAGATCAGGTCTGTTTGTCGCCACTATATCTAATATGTTCCAATCTCGAGTTGGTTTTCTAACCAATTGCTCAAGGTTGTATGTTGAGAACGCTCCTAGAATAACTTCACACGAGTCCTTGCTTCTGCCCCCTGTGATAAACGCGTAATTTTCCCAGTCAATGGACGCCAGATTAAAGCCTCCACCTATAACTAATGGATAATTAGGATATTTATTTCCTATGTACTCTAGACTTTCTCTGAAACGTTCTGCGACGTTTGTTGCAGATGCTGGTGGTCTATAAAAACATTCTAATACAATGGTCACTCCTTGTCTGATTTACAGCTTTATCCAGATTATTTCACAGTCCGACCCGGTATCGATCTCAACTGCGTTTAAACAGCTTTTAACAACCGTGAACACACCACCTCCCATAGCATCAGTCCTATCCTTCCTAAACATTGTCAAATCCGAGTTCAAAATTTCACTGCTATTTATGTCTGCTTTCAACCAGCTTTCGGTACCTAATACAATATTGGCATTACTACTGTTTATTTCGGAGAGTAACTCGGGGACCTTGCTACAGACACTTCGACAATTTACCAACATGAGGTTTAGCATATTTAAATCCATTTAAATGACCTGTTTAGGCGAACTAACAATTTTTACAGTTGGAACACCCACACCAGTGTCATGAACTGGTAATTTTCCAGGCCAACCGTTTGTTTCCCGTGGGGAGGAACCTAATCTAAAAAAAATACATGTGCACGCCACAAGTACTGTGCTACCCATACAGCTGCTTCCTATGTGTATTGCACCCCTGATCTATCGAGGGGCGTCCTACAACCTTCCACCCCACAGCGTAGGTCGAGGAATCTACAACCATTTTCGTAACAGAGTCGACGTAGCCTCTGGTTTAGAGTCTCCACTCGACTCCAAACCAAAGGACCCTGGCCCACTCTGGGTACGAAGCTGCAAATCGCTAGCTTGGCTTCCACTCCTCGAGAGATGGAGGCCTTCTTCGCCAAGTTAGCCAGCTGTCGTAAGGACCCAATGATTTCCAAGGATGGTGCCGACATGTGCAACAATCTGGAGCTGGCTGCACCCCGCACACTCGATAGCCGCCAGAAGAGCCTCTTCCACATCCCGGACAAGGCACCCCCGGCTAGCACACCGAGTGAACGTGCCCCCTCCCTAGCCACTATGTTCCTGAGGGGCTACATGACCCGCCTAACATTGGAGCTCCCAATAACTAACAAACCCCTATCCCCACGTGCCTGTCCGGACCTTGCTGAAGGAGTGGCCACTATCCTGGCAGAAGGTGTATTCTGATCCAGCTCAGCCCCCCCCCCCCCCCCAGCATCAGATAGCACACTGAGTCTGTTAGCAAAGTGCATGGGATTTAACAGGAGCCTGCGTCCCCGATGCAGCGTTCGCCTTGCGGCTCGAAACCTTGACACAGTCCGCCACCCACACTGAGGTGAGACTGGGCCGGCCGGCCCAGTCGCAACTGAGGTCGGTTCAGTGACAGAGAGCTGTGACATCCCCCCCCCCCCCTGCACATCTAGGACAGCAGTGGCGGCTCCAGGCACCCCATCCCCACCGCACCTCAAGGTTCCACTCTGGAGCCTGTTGACTGTGGCCAACAAAGCTTCCAGCTGCGTTTGGCCTGTGGCCAACTCCTCCTGCATCTGCACAGTCCCTATCCCTCAATCTAATATGTGATTTACTATAAGAAACCTAAGGAAACCTATTGCCACACAAGGTTAATAACTACACTCTGGTTGGCAGAAAGGACACTCAACAATGAAAATCAATAAAAATGTATGGTAGAAGCTAGATCTGGTGCTTATTTTCCTGCTAGGGGCTATCTAGTGAATTTTATTAAATAATTAAACAGTAACCTACGGTAAGCTACATCTACTGATTATCCCTCGTATTTATAATGTAAACGAACGTTTACTTATACGCGAAAAAGATATAATAAAACTATAAAAATTGCTACCTTCAATGTATCGAGTCTAAATGACACTAATAAACGTGAATACTGAGAATTGTACACTAACTGAAACTGGTAACCCTCGTATTTATAATGTAAACAAACGTTTACGTACACTCGAAAAAGGACCTAATAAAACGTATAAAAACTGCTACCTTCAATGTATCGAGTCTAAATGACGCTAATAACCGCAAATACTGAGTATTGTACAGTGACGTAATTGATAATCCCGCGTATTTAACGTCAGTTAAGAATGTAAACAAACGTTTGCGTACACGTGAAACTGCCCTAAACAGAAACTTCGCTTTTCCTGTTCAGACGCAAATAAAAACTGAAACGCCGGCCGGAGTGGCCGAGCATTTCTAGGCGCTACAGTCTGGAACCGCGCGACTGCTACGGTGGCAGGTTCGAATCCTGCCTCGGGAATGGATGTGTGTGATGTCCTTAGGTTTGTTAGGTTTAAGTGGTTCTAAGTTCTACGGGACTGATGACCTCAGAAGTTATGTCCCATAGTGCTCAGAGCCATTTGAACCATTTGAAAACTGAAACCTTCAATTTATCAAATCTACATGACACTAATGCACGTAAATACTTTAGAATATACAGCAAAAACAATTAAATTACTAGCTAAATTACTTATCTCGTAACACAGCAAGCGAAAAGCGCTCGTAGCCAGCATCAGGGCTGTCAAAATGTAATAAATTTATGTGTCAAATCAGAGCTTCGACTTGAAAAAAGTTATCGGTGACCACCTTATAGATTTTGTAAGGTGTTCAGACACAGGGCTACATGCTCCTTGGCTAAAGAACGTGGCGTTACCAGACTTCAGGCTACATACACCACTACAGAATGGATCGTGTGCTTGACCCCGGGAAAAACAGTATAAGTGTTTTAACCTCCAACAAACAGTATTTATAATGAGCCAAGGATAATCATGTGGTGTCAGCTAACGAATAACTAATGTTCTGCAGTTTATTTACTGGGGCAACAGGAATACTCGAAAACTGAACGACGTACAAGAAAATCTGTCAGATTCTCAAGATCGCGAAAACTTATAAGCTATGGTCTGTCTGCACACAGTTTTTATTATTTACCTGTGTCCGTAGCTCGTGGTCTAGTGGATTGCATTGCCGCCACTGGATCACGGGGTCGCGAAATCGATTCCCGACCGGATTGAGGTTTTCTCTGCCCGGAGACTGGGTGTTCGTGTTGTCCTCATCATTTCATCATCAACATCATTCGTGACAGTGGCTAGATTGGACTACGTAAAATCTTGGAGTGTGAAAAAAATTGAGACTTCGTACGGGCTCTGATGACGGCGCATTTGAGCGCCCCAAAAACCATCCATCATTATCTACCTGTAAACTACGTGGATATTCTTAATACAGACTCCAACAAAGACGAAGTAAGTATTATACAGAGCATGACAGTGGTGCTTCTTCTTCTTCTTCTTCTACCACCAACCATTTCACCTGCTGCTGCTTCTGCTAAGGGAGTCGTGTGAATAATGACCAGGAAAAAATGTAATTAATTAGTTGTATATATATTTGCACAGTATTAAAAAATATATCTCTGCTAATGTATATATTTGTGAAATAGTAGTATCCCTGCTGTATACAGTCTGGAAAACATTTTTTAGAAAAGTATCTCTGTTGTACACAGTTTGAAATAAGTTTCTCTGAAAAAAGTATCAATGTTTTATGTTGTTTGTCTAACGAGTTGTTAAAAAAATTTCAAAAATGTTAAACTTCTTTAAGTTGAAAGTTTTAAAAAACAATGTTAATACATTTTCAAAAAATATGTTAATTAATGTATACATACTGTCAATAAACGAAAAGTTATTCTTTATACATCCTTGTTATTATTTACAAAAAAATAGCCTCTGGTCATTAAAATTATACGGAGAGAGTGGGCAAGGATGACATCACGTTTACATAATTACAGCTGCTTTCTCTGTTAACACCAGTAAAAAATAATGTCTGCTCTTAGAGTAGCACAAGTGCTCTAAGCTAATACAAAATGACAGTCGACATCATCAAGGTGGCGTGGCCTCCAAGGGCCATGGCCTCCAAGGGAGATCAGGGGCCTTCCATCTCCAGCCCTAGGGTTATAAATCTCAATAAATCGTGACGTCAGGGTCAAGGTCAATGAAAAATAAATTAAAAGCACATCAGTCTTAATTACCTTAATTGATCTTAATTGGCCTTAATTAGCTTAACTGTTCCAGAAACCGCATGGAATTACATACTAAAATCGAAATGTGTATTACTTTACAAAACATCACAACTGTATGTTAAATGCCTGTTGGTAGGACTTTGTAGTTCTGCTCACTGTATTAGCACTGTCTAATGTACCAATGTACTTATTGAATGAACTAGCAAAGTTACTACTTTGGTAGAAAGATAAACAGCTGAAAAGAGACACTAGTGATAAAATCATCCTTATAACAGTATGCTGCAATACTCGCCTATTCCACTTGGTCATACTGTGTTACAAACACGTCTTCATAAGTTTCTCACATGTTCAGCCTTTGTCTCACTCACACACCTTCTCGAAATAGATCAGGGGTGGGGGAAGACGGAGCGCTGAGAAAACTCGTATGCATTGACGAAACGAACCGGATCTGCCTTAATGGACCACTTTGTTGTCTGTATTTTTTCCCGTCTACCTTTAGACATCTTTTTCGCAGGAACAGGTAGAGGTTTGAAGTTAAAATTTATGGCACATACTAAAATTTAAGGTCCCTTGACGGAGTGAAAAATTTAAGCTTCTTAGTCAATGCAATCAAAAGATACGGCTGTTTATGTCACATATTTTGATTCTCGCAAACTCAGTTCTCCAAATTTGTAGTTGAACTTCTATATACATGTCGGCCTTGATGGTCTGGTGAAAAGAGGGTGACTGAAGACTGGAAAGTCGCAGGATAGAAACTCTGTAGCACCACAGACTATTTAGTCTTTACCTATATACGTGACCAAGTTTGTACAGAACCCTCAGAGCGCGGATCCCACCCGAACTTGTCCAGCTTTTTTTGCATGCTACCAGTTTTTAAATAAAAATTCATCTGTGGAATAGGAAAAATTGTGTCGAACAAATGATTTTAGCTTAGATTTAAAACTTTCTTTGCTATCTGTCAGACATTTTACGTTATTGACCAAATGATCAAAATTTTTTGTTGCTGCAAGTTTAGCCCTTTTCTGAGCCACTAACAGCTTTAATGACAGGTATTAAGGGTCATTTTTTCTTTTAGTGTTGTAGGTATGGACAGTATTACTCCTCTCAGCATATATGTATAATGTGTAGTTAAAATTCCTAGTTCTTTGTAGGGGTATCTAGAAGATGGCAGCGGGTGAACACATACTGTTCTTACTGCTTCCTTTGCCCAGTCAGTTCTTTCTAAGTGATGAGTTACCCAAGAAAATTTCTCCTGAAGACATAATTGAGTGTAAATATGCAAGATAAGTTAGGAGACTGATTTGCTTGTTTCCAGGACTAGCAATTATTCGAAGAGAAAAAGTAGCTGAATTTAATTGTTTGAGCAGCTCACTAAACTAGTTCTTCCACTTTAGGTCTCCATCAACAACCCACCCAAAAATTTATAACATTCTATCCTCTTCACTGTTCTCATAGTACATTAGTTGTTGGTATGACTGTTTGTTGTACAAACCTGAATACGCTTTGTTTCTCAAAAATTAGAGATAGTCCACTTTCAGAGAGCCACTCAATAATCCTTTGAAATCAGCAATACAATACCTTGTACAGCTTTCTCTCTGATGAGATTTATTATAGCACTATCAGTACCATAAAAAGTAAGCGTTTCTAAGGGAGTAACACGATCTACGTCACTTCTAAAGTTAAGTGAATTTTTTGCTGTTAATTGCTTATTTCATTGTGCAGTTATTTCATCAGGAAAATCATGTCATCGGCATAATGGTACCAGTATACAAATTTGTATTTTTTGGTTACTATGTGTTTGAAGACATTGTTCTCTTAGTTGTTTATGTAACTGGTGGCTAAGAGTCCAGAGATAGATTCAACAGATCATGCATATATGAAGTTATATGCAACACTTCTCAGTCAGTATACGCAGGGTAAATATGCACGAAATTCAAAACAAGATATTCAGATCATCTGAGGGCTCAAAAAAAATTTTCAAATGTGTGTGAAATCTTATGGGACTTAACTGCTAAGGTCAGCAGTCCCTAAGCATATACACTACTTTATCTAAACTAGCCTAAGGACACACACCCATGACCGAGGGAGGACACGAACCTCCGCCAGGACCAGCCGTCTGAGGGTTCCTAACAGTAACAGGTTCAATAGTACATTTTCTGATCACCGAACAGCCCACAACCATCGACCAGATAAAATAAAAACAACTAAAAATCCTAAAACCCAACGACAGCCTATGGCACAAACTTATAGTAGAGGAAATCTTGCATGTACAGAAGGTAGCGCAAGGAAAACCGATTTCAAACGAGTACTCTAAACTAAGCAATGGCACACTTTTTAACACATTAAAGGAACGTCACAAAAAATACGACAGAGGCAGCTAATTACACGTACCCACGCACACACACATACACACACACACACACACGCACACACACACACACACACACACACACACACACACTGCAAGAGAGAGAGAGAGAGGGAGGGAGGAAGTAACCAAAATTCAAATTTGACGCCAAAATCACTTTATAACTGGGACTGCACACAACAACAACATTTACAATGTCTTTTATCAAAACCGAAACGTGCTTTTAGATATAAAGTTCTACAAAATATGTTTAGTGGTTGTGTGTGGTTCTGTACAACCCACGGCAACTCAGATGAAAAAGGATTTGCAAAAACTAAATGTAAATAGAACTCAAATATAGTCGCGAAATATTTTCTCATATCAATTTTACATGTAGATCTACATCTACATCTACATTTATACTCCGCAAGCCACCCAACGGTGTGTGGCGGTGTGTGACGGTGTGATGCGTCAAAATTCACGTTAACATCATTCAGTTGCGGTAGGCGAGCTACCACTACCCGATAATGTACTGAGGGTTCTGCATAACCCTTTAATGTAAAATTAAGGTAATGAAACAACAGACAAAAACTGTTTTAGGTTTAATTTTTGAATATTAATTACCACCCAAATCATGGTCACATTTTACAGATTTGAATAAAGAAACACCACCGACGGTGGCACAAAGGTGGTGAAACATGTGTGAGCCTATATGAAAAAACAGTGTTTTACATAACAGGCGAACCTTCTATTAAATAATTTTATCAGCAAATAGGCCAGTTAGATTAGGTTAGTACTTGTTCCATAGTTCATGAATGCGACACTTCGTAATGATGTGGAACATGTCAATGAAAGAGCAGCTAAGCCAAATGTTTCTAACATTACTGAAACTTCTCAGGTGAAGACCACAAGCTCATCATCATGTTATCTAAATTGAAGGAGGAGAGAGGAGAAAGGAAAGGAAAGGGAACGAAATATTGATGTCAGCTGCATCGGGATTTTATGTGATACCACCGGCCATGAGCGAAAATGTGTGCCAGACCGTAATTCGAAACCGGGATTTCCTACTTACTATGCAGTTGCGTTCAGCACAGCACAACCCGGACACAGTGTTTATCACATTTGCGCGAACTATATCGGCACAGGTCTCACCCAACCCACATTCCCAGTTATTGATTCCTAACCGCAGTCCCCTTCACGTTCGCTACTATGAAATTCCGTGAAGAGGTCGAACGTAATTGTGTATCCGCACTGGAGCTGGTGGATTCTTTGCCCATTGAGGCGAATCATTTCTTTTTTTTATGAATGCGTGGTGCCTGTTCTCTCAGACATGTCCGAGAGAACAGGCACCACACATTCATAAAAACTTTTCATCTCCTTTGGCATCATTTGCATGAGAGATACACCGACATCGAGCACAGGATGTGGTGCTATGAGTGTAGAACAAGTGGAGACAAAATTGACGCAAGATAACACTGTGGCAAGAAGAGCAGGCACAGCTCCTTTCAGAAGGATGACAGCTAGGAAAAAAATCGTAGGATAGTCGCATATTTTGCGACAACTATAGTAAACTCTGTCGCCATTCACTGCTTGACGCCGGCCGCGGTGGTCTAGCGGTTCTAGGCGCTCAGTCAGGAACCGTGCGACTGCTACAGTCGCAGGTTCGAATCCTGCCTCGGGCATGGATGTGTGTGATGTCCTTGGGTTAGTTAGGTTTAAGTAGTTCTAAGTTCTAGGGGACTTATGACCACAGATGTTGAGTCCCATAGCGCTCAGAGCCATTTTTTTTAACCACTGCTTGACCAGAGTACTAAATGCCATATTACAGCAACATTATGTAGGACCCCATACGGCAATTCGCACCACAAACGCCTTGACCAATGTATGGACAATTCACTGGCGTGTGCGGCTCCCTGATTTGTCACCCATAGAGCATAGCTGGGACGCGACGGGAAAATGTATACTTCCATACAAGTTTGGAGCCAGCATTCTTCATAAACTGAAACATTGTGTGTACCAGGCATGACCAAAAAATACCTCAACATCTCTCGATTATGTCCCATAAATATTCAATGATATTCATGGCGGGTGTTCTGGATGGCAAATCATTCGCTCGAATTGTCCGAATGTCCTTCAAACCAGTCATGAACAGTTGTGCCCCGATGACTTGCAGTCGTTGTTTGGGAGCGTGAAATCCGAGAATGGCTGAAAATGTCTCCAAGAAGCCGAACATAAACATTTCCAGTCAATGGGTGGTTCAGTTGGACCAGAGGATCCAGTTCATTACATGCTAACACAGTCCACACCATTATGGAGCCACTACCAGCACGCACAGTGCCTTGTCGACAACGTTGGTCCATGACTTCGTGGGGACTCTGCCACACTCGAACGTTACCATCAGTTCTTAGCAACTGCAATCGGGAATCATGTGACCAGACCACGGTTTTCCAGTCTTCTAGGGTCCAACCGATATGGTCACGAGCCCAGGAGAGGCGTTGCTTGCGATGTCGTGCTGTTAGCAAAGGTACTCCCATAGATTGTCTGCTACCATAGCCTATTAACACCGAATTTCGCCACACTGTCGATATGTTCGTCGTACGTCCCACATTGATTTCTGCGGTTATTTCACAAAGTGTTGCTTGTCTTTTAGCAATGACAACTCTAAATAAACGCCGCGGCCCTCGGTCGTTAGGTGAAGGCCGTCGCTCACTGCATTGTCCGTGATGGGAGGTAATGCCTAAAATGTGGTATTCTCGGCACGTTCTTGACGCTGTGGGTCTCGGAACATTGCATTCCGGAACGATTTCCGAAACGGAATGTCCTATGCATCTAGCTCCAACTATCATTGCGCGGTCAAATTTTGTTAATTCCCATCGTGGGCCCATAATCACATGAATCGCCTGAGTACAAATGATGACTTAGTCAATGCATTGCCCTTTTATTCCTTGTGTACGCGACACTGTCGCCATCTGTTTATGTGCATACCGCTATCCCACGACTTTTTTCGATTCAGTGTATGTAATATATAAAGAGATAACTTTGTAGGAAAATTCTGAAAAGTTCTTGACGTATCTACTTGAAATTTTTACTTCGTATTATAATAAATATTTATAAACTTTCTGTTGAAACACGCTGCGAGACAGAAAATGCTGTGCTATGTGGGCTATGAAAATGTGTGGTTTCGCTTTCTTTCTCGAGGTGATATTTAACTACAACAGCGAGGCATTTAATCCATTATAGGAATTGTTGTCCCCATACATATTCTCTCTCCTGGCACATAATTTCAAAGAACACTGCTATGTGTTGATTCTTTTTCTTCTTCATAGTAGTTTTTCACAGAAAACAGGAAAGTTTTAGTTATCGCTTGTTGACCTGTGATTAGAATACTACTACGGAATTTGAATCGACTGTAACTTAGTAATCCAACCCGTTTGTAGAACAGAACTATGCGAAATACTGTCGATGAAACTACTGCCCTCACATCCAGCAGCGGGAGAGGTCTCTCATACCTCGCATACCACTCATCCCATCCGATTTACCCTTTCATTTTAAGCGACTATTTTAAGCGACTTCAATTCCCAATCAAGGTTTCATGGGAGAGCGAGGGAGAGGATGAGTACAAGAGGGAAGAGGAAATAGGTATAGAGAAGGGGAAGGAGGAGATGAACAGAGAGAGGGAGTGGAGGGGGGTGGGGAGAAATGAGATTAAGTCTTATGTCCAATTCCCATACATGTTTAGCAATTGCGAAGCATTGCCGGGTGAGCTAGTTCGTATATACATACAAATAATAATTTCGTGTGGCTGAATGGCCTTGGTGCAACTCTTCCCATCGGACACCACTTCAGCAACTTGCGTGCCTCTAACTTATTCCAGTTATCCTAGCAAAGAATGGGAACCTACAGTTTAACGTGGAATCCTAATCACATGTTGTTTCTGGAGACTCCCCTTATCGTTGAGAGGTAAAGGCTAGGTTGAAACGAAGACTGGGAAATCTATGCTCCGACAGAGGTTCAATCCCGTGAACTCTCTGTTTCCATGCACGCTCTGTACAACTTTTCCCCTCATATCTAACAGAAAACACTCGGCGAAACAGCTTGTCAAAGATAAAAACGTAAAATGACACGCATCATCAACATCTTTATCAGGTAAGGGCAACACCCACTGACCAACTAAATGTAAATAGAACTCAAATATAGTCGCGAAATATTTTCTCATATCAATTTTACATGTAGATCTACATCTACATCTACATTTATACTCCGCAAGCCACCCAACGGTGTGTGGCGGTGTGTGACGGTGTGATGCGTCAAAATTCACGTTAACATCATTCAGTTGCGGTAGGCGAGCTACCACTACCCGATAATGTACTGAGGGTTCTGCATAACCCTTTAATGTAAAATTAAGGTAATGAAACAACAGACAAAAACTGTTTTAGGTTTAATTTTTGAATATTAATTACCACCCAAATCATGGTCACATTTTACAGATTTGAATAAAGAAACACCACCGACGGTGGCACAAAGGTGGTGAAACATGTGTGAGCCTATATGAAAAAACAGTGTTTTACATAACAGGCGAACCTTCTATTAAATAATTTTATCAGCAAATAGGCCAGTTAGATTAGGTTAGTACTTGTTCCATAGTTCATGAATGCGACACTTCGTAATGATGTGGAACATGTCAATGAAAGAGCAGCTAAGCCAAATGTTTCTAACATTACTGAAACTTCTCAGGTGAAGACCACAAGCTCATCATCATGTTATCTAAATTGAAGGAGGAGAGAGGAGAAAGGAAAGGAAAGGGAACGAAATATTGATGTCAGCTGCATCGGGATTTTATGTGATACCACCGGCCATGAGCGAAAATGTGTGCCAGACCGTAATTCGAAACCGGGATTTCCTACTTACTATGCAGTTGCGTTCAGCACAGCACAACCCGGACACAGTGTTTATCACATTTGCGCGAACTATATCGGCACAGGTCTCACCCAACCCACATTCCCAGTTATTGATTCCTAACCGCAGTCCCCTTCACGTTCGCTACTATGAAATTCCGTGAAGAGGTCGAACGTAATTGTGTATCCGCACTGGAGCTGGTGGATTCTTTGCCCATTGAGGCGAATCATTTCTTTTTTTTATGAATGCGTGGTGCCTGTTCTCTCAGACATGTCCGAGAGAACAGGCACCACACATTCATAAAAACTTTTCATCTCCTTTGGCATCATTTGCATGAGAGATACACCGACATCGAGCACAGGATGTGGTGCTATGAGTGTAGAACAAGTGGAGACAAAATTGACGCAAGATAACACTGTGGCAAGAAGAGCAGGCACAGCTCCTTTCAGAAGGATGACAGCTAGGAAAAAAATCGTAGGATAGTCCCATATTTTGCGACAACTATAGTAAACTCTGTCGCCATTCACTGCTTGACGCCGGCCGCGGTGGTCTAGCGGTTCTAGGCGCTCAGTCAGGAACCGTGCGACTGCTACAGTCGCAGGTTCGAATCCTGCCTCGGGCATGGATGTGTGTGATGTCCTTGGGTTAGTTAGGTTTAAGTAGTTCTAAGTTCTAGGGGACTTATGACCACAGATGTTGAGTCCCATAGCGCTCAGAGCCATTTTTTTTAACCACTGCTTGACCAGAGTACTAAATGCCATATTACAGCAACATTATGTAGGACCCCATACGGCAATTCGCACCACAAACGCCTTGACCAATGTATGGACAATTCACTGGCGTGTGCGGCTCCCTGATTTGTCACCCATAGAGCATAGCTGGGACGCGACGGGAAAATGTATACTTCCATACAAGTTTGGAGCCAGCATTCTTCATAAACTGAAACATTGTGTGTACCAGGCATGACCAAAAAATACCTCAACATCTCTCGATTATGTCCCATAAATATTCAATGATATTCATGGCGGGTGTTCTGGATGGCAAATCATTCGCTCGAATTGTCCGAATGTCCTTCAAACCAGTCATGAACAGTTGTGCCCCGATGACTTGCAGTCGTTGTTTGGGAGCGTGAAATCCGAGAATGGCTGAAAATGTCTCCAAGAAGCCGAACATAAACATTTCCAGTCAATGGGTGGTTCAGTTGGACCAGAGGATCCAGTTCATTACATGCTAACACAGTCCACACCATTATGGAGCCACTACCAGCACGCACAGTGCCTTGTCGACAACGTTGGTCCATGACTTCGTGGGGACTCTGCCACACTCGAACGTTACCATCAGTTCTTAGCAACTGCAATCGGGAATCATGTGACCAGACCACGGTTTTCCAGTCTTCTAGGGTCCAACCGATATGGTCACGAGCCCAGGAGAGGCGTTGCTTGCGATGTCGTGCTGTTAGCAAAGGTACTCCCATAGATTGTCTGCTACCATAGCCTATTAACACCGAATTTCGCCACACTGTCGATATGTTCGTCGTACGTCCCACATTGATTTCTGCGGTTATTTCACAAAGTGTTGCTTGTCTTTTAGCAATGACAACTCTAAATAAACGCCGCGGCCCTCGGTCGTTAGGTGAAGGCCGTCGCTCACTGCATTGTCCGTGATGGGAGGTAATGCCTAAAATGTGGTATTCTCGGCACGTTCTTGACGCTGTGGGTCTCGGAACATTGCATTCCGGAACGATTTCCGAAACGGAATGTCCTATGCATCTAGCTCCAACTATCATTGCGCGGTCAAATTTTGTTAATTCCCATCGTGGGCCCATAATCACATGAATCGCCTGAGTACAAATGATGACTTAGTCAATGCATTGCCCTTTTATTCCTTGTGTACGCGACACTGTCGCCATCTGTTTATGTGCATACCGCTATCCCACGACTTTTTTCGATTCAGTGTATGTAATATATAAAGAGATAACTTTGTAGGAAAATTCTGAAAAGTTCTTGACGTATCTACTTGAAATTTTTACTTCGTATTATAATAAATATTTATAAACTTTCTGTTGAAACACGCTGCGAGACAGAAAATGCTGTGCTATGTGGGCTATGAAAATGTGTGGTTTCGCTTTCTTTCTCGAGGTGATATTTAACTACAACAGCGAGGCATTTAATCCATTATAGGAATTGTTGTCCCCATACATATTCTCTCTCCTGGCACATAATTTCAAAGAACACTGCTATGTGTTGATTCTTTTTCTTCTTCATAGTAGTTTTTCACAGAAAACAGGAAAGTTTTAGTTATCGCTTGTTGACCTGTGATTAGAATACTACTACGGAATTTGAATCGACTGTAACTTAGTAATCCAACCCGTTTGTAGAACAGAACTATGCGAAATACTGTCGATGAAACTACTGCCCTCACATCCAGCAGCGGGAGAGGTCTCTCATACCTCGCATACCACTCATCCCATCCGATTTACCCTTTCATTTTAAGCGACTATTTTAAGCGACTTCAATTCCCAATCAAGGTTTCATGGGAGAGCGAGGGAGAGGATGAGTACAAGAGGGAAGAGGAAATAGGTATAGAGAAGGGGAAGGAGGAGATGAACAGAGAGAGGGAGTGGAGGGGGGTGGGGAGAAATGAGATTAAGTCTTATGTCCAATTCCCATACATGTTTAGCAATTGCGAAGCATTGCCGGGTGAGCTAGTTCGTATATACATACAAATAATAATTTCGTGTGGCTGAATGGCCTTGGTGCAACTCTTCCCATCGGACACCACTTCAGCAACTTGCGTGCCTCTAACTTATTCCAGTTATCCTAGCAAAGAATGGGAACCTACAGTTTAACGTGGAATCCTAATCACATGTTGTTTCTGGAGACTCCCCTTATCGTTGAGAGGTAAAGGCTAGGTTGAAACGAAGACTGGGAAATCTATGCTCCGACAGAGGTTCAATCCCGTGAACTCTCTGTTTCCATGCACGCTCTGTACAACTTTTCCCCTCATATCTAACAGAAAACACTCGGCGAAACAGCTTGTCAAAGATAAAAACGTAAAATGACACGCATCATCAACATCTTTATCAGGTAAGGGCAACACCCACTGACCAACTTAACCAACAATTTGCCTGATTAACTTGAGATTTAGCAAATTAGCAAAATTGTTCCCACATGTAGTAAGAATGTACTGCTGAAATGTTAAAAACTCATTCAATCCACCCCCCCCCCCCCCCCCCATACACACAAACACCATCGATATCGACGGCAAAATCTACAAAATGAGCAACTAACCACATCAAGGAATTCCTTTTCGGTTGTAGAAAGCAGGAGGAATCCGGCCGCAGGATGATGTCGATAACGTAAACGGTGACAGATGTCCTGGGGAGGAAGGCAAGTTGAATCCGCAGCCAGAGCCATTTCTGCAGATAACAATTGCAGGTAAATCTATGCGAAAGCGTATCCAAGGAACGAATTCGAGAGCGTGCAGCCGTGTCACTAAGACCGATTAGGTGTAGATGTTCATTAATAGATAATAAGTTGTTAATGTCTCTGTACGAAGAGGAAGCCACCTCCATCGTGTGAAACAGGAAACTGATGCTGGTCCCTACAATCTCCCAACGAACAAGTGGTGATAACCTTCCAACTGGATCGGAATAGACCACCCCGTTCCTGCGAGTAAGCCGTAATTGTGTCGTGACCACTCACCGCCTCAAGATGTCGTTTCCCAGATAGCTCACTGCAATATGAAATTCTCGAATGTCACGCAGTTTGAAATTAATGCGACCTACGTCAATAGGTGTAGCAAGACTCATTGGCTGTACGAGTCTGAAGAGTCATGACGTGATGATGCCACGCCGGATTAGACGAGCGGTCTGAGGCGCTGCTTTCATGGACTGTGAGGCTGGTCCCGGCGGAGGTTCGAGTCCTCCCTCGGGCATGGCTGTGTGTGTTTGTCCTTTGGATAATTTAGGTTAAGTAGTGTGTAAGCTTAGGGACTGATCACCTTAGCAGTTAAGTCCCGTAAGATTTCACACACATTTGAACATGACGTGATAGTATGCAATTCACGGGAAATAATCAGTATCATACGTCAGACATTCAATGGAGACGCCTTGCGTGTGATGTATGAGAGAAGAGCCTCTTTTCGTGCGCGGCTTCGTCAAAATCTCGCAACGTAGTTTAAATACCGGGTGATCAAAAATTCAGTATAAATTTGAAAACTGACTAAATCACGGAATAAAGTAGATAGAGAGGTACAAATTGACACACATGCTTGGAATGACATGGGGTTTTATTAGAACCACAAAAATACAAACGTTCAAAAAATGTCCGACAGATGGCGCGTCATCTGATCAGAATAGCAATAATTAGCATAACAAAGTAAGATAAAGCAAAGATGATGTTCTTTATAGGAAATGCTCAATATGTCCACCATCATTCCTCAACAATAGCTGTAGTCGAGGAATAATGTTGTGAACACCACTGTAAAGCATGTCCGGAGTTATGGTGAGGCATTGGCGTCGGATGTTGTCTTTCAGCATCCGTAGAGATGTCGGTCGATCACGATACACTTTCGACTTCAGGGAACCCCAAAGCCAATAATCGCACGGACTGAGGTCTGGGGACCTGGGAGGCCAAGCATGACGAAAGTGGCGGCTGAGCACACGATCATCACAAAACGACGCGCGCAAGACATCTTTCACGCGTCTAGCAATATGGGGTGTTTTTTCTGGTTCAAATAAAACCTCATGTCATTCCAAGCATGTGTGTCTATTTTTACCTCTCTATCTACATTATCCCGTGGTTTATTAAGTTTTCAAATACATACTGACTTTTCGATCACCCAGTATATGACCTTTCGATATAAATCGGCCAGACAGTTACACCAACTTTTTCTCTGCCATTTGGGAATGGGAAAAGATAATGAGCGATAAATATGCCTTACACAATATATGTTGTTGTTGCTGTTGTTGTGGGCATCAGTCCAAAGACTGGTTTGATGCAGCTCTCCATGCTACTCTATCTTGTGGAAGCTTCTTCGCCTCCGAACAACTGCTGTAACCTACATCCTTCTGATTCTGTTTAGTGTATTCATCTCTTGGTCTCCCTCTACGATTTTTACCCACCACGCTTCCCCCCAGTACTGAATTGGTGATCCCTTGAGGCCTCAAAACGTGTCCTACCAACCGATCCCTCTCCTCCCCAATTCTATTTAGTATCTCCTCATTAGTCACGTGATCTACCCATCTAATCTTCAGTATTCTTCTGTAGCACAACATTTCGAAACTTCTGTTCTCTTCTTGTCTACACTGTTTATAGTCCATGTTTCACTTCCATACATGGCTACACTCCATACAAATACTTTCAGAAAAGACTTCCTGACACTTAAATCTATCCTCGATGTTAACAAATTTCTGTTCTTCAGAAACGCTTTCCTTGCCATAACCAGACTACTTTTTATATCCTCTCCACTTCGACCATCATCAGTTATTTTGCTCCCAAATGGCAGAACTCCTTTAATACTTTAAGTTTCTCCTTTCCTAATCTAATTCCCTCAGCATCACCCGATTTAATTCGACTACATTCCATTATCCTCGTTTTGCTTTTGTTGATGTTCATCTTATATCCTTCTTTCAAGACACTATCCATTCCGTTTAGATGCTCTTCCAGGTCCTTTGCTGTGTCTGACAGAATTGCAATGTCGTCGACAAACCTTAAAATTTTTATTTCCTCTCCACGGATTTTAATTCCTACTCCTAATTTTTATTTTGTTTTCTTTACTGCTTGCTGAATATACAGATTGAATAACATCGGAGACCCTGTCTCACTCCATTCTCAATTACTGCTTCCTTTCATGCCCCTCGTCTCTTGTAACTGCCATCTGGTTTCCGTATAAATTGTAAATAGCCTTCCGCTCCCTGTATTTTACACCTGACACCTTCAGAATTTGAAAGAGAGTATTCCAGCCAACATTGTCAAAAGCTTTTTCTAAGTCTACAAATGCTAGAAACGTAAGTTTGCATTTCCTTAACCTAACTTCTAAGATAAGTCATGAGGTCAGTATTGCCTCGCGTGTTCTAACATTTCTGTGAAATCCAAACTGATCTTCCCAGAGGTCGGTTTCTATCAGTTTTTTCCATTCGTTTGTAAAGAATTCGTGTTAGTATTTTGCAACCATGACTTATTAAAAAGATAGTTTGGTTATTTTCACACCTGTCAACGCCTGCTTTCTTTGGGATTGGAATTATTGTATTCTTCTTGAAGTCTGAAGGTATTTCACCTGACTCATACATCTCGCTCCCCCGGTGGAAGAGTTTTGTCATGGCTGGCTCTCCCAAGGCTATCAGTAGTTCTAGTGAAATGTTGTCTACTCCCGGGGCCTTATTTCGACCTAGGTCTTTCAGTGCTTTGTCAGATTCTTCGCGTAGTATCATATCTCCCATTTCATCTTCATTTACGACTTCTTCTATTTCCATAATATTGCCCACAAGTACATCGTCCTTTTATAGGCCGTCTATATACTCCTTCCACCTTTCTGCTTTCCCTTTTTTGCTTAGGACTGGTTTTCCATCCGAGCACTTCATATTCATACAGGTGGTTCTCTTTTCTCCAAAGGTCTCTTTAATTGTTCTGTGGCCAGTGATATATGCTTCTATATCCTTATATTTCTCCTATAGCCATACCTGCTTAGTCATTTTGCACTTCCTGTCGATCGCATTTTTTGAACGTTTGTATTCCTTTTCGCCGGCGTCAGCGACGGTGGCGGCGATGGAGCAGCGAGGGGGTGGATATCAGATACACCCCCAGCCCTGGCGCGACACAGTAAAACCCACGCCAGTGGGCGAACTATCGCCCGAATTAGTCACCTTCCACAAGAGAAGCCACTACGAAATTTGTATTACCAAGAGAGATACTTGACGCACGAGGGGGTAACAAGAGGATTCCACATGGGAAACATCGTCATCTTCGGTACTATGTCGGCTATGCTGCAGCACCTGAGCATCGGCACAGGAAGCTGTCGTCGCAGAATCCGTCTTCGTTTTTAAGGGGGAAAAACATCCGCGCTTAACTGAAATCGGGCTGCGGACTGCCATTAGAATTAGCACCACTCGGAAAGAGACGTGCTTCCGTCAATGTATCTCTCTGTTCAAAAGAATTTTTGAGAGTAAAAACTCGCTTTGGACAACCGAGACGTTGGTGACCACTCTTATTACGTAAGAAGCATGTCCCCACCTGACCGTTATAAGAAACATGGACCCGATAACCACAGAGCTGAAAATGTGACGGGATGTCCTGTTTAACGTATATCTCGAAGGAACGTATAACAATATAGCACTGAAAGCGGTGTCAGCTCAACCAGCGTTCCCTTCGAATGCCATTAACATCAGATTTAGGCAGCACGTCTTTGAGATATTAATCTGGCGCCAAGTTGAAAACCCGCACACTGCTATAGTCAACATCAGCATTGGCGCGGAGGACAACACTCACTCAACCCTATGGCGGAAAGAAACCTGATCGCCGTGTTTAAGTAAAAACCTGTCTACTTGAAAGAAGTTCGTTTCACACACTTACCACCAACGTTTAGACAGCACACTACGTGAACAATGTTGTGAAGTGTGTTGACCGCGGCCGGCCGACGTGGCCGAGCGGTTCTAGGCGCTACAGTCTGGAACCGAGCAACCGCTACGGTCGCAGGTTCGAATCCTGCCTCGGGCATGGATGTGTGTGCTGTACTTAGGTTAGTTAGGTTTAAGTAGTTCTAAGTTCTAGGGGACTGCTGACCTCAGAATTTAAGTCCCATAGTGCTCAGAGCCATTTGAACCATTTTTTTGTGTTGACCGCTGCTAAGCTGTAACGATGGTCTATCATGTTGCTGGATGCATGTGCACCACACGTTTCTGCACTAACTGACTAGTGGTGATACAGGGTCGCCCCGTCATGCAACGTACGTTGGGCGGATTACGAGTATGTACGAGTATATAGATGTACTAGATGTAGAAACAGTAGTGGAGGAAGCTTTATTACTTACCATTACTATGTTGTGTGTGACTAGTTTAACATTGATGCAGGATTATTCTTCCTTTTTGGGTCGGATTCACAAATGTCACGTCAGTACCTCTGAGGTCACTCGTGCAGGTTCTCTCACTTTTAATGATGAGGGTCTATATAGATTTTATTGTTAATGTAACGTTAGGTCTTGAGTTACATTTGGGCTATCAACATTGGAATAACTTCACAGTTTTAGTAAGAGTAGCCTTTCGTTGCCTCGTATCCAAATGTTCCCCTGAAATCAGAAGATCTCAACTTGATTCTTATTCAGATTTTGTGTGTAATGAATGTCTTTAGGAAGTGCATATCATCTCCGAGCGCTCGATCCGTATTACAGGGATTTAACGGTTGCAAATTTCACTGTTACGGACGCGATAAATTTTAAAGAGAATTCCAGACGATCGACATAGCACACATAGAGGCTAAGAATAAAACGCGAGTTACATTTATTATTTGCTTCTTCATTTCGATACCTCAATGTAAGCATCAAAAGTCCATGGTATATGGCAGCTTGTATTTTTACACATGCATAATAATATCCTCTTGGGATATTTACATCAGAAATTCTAGGCTAGACTTAAACGGGAGAAAAAGTGAGCCTGTATTTCGTTTCTCCTGCCCTATTACAAACAGAGCAACGACAATGCACTCGGAAGTTCCTGCCAAGCTTTCAATAAAACATCCTAAAAGGAGTAGTAACCTATCAACGTAAATGCTCGTAAGCGGAAAATGTTATGCCTAAACCATAAAACCTGGACTTGGAGCACAGGAAGAATGTCATTTCATCGGCTGAGTCATGTTTCACACTGATTCCAATTTCAGGTCGAGTTAACTTCCCTAGAATGAAAGAAACATATCGGGGCTTCGGTGAAGGTTTGGGCAGCCATTTCGAAATATGCTATTGGCCCCATTGTTACTCTACAGCCAACGATTATATGACGATTTCAGATAATCAGATCCATTCCGTGGTACAATGATTGTACCACAACGGTGATGCTGTGTTCCAGGGTGACAGGGCCCCTGTCCACACAGCTTGAGACGTCCGTGACTGGCTTTTTGAGCACGAGGATGAATTGACGCGTCTCGCTTAGCCACCACAGTGATCAGATCTCAATATTATCGAGCTTTAGTTGTCCAGTTTTGAGAGATGGGTGCGTGCTCGCTACCCACCACCATCAGTGTTACCTGATCTTGCATCTATTTTGCGGAAAGACTGACATAAGATTTCCTTGAAAAAAATACAACACCTGTACTTACAGACTCCGGGAAGGGTGGGTGATAGCTGCCCACCTCCATCATTGTTGCCTGAACTTCCCACTATTTTGCAGGAAAAATTTTATAGGATTTCTTTGAAACCCGCACGGGACCTGTATTTATCCATTCCTAGACGACTGAAGCTTTTTTGAAAGCCAAAGGTTTCCCTACACCGCATTAGGCACGACAGTGTGGTACATTTTGAGTGTTTCCCCTCCTGTATTTATTAATATCCTTAGTAATTATCACCTTTTATTTTCTTAAAGAAATAGTGCAGAACATGAACGTATCAAAAGTCTCAAATTAATCTCTTCAAAGACGTCTAGGGATGAAGGTTAGTGCAGATACATGTAAGATATGTTGGTGCACATGCATTCACCAACATCATAAAGCATCGTTACAGCTTAATAGAGGTCAACACACTTTACAACATTGTTCACACAGTGTGCTGCCTCAACATTGGTTTTAGGTGTGTGGAAACCAAAAAGCTATAATAATTGTATATGAAAACCTCTACCTCACATCGCTCAAATAGATAATAACATTAAAATGACAGAACACACTAAATGTACTGTGGGTAATATGGTATAACACCGAATTACGGAACTTTTATCGGAAAACTCAAATTACTTCATTGAAGAGCACAAGTGCTGAAACTCTTAAGATTACTATATTAATACACTCCTGGAAATTGAAATAAGAACACCGTGAATTCATTGTCCCAGGAAGGGGAAACTTTATTGACACATTCCTGGGGTCAGATACATCACATGATCACACTGACAGAACCACAGGCACATAGACACAGGCAACAGAGCATGCACAATGTCGGCACTAGTACAGTGTATATCCACCTTTCGCAGCAATGCAGGCTGCTATTCTCCCATGGAGACGATCGTAGAGATGCTGGATGTAGTCCTGTGGAACGGCTTGCCATGCCATTTCCACCTGGCGCCTCAGTTGGACCAGCGTTCGTGCTGGACGTGCAGACCGCGTGAGACGACGCTTCATCCAGTCCCAAACATGCTCAATGGGGGACAGATCCGGAGATCTTGCTGGACAGTGTAGTTGACTTACACCTTCTAGAGCACGTTGGGTGGCACGGGATACATGCGGACGTGCATTGTCCTGTTGGAACAGCAAGTTCCCTTGCCGGTCTCGGAATGGTAGAACGATGGGTTCGATGACGGTTTGGATGTACCGTGCACTATTCAGTGTCCCCTCGACGATCACCAGTGGTGTACGGCCAGTGTAGGAGATCGCTCCCCACACCATGATGCCGGGTGTTGGCCCTGTGTGCCTCGGTCGTATGCAGTCCTGATTGTGGCGCTCACCTGCACGGCGCCAAACACGCATACGACCATCATTGGCACCAAGGCAGAAGCGACTCTCATCGCTGAAGACGACACGTCTCCATTCGTCCCTCCATTCACGCCTGTCGCGACACCACTGGAGGCGGGCTGCACGATGTTGGGGCGTGAGCGGAAGACGGCCTAACGGTGTGCGGGACCGTAGCCCAGCTTCATGGAGACGGTTGCGAATGGTCCTCGCCGATACCCCAGGAGCAACAGTGTCCCTAATTTGCTGGGAAGTGGCGGTGCGGTCCCCTACGGCACTGCGTAGGATCCTACGGTCTTGGCGTGCATCCGTGCGTCGCTGCGGTCCGGTCCTAGGTCGACGGGCACGTGCACCTTCCGCCGACCACTGGCGACAACATCGATGTACTGTGGAGACCTCACGCCCCACGTGTTGAGCAATTCGGCGGTACGTCCACCCGGCCTCCCGCATGCCCACTATACACCCTCGCTCAAAGTCCGTCAACTGCACATACGGTTCACGTCCACGCTGTCGTGGCATGCTACCAGTGTTAAAGACTGCGATGGAGCTCCGTATGCCACGGCAAACTGGCTGACACTGACGGCGGCGGTGCACAAATGCTGCGCAGCTAGCGCCATTCGACGGCCAACACCGCGGTTCCTGGTGTGTCCGCTGTGCCGTGCGTGTGATCATTGCTTGTACAGCCCTCTCGCAGTGTCCGGAGCAAGTATGGTGGGTCTGACACACCGGTGTCAATGTGTTCTTTTTTCCATTTCCAGGAGTGTATTAGCGCCGAAAAACTATAGTTTTTAGGGTTCCGAAACTCAGTCGGTAAAAGCGGAACTTCGTTATCCATCTGTCTGCCCGACGTTTTCTCAGGAACGGGTTTTAAAGAGCGAGGTGGCGCAGTGGCTAGCACACTGGACTCGCATTCAGGAGGACGACGGTTCAATCTCGCGCCCGGCCATCCTGATTTAGGTTTTCCGTGAATTCCCTAAATCACTCCGGGCAAAGGGCACCGCCGAGTTCCTTCCCCGCCCTTCCCTAATCCAGTGAGACCGATGACATCGCTGTCTGGTCTCCACTCCCAAACAACCCAAACCCCAACCCCAGGAACGGGTTAAGGTATGAAGCTGAAATTTGTGTCACATGCTAGGGTCTACGGCCGCTTGACAGTGTGAAAAATATGAGCTGCTAAGTCAACACAGTCTAAAGATACAGTTATTTATGTCACATATTTTTATTCTCACAAACTCACTCTTCAAAATCTACAGGGTACTTGTGATTGATATATAATCATGAAATTTTGAGAAGTTGCAAGGTTTCACAATAAAAGTTAACGAAAAAGTATGAAAATTGTTAATTTGTACAATATCACATAATTTTTTCCCGTTAGTTTTCCGCCTCTCTGCTGTCCTTTTGTTGGAATCTGGAATAGTCCTAAATTAATTAATTAATATGATCTAGTTCCTTTAGACGTTTAGTTTGTGACTGCAAACAGTTTCGGCTCACGTGGGTAAGTCTTCCAGTTGAACCCCTTTCGAGCTGTCGAATTACGTTTGTTTGGTAGAGTTCCAGATTTATGATAGTCTGTATTATAATTAATTATATGCTCTTGTGCGCAGAGGTGATTTATTCACACAGCGCATGTAGCTCACGGGGTCCATTTCCCATTTTTACGGAGAAAATTAGCAGTTTTGAATTGAAAATCGTAGTACTGTTTAGGATTATGTGTCCATGATTGTGCTTTTAGACAGTATAAATTGGAAGAAGTGTTTACGTGTCCACTTTTCTCTGCTTTGCATTGTTACGAATTTGTGCCGGAGTATTATTGACAAAGACTCTTTGCTACAAGTTGTTAACACAGCTCCCCTAAAGATAGTTTTTTTTGTATTCCACTCCACGAAACGACATTGGCCCCATAATGAAACTTTCCAGCAACCAGAATGTTCTTAAAGTATGACAGCTATTAGTGTGAGATGTGGTTAGTCATGGAATATAGTTTTTGGGAGCTTGTTTTACGTTCCGTTCAATAAATTTCATTACATCAACAGAGTATCTTTGCAGTTGGATTGCCGTTTCTACCGATTTTGTAGGGTTCGTCCCTACTTTTCTCTAATTGCCTCATGTCCCTACGCGAGTATGACAGGACACCCGCAAGTCTTTCTGTTTGCTTTATTTTTGCAGTTTTACTTTTTCAGCACAATTTTTAATTTCCTGCTCTCAAATTCATCATGTTATTCTTTTCAGCCAAATTCACTATTTGTAAATTACATGAGAGAGCAACAAATAATGGGTTTAAATGTCAACTGTTTCGCCGCCTCGTTTTCGTAATAGTGGGTGTTGAAGAGACAGTTGTATTTATTTAGTGGCCGAGTGAAGTGGTATTGACATGTTTCATACTTCCACTATTCCATAAGAGCAAAACATTATTAATATTTCTGCGATTTAGGGTTCTCCCTGATGAAAAACCTCTGGATCCAAGAGCCGGCCGGTGTGGCCGAGCGGTTCTAGGCGCTTCAGTCTGGAACCGCGCGACCGCTACGGTCGCAGGTTCGAATCCTGCCTCGGGCATGGATGTGAAGGATGTCCTTAGGTTAGTTAGGTGTAAGTAGGTCATAGTTCTAGGGGACTGATGACCTCAGATGTTAAGTGCCATAGTGGTCAGAGCCATTTGAACCATTTTTTTTCTGGACCCTACGGAAAATAAGCTCCACTTAAGCCCCTGGATCGATGTCTACCAAATTTGGTATGCATGTTATTTACTATCTGGAAAGAAATACTATGGGATGGGGAGGGGGGTAAGAACCAGTAACATCCTATTGGGATGCTGGCAATAACTTGTGGAGAGAATAATGGTGGAGGAGATGGGAAATAGAGAGGGGAAATGAGGAGAGGGACACGGAGAGGAGGGAGAGAAAGGAATTGACAGAGATAGGAAGAGGGGGAAATGGACAAAGAGAAGGAAGAAGAGAAGATGGAAAGACAAAGGAAAGATGAAGGGATGGACAGACACAGGGGCGGGGAGGAAATGGGCAGAGAGAGGGAGAGGAGGAGATGGACAGAGAGATGGATAGGAGGAGATGGGCTGAGAGAGAGGCAGGAGGAGATAGAAAGGGCGTGATGAGTGGAGTAAGTGGACAGAGAGATGTGGTGGAGGAGGTGGTCATAGGTGTGCAGCAGATGGACAGAGACAGGAAGAGCAGACTTGCGCTTCAATGATAAACTACCCTAAACACGGAAGAATCAGCAGTAATCAACAGCATGAAGTGTAGAACAAAGTGGTAACCTTTGCATTAAAAAAACAGCGTGTATCCACAGAACATGCAGCTTGTAATTGAAATACTGTCATAATGATATTCTAATTGACAACATTTCTGGATTAATCCACTACTCTGTTATCTGGGAGCAGACTTTCAAGAGGGAGGTGACCATGAGAAAAAGACTTGTAAACCATGAAAGGATAACATACTACGAATCGGAACTTGGAATATCAAAAACCAGACATTTGATAGAACAGAGGGAAAATCTAAGAAGGGAAATTCAAAGGCCGAATCTAGGTGGAACTTGGAATGTCAGAAGTCTGACGTTTGGTAGGGAAGAGGGAAAATCTGAGAAGTGAAATGCAAAGGCCGAGTCGGTACTTCGAATGTCGGAAATCTGACATTTTGTAGAGTAGAGGTAAAATCTGAAAAGGGAATGCAAAGGCTGAACCTAGGTATAGTAAAGGTGTAGTAAAGTGAAACATAAAAAACATTAAGATATCTGAATAAAAGAAAATAGGGCAATGTCAAAAGCATTACAATATAGTATAAGTGGGGTAGATATCTTCATGAGTGGGAAAGTAGGGCAAGTGGCTGGGAACAGTTCAGCAATAGGATTATTCTCATCAGAGTCGAACAAAAATATGCTACAGTAAGAAGTGCAGTTAAGAAGGAATCAACATCTCTACAAAAGGTAACCACAAAAGCTGGCCAGAAAAATATAGGAACAACGAAGGTAACTGCAAATAAACTGTAGGTAACAGAAGAAATACTTCAACTGGTCAACAAAAGAAATGAATAGAAAAAGTGATACATAACCACAAGTCCCTTAGAACTGAAATCAATAGTAAGTGCAACTGCTCCGCTAGTATTAGTCCTAGTCGAAGGAAAGGGAAATTTTGTCAAAATTCAATGAAGGCACGGTTGGGCGATGAAATCTGGGGCCGCTGGCAGAGTGCGGTAACAGTCAACAGCCAGCGGGCCAGGCAAGGTAAACATGGCACTAGCGGACGCAGAGCTGCGACGGCGGTATTGCATGCACAGTTTGTTTTGAGTGGAGCAACAATGAGGCAGAAAACTGCAGCGTTGCTTTAAGTATGTATGAGGCAGGGCACTAGGCCAGAGCCAAGAGTGGCGATTTGTAAGTAGCTGATATGTGGGAATTTATCACTGCCCCAGATTTCATCGCCCAACCGTGCCTTCATTGAATTTTGACAAAATTTCCCTTTCCTTCGACTTGGACTAATACTAGCGCAGCAGTTGCACTTCTTATTGATTTCAGTTCTAAGGGACTTGCGGTTATGTATCACTGACACTACGTCAGAAGCGAGGGAAAAACTTATATAAATAGACGGACAATTTTAGCTTGGGATAGAGTGTGCCAGATCAGTCCAGTGTCGGGATGAACCTGTGCTGGTCTTCGCTTATAGGGGACAGTCTAGCAGCAATGATATAGTATTCTGCATAAACTTGTATTCTGTTTTCTATGTACTTGTTCGGGCTATATTCCGCCTCTGGGGACACAACACCGGGACAGGATGGAACGGCAGCCTGGAACTTGGAGATCGCACGGTCTGTCTGAAAGAGGGCAGTGACAGTGGTCTACAGCAGGTCCAGGAGGGGCTCGGTTCCACTTGAGTCTACGGGCCATGTTCGCTTCCCACCTGGCGTACTGGGGTCCGGGCGAGGCGTACGCTGCGGCAGGCGCAGCAGCACTGCAACAGCACTAGATATGGCGGTGGGTGTCACCATCCGGCAAGCACCACTAGCGGCAAGTTGCGGCACAGCATTCAGGAGGGTGCGGGTTCGAGGACAGCAGCGGCTCGAGGGCCACAGGTGACCAGTACACGCACCTTCATCCCATGATCGGACAGAGCAGGCCAAACGGGACGGAGGGTGGCGAGGACAAGGGACTGTAGCAGCCTCCGGAATAGGGGGCAGCAGCGTGGCGCAAGTCGCAACGCATCGGCGGGCGGCGACCAGGAGAGCGCGCCCGACTTCCAGCAGGGCGGCCTCGATGACGGCAGCAGTGGCGTCGGCATACCAGGAGTCTGATAAGCTGGCTGGACTCGCAGGACAGTGCGCGGGTGGCACGCCGACACTACGCTTCACCCATCGAGTACTGTAAATTATCTGAATAAACGAATGTTACCAAATACCGTTGTATCACTCTGCACTGCCCCATGACGCACTTGAACTTGATCAGCCTCCTGACAAAATATGGCGTAGTGGGTCCCGGCTTCAACTCTGCCATCTGGAGCCCCGGGTTCGACACACCGACCCCACAACACAACGAAGAGAAGTGAAATGGCTACAGAAAAAGCTGAATATATCGAAAAGGAATTGGTAGTAAGCTGGACAGATTCGGGAGAAATAAAAACCAAAATAACTTTTGAATAGTTTTAAAACATAGGCGTTAACATCAAATCTGCAAAAGGAGTTCCGCTTTTAAGCGCAAATGAGAGATCGGATAAGTAGAAAGTATGTAACTAGGGACCCTACAAGCAGAAAGAAATGGACGTCAGTTTGGCTGAAATAGGGGTTGTGGTATTTGTGTGAGTGTCTAATGTAGCTCTGGGAGACTTTCAATCAAACAAGACAGAAAAACTAAGCAAAGTCCCTCCGAAATCTTTAAAATTTTTAGGGAAAGTAACAATCACAGGATGTTCCAGGTTAGAGTGTAGAATCTATGACACTACAGACATACCATGGGTCTTTCGGAAGAATATAGCCGGCCGCAGTGGCCCAGCGGTTCTAGTAGCTACAGTCTGGTACCGCGCGACCGCTACGGTCGTAGGTTCGAATCCTGCCTCGGGCATGGATGTGTGTTATGTCCTTCGGTTAGTTAGGTTTAAGTAGTTCTAAGTTCTAGGATACTGATGACCTTAGATGTTAAGTCCCATAGTGCTTAGAGCCATTTTAACCATTTTCGAAATTTCGTGAGAAGAGTCTACCGTAACGAAAAACGCCTTTGTTTTAATTATGTCCACCCCAAATCCGTATCGTTTCAGTGACACTCTCTCCCCTATTTCGCGATGATACAAAACGTGCTGCCGTTCTGTGATCTTTCTGTATATACTCCATCAGTTCTATCTGGTAAGGATCCCACAAAGCGCAGCAGTATTCTAAAAGAGGACGGACAAGCGTAGTGTAGGCAGTCTCTTTAGTAGATCTGTTACATTTTCTGTGTCCTGCCAAAGAAACGCAGTTTTTGGTTAGTCTTACCCACAACATTTTCTGTGTGTTCCTTCCAATTTAAGTTGTTCGTAATTGTAAGTCCTAGGTATTTAGTTGAATTTACGGCCTTTAGATTTGACTGATTCATCGTGTAACCGACGTGTAACGGACACCTTTTAGCACTCCTGTGGATGACCTCACACTTTTCGTTACTTAGGGTCAATTGTCCATTTTTTTCACCGTACAGATATCTTTTCTAAATCGATTTGCAGTTTGTTTTTATCTTCTGATGACTTTAATAGTCTATAAACGACATCATCATCTGCAAATAACCGAAGACGGCTGCTCAGATTGTCTCCTAAATCGTTTATATAGATAAGGAACAGCAGGACGCCTATAACACTGCCTTTCAGAATGTCAAAAATCACATATGTTTTACTCTTGACTTTCCGTGTATTGCTACGAACTGTAACCTCTCTCAGAGGAAATCACGAATTTCAAACAGGAACAGCCAACCAGCTTCGTCATTTCAAGGTACTGGTTTCCAGGCGCTGGGCGGTAACAATCCGCCCTTGGTCTAAGTAGCTTAAGTCAATGAACTTCCCCATTGCTATAATGGTTCTTCATTCATCGCTGCTCCGCTATGAAACAGTCAGCATTCATTCTCACGGTGGGCAGAATACTCTTCATGTCCCTCCGCATCCTTCTCTGCTCTCCCAGCACACTTTTCTGCCATCCAGGCATAAAGATTTCACATCCAAAGTGCTACCACACCCACCTCTATCCGCTCAGAATCATCGTTTTCCGTTTCCCGTGCTGCTGCACTCATTTAGGCCCTCCAGGCCCAGCAGGGTAACTCTTCACGTGCTCCCGCACTCACTTCCGTCCTCTGGGCTCCACAGTTTTCCTTTCCAAGCGCTCTCGCCCTCACATCCGTTCTCTGGTTACAATTTGTCCACATCGTTTTAAGAGTACTTTCACATCACCGTCTGCCCTGTGCGTCCCGTATGTTAATTCCTATGTTTGGTATCCTCACAGACTCGCTCCAGACGGCTCATAACACTTCCGTCTGCTACTGCTACAACATAACCTCGAAGCATGAGGCAGGTTGTGAAATAAAACAATCTTAAAGCAATTATGGTATAACGCAACAGAACAGTGTTACTCTCTGAGAGGAATTTTGCTAGGTTGACCGTGTTGTACCTAACGGAAATGGCTTATCGGAAATGAAAGTCAGAATTACGTAAATATTCGAACAGTAACAAACAATATTTTTGCCTAGCTATACTGTTTAAAGAATAAGGAAAACGGTCGCCAGCCTAATTAGGCAAGAGAAAGATTAACGTTCTCGTTTAAGCAAGTAGGTATAAGTAACTATAACGGACAAACACAACCTAAACTTGGCCACACGCGAGTGCAATGAACTTTGACACATACATGTTTTAAGATTGAAGCTAACAACTGGAACAGCACAAACCATTTGCAAAAATATAACAGATACCGAAACACACTAGTACTTTCCGGGCTTGTTCAAACTGAACGGTCTTTATAACATTACTATTAACATTCACTGCAGGATCATAAATTGGACATAGGTTAAATCTCTATCAGTTAAATACTTTACTATTTAAAATGAAAGTTAATTGGAATCCACTAACAGGTTGCTTCTCACTATCATTTGAATAAAAAAAATATGGTTTTCATAATTAGTGGCCTTTCCGTTACTTGTTACCGAGCATTAACACAATAGACAAACTGTGGATCCTGTTATACTATTAATACGCACTTCTAATACACAAGAGAGACAAACACTTAGCAAACGAGTATATAACCTTCCATAAATGCAATTCACAACTTTTACTACAGTGTGTTGAGTGGTACTTAAGTAAATAAATTAGTGAAATCAAAGTGAAGTATAAATTAGAATATAAATGAAAAACTTGGTTTAGTTTAGAGAGTTACATACTGGCAAACAGTGGACAGAACAGAAGAGACAATGACCATGAAGTCAGCAAGTTCCACATAAGTGGGCGCTGTCGATTCAGCCGTCAGGGCATCGCCCGACCGGCTCACGTGTTTCTCAGTTGTCGCATGTGAGCAAAGGCCCTCGCCTACATCCCAAGAGCCAATGACCGACGTTAAGAAGATTCTTCGAGAAGATTTTCAACGTGACAGAAGAGGCAATGACCGGCTCACGTGTTTCTCAGTTGTCACATGTGAGCAAAGGCCCTCGCCTTCATTCCAAGAGCCAATGACCGACGTTAAGAAGATTCTTCGAGAAGCTTTTCAACGTGACAGAAGAGGAAATGACCGTGAAGTCGTTCACCTCCAGTAAACTGAAGTGAATAAATACGCGAGACGCAGTGGGCCCGACAGACGAAGACGAAGACGGGGACGGGGACGGAGACGGAGACGAGAGACGAAGAAGACGAAGAAGTAAAGAAGCGTAGCAGTAGTTTTCAGTTAGTTTCGGTGCTGAAGACCGTCATGCAAGAAGAGACTACATCACGCACAGTCGCACCAAGTCCGCCGCTGTAATGGAATAGCAAGCAGCAGCCTCGGCGCCAGAAGACAGAAGTTAAAAGGTATTTGAAGTCTGATTTTTACATACCCGGGTGACTCGTGAGGACGGGAAGGAGACGGCCTCACATCAGCAGTCACCTGTGAGCTGGGATGGAGATCTGACAACCGAAGACTGGCAAGCGGGAGTCCGTGGTTCGAGTCCGCGACACTGGCCTTCCCCCGCCGCGCCGCTCCGCTGGCCGACGCACAACACACGCGGCCGCTTAGAGAAGAGAAACACTGGGACGCCACATCCAAGGTATCACCATCCGATGCACGACTTCGCTCGCAATAATTAAACGGGCCACCTCGCGCTGCGCGTCTCCAGTCAGCTGGGCGAGACGGCGACACGAGATACACACCGCTACGCGTAATCAGACGCCGCCGCCGCCGCCGCCGCCGCTGCCGCAGCAGAAGGCTACGCAAACGACACAGCTGCCGTTCTCCGAACCAGAACATCCAGTAAGATACAGTTGTACGAAACTTTCAATAAAAGTTATCTTATGTAAAAATGCTGTTTCATTCTACCTCATACCCGAGCCAAGGAAGAACCCACCCTGCCCACATGTTGTTAAGAGAGAAAAGTTAATTTGTTTAATATTTTCACCCTGACAGAATGCTTTAGAATGCTCATCCTGACAATTGCCAGCATCCAAAGAGAAAACCCAGTTACATTTAGTAGCAGAGGTGTTATATTTAGTATCACAACTGTTACATTTGGTGTCAGAGAAAAAACCCTTGGCTCAATATGAGGTGTGAATGACAGTCACTAAAGGTCCACAGTTAGTATTGTTTAATGTGTGAAAGGATAGAAGTTTGCATAGCAGTCGTAATATTTTCTTTAATTAGAAGTGTATTTTCTCTCATGATTTTAAGAGTTTGTCGAAAATATTTAAACATCTTTTTCATTCAGTGTAGTAAAATTGTGTAACTAACAGTTTGTAAAATGATGACACGAAATCGTACAAAGTCAGAGTCAGCAACACAAGCGATTTCTACTGAGGAAGCTATTCAGAGCTTAGTTAATCAGATAGCACAGCTTAAAAATGATAATAATACATTATTTAAACAGTTTAGTGAGGTTAGGCAAACCAGTTCAGTCCCTTCCACCCTAGATTCCTCAGCAGCAGCCTTAGTAACTCCTTTTTCAGGTAAACCTGGCGAAGACATAACAGCCTTTTTTGATGATTTAGTAGCAGCTGCAAAGTTAGGATCATGGTCAGATGAATAGCTCTTACAAATGACAAAGTTAAGATTGCTGGGAGAGGCTAAAGCACATGTATTATACCATGAAAAATTACGGAATGCTCCAACATTTGAGGAATTGAAGAAAGGATTACTTAAACGTTTTCAAAAACAGAACAGCTGTAGATTTTATAGGGAATAGTTAAACACTATCACTCAGAGGCAAAACGAGTCGTTAGAAAGCTTTGTAGATAGGATTAGAAAAGTTAATATTAACAGCTATCAGTCGACAACAAGTGATGAAGCAAATAAAGTTATTTTACAAGAGGCAGAAGATAGAGCTCTGGATACATTTTTACGTGGGTTACCTCCTGAAACGTCACGTCGTGTCAGGGCAGAGTTTCCTAAAAATTTAGCAGAAGCTGTATCTGTGGCGACAGCTTTCGAAGATATAGACATTGCCACCAGATACAAGGAGAAGCGAAATGTATTTTCAGCAGGAGTACGATGTTTTAGGTGCGATCGATAGGGACATATAGCAAAAAACTGCAGACAACCTCAATGCACTAATTGTCAAAGAATAGGTCACACATTCAAGGAATGCAGGTCTAAGAAAGTTTTTGGAAATAGAAATCAGTTAAACTCAAACGGGAATGTCAGAGCCGCCGCCAGGCGTTCCCAATAAAATTTCATGCCATTAAGGCGAATGTGAAGGCGGAATGCTGGTTATCTGCTACCATACAGGATAAAGAGGCAAGGATACTGGTGGATACAGGCGGAAACGTATCAATAGTGAGTAATGAATACATTGGAGAAAAGAAATATGACCCTCCAAGGTATAGATTGAGTGGAGTAGGAGGAGGTACAGTGAAGTCATTAGGATGTACATCACTGATTTTCTATATTCACGGTGTACAATTTCAGGAAGAGGTAGAAGTGGTAATAAACGTAACTGACGGGTACGACGCGATCCTAGGACTGGATTTCCTGAATAAACATCACGCTAAAATCGACCTCAGACAGCAAACTGTAGAACTTAGCGGAATAGTGTTTCAGCTAGGTGACACCGCTGCAAAGGGCCCGCTGCCGCAAGATTTCCCCAACCGGAAGGCGAAATCAACTACACTGCGTGCAACGTCCTTGAAGGTTGATTCGCGGGATCAGATACCATCTGGCTCAGGAAAACCTCTCTGGATGACCGTTGTCCCCGAAGTACCTACAGATGCAGTGTGTCTAATAGAGCCTTTAGAGGAAAATGAGGAATTAGATGTATCACATTGCTTTGTACGTAGAAGTGTTGTACGGGTTCAAGACGTTGAGGGAGAAAGAAAAGTACCGGTACATATTGACAGTTTCGGAGTGGAGGACAAAGAGTTGCATAAGGGAATATTAGTAGCTACAGTCAGTACTTTTGAAGAAGAAGATTTCATTTGGTCAGATATTACTGATGGTCAGAAACCAGACGCCTATAAATCCGCATTACGCCAGAAGATTGAGCATTTGAAAGGAAATGACAGAGACACGATAGAAGCAGTTTTAGTTGAGTTTCAAGATTTATTTAATGCAGAAGGTCCACTGCCAGCAACAGATATCACACAGCATAGGATCCCAACAGGAAATAGCCCCCCAGTTTATAAGAAGCCTTATAGAGTTCCGCATCACTTACAGCCAGTACTGGATGAATTTTTAGAACAGCATCTAAAAGATGGAATTATAGAATATTCTGATTCGCCTTATAATTCAAATATCGTAATTATTCCAAAGTAATCTCCCGACGGTACGAAACGATATAGATTTTGTTGTGACTACAGACACCTTAACAAACAAACTATCTCAGATGTTTATCCTCTTCCAAACATTACAGATATCATTGACAGTTTGGGTAACAGTAAATACTTTTCAACAATCGATCTACGTAGCGGATATCATCAATTGGAAGTTGCTCCTGAAGATAGGCATACAACAGCATTTTCTACCCCTGGAGGCCATTGGCAACTTAAAAGAATGCCTTTAGGTTTGAAAAATGCACCAGCAACTTTTCAAAGACTATTCGATGGAGTATTGCGAGGACTCAAAACTCAGCAATGTTGTGTATATCTAGACGATATTATTGTATTCTCCAAAGACATTAATGAACATGCTGTGCGTTAGCGTAATGTTTTTCAGAGACTTAGAAAAGCTAAATTAACATTAAATAAGGAAAAATGTAGTTTTGCATTGACAGAGGTTACATACCTAGGGCATGTCATTAGTGAAAAAGGAATAAAAACAGATCCTCGATTAATTTCGGCAGTTAAGGACTTCCCAACACCACAACGCGTTAAGGAAGTACAAAGTTTCATTGGTCTCGCATCGTATTACCGTAAATATGTTCAAAATTTTGCTGAAATTGCCCGACCCTTAACCCAATTATTGAAAAAGGGTGCAAAATTTGATTGGTCTGAAGATTGTGAATGTGCATTTCAAACCCTTAAGGATAAGTTAACACACAGTCCAGTATTAGCCTACCCAGATTATAATAAAGAATTTATTTTATCCTGTGACGCAAGTGGTCATTCAGCAGGAGTTGTTTTGAGTCAGAATATTAATGGCGCGGAACACCCCATAGCTTACGCTTCGACACAACTAACAACGGCAGAAAGAAATTATTCCACAACGGAGAAAGAATTGTTAAGTGTTATTTATGGCATCAAATACTTTAAATGCTACTTGTATGGTAGGAAATTCAAGGTTATTACAGACCACGCAGCTTTAAAATAGTTGCTTGGATTAAAGGATCCATCTAGTCGTCTTACCCGTTGGGCCCTATGTCTTTCCGAAATGGATTTCGAAGTTATCCATAAACCAAGCAAAAAACACACGAATGCGGATTGCCTAAGTCGGAAAATAGCACTTTTGGAAGCAACAGGCCGAAATACTGAGGACTGGAGAAAGGCACAAGATGAGGATACAGAATGCAAAAAATTCGCAACTCAAAAACAATTTTGCTTTGAAGATGGTGTATTATGCCGTAAAACAAAACTTGGACCGCGAATTGTTGCTCCCCAACACCTTAGACAAGAAATAATGGCAGAGGCCCACGATCATATCCTTGCAGGACACGAGGGACAGCGGACAACCAAAAGACGAGTAGCAGAGCGATTTTGGTGGCAAACCAGAAAGCAGGATGTTGCGCAGTACGTTCGTAATTGCATTACGTGCGCACAACGAGCTGAACTTTCTCGTTTAAAAGTACCCTTACAGAGTCTCCCCGAGGCTTCATGTCCATTTAAAATCTGTGGACTGGATCTCTACGGGCCATTTCATAAAACACCTGCTGGTAATAAATATGTTCTTACGATTATAGATCACTTTTCACGCTATCTAGCTAAGGTGAGTCTCCCAGATCAACAAGCAAATACAGTTGCCCAAGCTTTAGTTAACAACTGGATACTTAAATTTGGCGTACCTGAAGCTATTATCACAGATCAGGGATCTAATTTTATGTCTGAATTAATGAAACAGCTATGCCACTTACTAAAAATACGTAAATTACGCACAACTCCGTTACACCCTCAGTGCAACGGTCGCACAGAAAGAATTCATCGGACAATTGGCAAGATGCTTAGTTATTATATTAACGAACAACATTCCAATTGGGATACGTATTTACCAATAATCGTGTCGGTATACAACGCCAAAACGCATGAAGCAACTGGCATGTCACCTTATGAAGTGGTCTATGGGAGAAAAATGCCGTCCCCTTTTGATGTAATCAGGCAGAAACACAGAAAAGTCGGAGAAACAGTAAGAGATTTCAGTCGACTGATGAAGGATGTATGGAAAAAGGTTCAAAAATCTAATACAAAGGCTTTGGAACGGCAGGAAAGATTAGGTAATACCCAAGCTAAATATCCACATTACAAAATCGGTCAGTCGGTGATGCTGTCAACTCCATACATTGCGAAAGGAAAAACGAAGAAATTTGTAACAAACTACAGAGGTCCTTATCAAATTATTGAGATCACGTCACCAGTCAACGTTAAATTGCAACTGCCCACTCGAACTACCATTGTGCATGCAAGTCGTTTAAAACCTTTTAAGAGCGCTCCAAACGTAATTCCTTCAACAATAGTGTCTGCTTTTCCGAAGGGTGGAGGAAGTACCCGAAAAGGAAAAAGAGTGGTCACGCCAGCACAACATACAGACATGGCACCATACAATCTTCGACCAAGAGTGCGAATGTCCTAGTGGAATCTTAGTAGACTGTGGATAATATACAAATGTAAATAATTAATACATGATAATGGTTTATTTTTTAAGAAAGAAAAGTTGAACGTAGAAACATGTAGATCTTGTAGTTAACAATGTATTTCCTCTTTTCATTATTTTTGTTTTTACTAGGTTCGGAGGTCCATAACCATGTTTGCTTTTTTCAGAAAACGCCATGCAAGCATTTCCTACACAAAACCTATCCTACCTCAATGACTCCCTTGACAGTTCCCTTCTGAAGTCATAAACTCACAGCAAGGCAAAATTGATACCAATGTTATGATGCAACATGTCTTAAAATTAAAAAGTGAACACAAAACTAAAATTATAATCCTAGGAACAGGTATATCTGGAACCCTTGTGTTGGTGTTTCTGCTTTGTACAATTTTCTTTTATTTAAGACGAAAAATTAAGCCAAATAATAATATACCACTTCATCAAATCCCTGTTAATTGGATACCACACTCTTAACTGGTGTACTTCAGTGGTTACTTTTGAGCATTAGTGTATTAATTTTGTTTATTGTACTTCACTCTTTACTAAACAGTCTTATGTTAAAGTAAACAATACTGTAGAATAGATATTCTTGCATTAATATAGGATAGATTAAACAGGTGTTGCTATGTAACTTTCTAAGTGAATAATCTATTTTTGTTTATTCACTGTCATAAAGATTCGTTACACTTATTACAACGATTTATGTGTACACTATGTGATTCATGACCGTACAGTGCTTTTGTAAAGTGATAAAGTATTTTCAACATACTTAATGTGAAGCGTGTGTAATCTTCTAAGTCGAGAGTTTTCATTTCTTGTGTTAGTGCTTTTGCCGTGTGAAGAGTGGATGAATGTTGAGTGGTAAATTCGAGGGCGAATTTCTCCGAAGGGTGGAGGAATGTTGAGTGGTACTTAAGTAAATAAATTAGTGAAATCAAAGTGAAGTATAAATTAGAATATAAATGAAAAACTTGGTTTAGTTTAGAGAGTTACATACTGGCAAACAGTGGACAGAACAGAAGAGACAATGATCATGAAGTCAGCAAGTTCCACATAAGGCGGCGCTGTCGATTCAGCCGTCAGGGCATCGCCCGACCGGCTCACGTGTTTCTCAGTTGTCGCATGTGAGCAAAGGCCCTCGCCTACATCCCAAGAGCCAATGACCGACGTTAAGAAGATTCTTCGAGAAGATTTTCAACGTGACAGAAGAGGCAATGACCGGCTCACGTGTTTCTCAGTTGTCACATGTGAGCAAAGGCCCTCGCCTTCATTCCAAGAGCCAATGACCGACGTTAAGAAGATTCTTCGAGAAGCTTTTCAACGTGACAGAAGAGGAAATGACCGTGAAGTCGTTCACCTCCAGTAAACTGAAGTGAATAAATACGCGAGACGCAGTGGGCCCGACAGACGAAGACGAAGACGGGGACGGGGACGGAGACGGAGACGAGAGACGAAGAAGACGAAGAAGTAAAGAAGCGTAGCAGTAGTTTTCAGTTAGTTTCGGTGCTGAAGACCGTCATGCAAGAAGAGACTACATCATGCACAGTCGCACCAAGTCCGCCGCTGTAATGGAATAGCAAGCAGCAGCCTCGGCGCCAGAAGACAGAAGTTAAAAGGTATTTGAAGTCTGATTTTTACATACCCGGGTGACTCGTGAGGACGGGAAGGAGACGGCCTCACATCAGCAGTCACCTGTGAGCTGGGATGGAGATCTGACAACCGAAGACTGACAAGCGGGAGTCCGTGGTTCGAGTCCGCGACACTGGCCTTCCCCCGCCGCGCCGCTCCGCTGGCCGACGCACAACACACGCGGCCGCTTAGAGAAGAGAAACACTGGGACGCCACATCCAAGGTATCACCATCCGATGCACGACTTCGCTCGCAATAATTAAACGGGCCACCTCGCGCTGCGCGTCTCCAGTCAGCTGGGCGAGACGGCGACACGAGATACACACCGCTACGCGTAATCAGACGCCGCCGCCGCCGCCGCCGCCGCCGCCGCTGCCGCAGCAGAAGGCTACGCAAACGACACAGCTGCCGTTCTCCGAACCAGAACATCCAGTAAGATACAGTTGTACGAAACTTTCAATAAAAGTTATCTTATGTAAAAATGCTGTTTCATTCTACCTCATACCCGAGCCAAGGAAGAACCCACCCTGCCCACATGTTGTTAAGAGAGAAAAGTTAATTTGTTTAATATTTTCACCCTGACAGAATGCTTTAGAATGCTCATCCTGACAATTGCCAGCATCCAAAGAGAAAACCCAGTTACATTTAGTAGCAGAAGTGTTACATTTAGTATCACAACTGTTACAAGTGAGACAAATTTGCAAGATACAGACTCACCTTCTGCGATTTACAACAGGCAGCAATGTGATCAGTTACTAAGCAAAACTTTATAAGCCTCAGTCTTAAGAACTTTTAATTTTGAAGTTGGCAACAACACATTAATAAGCAGTTTTACTAGGAAAATTATTTTCAGCAAGCCACATTAACTTTAACTTTCTTTTTACTATGTTCAAGAGGCATTAATTAGCAAAACACTGGTCTTTAATGTTCTGTCAGTAGGGACACTCGGAAATCACTTTAGTTCAAACGGAGAGGAACCTGAGAGGTGTTATGATAAGGAGAAAAATCATGGTGGGTACATAAATTAAGTTATAAATTACCTTATATTTGAGAACACTAAGACATCCATTAAGCTGATCCTTCACTGTACATTACTATAGTGCTCCATTACAGTGATTGCGCAATGAGGTGGCGATTGCATGTTGGTAGGTGGAATTGCAGGTAGAATTGCTGGACTCTGTCATTTCTTGGTGGCGATGACAGATACAAATTCCAGAATAGTTCCAGCTATTTATCCATCCATCCGAGGCATTGGAAAGTAGCAGTAAAGGCCCCTCTCGGAACCAGCACAATATGCATCTTTTACATGGCAGTGCACAGTTTGGGAGCTCGTCCCCGACTGACTCTTGTTCCACCTTTTTCACCTAGGCCAACCACAATTTGCGCGCGCTACTCAGTTCCGTTCCCGAGGGGAACCACAATATCTTTTACATACTAAGGAACTAAGAACCCTAAGTGAGGATCAGCAATTTATATAACAACAAACAAACATTTTAAATAAAACAGAACATTTGCACATATTAACATTTCTACAAAAAATTATTCACACAAAATTACAATTATATACAGTAAGTTTTGTTCCCTCCAAATGGGACAAAGAATTTAAATGACAGACATACTACATTGCATAGAATCAAACCACGACATCAAAGTTTTAACAAAGAAAGGAATATACAATTTTGTGTTATCAATTCAATCAAACAACGTTTACAGAAGCTCAACGATGTAACATTAAATGAAACAAAAGCAAAATAAATCAGCAGAGCATTAGAGTTATGGTGTTACACGCTCCCTGAATGCTGCCAGTTTTCCCAGCCGCTGCACATCCGCCCTTCTCGAGCCTCGCAGTGGGACCATGATCCTAGCCTACGAACGTGACTGCTGGATATCTTTGATGTTTCCGTTCCTCGATACCGATACTGGACCCCAGCAGTGGTCACCCTGCTTTTGAATCTGGCCATGGGAAAAATGAAAATGCGTCAGGTCCACATTCCTCCAACCAGATCTATCTGATGGACCCCAGCCAACATCAACGCCTCTTTACCAGAGGATTTTCATGATTTTTTGTTCCAGACTAGGACTTTCTCCCTCTTGGTGTCAGGGATAGCTCCAGTCTGCCACCACCTCGACAATACTGTGACCTCCAGCTTCCAGGGACGTTAAACTGTCTCCACTCCAGACTCCCACGCCGATCGATGTCGCCCTCATTCTCCTGCGTCACCAATTTCAAGGGCGAGTGCGTGCTTCCACAGATGGGAAACATCTTCTCATATTTTTCGGGGATGCGGGGGGAAGGGGAGATACGTGGTGTGGGCCGCTTGTCCGGCAGACCTGCAAACCCTCTCACAGATCTGTTATGCGTGAGGACTAAACTGGAAGGGGTTACATCAGCAGATGGCAGAACCTAAATTACGCACGCTGACTAGAACACTAGGCGGCAGCCCGAGCGCCGCTAGATGTCACTGGCTCCCAGACCTGTTTGCTTCCGCGGGCTACGTGATCGCAGATAGTTCCTCCAGTATTTGTATGCGGCTTCAGTATTTAGGGAAGCGCTACGTCCCTCCAGTCTTTCGTCGAGCCCTGGGCTAGGTGCCTACCACATCCACAGTTCCTCAAACAGTCTCATTCGGAATCTTCGCCACACGTGACACCATTCCTTCCGCGAGCCACCACCGACTGAGGGAGCTGCCCGTGTCTGTCATCACCATCACCATGACTTGGCCTTTGCATCAGCAATGACCTGGACTTGGGTGTCAGCCATCGACCTTCTCTTCTACCAAGTGAACCTGATGCTGCATCTTGCTTTGCGACGAAGGGAATAGCATATTTTGACTGTTTCATCATTAAGGCTTTCATCCTAAGTTTGGCAGTGCTAGTCATGAACCTTCACAAAACTATTGTAAGTGATTAACTTTTCTCCAAAGAAGAGCTTTTGGTTGACGCATTTATTAATACAGCTGTTCTACGTCGTTTACCTGGGCTGTGATCTCATTGCGCCTCAACCGGCGCAAGACAGTCAAATGTGACTGTAAGAAACGTGTGTATAAGTAATGTGTATACCGCACAGTCTCATGTATGTGTTGCATGATGATGAGACATGAGAGAGGGTGAAACTTGTTAGTGGCACATAGCCTCCTACTCTCGAATGGAATGATGTGGGACATTATCCTTAGCGTTCCCAGCCAAAGAAGTGATCGCGATCAGCATTATACATGCCCATAGTTCATGAGACACAGCAAGAAACGTAGAATTTAATCTAAAACATTGCCGCAAAGTCTGAGATGAAAACGTTCCAGCACCAGGACTTCATCCGGCTAGGGTAAAATCGAGCGCCACTGCACAGGCGTGTACGTTTAAAACATTATGAGTACATATTGCTGAATGAGGGCCCCACAGTTCATCAGTTCTATGGGTTTGTCAAGCTGTTAAAGAGGCCCTGATGGTACCTGCACTTTCTTACTCACACTTTATACAGTTTACAACTCTCCTCCAAATTAATCTCCTGAGAACCCTATAAAATGATGTTACTCTTCACTTCGAAGGAAGAATGGGAGATATCAACTGATTGCTGTTTAGTTTTCTATCGCGTCCCTCTTTGCGGGCTTGCTGTGCCGATTGGTATACGTTCAGATTACCGATAGGCTTCCGATAGGCCGCGTGCACCGTGTTCCTAGCACACAGGCCGCAGCAATGTTATACAGTTCTCAAACGGGACGTGAAAGCCAATATGCACGTATAGCAGGACGCGTATTGTGATGCCGAAACATCGTCTTTCACTTTGTGGAGCATTCAAGCTCATAAACAACGCATTAATTCCCATCTAAATGCGGCAACGTGAATCAGAAGGTTACAAGATCGCTTACTGTGTTATGGGCTGTGAAGACATCGTATTGAAATATAGACAGCTGGATGGTAAGCTACTGGACTTTTATTCGGTGGGGTGGTGGTACAAATTCTCGCCAAGTCATCCAGATTCAGTTTTCTCGTATCTCTGGAAAAGTGTGGCCGATTTCCTTCTCTCTCCTTTCCGAATCCGAGTTTGGGCTCCGTCTGTAATGACTTCATCGTCGATGGAACTTTAAACCCTTATCTTGCTTCCTTTCGGCATGCTAAATCTCAAGTGACATATTTTTTCTTCTTTTATAATTATATCTTGCTTACTATTAATATATTCTTATTAGGAATGTCAGAACATTTAAAGATATACCAAAAACGTGTTGTTTTTTATTCGTTTCTCCATGACAAAAGTCGAGAACCTTACTTCGATCACGAAAAAGGTTACCATATTTGAAAGTATAAAGCTGTATAGTGCAAATATGAATAACTCCATATGTTTTACTCAACCACTATCTGTGTGGATCTCCAGTCACCATGTGGAAATAAACATTTATTTCAGATGAGTATGTAAATACGGATACAAACTTTTAGAAATTCAAAATTTGTTGGCATTTGTGCTATATGCTCGTTCAGAGTTCTTGGTTTCTCAGTGTTGGAACTATGTTCAATTCCCTGTCCGACACAAATTTTTTAGCTCCTCATGCATGTTCAAACTTTGTTTGCTTGTTCAAATATGTTAACAACGCTTTTTGTGTTGGGGAAAATAAAAAATATTTCATGATCTGTTTTAAAGCGTTAAGCGCCTTTGCATCGACTGACGTCGCTAATGAAATTACTCGGAACACAGCTATTCCACGTATGTCCATTTCCGGAAGCAAATCCTGTTGGTGCGACAGATGTAGCCGATAACAGCCGCTGGAGAGCGTCATGATCGCATTTCACATTTCCGAGAACGCCCCATGTAATTATTTCACCAACCGCGTGTGCCATGAGAATCGCTTTACCCAGGTCCCACATCGCTATAGAAGGCGTAAAATGTTTGCGATCTATCATAACTCGAAAGTGTTTCAACTTCTCGTTTCGAAAGCTATGGTCAAAACAGGCGTTAGTCCGCAGCTCGTGGTCGTGCGGCAGCGTTCTCGCTTCCCGCGCACGGGTTCCCGGGTTCGATTCGCGGCGGGGTCAGGGATTTTCTCTGCCTCGTGATGACTGGGTGTTGTGTGCTGTCCTTAGGTTAGTTAGCTTTAAGTAGTTCTAAGTTCTAGGGGACTGATGACCATAGATGTTAAGTCCCATAGTGCTCAGAGCCATTTCAAAGCAGGCGTTTTAATGGTGCACTGCACATAACCTACTAATTTTATATTTAAATTTCGGCGTTTTTCACATTTCTAACATTTCTATGTTTATAGAGAAGATCTTGAGTATCGACGCTGTACAGCACTACCTGTAATACAAAAATTACGTCTTGTCATCGTGGAAAGTTACTGTTTTAAGTGACACATTTGAGTTTTTTAAATACAGTCCGTTAAATGTTATTCTGGTTCTTACTTGTTTCTCTATATTTTAGCGCCCATGTATTCTGTTTTGTACGTTCACTATTATGTACGTCTCTATGTTGAAAATCATATCGGCATTTCTCTTGTTATTTCTATGTCCAACACTTTCTCATCGGTTGGGTTTTATTTTTTCTTTCCTATTCTTGAATGTTACAATGATACTTGTTTCTTGAAAATAAAGTTCAAACTGACTAATGGAACGTTGATTCTGTCTAGAAGGAACTGATGGTCGTTTATGTTTTCAGCGATTATCACAGTGTTATTCGCATAATAGATAATTTTTAATGTTCTACCAGTGGTTTTGATTACTTTATCGCAGGTACCCTATGTATTTAGACAAAAAACAATCTCAGAATTCAGATGGAAGAACAATTAAAATTGTAACACTGTTCAGTTACATTCCGTGTATAAGAAAAAACTACGCAGCGGGGTTCTCATTCATAAATCGAATATGCAGTTTGTTTGTTTGTGTGGAGACCATGTAAGACGCAAAAACATCTGCCGGAACGTGACGGAATTCGACAACTGCTGAATAGTAGCCTGTCGTGACTGTGGTTTATCGTTGCACTCATCAGTCAGGGTCTCATGTCTTTCATGCGAATAAGTAACCTATGAGTTCAGGAGGGACACACTCAGCACCAACAAAAAACAATATCAGAACTCAGATGGAAGAACAATTAAAATTGTAACACTCTTCAGCTACATTCCGTGTATAAGAAAAAACTACGCAGCGGGGTTCTCATTCATAAATCGAATATGCAACGCCTTAGGTGAAGAGCGCCCGAGAAGACTGGCACAGCGTTCGCTCGTCCGTGGACGACTGTATAGCCACGTTACGTACGTTGCGTTACGAAATAGAATTGTTTACAGAAAGGCAAGTATCGGTATAGAAAGCGCCGTGACGTCCGGAGCAGCACAGTCTCTCAAAACGGCGGTTTCCCTGGAGGTGGCAGCAGGGAGAAGCCAACAGCGATGCGCCCAACAACTACATTGGACACGCGAGTGGTCGGTTCGTTTAAAAAAGGGGGAGGGGGAAGGGACCAGACTGCTTGGTCATCGGTCCCGTCGTGTTTTGGGACGATTCCTGGTTCTTCGTAGGCGTCATGAAGGAAGTGTCCCACTGTGGAGGCTCCTAGAAGAACGAACTTTGCCAGATTGCGTTCGTCGTCATCCAGCACGTGGTGTAATGGCACAGTGTGCCATTGGACACAAAAAAAGGCTATCTGTGGTTCGCATAGCTGGTAATTTGGATAGCAGCCGTTATATTTCTGATGTGTTAAGGCCGGCGGCTGCTCTCTGTCTTCGAGGTATTTGTATCATTGTCTTCCAACAAAATACGTTACAGATACCACGTTGTCCGTGCTGCCCTCTCCTACCTCGATTCAGAGTTTGTTTATTTGCTGATCTTGATAACATATTCTGCAGATCGCTGACCCATTGAAAAATCTGGAAATGAATTGCAAGAGATTATCACGACACCTGTAGCTAGCGACAACGATTAAAGGACTCTGGCTTATAGATAAAGAACAGTGGAATAAAGTAGTACCCGTAACCAACCTCGATGCCCAGCTGGGTTGGAGCAATTCTTACTGACAGAGCTGACAGCTCTGTGTACTAAATTTCGCATACTTTCAGAGCTGACAGCTCTGTGTATTAGATTTCGCACATTGTATTCATCCAAACTATCTACAAATTTAATGATATATTCTTCCCATTATGCCGTATGCGCACAGTTAGTAAAATTTCATTTTTTGCTATTTAACGTGGTGTTCAATTTTAACGGCCAGCAAGATAATATACATCTTTGCCTACCATCCTTTAGGATTATCGAGTAGCATGTAACATGAGCTTCAGTCATGATTTGAGACATCTGACTTCGGTACACGTTTGTAATCGTGTTGATATATTTACTATGAAAGCTTCATCAACAACGATGTGATGTTTGACGTAACTGATGATTTTTTAGAAATCTACACAGCATGCAAAGATATCCGTTTTCTGGTCGACAGTGTTTCCATCCAATAAGGCAATATTCCAACTCGTCCTGTAAAATTTTTAGTCGTTGTTAACATCACGTAAAATCTATTTGCCAGGTTTTAACTGCCGATACACACTGGAAGTAGACGTTGATGTTTATTTTAGGGCTCTCAGAGTCGTGTTTGTCAGCGCCCTTGATGAATGTAAATGTAAGAGTAGACGAAAACGAAATTATTCTCCAGAAGCAATACAGTTCTGAGCATGTTATATGGATACATTAGCAGCTTTTTAGACAACGCCGTTGAGGAGAACTTAGACGAGACTTGTGGAGGCAGCCAACCCTCTCAGCCCCACTGCCTGTCGTGGTGCTGTCAGAATATGGGCCAGCGTAGAAATCATTTTCATCATTATGAAACTAACATTGACCGAATTCTGATCACTGTAAGTTATTCCCTCCCCCTCAAAAACCCTTCTTCTTTTTTCTGGTTGTCCCTTATTTTCACGGCGTCGGCATGTTAATTTGGATTTGGCAACACTAGTGGTAGATGCTGGCCTGACCTTTCCTGTCGCCACACCTTCCATCCCTGACAGGAATTGGTGTACCCCATCTGTCTGCATCTAGTTTTGTCTCGAGTAAAAGTTTGAGAATGTTTTCGAAATGTGTGCAAACAGTGTGTGCAAATGGGTACCAGCCCGGTATTCACTTAGTCAGATATGGGAAGCCGCCTAAAAGCGATATCCAGGCCGGCTGGCACACCAACCGTCGTCGTTAATCCGCCAGGAGGAATCGGTCGGGGACAGCAGGCCCCCCGGCATCCCGAAAGCAGCGTGCTAACGCAAGCGGCTATCGGTCTGGTCATCTCCCCATCCAAAACATCGATGTTCAGCGGTGTTATTCACGTAGCTAATACATGGTTTCCCTTTAAGGTCGCAAACGAGTGGTTGTTTTCTGCAAGCGTTGCCCGAGTGATCGACGAAGTGCGATGGTTTTCCTGTCATCTTAATGCTCATACAGAAGGAATATCTCTTCTGAGCAACCGAATTTAGGTTTCGTTGTGTTGTTCTCTCTGTTAATTTCTAGTAAGTGTTTTAAATTCATTGTTTTGTCTAAAATTTAAAGGTAATTGTTTTTTCTGCTTGCTATGGAGATTTACAATCTATGCTTACTCAAGTTACCGACAGAAAATACACGTTACTATTATCTGCTGTGCAAAATAGACATATAGTTTTTGGACAAACATTCAAATAATTGGGAGTAAACTGTGGAACGACTGAACTGTCGAAAATGGTGAAGGTGATAAGAAAGTACCGGCACAGTTTTAAAGAAAATTATTTTTCACTGTCGTGAGTCTGAACTGAATACCGGGAACACACCTGTCACATTTTCTAAGTGTTCTGCAAATAAACTGCAGTCTTTGGTTTGCTTTCCTCACAACATTATGTATGTGATCGTTCAAATATAAGTTATTAGTAATTGTAATCTCTAAGTTTTTAGTTGAGTTTACAGAATTTACATTTTTGTGATTTATCGTGTAACTGAAATTTAACGGATTCCTTCTAGTTCTCATGTTGATAGTGTTCACATTTTTCATTATTTAAAGCCAACTGCCACTTTTCACCCTGCAGATACCTTGTAAATCATTTTGCAATTTGTTTTGATCATCTGATGACTTTACATGACGATAAATGACATCATTATCTGCAAACAATTAAGAGGGCTGCTCAGATTGTTTCATAACTCATTTATGTAGATTAGGAACAACATAGGGCCTGTAACACTTCCTTGGGGAACGCCAGGTATTACTTTTGATTTACTCGAAGACTTTCCGTGAATTATTAGGAATTCTGACTTTTCTGACCGGAAATCACGAATCCAGCCACACCACTGAGACGATACTCCATTTGTACGCTATTTTATTAGAAGTCGCCTGTGAGGAACGGTGTCAAAAATCTTCTGGATATCCAAAAATATGGAATCAATTTGACGTCCCCTACTGATAGCATTCATTACTTCGTGAGAATAAAGAGCTATTTGAGTTTCATAAGAACGACACCTTCAGAATCCGAGTTGGCTATTTGTCAACAAATCATTATCCTGGAGATGAGTCATAATGTTCGAGCACAGTATATGTCCCAAAATCCTACTGCAAATCGATGTAAGTGATATGAGTCTGTAATTCAGCGGATTACTAATAATTCCATTCTGGGGTGTTGGTGCAAGTTTCTAGTCTTTGGGTACGGATCCTTCCATGAGCGAGCGGTTTTAGGTGATTGCTAATTATGAAGCTTGCGGTGTCGGCTGCTATCCGGTCGGCCCCACTTTCAAATATCCACGCACCGCCAGTTAACGCTGCCGCTGCTGCAGGAGAGCGCTGCCCTGAACAATTACGCCGCTGCTAGTGATATGGAAGCATCCGCTCTCCGGAGCTCCAGTGGAACAGTACTGGATTTCGAACATTCATGCGCTGACCACATTTTGTACGTTTGCCCGTTGAATCACATTTACAGACTTTCATAGCTTTGGTCACGAAAGCAGGACATTTTTTTCTTTCTATTGAATAATTTTTTGTGTGTGTGCGTATATTAAATTGAAATACATATGTTGCAATATTTAAGATGAGATAGTTAAGGAATCATGGTAGGCCAGGATGAGCAGCATCTAAGTGCCGAGCAGCGTCTAAAATCTCTTGTTCAGTTTCAGAGTCAACAAGTAACAGAACTACTGTCAACAGTTTCTTCCTCACACAAGCGCAAGCTGCCCAGTAGCAAAAGGCAGTCTGATGAGACGAAGGAAACATGGAAAGAATACATAACACACCTGCCTCAGCATTTCGACGCCTACAAAATCACAGGTGAATCACGTCGTGCATCTTTCATTTTATGTGTACGACTGCATACCTACGGCCTCTGAGTGAAATTGTTTCCCCTCAGCGAGCCCCAAACCCAGCCCTAAGAGGTCACAACTGCTAGAGTAGACGATTTTCTTAAGTTTCAAATACATTTTGCTGCTGCACGGTATCAATTTTCCCCCATCCAACGTCTTAGTGATTGATCTTATGAAGAATGGACTGCGGAATTGCAGGACATGAATAGAGACTATAAATTCAATTCTGTCTATGGCGCAACTTATCAAGATGAAATGTTTCGCGATGCTGTTATTCAGAATCTGTCAGTTCCGAGACTGAGGTCCGAAATTCTAAAGCATCGCAACCCTAGCTCAGCGCAGCGCTTAAATTTATCAATATACCCGAAGTTCAAGATTTATCTGACCAAGATTTCTGTCTATCTGTTATCGTTTCACTTGAAAGACATAACCAGTACCCCAGCCACAGCTACAGCAACAGAACTCGCAAGTCAGCACCTCATAAACAAGGCAGGAAACACCACATACAGCATTTGCCGCGCCGGCGCAACGCTATGTAGCCCCAGTTCTGAGCAAAGCAAAATGATGTGTGAAATGCTAGTCACTAGGATTGTTGATATTTTAAAATATATCAGGGAGCCAATGTGTCGATATCCAAACAAGTATTGTTATCGGCCATTGATATATCGAAAATGGTATTGATACATCGACGGGAAAAGTATCGACGTCCGGCCTATAAAAATATCGGCCGCATATTGTATATATATTGCCAGTTTTAAAGCTGTATATTTAAGTATTGACTTATTAATCGATATTCTGTGCATCAACCTAGCAGTTGCAGTACCCTAATTGCGTGGTGAAGTTAAACGTTGCAGTTTCTGTTGGTAGCGCCTAGTGCCGATTACGTCAGCATTTCCCCTCACACTTCTCCGCCCGTCGCAAGACCAATCTAGTCATTTATATTTTTGTTAATTATTTTCAGCAGCTGTTTTTAAAGAATGCCGATGTGAAGAAGTAGCACACTAGTTGCGTTAAAAATTGTGTTTTAACGCAACTGGTGTACTTCTTCTTCACATCGGGAATCTTGTTACTCCATTCACACTGCCAGTGCAATCGGACTTCTTTTGTGCCACCTATACTTGCTACACACAGTCAAAGTGAAAGACTGGAACGCTCAAAAAGTACCAAGTAAAATTATGTTCAAAAGAGAAATTTCAAAAATTTACCGAAAATTGCGAAAAAGTAGAATATCAAATAAAAATATCAACACTTGATATTGCCATTCCGATATCGATATATGGATTAATCGGTGAAAGAATACATATATCGAAACTGTATCGACTGCTCTATGTAGTCACCCATGTTTGGAAGACTTGCTTCTTCAGAGAAGCAGAATACAATTTTATCATTGCACGGGACAAAAAAAAGTGGTCTGCCTGCAAAGGATTAGAAAGCTCTCCTCTGTTTCACGGCAGAATAATGCAAAGCAGGGACAGATGCAAATCAATTTCATTTCATGCTCAAATTCTGCGCCTCCTCCTGCTCAACAATCACGAAGCTCCGCGCCAGGAATTTTTCTCCTGGCCACATTCTGATACTCCATGACAACTCCTCCGTATAGGCTTTGCTCGTCCCTTTTGGTAAACACGTTGGTTGATTATCGTCGATGCCTACAGCAAATACCCTTTTGTTATCCCATTGCACTCAAAGAATGCCGCCAGTACTCTCGAACGCTTGCCAAGAAAAATTGTTTCTGTTAATGGACTCCCTTTTTCTTCCAAGGAATTTACTCAATTTTGTAATCACAATGGAATACAGCTCGGCAGGACAGCACCATCCTCGCCACAGTGTAACGGCGAGACCAGACATTTACGATGCAAATGTCAAAACTTCGAGCTTCACATTCACGTGACGATGCCTTATACTGATGTTCCTGAGTTCATATCGTAATTTGTATGCTCCTGACATTTTGCCGGCAGAACATTTGTATGGAGACGCCATCGGATCACACTATATTTGCTTCGTACTTACGACTCTACTCCAGCTTCAGACTTCACCACGAAGTTACACCAGAATGTCAGAGTTCAATATCGTGTGTACAACAAGCCGCATTTATGGGAGTCCGGCATTGTTCTCAGACCAGCTGGCAGAGCATAGTATATTATTCGCGGCAGCGCAGGCCTGCATCAGCGCCACCAAAATCAGCTACTGCTCCGTGACTTCAGTGATCCTGCCGTAGGTCAAACTGTTTCAGATTTCTTCACTGTACGACGTCCGGCTGCCGTGACGCAGTCACATCGTTCCGCAGCCACGCAGCCTCCTACGCACCTTACCGAGCGGGTGCCTCCACCCGAGGCCGTCTCATCGATGGACGTCTCCGCCTACCCACCTGCGACGCCGTTGTCACCAACGCCGCAGGTGGCCTCTCTCATAGACATCGACGCCTTCACCACTGGCCAGTCGCCGGCACGCTCTGTAGCACCCTCCATGCTCCTACCTGTGTCACCGGATGCGTCCTGCGCCTGGTTTTCCGGGGCAGTTTCCATGGCGTTCGCAAGACGCAATGTTGGAACGAGGGTTGGTCTGCTCTGCCCCCAGCCAAGCAACCAGCCTCCTCACTATCCACGGCACAGCCACCGTCTTCCCCCTCTGTGTACCTTCCAAATTGGACTGGGAGGGATGCAGCATCCGCTGCTATCGGGTGGGCAGCACTATCAAATATAGGTGCCACCAGTTACGCCACCGCGAGGGATTAGCCGAGCGGTCTGGACACTACAGTCATGGACTGTGCGGCTGGTCCCGGCGGAGGTTCGAGTCCTCCCTCGTGCATGGGTGTGTGTGTTTGTCCTTAGGATAATTTAGGTTATGTAGTGTGTAAGCTTAGGGACTGATGACCTTAGCAGTTAAGTCCCATAAGATTTCACACACATTTGAACTTTTTTTTTTTCTTTTTAACCAGCTACGCCGCCGAGTTTTCTACAGCTGCCACCTCGGCACGAGAGTGCTGCCACGAACGATGCCAATGAGATGCAAGCATCCCCTCTCCGGAGGTCCGTGTATTTACGTTCGAACATTCATACAACACCCCATTTTTTGTGTTTCCCAGTTGAATAACATTTACAGACTTTCATAGTGGCTAGGACTCGTGATCTACTGAATTGTCATGGTATTGAAGACTGACTGATCCGTAAATCTGCGGTATCTGTATATGTTTCAACATTCAAAGTTTCTGTCAACAACTGACGCTGTTAACTGCAGCAACAATGTTGTGTGTTATTTTTACTATTTGATATTAGATGTAGAATAAATTAATATCTTAATTCTCTGTTCATGAACAGCATCTGTTCCTCGCTCCTAAATCCACTAAAGAACCACATAGAGTATAAGGAGGCTATAACAGAGCTATTATATCAGCATACCCTGAAAGGAACCTGACTGGTATACAATCTGGACTCGAAGACTTGTCTTTGACTGTTATACAATCTGGACTCGAAGACTTGTCTTTCCCAAGTGTATTAAGCTGCTTCGCTACACCGAGGATATCTACTTCTAAGCTACTCACGTTGGCAGTCGTTATGATTCGAATTCTGGAATATTCACTTCATCTTCATTCGTGGAGGAATTTCTGAAAATCGTGTTTGGTAACTCTGCTTTAGTGGCACTGTCATCAATAACATCACCATTGTTATAGCGCAGTGAAGATATTGGTTGCGTCTTGCCAATGGTGTATTTTACACACGATCAGACACTGTTTGGATTTTATGCCAGGTTTCCAGACAGAGTTTCGCTCTGAAAACTGTTAAAATCATTGCCCATTGAAATTCACTCTAGATTTCTAGCTTCTGTACAACTTCGACAATCTTGGCGATTTCGCGTTCTTTTAAATTTGGCATATTTTCCGTTGCTTCTGCAATAGTGTTGTGACTGTTTTGTGTACCATGGGGGATCAGTACCATCTCTCATTAATGTATTTGGTATATGTCTCCCAACTGACGTCGACACTACTTCTTTGCATTTAAACCACATCATAGTCTGATTGGAAGGAGTGGAGCCTGTCTTTTAGAAAGGTGTCAAGCGAATTTTTATCTGTTTTTTTTTTATTTTGGGTTTAATTTTGATGAGTTAGGATGTTACAGTATTTAGTCTAGCTACAACAACCTTGTGGTCACAAATTCCTGTATCTGTCATGATGCCCACTATTCTGTCATGACTGTTTATTGCGAAGAGGTCAACTGTGTTTTCGTAACCGTTTACACTTCAAGTGGGCTTCCAAACTAATTGTTAAAAATAATTTTCTAAGAAAGCATTCAGTACGATTTCGGACGACGTTTTATCCTACCACCGACTTTAAACATGTATTTTCGGACACATTTTGAGAGTAGATTGATTTCACCACCAACTATAATTGTATGAGTGAGATACCTATTTGAAATAACATTCAACTTTTGTTTGAACTCCTCAGTAACTGTATCTGAGTCGGGACATCGCAGAAATGAACCAATTATTAATTTACCCCTACAAACTCACAGGAACTTACTACTTCAGTTTCACTTTAAGTTAAACAACTTCTGACAGCAATAAGCACTCCACACGAACTTATGTAATCTATCCTTTCTGGACACGGTTAGGTCCTTTGTAAAAACTGAAATTATTTCCGTACCTATAAATATTTGAGATTCAGTGATTTCTGTTAGCGCTTGGAGCAACGACAGTATACTACTACTTGATAGGACTTTAAATAATTTTACCGATGTAGCCGCAAAAAAATTTGCAATTTTTCCGAGATGAATTACTCGTTTCAACATATAGAATGAAATTGGAGCTAGAAAATTTTTATCAAGAGCAATGTGGAAAACGGAACTGCAAACAAAATGAGTAAGATATATGATTTTCGTTAATGCGACATTTGAAATGCAAAAAAGTCTAATTTGGAAAAAATTTGCACTTAATAAAATATCCATAAAAACTGGGACAATTCTAGCTAATGCCTGCTATTACGCTTTCATATTCCATAAATCCCGTAATCTTCTGAATGCTTCATTCTGAACGTATTTTATACGGTTGCGATGAAGAATCAAGCAGATCACTTATTCCAAAGTCAATATTCTGTGCAGGAAATTTAGTGGTAGACTCATCGAGACCGAAAACAATAGGAAACTTCCAATCTTCTCGCGTTTAGCAGGATTAACTAGATTTTTGCTCAGACCATAAACATTCTAAATCATTGCAGCCATGTTTCGAAATTATCCTAACAAAGAAGTTTACACTGCTGGCCATTACAATTTCAACACGGGCAGGGATGCATAAAACAAAATCTTACTTATTGTGTGTAACCCTCACAATCGGAAGAAGACGTGATTAAAGTTGTAGACAGTTGTGTACAGGGTGCGAAATTTTGTTCACAGAGATGTCTCCTGAAGCTATCGATTCCATGTTTGCATGACTCTCCTGAGCAGCTATATCGTGCAACGGTAAACTACAGACTCGATATGCCAAGATCCAACTGTTGACCAGTTGTGACTTTTGCTGGTACACGTCTCCCCCTCTTACACGCAGCATAACACAATCTCGCAAATGACAAACATTTAAAACGGGTTTGTGAATGAAAAACCCGCTGCATAGACTTTCCTTATGTACAAAATTATACATACCCTCTTTATGCGGTTACGCTGAAATGCTGATCATTTTCTTATCGAAGCACGTAGCCCCTAATACATTTCACGTCAGTTTGAGGTTTGTTGCATGTCCTCTTCTTGATATTGCAGTTTTAATGGCCAGGAGCGTAGACAATTTACCGCAATGGTAATTCCGGTTCACGTCAGATCACCAAAATTAAGTGCTGTCGGGCTTGGCTAGCACTTGGATGGATGACCACCCGGGTCTGCCGACGAGCGGGGTGCACCCAGCCACTGTGAGACCAACTGAGGAGCTACTTGACAGAGAAGCAGGGGTTCCGGTCACGAAAGCTGACAACGGGCGAGACAGCGGTGTGCTGACCACATGCCCCTCCATATCCTCATCCACTGACGCCTATCGACTGAGGATGACATGACGGTTGGGCCTTTGGGGCCTGTTCGGTTGGAGTTAAATTTAATGTAGACAATTTAGATTTCATTTGCTACAAAGAATGTACTTCAACCGCTAGACCGCGAATTTTTCCGTTGGAAAAGGGCATTTTGCTGAACATTGACAGATAAAATTACACTGGGCAACAAAAAAATAATTTTTTAATGTTTCGAGCATTTTATGAGTCAATTCCTACTAATTTTGGGTTGAGAAAAACAAATATGACAATGAAACATTTTTATTAGCACTAGTTTCTATGATATACACAAGGTGGGAGTATTACATATTAACGGATTGAGAGAAAAGGATACATTTTAATTACATACACGCTAACAACAATGAAAGTGCATTTGATTTTCTTAACTGGTAATTACATGCTGCCGGCCGGAGTGGCCGAGCGGTTCTAGGCGCTTCGGTCTGGAACCGCGCAGCTGCTGCGGACACAGGTTCGAATCCTGCCTCGGGCATGGATGTGTGTGATGTCCTTAGGTTAGTTAGGTTTAAATAGTTCTAAGTTCTAGGGGACTGATGACCTCAGATGTTAAGTCCCATGGTGTTCAGAGCCATTTGAACCAATTACATGCTAAGAGTTCTAAATTGCTGGAAAAATACTTCGCAGATGGTCGTGTCTGAAGGGAATCATGGAATCATGTGATGGCCTATTGACTTCGTCGTCTTTTAGCTTGCCTCTTGTAATGGAGTTCCGCAGAATCCCTACACAAAGACCAACAGCAATCCGCAAGCATTACTTCATTCCAACGGCCCTGATATCTTTGTTCCATAACAGAAATGTCCTGATGGAATCTCTCACCATGTTCATCACTAACAGCTCCACAACTAGGAGGGAAAAATTCTAGATGGGAGTGGAGAAAATGGATCTTAAGGGACATGTTGCATCCAAGGTTACGGTATTTTTGCAGGAGCACTGTTACCAAATGCTTGTAGTTGTCATCTCTTTTGTTGCCTAAAAATCCATGAACAACACCCTCGAAGGCTTCCCACGCTTTCTTTTCTTTCCCCTTCATAACTTGGCCAAATGCACGATCCTTCACAGGTTCTCTTATTTGTGGTCCGACAAAAATACCTTCCTTAACTTTTGCATCACTTAATTTCGAAAATTTCTCACTTGTGTAGTTAAAGGCCCGTCCTTCTCGGTTCATAGCTTTGACAAAGTTTTTCGTCAAACCCAGCTTGATATGCAGGGGTGGAAGAAGAACGTCTTTTGAGTCCACAAGAGGCTTGGTAACGACATTTTTCTCGCTAGGGTGAAGATTTCTTGGAGGCCAGTCTCCTTTAATATAATGCAATTTTCTATCTCTACTGTCCCACATACATAAGAAGCAGCAATGCTTTGTGTAGCCCAGTTGCATTCCTAAGAGTATGGCAATGACTTTTAGATCACCACAGATTTTCAATTTGTGTTCATGATATTTAATTGAGTCCAAGAGAGCTGCCATATCTGCATATGTCTCCCTCATGTGAACACCATGAGCAACAGGAATAGATGAAAGAAGATTCCCGTTGTGAAGTAACACAGCTTTCAAACTAAGCTTGGAGGAGTCTATGAATAGCCTCAGTTCAGTTGGATCATGGTTCAACTTCAAAGATTTCATCAAGCCATTAATGTCGTAGCAAACAACAAAATTATTTTTCTTCTCAAAAAGGGAAGCAGTTCCATGTGACGTTTTCTGTACTGTGAGATTCTCACATCACTTTGGCGATGATTCCATTGCTGTAGTCGAGACCCAAGAATTTCTGCATTCTCCTTTGACAGGCCAAGGTCTCTAATGAGATCACGCAATTCCGCTTGACTCAGTCTGTGCGGTTTATCGTCTTTTCCCTCAAAATCAGGGTCATGGGATGTGGAAGACATGTTTGGTTCTTCTTGTTCCACATTGTCTTCATTTTCTACTTCAGACACACAATTTCGGGTGGAGTAGGAACTGGTAAACTATCCGAATGTGGAATGCGTCGAATAGCAGATGGAAGATTTGGGTACTGAACTGTTCTCCTTTTCTTCACAGACAATCCAGTCTTTATAGGTGAAGTCAAGCAGAAATAGCAGTCATCTGTATAGTTTGTAGGCTCCCGCTAAATCATAGGCACAACGAGAGCCATAGATCGTTTCTTCTTTTTCAGCCATTCTCGCAGTGTAACTGAACATGCGTTGCAACATATATGTGGAGCCCAAGACTTATCTTGGTCCCCTACTTTCATACCGAAATAATACTGATAGGCAGTCTTTACAAGAGGCGTCAGATTGCGTTTCTGTGGGGAAAATGTTATTTCACCACAAATATAACAAAAGTTATTCACCATGTTCACACATTTTCGTGACATTTTTAGAGATTTTACACAAAAAAGCACTCGCGAACCAGAAATTTTGCATTGATTTGAGTAGAAACTACATGTAATTCACAGTCACAGCAACAGTATCTATGTTTATGACTTACAAACAGCTGAAGGGCATTTGTGTTTTGTTATTTGACAGGTGGGCCAACTCCCAAAAAAAAATTCCCCCAAATTTAAAATCTTCACTCTAATGTAACTTTATCTTCAAAATAAGACCTAATCTGTCATTTTTATGATGATTTTTGAATTCTGCAGATGGAAATACATGTAAATTTACTATTTTTAAGCCCGAAACATTTTCATTGTTGCCCAGTGTTATTATTAACATATCACTACAATGTCAAATACACCTTCGTGGACAGTATTCTTAAGTTGCTGTCTTTAGTCACCTATCAATTTTGTTCTCCTCAGTTTAGAAAACTAAAAGCCGGCCGTTTTTACCGAGCGGTTCTAGGCGCTTCAGTCTGGAACAGTACTGCTGCTACTGTCGCAGGTTCGAATCCTGCCTCAGGCATGGATGTGTGTGGTGTCCTTAGGTTAGTTAGGTTTGAGTAGTTCTAAGTCTAGGGAACTGATGACCTCAGATGTTAAGTCCCATAGTGCTTAGAGCCATCTGAACCATTTTTAGGAAACTAAACAAATACGTATGACATACATCAAATATACATACACATCTTCGGCTCAGTTTTATGTACGAGAGCTGGAACATTAATGGTGACAACTGTTTATTTACAACGTATGCAAAATAGATACACGATCCAAAGTTTTAATGTCCATTAAAGTAGTAACCAGCATTGTGCATAACCCATTGACAGCGATGTAGAAGCCTCAGGGTACTCTCAGCAGTGACAGTTGTGTTAATAGTTCGACTGGAGCAGTCTATTGTCCGACGAATCTCTGTAAGAGTTCTGAAATTAATGAGCAAATGCCGTTAAGCGCTTCCTTCAATTTAGGAATTAAGTTGAAATCACAAGGGCTTAGCTATGGGGAGTGTAGTGGGTGGTGCAGCACTTCCCAGTCCCACTGGTCCAACAAATCTGAATTTGCGCCAAATTGCCCCCGAGAATTGTCCTGCAATATGATGGGCGGGTCATGCAGAAAGTGTCGCCGCTCATTTTTCTAAGCTATAAATTTTTGGAACACACCCTGCGGCCAACCTAGAGAAAGGGCGGCGACGCTTCCTGCAGGACCCGCCCACCATTTTGCAGAACAATGCAGTGGCGCAATTTGGCGCAAATTGGAAGTGATTTGTTCGATCTATGGGGAAGGGATGAGCTGTACCAGCCACCACACTCCCTGAACGTAATTACTTGCGACTTCATCTTCACTCCTAAATCGAGGAAAGTACTTCATTGACACCAGCTCCAGTTATAGATTCGTCGGGTAATATACCGCTCCACTCCAACTGGTGCTGCTAAGGGTATTCTACGACCTCCACATCGCTGACAACGGATTATACACAATGCTGGTAAGTACTCTGAAGGACAATAAAACGTTGTAACATGAATCTATTTTGTACATGTTGTAAATAAATAACTGCCACTATTAAATGTTCTAACCATTGTAAAAAGCCTGTCCGCGACTCATATGACTGCGAAAAGCAGTCCTTAATTTTGTGTTCACAACGCAATCGAAATACATATTCTGATCATTGTATGACTGTTTTACATATCTGTGGTATATACGGTAACAGATGTTAACGGGCGGGAAATCTTGCATCTTCTTCGTGTATTCCCTAACAATATGGAAAAAATCCTATAGATTAAACATAAATCGTATTTTCCTCTCAACATTTAGTAACCTTCCCATTGTCTTCAATCAGTGGATTCAGGGTTCACTTTATAAACCAACAGTAGCAGTATACATCATAAGGGTTTCCTCAGACCATTTGAGACGCAGCATCCATTACTTTTAGAAACTTCCAGTCCATATGAGCAACTAAACGTTTACATTTGAAATTCTTGCAAATCTGACTACCAGTCAGAAAATAAAACTCTTACTAGGTTTGGAGGTGACACGTTTCAGTCTTTCTTTGTAGAAGCTGAATGCAAATTAAGACAATCCTTGCTCCCCTGTCGTTCCAAAGTCTTAAAAGATAATCTGAAAGTAAAATTGTTAATTTAGGACGTATTAACCTTCAGTATTGACAAATATTAACATCAAAAATATGTTGACTAAGTTTTACTTAATAATTGCCTTAAAGAAAACAGAATATTCCATATTTACAAAAAAAGTTTCATATGTGAAGCCGAGTCCAACATATAAAAGATGTTTAAAAGTAGGAGTTTCTTATATGACCCCTATCTTTTAAATAATGTTTAATTTTTCCACGTACTTTTTTATGCCTCAGCTATATTTACGAAGCTCTTTATAATTAAAAACCTGCCATATTTCTAAATGCAAAGAAAAAATGGCCAATTGAAAATAGGCAACACCCACACGTCGCTCTGAAGAACGTATAAATGAGTTAGAGCTGCTCTTATTGTTGCGGTCTTCAGTCTGAAGACTGGTTTGAGGCAGCTTTCCATGCTACTCAATCCTGTGTAGGCCTCTTCATCTCCGAATAACTGCTGCAACCTACATCCTTCTGAATCTCCTTACTGTATTCATTTCTTGTTCTCTCTCTATGAATTTTACCCACCACACTTCCCTCCAATACTAAATTTGTGATCCCTTGATGCATTTGAATGTGTCCTAGCAACCGATCCCGCCTTATAGTCAAACTGTACGACAAATTTTTCTTCTACCCAATTCTATTCAGCACCTCCTCATTAGCTCATTAGTTACGTGATCTACCCATCTAATCTTCATCATTCTTCTGTAGCACCACATTTCAAAAGCTTCTATTCTCTTTTTGTCTAAACTGTTTATCGTCCATGTTTCTCTTCGATATATGGCTTCAATCCATACAAATACTTTCAGAAAAGACTTCTTAACATTTGAATCTATACTCAATGTTAACAAATTTATCTTCTTCAGAAACGATTTCCTTTCCATTTCCCTCCTACATTACTAGGTTTGGAGGTGACACATTTCAGCCTTTCATTGTAAAAACTGAGTGCAAATTAAGACAACCCTTGCTCCCCTGTCGTTCTGTTTCGCCCATCATCGGTTATTTTCCTGGCCAAATAGCAAAACTTTATCTACTACTTTATGTTTCTGGTTTACTCGTCTAATTCCCTCATCATCATCTGATTTACCTTGATTACATTCTATTATCCTTCTTTTTCTTCTCCTGCTGTTCATCTGATACCCTCCTTTCAGTAAACTTTCCATTACGTTCAACTGCTCTTCCAAGCCCTTTGCTGTCTCTGGCAGAATTACAGTATGACCGGCAAACCTCAAAATTTTTATTTCTTCTTCCTGGACTTCAATTCTTACACCAAATCTTTCTTTGTTTTCCTTTATTGCTTGCTCAGTGTACGGACTGGATAACATCAGGGATAGGCTACAACCCTGTCTCACTCCCCTCTCAACCACTGCTTACCTTTCAAGCTCCTCGACTCTTACAACTGCAGTATGGTTTTTGTAAAAGTTCTAAATAGCCTTTCGCTTCCTGTATTTTATCCCTGCCACCTTCAGAATTTCAAAGAAAGTAAGGGCTACAGAAAACATTAATATAGCGTTTCATCAATAAAGTGACAGGAGATACAGGTTTTTTCAGATAAAATATTTAATTACGTACTTCAGGTCATTTATAATGAAAAACAGAACGGAAAAACAAATACGTTTGATAACGAGGAAAATCATCCTCTCCCCTTAAACACACACACACACACACACACACACACACACACACACACACACACACACACACATACAACTCAACATTGGAACTTAGTACAGATCTAGGTCAGGTGCGCCGCTGTCGCGTTTACTATTGCCGTGGCGTGGGGACACGTGTTAAACGTGATCCATCCCACGGGAAATTAAATCGTCTTTAGATTACACAGCCAGTGGACAGGACTTAATTAAAAGCGACGATCCTCCCGCTACAGCGAGGACAAGTTTGAGGAATAAGTATCGACATATTTCACGAATTGTAAGTTGGAACAATAGCGCAAGCACTTGATTTGGAATGTAGCAATAATAAATCTTGTTTTACCGTGGAACTGTGATGTAAACAGACCTTTTTATATTACCTCGAGTAGAACAATCCAAGTGCTTCTCCACCAGTAAAATGCGTTTGAATTGCAGATGAGCTGTGTTATCTCAGCAATTTCTTCCGTGACTGTCTCATCTTGCATATTTTACATTTACCGCTAGTGCTGTGATAGGTTTCACTTCAATTACGTTTCATCTGTTTCCTCTAAAGTACTGCGCAATCAAATGCATAGGATATGGCATTTGGCAGGCACAAGTGAAGATAACCACCTTTCTAAAGTAAGTATTAAAGTAATGAACATCAGTACTCATAAAATATAGCATCGGCTTGGCCCACTAGAATAAAAAAAATGTATAGTTCAAGATGAAGCACAGAGAGTGATGAGTATCTGAAATATCTACCAAATCCATGTGAGAGCAGTAAAGGTGGAAGACTGAGACTGGGAAGTTAATGTTAAGAAAAACGTAAGACAGAATCTCAGCGTGTCATCACTTTGGTTCAACGCGTACGTCAATGGCCAGCCCTTCCATATGCTGTGGGAACAGATACCAATACTACGTGTCGCAGGTCACATAGCCCTTCTGGCCAAAAGTTAAGGAGGCATAGCTGACCTGCTGAATGAAATGGGCACCATATTTCGCGTGGAATCTTGCTTAAATATAAACTTAGCTAATAGGAAAGTGGTTAAGGACACTAGGGAGGAGAATACCGAATTGTGTATTAAGAAAATGTGAAAAGACACAGTATCAGCTGACGTGAAGGAATTCTTCTACCTAGAACCAACTGCGTAGGAGATATCAGAAAAATATACCAAGAAAAGAATGTTGCAAGCGAAGAAATTTTTCTTCGAAAATTATCTTTGCTAGTACCATATACAGGAGTAGCAGGAGAAGAAGTTACCGATACTGAAATTGTACATTAGAAGCATAGCATTGCATACAAGTTGCAGTGAAGCTCGAAAAACCATATGCTTTACTTGCATCACATAGGGCGTGGACCCACAGGCTTGATCCCGTGATACTAATTGTCGTAGCACGCCCTTAACATGTCACAATCAAACAACCGACATGAAACAGAAATTTTAATTCCGTTAATACGGCCGCTTTGATAGTGTAAATGAAATTAATATAGCTTGATTAATTAATACCGCTAAAAACTTCAGACAATAATTTAAGACTTATCTGCCTAATGGAAAGCGAAGAAAACTAACCAAATTTAGCATGGAAGAACAGCCAAATAACAGTGCTCCGCCAGAGCATGACCACTCCAAAGATCTTGCCCTATTAATGAAACCGCCGCTATATAAAGACTCGTGGGGCTGGCCATATGGAAGGGCTGGCCATATGGAAGTTTGGGTCTAGCCGTGAGTCGTTCTGGGATAGCCTCATCGTAAGGCGATTGCTGGTAATAATCGGGAAATCCGGATTCAAGTTCCTGTCTGGCAAAAATTTTCATTGTCGTTATTCCATTACACAGTCAGTGGTTGTCCTTATTACATCTCACGTATTAATAATGGCTGTTTCGGGCAGTGCCTTTTGGAACGCAGGCACGTCTGAAAGAACATTGCATCGTTCTTCTTAAGAAGACAGGCGGTGCAATATCGTGTTTCTCCGCAGATACTGGGCAGCGACTTTCAATTAAAATTCCATCCCCTGTACAGCAGTTAAATAATGTGTGCACGAGTACTGGTTGTGACGCAGGAACGGCGACATATGGATGTTTGACTCTGGCCGTGAGTCGTGCTCGGATAGCCAAAGCAATTAGGCGACCGCTCTCATAAATTGGGAAATCCGAGTTCGAGTCCCGGTCTGGCACAAATTTCCACTGTCGTCATTTCCTTATATATCTGGTGATCGTTCGTATTCGTAGCTGCGAATACATGCCATATACGTATGTATGCAGAGATAATACACATTGATTTAGGCATATGACATCTCACACAGATGTGTCTTAGCAGTCGAACTTTCCGCGCTTCATCAGTGCATAGAAAAGGAAGAAACTTTTATACTTGATACAACAAAAACTATCATGGGCCGCGCACTTCACAATGATTGGCGGAATGTATGAGTAGTAGGTAGTGGGTCACCACCCCAATTTTGATATCAAATTGGTATGCAAATTAATTAAATTGATCAATTAATCACCACCCACACCCGACCACCACCGCACCCGACCACCCCCCCCCCCCCCCGCCCACGACCAGGCCCACCCCCACTCCCGGATGGCGTCACATGTATTTCTCAGACTACACGTGGACCTCAGCCCCCTCGCCCCTCCCGACCCTTCCCCTCCGCCAACATACCCTACTGGTAGAAATTTCGAATTTTGGTTCAGAATGGTTCAAAAATGGTTCACTGTAGCGGTCGCGCGGTTCCAGACTGAAGCGCCTAGAACCGCTCGGCTACTGCGGCCGGCTCAGAATGGTTCAAATGGCTCTAAGCACTATGAGACTTTACATCTGAGGTCATCAGTCCCCTAGACTTATAACAGCTTAAACCGAGCTGCTTAAGGACATCACATACATCCATGCCCGAGGCAAGATTCGAAGCTGTGACCGTAGCATGCGCGCGGTTCCGGACTGAAGTGCCTAGAACCGCTCGGTCACAGCGGCCGGCGAGCTTTGGTGGGAATTTCAAATGCTGGTGGGAATTATTTTCCCAGGGCTCTGCTGGCACCCCACCCCACCCCTCACCAAGAAATTGGCGGGAAATTAAAATTGGCGGTACACTTTCTGGGACTTGAACCCTGATACTCCTGCGCGGAAAGCCCAAGTGCACCCCCGTAACGCAATTATACAACCAGAAGCGTTGCGAATTAACGGGAAATTAAAAATGGCGGTGCCCTTTCAGGGACTCGAACTATGATTCTGCTGGATGAAAAGCCCAAATTAAAAATGGTGGTGCCCTTGCCGGGACTCGAACCCTGATTCTACTGGATGGAAAGCCCAAGCGCACCCCTCAACACAAAGTAATTCTTCAGATGCAGGTGAGGAAGGTTACATAAGTGTACTTTATTTATTTTGTTCAGCAAACTGACGCAAAAATCGAGTCTAATTACGTAATTAATCATAAAGACTGGGCCTAGTTACACAATTATATGCTTATATGCATAGCGCTGTCCGCAGCTCGTGGTCTTGTGGTAGCGTTCTCGCTTCCTGCGCACGGGGTCCCGGGTTCGATTCCCGGCCGGGTCAGGGATTTTTCCTGCCTCGTGATGACTGGGTGTTGTTGTGTGGTCATCATCATAATTCATCCCCATTACGGTCGGAGGAAGGCAATGGCAAACCACCTCCACTAGGACCTTGCCTAGTACAGCGGTGCGGGTCTCCCGCATCGTCCCCTACGCTCCTCGGAGGATAGGACTTCATCATCACCATCATCATGCAAAGCGCTGCACAAGGATGGCATAAAATCGCAATACAGTTCAAAAATTGACGATGCCATACAACTGGTGGTATCCTGGTGGCAAAAAATTTTGCAGTACCACTCGAAACTAGTGACAGACGCACTCAACCTTTACCCTTCACCTAGAAGCTGGCGGAAAAAAAGGCTGAGATGGAAGGTACTATCTTTACTCTTTTTTGTGGGAAATACGTTCAACTGACAAGATGCTGGTGGTGGGCAGAGAAGAGTTTAAAAAGTGTATTACCTGTAAGTATACAGTATCCATCGTTGTTTGATGTCAGAGTTCGCTACAGATGCCTACTCAAAAACCACCCTGCAGCCCAGGTAACCAAAGCCAATACACTGTACCACAACTGATGAAAAAAAATGAGCCACAGTTCTAATTACACTTCGAAAATTTCGTGAAAAAACCAGCACTCGTAATGAACGGGTCATAATGCAGCACATGTACTGGGGAAAATCGCGTTACGCTTTCCGGTAAAAATGATGTCTGCGATTTTAAATCAAGTCCTTCGATTCAATCACATACCCATGTTGGATCCTACGGAGAAGTCTTTTAGTGATTACAGCCACTAGTGAATCACATTCGCAGCATTCTCATACCTCGAAACGATTCACCTTTTCCGAACCTATCTGTTACAGCAAAACTCCAACATGGTTTTAGATAGTCCCAATGCATCTTGTAACTGCTCCTCGCCATCCCTGCTCCTTTGAAGATGTGATCGTCCCAATTTAAGACGGAATTTAGCAGAAGTCAGAGAGAGCTATATCTACCACATTTTGCAGCCCGTGTAGAAGCGGAGTGAGCTGAGTTAACGCTACAGGACCGTGTTTTGATCTCTCTGTGGAAATGAGAATACGTTGCCGTAGCTCCACCAACCATGTACGGTGTGTAAGGTCAGCCCCAAATGAAGCCTGCTCCTGCAACACGGGGTAGTATAAAAGACAGTACGAACAGTTACAGTGTTGTTTCTTACTGGGAAGTTTAGGAAGAGTCAACATCACAAAGGTACTGCAGTCTGAAGCACATCCGTGTCCTTCAGTGTCCATTCACATCTGTCACCGAAACATTCTATCATCACTATTCTATACCATCCAACAGAGAAAAATTACGAACTCTAAAGCTCCAGTAACTTCATCCGATAGATATTTATCACATCTCTCTCTTGTGATGTATCGAAAGCAAATACCGTCTGCGTATTGCCATCGACCCCCCCCCCTCCCCCCCTCCCCCCCTCCCCCCCCCCACCCCATGAACCATGGTGGGGAGGCTTGTGTGCCTCAGCGATACAGATAGCAGTACCGTAGATGCAACCACAACGGAGGGGTATCTGTTGAGAGGCCAGACAAACGTGTGGTTCCTAAAGAGGGGCAGCAGCCTTTTCAGTAGTTGCAGGGGCAACAGTCTGGATGATTGACTGATCTGGCCTTGTAACACTAACCAAAATGGCCTTGCTGCTCTGGTACTGCGAACGGCTGAACGCAGGGGGAAACTACAGCCGTAATTTTTCCCGAGGGCATGCAGCTTTACTGGATGGTTAAACGATGATGGCTTCCTCTTGGGTGAAATATTCCGGAGGTAAAATAGTCCCCAATACGGATCTCACGGCGGGGACTACTCAGGAGGGCGTCGTTATCAGGAGAAAGAAAACTGGCGTTCTACGGATCGGAGCATAGAATGTCAGATCCCTTAATCAGGCAGGTAGGTCAGAAAATTTAAAATGGGAAATGAATAGTTTAAAGTTAGATATAGTGGGAATCAGTGAAGTTCGGTGGCAGGAGGAACAAGACTTTTGGTCAGGTGAATACAGGGTTATAAATACAAAATCAAATAGGGGTGATGCAGGAGTAGGTTCAATAGTGAATAAAAAAATAGGAGCACGGGTAAGCTACTACGAACAGCATAGTGAACGCATTATTGTAGCCAAGATAGACATGAAGCCCACGCCTACCGCAGTAGTACAAGTATATGCACCAACTAGCTCCACAGATGACGAAGAGATTGATGAAATGTATGATGAGACAAAATAAATTATTCAGATAGTGAAGGGAGACGAAAATTTAATAGTGATGGGTGACTGGAATTCGATAGTAGGAAAAGGAAGAGAAGGAAACGTAGTAGGTGAATATGGAATTGGGGTAAGCAATGAAAGAGGAAGCCGCCTGGTAGAATTTTGCACAGAGCATAACATAATCATAGCCAAGACTTGGTTCAAGAATCACGAAAGAAGGTTGTATACGTGGAAGAGGCCTGGAGATACTGGAAGGATTCATATATTATATAATGATAAGACAGAGTTTTAGGAACCAGGTTTTAAATTGTAAGACATTTCCAGGGGCAAATGTGGACTCTGACCACAATCTATTGATCATGAACTGCAGATTAAAACTGAAGAAACTTCAAAAAGGTGGGAATTTAAGGAGATGGGGCCTGGATAAACTGACAGAACCAGAGGGTGTAGAAAGTTTAAAAGAGAGCATTATGAAAGGATTGACAAGACTGGGGGAAAGAAATACAGTAAGAGAGAAATGGGTAGATGAAATAGTGAAGGCAGCAGAGGATCAAGTAAGTAAAAAGACGAGGACTACTGGAAATCCTTGGGTAACAGAAGAGATATTGAATTTAAATGATGAAAGGAGAAAATATAAAAATGCAGTAAATGAAGCAGGCCAAAAGTAATACAACCGTCTCAAAAATGAGATCGACAAGAAGTGCAAAATGACTAAGTAGGGATGGATAGAGGACAAATGTAAGGATGTAGAGGCACATATCACTAGGGGTAAGATAGATACTGCCTACAGGAAAATTTGAGAGACCTTTAGAGAAAAGATAATCACTTGTATGAATATGAAGAGCTCAGATGGAAACGCAGTTCTAAGCAAAGAAGGGAAAGCAGAAAGGTGGAAGGAGTATATAGAGGGACAATACAAGGGCAATGGACTTGAGGACAGTATTATGGAAATGGAACAGAATGTAGATGAAGATGAAATGGGGGATATACTACTGCGTGAAGAGTTTGACAGAGTACTGAAAGACCTAAGTCGAAACAAGGCCCCGGAAGTAGACAACATTCCATTAGAACTACTGATAGCCTTAGGAGAGCCAGCCCTGATAAAACTCTACCATCTGGTGAGCAAGATGTATGAGACAGGCGAAATACCCTAAGACTTCAAGAAGAATGTAATAATTCCAATCCCAAAGAAAGCAGGTGTTGACAGATGTGAAAAATACCGAGCTATCAGTTTAATAAGTCACGGCTGTAAAATACTAACACGAATTATTTACAAACGAATGGAAAAACTGGTATAAGCAAACCTTTGGGTAGATCAGTTTGGATTCCGTAGAAACTTTGGAACACGTGAGGCAATACTGACCCTATGACTCATCTTAGAAGATAGATTAAGGAAAGGCAAACCTACGTTTCTAGCATTTGTAGACTTAGAGAAAGTTTTTGACAGTGTTGACTGGAATATTCTCAAATTGTGAAGGTGGCAGGGGTAAAATACAGGGAGCGAAAGGCTATTTACAATTTGTACAGAAACCAGATGGCAGTTATAAGAGTCGAGGGGCATGAAAGGGAAGCAGTGGTTGGGAAGGGAGTGAGACATGTTTGTAGCCTATCCCTGATGTTATTCAATCTGTATACTGAGCAAGCAGTAAAGTAAACAAAAGAAAAATTCGGAGTAGAAATTAAAATCCATGGAGAAGAAATAAAAACTTTGTGGTTCGCCAATGACACTGTAATTCTGTCAGAGACAGCTAAAGACCTGGAAGAGCATCTGAACGGAATGGACAGTGTCTTGAAAGGAGGATATAAGATGAACATCAACAAAAGCAAAACGAGGATAATGGAATGTAGTCGAATTAACTCGGGTGATGCTGAGGGAATTAGATTAGGAAATGAGAAAATAGTAAAAGAGTTTTGCTATTTGGGGAGCAAAATAACTAATGATGGTCGAAGTAGAGAGGATACAAAATGTAGACTGGCAATGGCAAGGAAAGCGTTTCTGAAGAACAGAAATTTGTTAACATAGAGTATAGATTTAAGTGTCAGGAATCGTTTCTCAAAGTACCTCTGTGGAGTGTAGCCATATATGGAAGTGAAACGTGGACTATAAATAGTTTGGACAAGAAGAGAATAGAAGCTTTCGAAATGTGGTGCTATGGAAGAATGCTGAAGATTATATGAGTAAATCCCATAACTGATGAGGAGGTATTAAATAGAATTGGGGAGAAGAGAAATTTGTGGCACAACTTGACTAGAAGAATGGATCGGTTGGTAGGACATGTTCTGAGGCATCATGGGATCACCAATTTAGTATTGGAGGGCAGTGTGGAGGGTAAAAATCGTAGAGAGAGACCAAGAGATGAATCACGAAGCAGATTCAGAAGGATGTAGTTTGCAGTAGGTACTGGGAGATGAAGAAGCTTGCACAGGATAAAGTAGCATGGAGTGTTGCATCAAACCAGTCTCTCGACTGAAGACCACAACAACACTGCCACCGAGAATATGCAGCGATCCTGTTAAATATACAGGTATTGATCCATTGGTGCAGATGGGCAGTGATCAACGTCCGTTGCACAGACCAATGTAAAGTTTCATTGCCTGTACTGTATGAGGGCCATCTCCCACAGATTATCAGTCGCAAGAGAGGGTCCCTGTTTTGTTGTTTGATACACTGCTTTCCCTGCTTTTACACGCTTTGTACGCAACCATACATTTTGTTTTTTTCTGCCACGCCTTTGAGGTCTGTGTCTGGTTCTAAACTGACATTAACACATTTTGATCCATTGACTCTCATAGAAAACTAGACATCGCACGGTGTAAATCATGTTGTTGCTGCTGCTCCCACAACACACACACACACATGCACACACACTGAGTGATTTATATAAAAGACAGTCACAACATAAGGAAACTGGAACAGTTTTGAGACATTGTGGAGTGTTCCAACTATCTCTACATTTAAATGCGTCATTCACAGTGACGGGGTAGCTGTTGGCGCTGTGTTCTGTTTGACTCATTTCTCATATTGCTGTCGTGTACGTGATCACTGTTTCAGTGTTAGCCGTCCCCAGAAGGTGTTGCCCCGTCCAACAAGAATTTTTCTCCATCTCAAACAAGCGATGTCAGTCAATCATTGTGTGGTAATCAACAGCATACCAGTGGACGGATGGGGTGGAAAAGACACCGTCGATGTACTGTAATAATAAGCATCGCTATTTTACCGTAATTATAACAGCGACCAATGACGCGGCAGCATGATTCTCATTTTCTGTATCACTGCTAGTCAGCCCCTCCACTACTTTGCGAGTATCACTGTGAATGTAAATAGATGACTGCGCAGTACGTTCATTCATTGTTAATTCTCGAACATATACGTCAAAGTGTACCAGACAATGACCTACATATCTCTAGCACTTCGATCATGGTGCTTAATTTACGATCTTTCTCTATGTGAATGGGAGTCAACGGGCATTCTCGTATTCTTAGGATAAAGTTACAGACCGAAAATTTCCTCGCATTGTCTTTGACCAACGCTCCCTGCAACAACGGCAGTGATTTAATCTGAAGCCGACCAGAAGTAGACTGCTACATTCGACGTTTCGTGGAGGAACAGTGCGAACCGAGGCTGTAACTGCTGTTCAGCAACCATCCAGATGTGCAAGATTTCTACAGATGAGCTAATGTCCCTTATCGATGTATAGTAAATATGAAAGTGTTGTGATAATATAATATATGGAATGCAACGCTGTTACTATCCCAATGTAAGAAATATATTTCCAGCACATGACATACATTCTCCTTGCAGGTTTCTCTGCGATAAATTATGGTGACAAACTGTAAAATGAAAAATTACTTCCTTAAAACGTCGATTCCTTGCCATACATCTACAATATAGCTTTCTGAAGGTGTATAGCCCCTACTGTTCACATCCGATAGTGGTTCAGAAATTATACTATGCTCGCAGCAGTCCTATATAAAATGATCGTTAGTAACGGAGAATGCCTCTTGCAAAGAAAGAGACAAACGTATAGCAGCGGTGTTTGAAATATGAAATTACACGTCATGCTGCCACTAACTCCGTAAAAAGGACATCTGTCAAGCAGATGTATACACGGGGAGTGTACTACATCACAAACACCCGTGGCTAACTTAGAATCACAGCAGTTATGAAACTGAAAATATGATTTTATTCCCAAGATGTGGCAGGGTAATGGAGTACGTCGCATAGATCTTTGTTCATTTAGAGGAATGTGTCGATACATAATGGATGTCCTCTGATGGCCGAGAGGTTTGCCGTTATTCAATCGCAAGTAGACAGAGCTCTAAGTCACACACAGAACACGCAGTTGTACGCGATCGAACGCAGGTTATGTCACACAACTGATGCATCCCAACAGAAGAACGAAAAAAAATGGTCAAATGACCTGCAGCAACATGTCTCTAGAACTCTCTCTAGAATGCATCATAGTCTACCATTAAATCCTACCGCGTTACAACTCCATCTCAACCGATCGCTCCAGCCATTCTCTGTCATCCTTTAACACATATGCAACTAAGTTTAGAGGCAAATGGTTCTTTTTTTTTTCAGGAAAGCATCAAAGACAGCAGTGAACTTGCGTGAATCGCTATTACCTCAATAGACATACAGTAGATTGTTTCCTCGACGAAAAATAAAACTTCAGTCAGGAACCATGAGACTGCTACGGTCGCAGGTTCCAATCCTGCCTCGGGTATGGATGTGTGTGATTTCCTTAGGTTAGTTAGGTTTAAGTAGTTCTAAGTCTGGGGAACTGATGACCTCAGATGTTAAGTCCCATAGTGCTTGCAGCCATTTGAACCATTTTATGAAAAATAAAAAAACAGTTTTCCCGGTTCCCGATGCTTCCATCTCAACGTTTTCTCGTATTCCTCCTGCTGTCGTATACTCCCTTCCATGTATTAGTATTGTTCTTCGCCAGTCAGAAGACATGCAGGTACTCCCTCAATTTCCCACCCTCTCGGCGGATTTTCCTCAATTTATACATATTTTCCGTCATTTATCGTAATTTTATCGATTTTATGCCACTTCTATCCATGTGATCGTGACATCACTTCTCGTTACATGTTCTAAAATTGCTTGTAAATGTAGTACAGCTGCCAACACCGAGCGCAAATGCGCAATTTTTCTGGTCAGGCGGCGTAGCATAGCACTGTACTCGAATGCATCCAGTCACCTCCAGCCGCATATTCTACAATTACTCTGTCTTCTCTCCAGATATAAGACTCGGTGGATCCACACTCGAACACTAAGTCCGGTCTACTATGGGTCCTGGGAACCATCCGCGACACATGCACAGACACAGACATACATAAAACAGACCAAACATTTGCTACATTGTGTGGCAAAATCTTATAGCAATTTCTATTATAGGACAGACTATCACAATTTGTTTCGTAAACACGTGTATGATATAGCATCGCAATGGAAAAATGAGACCTGTCATAGTGTATGAAACAGCTATGTCCTCTTGAATTATAGCTTGTTGTTGACAAACGTAAAATGAATGTGCTTTTTTTTCAAACATGTGAGCCAATAGCTTGAAAGATTGTATCCTCTAATGTTATTTCATGTGTCTCAAATGTCTGTAATACACACGTGCATGACAGTTTATTTACAGACACTGAAAGTGAGAGATGCTCTCAGGTTGTGTAATTTGTTCATCAAGCTGAAAGAAATTGCTTAATATACGTTTTTTTTAGTTTAAGTTCTCGCTTTTTCTTTACTCTTTGAGATAATGAGGGCATTCTCCAGTGATCGGTAATTTTTGCAGCAAAAAAATCGAAGTTCTTTTCCTGATTTTACGCAGGGTAACTGTTGATCATATGTGATAGGTGGCGGTGCACTTCATTGGACGTCACAAAATAGTGAGAAGCAAATTGTATCCTACAGTTGAATGTAAAAACTATACTGATTTTGCTCATAAAACTAAAATAAAATGGACTGAGCCTATTTTCGTGGAAAGAGGACACTTATTATTATCACGATTGGGTTTTCCTTTTTCAATAGTTGCTTTATTATAGGAGTCACATTGATGTTAAATACAGATGTTACAGTCCAGTGCTAGGAATAATGTGGCCGAGGTCACGGCTCTCCTTTCGACAAACAACCCGCGGTCTGGATAGCCCTCATTTATCACGGATTTGTTCTGAGGGATGCCGGCATCGCACTCTATTGTATGTGTAGCTTTTGTCGGTTTCGGTAACACTGACTTCTCAACAGTGTGCTCGCCGGAGCGCATTGTACTAAAGACACTGTGGTGTGAGGCTGCAGTCGCTTCCTGTTTCGCATGTAGCCCACTTTGAAAAAGTCATCTGGAGCGTTCCCCGGAGGGGTGTGGTTGCGCTGCTAAATTTCACTTTTGTATTGTCTAAGACCATTACCTCAAAGCATGCCGCATACCGCCAGCGACCGCGGAGGTTAGCGGAAGGTCTGGTGTGGCAGAAAAACAGCAGAGGGCGGAAAACCTAGTGCAGACAGCGGCCAGTGTGTGCCGCGAGGCATTCGGTAGAGCAGCTGGCCATTTGGAAAAGCTTGTGTCATCCCCGTAGGTAGATGGAGGGAGGAAGGGAGGGAGGGCGAGGCGTGAAGGAGGGGTTAGAGGGCCTCGATTTTCGATGGTTTGTGATTGTACATCAAGGAGAACGCAAGTTCAGCTACCGCACCCTTTGCAGTCTTTTAGGACGACGATTATGACCCATTATGACCCGTTCATTATGAGTGCTCGTTTTTTCACAACAATTTCGAAGTGTAATTGAACATATTTTTTTCATCAGTTTTGGTATCATGTTTTACCTTTGGTTACCTGGGCTGCGGGGTGGTTTTTGAGTAGGCGTCTGTGGCTAATTATGACATCAAACAACGATGGATACTGTATGCTTACCGGTGGTAAACTTTTTAAACTCTTCTCTGCATCTCATCAGTGGAACTTATTTCCCACCAAAAAGAATATAGATAGTACTTTACGCCCCAGCCTTTTTTCCCACCAGCTTCTAGGTGAAGGGTAAAGGTTGAGTGTGTCTGTCACTAATTTCGAGTGGTATTGCAAAATTTTTTGCCACCAGGATACCACCATTCGTATGGCATCGTCAATTTTTGAGCTGTATTGCGATTTTATGCCGTCCTTTTGTAGCGCTATGTATATAATTGTGTAATTAGGCCCAATCCTTAAGATTAATTACGCAATTAAAATCGATCTTTGTGTCAGTTTCCCAAACATAATAAATAAAGTACACTAACATATCCTTCCTCTCCTACACCTCAACAGTTTACATGTATTGGGGGGGGGGGTGCACTTGGGCTTTCCATCCAGCAGAATCAGGGTTCGAGTCCCGGAAAGGGCATTGCTGTTTTTAATATCTCGTCAGTTCCAAGCACCTCTGGTGGTGTAATTGCGTTATGGGGGTGTACTTGGGCTTTCTGTCCACGAGTACTACGGTTCGAGTCCCAGAAAGGATGCTGCCGATTTTAATTTCCCGCCAAATCCTGGGTGGTGGGTTGGGACGTCAGCACAGCCCTGGGACAAAGAAATTCCCACCAGAATTCGAAATTCCCGCCAAATTCGATATTTCCGCCAGTAGAGTAGATTGAGGGGTAGGGTGGTGAGAGGGGGGGGGGGGGTTGGGGGTCCAAGTGCAGGCTGAGAAAAACACGTGACGTTATGTGGGGGTGGGGGTGGGAGTGGTCAGGGTCTGGGGTTGTCGGGGACATTAATTGATCAATTTAATTAATTTGCATATGAATTTGATATCAAATTTGTGATGGTGACCCCACTACCCTACTACTTACATGTGTAGATGCAGATGAAGAGGACTGTATTTTTGTTTCAAGCTAGCACCGCCACCGTAGATGTGGCATACTGTTATTTGTTTCGAAAAATAAGAAGTTTAATAACGTGTCTTGCATGTACAGCTGATGTATTTCTCTGTATGATGTGGAAGATTTATGTAGGAAAATTGTTTCATCTCAAATAATCCATTTTAGGACCCCGTATCATATGGGTAATTTTGTTCTTAAAATTTTGTCACCCTATGTATCCTGGTAACTTGTTGGAAGACAGACATGACAACAAAAGATATTTAAGAGAAAAAATGATAAATAAACGTGAAGTACTTATATTCAGTAACCTTGCAGAACAGACATACAGCAATTAGAAATGAAAGTAGACATACACGTTGGCCATAAAAGCTATAACACCATGAGTTCAGCATGAAACAACCGTCGAAATGGCGTCATATTCAGCGCAGACCACAAAGTAGGTCGGAGGATCTCCATCTACGTTCAGCTTATAACCAAAGATTATATCGTGGGTTTCAAATTTGAAAGTTGGTTCTTTGCGAGAAGATCTTGTTATGTCTCGTGTAAGAAGAAGAAAGTCTACCACACTGCCTTCACACCACGTATAGCTTGTGGAGGATTTATGGCTGTGAACATTTGCTCATCTATATTTCATAAAATCGTCTGTAACTGTTCATATACTTGCCGGATAATAAATGTAGCCTGCTGAGGTTTGGCTGATTTCTTCAGCTTTCATTTAATACTTCGATCTGATCGCTTCAGTGGTTTAAATGTTATTAATTTCCATTGTCCAGCATAATATTCATAATTAACCCATTGACTAAATAATATTTTTCCCCATAGTCGACCCTACTTTTACTATTTAAAATTAAGAAAATCAGAATATTTTGTGTTGCACACTTTTCTCAAGATTATATAATTTTTTGAGAGCAATTCCTTATAGATCTATTCTTACCACTTGTTGAAACGATGAGGAGAGAAGATAATACCGTTTTAGAAGCCTTTATTGGTGTGGTATACCCGACAAAAATACTGACCTGTGCAAAGTCACTAAACATTTCTCACACTCACATCGTGTATTAACTCTTTTTCCTTGCTTTACACACTACGGTATTTCTAAAGTGCTCTTTCTTGATAGGATTGGGACGGATAAACCTAACAGAACCTGAAAACGATTGCTTATAACTCGCAAAATATCGAAAGAAATCGAGTGTGTTGTACACCACTGAATAGAAAGATTTCTCAGTATGTTACACGCCATGCCATCTGTTAACAGAGAAGAAGAATCACTGAGAAGAAGCTATAGCTCACAGCCAGCAATTTAATAACGGATTGGAAACCTTCTGCCGGCTCCGACCCGGCTGTATAAGCTGATGGGTTAAAAACAGTTGTAACTTTCTTAGTACTTGTGGTTAAATAATGCTTACAGTGGCAGTGAGCTCGTCTCGTTGCCGCAGTTTTCATAATTTTTTGATTTTTTTTGTATCATGTGTTTTTTGTGATGTATTTGGTCTTATTGTCTCATGGGAAATTCGAGAACTGCAGGATCGGTGCCTATCGAAACTGTCGTTACATGACATTGCTGCTCGTGATGGTGGGGATCCCAGGTCTGTGACGCGAATATATGGTCGATGGATTCAGGAAGGCCATACTCGACCCCATTCAGGATCTCAGCGACTCAATGCGACTAGCACCCGAGAGGTCAGGAATATCGTTCCCTCGGCCGCACAAGATTTTAAAGCCACGTCACGTACTTTGCGTCAGGAAACCGGCTTGTTTGCACAGACGCTTTTTATTATGTTTAACTTGAGGAGATAAGAGTACGAATACAGGTCAAACCCAAAACAATTTCTTCATTTCATAGTGCAAGAAACAATCACAACCATGTCATCAGCCATGATAGTACCAAAAATTATCCATTTTGGACTAGATGAAACAACAGTTTTTGTAAGAACATTATGAGACAAGCTTCACAACAAGAAAAATTTCTTGTAACTAATTTTTCTAAAACGGGCAGAATGATTATGTGGCTAATGTGGTTCATATGCATAACTGTTGAGGCGTGGTTTTACCTTTCCGAGCAGCTCTGTTTCAAAACCACCGACATCACACAGGTGGTGCCATTACAAAGTCTTGACACGTAAGTCTGGGTTGCAGCGAATTCTCTGCGGATAATTTGGTATATTAACTTTGACGAAGGTTAATTTCTTATGTGTATATGAAAATAATTTCCACTTCATTTGTTAATCAGACAACGGGCCACAGAAAAAGCCTATGCATACCGAGCGAGGCGGCGCAGTGGTTAGCACACTGGACTCGCATTCGGGAGGACGACGGTTCAATCCCGTCTCCGGCCATCCTGATTTAGGTTTTCCGTGATTTCCCTAAATCGCTACAGGCAAATGCCGGGATGATTCCTTTGAAAGGGCACGGCCGATTTCCTTCCCCATCCTTCCCTCACCCGAGCTTGCGCTCCGTCTCTAATGACCTCGTTGTCGACGGGACGTTAAACACTAATCTCCTCCTCCTCCTCCTATGCATATTTTCAGCAAGGCATGCATGAGCAGCGCCTGTTAGACGAAGGGGATCTGACAGCCGATCAGTTCCAGTCATTCCACCAGGATCGAGGTACACGGTTCTCAACAAGGGAAGTGTCCAGGCGTCTCGGAGTGAACCAAAGCGATGTTGTTCGGACATGGAGGAGATATAGAGAGACAGGAACTGTCGATGTCGTGCTTCGCTCAGGCCGCCCAAGGGCTACTACTGCAGTGGATGACCGCTATCTACGGATTGTGGCTCGGAGGAACCCTGAGAGCAACGATACCATGTTGAATAATGCTTTTCGTGCAGTCACAGGACGTCGTATTACGACTCAAACTGTGCGCAATAGGCTGCATGATGCGCAACTTCACTCCCGACGTCCATGGCGAGATCCATCTCTGCAACCACGATACCATGCAGCGCAGTACAGATGGGCCCAACAACATGCCGAATGGACAGCTCAGGATTGGCATCACGTTCTCTTCACCAATGAGTGTCGCATACGCCTTCAACCAGACGATCGTCGGAGACGCATTTGGAGGCAACCCGGTCAGGCTGAACGCCTTAGACACACTGTCTAGCGAGTGCAGCAAGGTGGAGGCTCCCTGCTGTTTTGGGTGGCATCATGTGGGGCCGACGTACGCCGCTGATGGTCATGGAAGGCGCCGTAATGGCTGTACGATGCGTGAATACCATCCTCCGACCGATAGTGCAACCATATCGGCAGCATATTGGCGAGGCATTCGTCTTCATGGACGACAATTCGCGCACCCATCGTGCACATATTGTGAATGACTTCCCTCAGGATAACGACATCGCTCGACTAGATCGGGCAGCATATTCTCCAGACATGAACCCTATCGAACATGCCTGGCATAGATTGAAAAGGGCTGTTTATGGACAACGCGACTCACCATCCACTGTGAGGGATCTACGCCGAATCGCCGTTGAGGAGTGGAACAATCTGGACCAACAGTGCCTTGATGAACTCATGGATAGTATGCCACGACGAATACAGGCATGCATAAATGCAAGAGGACATGCAACGGGGTATTAGAGGTAACCGTGTGTACAGCAATCTGGACCACCACCCCTGAAGGTCTCGCTGTATGGTGGTACAACATGCAATGTCTGGTTTTCATGAGAAATAAAAAGGCCGGAAATTATGTTTATGTTGACCTCTATTCCAACTTTCTGTACAGGTTCCGGAACTCTCGGAACCGAGGTGATGCAAAACATTTTGATGTGTGTATTCTTGTGCAGGTATAGATTGTAAAATACACTGTAGGTACATTTACTCTCATTTTTTACTATTTAAGAAGCAAATATTTTAATTTTTTTCCGTGTAATATATTTTTCAATGATGCAGCACATAAGTCAACCACGTCGCCTTCGTCCAGAAGAAATGGTTCAAATGGCTCTGAGCACTATGGGACTTAACATCTGAGGTCATCAGTCCCCTAGAACTCAGAACTACTTAAACCTAACTAACCTAAGGACAGCACACACATCCATGCCCGAGGCAGGATTCGAACCTGCGACCGTAGCGGTCACGCGGTTCCAGACTGAAGCGCCTAGAACCGCTCGGCCACACCGGCCGACCGTCCAGGAGAGATTCAAGTGATATGTGTATTAGTTTATCAGACTGATAAAGAAAGCAAACTGCTGTTTCCCTGGCTTCTCAGCAAACCTGAAGAGTAGTCTAAAATCCAAGCTGTCAACAATACCTCTGGAATACTGTGGATCCGGATGGCAATAGAAATCGCAGCCACCGACGATTCTTCTGCAGAAATTAGAGAAATCGTTTCTTGTGAATCGTCCTCACCGATGTCTGGTACCAATGCAGAACAAGTTTTCCTTCCAGGAAATGGAAGTGAGTCTCAGTCTGTATCCTGCCTGCCATTGTCATTTGGTTCCGGACTTACGTCGTTATTTACTTTCTTTTGAAATACCCTCACCCCCAAACGCTTTCGTTTACAATAACCAATTAGTAAATCTGCCAAAGTTACGAAGTCGATCAAATTAAACAAAATGATCACATTGGATACAAAACATTTTTTAAAAATTCGTAAACATTCTTTGCTCAAATTGTAATTTATCAGTTGGAAAATGTTAAATTGCCTTATGTCCAGTTATTTGACAAAACTGGAAATCAGTTGAGCAATGAAAAGGCAACGATTGGGGGGGGGGGGGGGGGGTGGGCAGAGGGGTGCGGGGGGGCGGAGGGGCGGGGGGGGGGGCGAGAAACTGTGCATCATATTAATTTCTATTCACTCACTGCTGAATTTTTAGATGAGAATACTCACTTTAAAGTCACACTTTCTAAGGTGCTTCCAATCTGAAAAAATACAGAGTGCAGAAAATATTTAGAATTAGATAAAGGCTGTTCTAACCAAATATACTATCAAGTTTAAATCAACTGCCATGCTTTTTGAACCTTCCATGTGTCCCATGCTTTGCATATCGTTTAAATCTCGTTGTGCAACACGCAATTCAGAAGTTAGTACAGTTAACCGTTGATGAGGCCAACAGAGTAGTTACGTTTTTCAAAAAGAGTTGATTTGCCTTGCATAAATTTGCTGAAATTTGAGGGAATTAAAAAAAAAGACCAGTCACCAACAAATCACCCCAAAATTGTGTCGGTAGTCTGCAATATGGGAAGAGTTCGATGATACTAGCACTCAGCTCCAAGGAAGACGCAACTTGGGACTTGCAGCAATTATCGCACTGGGTAAAAAAATATTGCCATTTTAAATGTAAACGACAAATGGTACAAATGGCTCTGAGCACTATGGGACTAAACTTCTGAGGTCATTAGTCCCCTAGACTTAGAACTACTTATACCTAACTAACCTAAGGACATCACACACACCCATACCCGAGGAAGGATTCGAACCTGCTACCGTAGCTGTCGCCCTGTTCCAGACTGCAGCGCCTACCACCGCTCGGCCACCCCGGCCGGCTGTAAACGACAATTAAAGATAATTTCAGGAAGTAGAAAATTAATTTTAGTAATACTGTAGTTATAGTTTCATACTACATCTTGTTGTCAATGAAATTGTGAAAAATAATGAATCTCATATTTATAATTTTCTAACATGATAAAAATATTCACGACTTTGACGGGATATTTTTAAGTATTTGTTGGAGATGAAGTGTAGACTTTTCGGATATCTTAAAAGTGAAAGAGACATAATGGATAATTATTAATCCTCTTTCTATGTTCTTCCAAAACAGGATAAAATAAGGGAAAAATACTCGTACAGTGACGCTGAATTAAGATGGCAAGATAGTCTCCTTTCATTGATTTCAGTAAGTGAACGTGTGAGTGGTGAGTCATAAAATAAATCTAGTACATTCCAGTTAGTAAGCGGTTGTGGTCAGTTCCCTGCAAAGAAAGATTTTGCCCATCACCACTGCTGACAGAGTCAAAATTTCCATGGCAGCACAGCAGGGCAACACGAAGGACCCGGCAGAGTCCAGCGGAGCGGAGCAAAGTCATAAACAGAGACATCATCTTAGCTCCACAGGTGGCCGTATTGCTTGGTCATAATCGCGTGACATAGTTACCGCCGTTTCTGGCGGAGCAGCTAACCATACGATCTCCATCATTTCTACCATAGAATCAATACGCAAAGGTATAGCAGACTGAATTTTGTCGTTCCTTCCGGGTATTGCTAATTTCATAATTACATATGCTTGTGCACTGTATCTGTAGTTCTCGTGCCCAATGGCGACGCATCCATTAAGGCTCTAAGGCTGAGCCTACCCAAAAAATTCCAAAATAATTCGTCCAAACTGAATTTTATCCGATCTGATCATGCAGCCTCGTAAATGATTTCAAATATTTCACGTTTGAACTTCGTATATGCACCCGCCAGTATAATGTATCACTCCACTAGCTTTGCAACCAACGGCAGCTCGGAATTCCGTGCCTCTTACGCTCAGGCGCAATAAGCCCGTTTCTTTCACGTGGCAGACTAGGGTTTTTACAGCTTCGATACGGTTCTTATAACCTGGCATTTAATTTGTTTCTACTTCTCGCCAGCAGGCGGGTACACGCCTAACTGGAATGACAAATCATTCAGCAGTTCCCTAACGGCGATACTTCGCATCGTTTAGCGCGCTAGCAAGCCAGGCAGAATTTGAAATTATTAACTCTTCATTAAAATGTTTACTTAAAACAGAAAGAACAAGAAGACATCTATAATTCATGGATATTAAATGTGCATACATCATTGGATGTTTTTACAAGATGACAGGAAATATCCTATGTATTTTCATTATTCGCCAGGTTTTCATATCAAAAATACTAGACGTGCTTGTGGTGAGACCTGGAATGTGAATTTTTTAGTCAGAATGCAGCAATTATTGGCAGTGATTAATTGATTAGTGAACTATATTTCGATGAACCCTGTCACGTGTGTCACCGTCAATTTGTCTTATCATTGTGTTGTCGAGAAGAAAACTGTAAGTTGTCTGATATCGAAGCCATTTTCTTGTAACGCATGATATTGCTGACCACCTCAAACTGCCATGAACGGGTTTATTTCATCACAAGATCCACTGAATTTTTTAATAGAAAACCCTGCATTCTTCTCGCGTTTTTCTTTGAAAGGTAAAGTCCTGGTGAAAGAAAGTAAGCCGACGCCAAGTCTGTCTATTAAAAAATCTTATGGAAAACTTGTAAGACGTTTCCAAACACAGTGGTACAATTCAAAATCGCGGTTAAGTGGCAGCGTTATGAGGAACTAATTTTTTTGTTATTACTGTGTACTATTTGGAGTGGGTAGCGACGGATTTGAATGGCGTTAAATGGGGAGTAGCCGAAGACAGTCTTCAAAATTTCCTTTCGAAAACTAAAAAGCATGAATGTCCCATTTCACATATCACAGCAGCTGTTAAATACAATCAGCTAGGTACAGTAAGAATTGACCATACTCTTTCGAAGCAACACGCCTGGAGGCTATGAAACATAACGAGAAGGTTGATCGAGTCAGAAGTACCATTAAGAAAATTATTTCGACTACCTGCTTTTTAGCACAGCAAAAGTTAGCTGTTCAAGGTCATGACGAATCTGAGGTGTCAGTAAATAACGGAAATTAATTAGATCTTCTGGATTTCTTGGCAGGAGAAGAACTTTACGTGAAAGATCGTCTACCATTTAAAGGCACTTCCTCTGACATACAGAATGAATTAAAAGCTTGTATTACGGACATTGTTAAAGAACAAATTTCAAATAAAATTAAAAATATTCCATTTATATCAGTACAAGCCGAAGAAACAACTGACGTCTCAACTACAAGTCTAATACGTGTAATTTTCCGTTTTACAAATAACGAATCAAAGAGATTCGTAGGGCTTTATGGCGTATCCAAAGACCGGAGAGCACAAGGAATAGTCACCGTTTTGTTGCAAGTGCTAAGCAGTCGGAATATTGATAAAAAAGAATTAGTATCGCAATCATACGACAGCTCCAGTGCAATGGCAGGGAAAAATTGTGATGTCCATTCTATTGAGAAACAAGCATATCCTCATGCTCTCTATACCCAATGCTACGTACATCAGTTGAACGTGGTCCCCCTCTATGCGTGTAAAAAAATTCGAAAGTAAACATTTTTGTGGCACATCTATCAGGATTTCACCCATTTTAGCCGTTCCAGTAAAAGAAGTGAACTTCTGAGGGAAACGGGATTTAAACTATCAAGTACTTGCGAAACAAGGTGGAATTTTCATTCAAGCGCTGTACAAACCATTATTGTTCACTATTCTTCACTATACAACCCTGAGAGCGGCATTTAATGATGCAATAAACAATGAAGGGTGGTATGATAATTCTTTATGTCAAGCAGTTGGAATAAATAGTATACTGGATAATCAATTTCTACTGCAGCTGTATCTTCTTTGACATCTTGCAAAGTAAAACTGTGGACATAAGCTCGAAATTGAAAACTGCTTTAAGGCTGTTGAAAGACTGAGAATTGAATTGAAATAACTGACACAGTAGTAGCAAACATGGAAACTAGATTCGAGAACTTTCGTGAAACAGATTTTCAGGACTTGTAATTGACGAAAAGTTCTCAGGTTACAGAAGGCCAAACAACTTCTCGATACGTGAAGTTGAAAAACTACTCATAATATATCCTTTCTTCGACAGTGAAAAACTCAAAGGAGAACTTACGTTTATTTACAGCAGTGAGGATAAACGTCTATAGCCTCAGAGTCTCCTTAAATCTGTTATAAACAATGTATTAAAAAATCTTGTGTTCTAAACTTTGCGATTTTGGGTATAGAGAAGGGAACTTTGAAATCTTTAACCAAACGGCGGGGGTTCGTATCTCGTGTTATCGACGTTTACTCTCAGAAAAGGGACAGAAGGATGGAACTAATTTACAAAAAGTTGTAGTGGTGAGTTACTACGTGTTATATTTTTATTAATGTGTAACTGTTTGATATTTTTATGCATTTATTCATAAGAATTTCTGTAGTAGTTTCAGTCCAAATAGAAATATATAAGTAAGTTGCTTTTGCAGTGTTTCTATTTTACAAGTTTTGTTTTAAGGTTTTTTCTTTTTTCGAAATTCGTAATTCTCAGCCTACCATACAAAAAATGCCACGCTTCGCCACTGCTTTGCATTCTTCTGTGTTGTATTCGTGATAAAATACATATCTTCAAAAAGATTTCAGGAATAGTAAACAAAAGCTTTCCTCGCCGTGAAGCCCAATAATTCAGTCACTCAGCTGTTCAGAAATGTCCTGGAAGATAAGCTGCAAACAATGCATAAATTGATGTCAACGCAGCTTAGCTTTCACAGTGGTTCTTGAAATTAAGGCGCAATCAATTTTCCTGAGGACCAAGGCGATATTAGTCAATAAATGATTCAGAACAATTGCGAAATCGCCGTCGTAGGAAACTGGAGCACAACAGCTGATCGCTTCCGCTGAGAGCAATCGATATGAAACCCCTAGGCAGACCTGCCTCAATGGCCGAGCTGTTTTCCGAGTTGGAAACGCGGCAGCAGGCTCTGACAATAAAACGGCCTGGGCAGCAAAGCTAAACCGTCGCAGCTTGTTGCTTACATCACAGTGCAACTATGGTTGGGAAATGTCCATCTCATACTCATTTGTATTCAACTGCACAGACTATTAGGTCAATGCAGTCGTAAAATGTTTCCTTCAATTTACCACTACTCAGCCTAATGCTTAACTGTAAATAACTTTATAATTCGACGCACTCCTTTCAGTAATCAAGGTTGCTAATACACGCTAACGAATTCGCTCTCAAGTGAGAGACAACCTGTTAGAATTGTGTAGTAATTATCATGAGCAGAATTTGTCCGGCAAGAGGAGTAGGTGTAGTGACCTGGTCCGGACATTTTGTACTATAGCTGGTGAATATTTTGTAGAAGCTCTTGTTGCTTTTTGAGAAGAGTAGACTGGCCGAAATGATTTTCGCCTTGCCTCTCATGTTCTGTAAACACTCTAAACAATGCAAACACATCATTACAAAACACAACGATTCATCACAGTAAACCACACTAAACAAATACACACAATACCAAGGAAAAAGAGAGGTGTTGCGTCAGAATTCCAGTAGATACCAGGAAAATTTATGAAATGGATTAAACGTCCAAGTCCGGATTAATGACGAGTCCTTTCATTGTAAACTTTAATTTTAAAGATTGTTATCATTTGATGTCGTTGCTGGAGCGACTATTTTTTCACTTTCTCTGCGATTATGTACAACTCCAGCGGCATAACAATTTCTTAGCATTATTTGGTCATCAGGAGAAGGAGAGCTATGATATTAATTTACTGGCCGCCAGAATGCAGGCTAATGACTGGAATTCAGTTCCAAACTCATTGACTGGGTCTCTGGAAGCGAATGCATGTAACACTGTTTATGACGGTATTTCCCAGTTGGGTACTTTTCGTTGGTCGAATCTATGGTGCCACGTAGTCAGCTGAAGCAATGATTAAGGCACTTGGAGAAGTGGAGTTCAAATACTCTTCCAACATTCCTGATTTAGGTTTCTGTGGTTTCTATACATCAAATGCCTGGCTGATTCCTCTGAAACTGACGCGGGTGTTTTTCTGCCATGGCTCAATCCAGATCGCGATTGTACTCCGTCTCTTATAACAGCGTCACTGAATGTTAAAATGAAGAAAGAGGATTAGAATTGAATCTCCCGTCAACGATGAAGTCGTTAGAGACGTAACGCAAGATCGGATAGGTGAAAGACGTAGAAAAAAAATCGAATGTGGTCTTCCGAACGAAACTATCCGGGCATATTTCTTGATCGAAGAGATAAACAACGGGAACCCGATTTTGGATGCTTGATGGGTGGATTTTGACGCTAGCCCTTCCAAATGCAAATGTGGCGTCTAAAGCATTTTGTTTACTCTGCTGAGCACAAGACGTGAAACTCTAAACTTCGTTGACTTCTTCCCTGTCACAATTCTGAATGTGCAATTTGAGAGTCAGCACTGTATTTCACGCTCTTTCCCTTTCATCCTCCTCAACATCAGAAACGCAACACTGCATTACACACCTTTTTATCAGATTCACCTACACCAAAACATAAGTTAGCAAGCAATACTCACATTTCGCAGAAGAAAAGTTACCAATGAAGCACGAATAAAGCAATACTTTATTGTTTGAGGGGCTGAATCTTTTGGTGACTCCAAGTTAGAAACTATACGTTACTTTACTGTGACTTGCAGACGTGAAAGACTTAAACTTCATTCCGACTGAGATGCAGCCATCCTATGAACTACATGTTATATTAACGAATGCGAGGCCGCACTGAGTGGCCGCGCGGTTTAAGGCGCCATATCACGGATTGCGCGGTCCCTCCCGCCCGGAGGCTCAAATCCTCCCTGGGGCATGGGTGTGTGTGTTGTTCTTAACTTAAGTTAGCTTAAGTAGTGTGTATGTCTAGGGAAAGACGACCTTAGCAGTTTCGTCCCTTAGGAATTCACACACATTTGAAATTTTTTGAACGAATGCGAGGCCATCCTCACGTAGTGTAACGGCTGTTGAAAAAATGCAGCAGATGTCTGAAAATATATTTCATAAACTAATGATTCACGGTATACGATGTAGTCTTGTATGGCATTGGAGAATATTTAGTGAATAGTATCGCTGGCCGGTGTGGCCGAGCGGTTCTAGGCGCTTCAGTCTGGAACCGCGCGAAAGCTACAGTCGCAGGCTCGAATCCTGCCTCGGGCATGGATGTGTGTGATGTCCTTAGGTTAGTTAGGTTGAAGTAGATCTACGTTCTAGGGGACTGATGACCTCAGATGTTAAGTCCCATAGTGATCAGAGCCATTTGAACCATTTTTTTAAATAGTATCTGCTGGACCATTCAGCATCTAAAGTGAAATTTGAATATAGAGAAGCTGCTCTATGATTCGAATGTAAACGGTACCTGATAGGAACCTCGCTTCTAAATTTCTAGCGTTGTTGCTGATAGCAACGCACTAGTTTTGGCTGAATGTCCTAGTTTCATCGGTTTACATGGACCTGAACCTAGTGAATCGAAGGAAGACGGTTTAATACTACATCGACAGTAGTAAGGCTATGGCGACTTTGATTCACATTGTTTACATTTGCGACTGTCACACCGATGTCGCTGACCTAGCGACATCATCACCCTTATCAGAGATATCATCAGTGATGTTATTGCTGTTATCAGTACATCATCAAAAATGGTTCAAATGGCTCTGAGCACTATGGGACTCAACTGCTGGGGTCATAAGTCCCCTAGAACTTAGAACTACTTAAACCTAACTAACCTAAGGACAACACACACATCCATGCCCGAGGCAGGTTTCGAACCTGCGACCGTAGCGGTCGCGCGGTTCCAGACTGTAGCGCCAGAACCGCTCGGCCACCAGCGACTGGCAGTACATCATCATCCTTATCAAATTGTTCAAATGGCTCTAAGCAGTATGGGACTTAACATCTGAGGTCATCAGTACCCTAGACTTAGAACTACTTAAACCTAACTAACCTAAGGACATCACACACATCCACGCCCGAGGCAGGAATCGAACTTCCGACCGTTGCAGCAGCGCCGTTCCGGACTGAAGCACCTAGAACCGCTCGGTCACAGCGGCCGGCCATCCTTATCAGAGGGAAGTTATGCCGCTCCTCACCTGACAATCATATCGCAATATCCAAGATGGTGGAAATAGCCCAAATGCGTTATCGCGAGCCACACGCAGTGCAGTATTCCTTATCTGCAGCCAATCATAATGCAGTATTAAAAATCAAACGTCCAAGACCGGGGAAATAGAGCAATTCTGTTAGTGGAATATTAAAAAACTATGTCCTCATCGCTACCTCCAGCCAGTCATAGCACAGAATTAAAAAACGCGAGATAATGGAAACAGACGAACTGTGTGCTTTATACTGTCTCCCTCTCCTCTTTCCAACCAGTCTGAGTGTTTTATTAGAAAATAGCCCAATAGAGTTAATGGAAATTAAAAACCCTCTCACTGTCCCCCCAGCTCCAGACAATCCAAGATTGGGGAAATAGCCCAACTGTGTTAGAGGAAAATTTTAAACCCCAACCAATCAGAGCATAGTATCAAAATCATGGGTAAAAATGGTGTCAACTCACAAAATTCCTGCCGCAAATGTCCCTTCCCGCCCGGTCCCCCTTCTTAACTCCACGCAATCATAACACAGCGTTTGGAATGCAACATGATGGAAATAGACCTATCATAAACTTTATACTCCGCCCTCTCTCTCTATCCATCCTAATGGAGCATAGTATTAGAAAATGGCTCCAGATATTAAATAAAAAATTACGTAACCTCAACTGGAAAGTAGGTAAAATGGTGCACACACACTGCGTAGTGTTCCACCTCCCTCTCCTCTCCTCCAGTCAGAACCTAATATAAAAACGGAAGAGCCAGTTACAAAGCAGCCCCATCTGGGGCTGTTCTCAGAAGTATCCGAATGACCTGAAATATTTATAACGAAAAAATATATCAAACACCTTTCTCTCCTCCAATCAGAGCCTAGTATTAAAATGAAAAAGGTATTTACAGTGTGGCCTCATCTGTGGTGTGCTACAAAGTATACAAAATATTTATCAAAAAATGTGTGAAACTGTCTCAACTGTATAAAAAATGTTTAACTATGTTTTCATTACTGACTTCAAAAAATCGCTTATAGACTGGCTCACCAGTCACACGAACATTTTTTTCTTTTTCCCCTTTATTGCCATTACATCCTCTCGCTCCATATGAAGGGGGGGGGGAGGGAGGGGGGGGGGCTGTCAGAGGATTCAAGTCGCTACTCTTCAGCCATATGAGAGTAGAAATTTTACAACAGAGTATAAAATTGGGCATGGCAGTTGACGAAATGAATATTTCACACAATAAAGAGGAAGTCAGTTGCATGAGTTAAAATACAGGGTGATTATAATTAATCTTTCAAAGCGCTGTAGAAATAACACCACTGGTTAGAATGACGTCAAATTGCAACGGAGTAGTATCAGAGAAGGAGGAAAACGTATAGCAGAAGAAAAAAAATATTGTGAAAATTCATCAATAGATGGCACTGCATGTGTCAGAATTCGTAAATGAAAACACCTGTCATGTGCACGACCCATTGAAGTTGGTATAAACACGCCGGATACAAGGCTTTTCCGCCTTTCGCGTCTGCGACATTCGCTATGACTGTCTCAATGCAGGATCGCGCTGTATTACAAGAATGATGACTGTGTACATGTCGCTCTGCTGGAGCTGCGGACACTGAATGGTTTGGAAAAAGGCGTTGGTCCGATGACTTACGTGGGTCTGGAGAAAATCATTCGGAAATTCGAAAAGACTTGCTCTTTTGGTGTTCAACCTGGTAGAGGGAGGAAACGAATTGATTTGACGTCAATGGAAGCAATGGCCACAGTAATGCAGGAGGAGACGAGTGGTAGTGTGCAAACGTGCAGTGCACGGAGAATTTCCCGAACATTGGATATACCCGTGAGCACGGTGCGTAAAATCCTACAAAACATCCTTCTTTACTATCCATTCAAAATTATGCATTTGCACGAGTTGCTTCCTGTTGACCTGCCAGGAAGAGAGACCTTTGCTTTAGAATTTCTTACTCGCATGGAAGTGGACAATTATTGACCGTGATAAATTTTGAGGGCAGACGAAGCCCACTTAAATCTGACATGATATGTCAATACACAGAATTTTCAAATACGGGCAACGGAAAATCCACACGCAAATCAGCCAGTACCACTTCATCCTGAAAAGGTCACTGTGTGGTGAGGGTATATGGCATTATTTATCATAGGGCCATATTTTTTCGAAGAGACAGGTTCTTCCGGTCCCGTTATCTGTAGCGTCAATGGAAAGCGCTACGAGTGTCTGTTGCGCAACCACGTCATTCCAGCTCTCCAACAGCGTGGATGTGTGGATGGGATCATTCCTATGCAAGATTGCGCACCTCTGCACATTGCAAATCCAGTTAAGCAGCTGGTGAAGCGCCATTTCGGAAATGGTAGAATTATCAGCCGTCATTTCCCTACAGCCTGGCCGTCCCGATCCCCTGATCTTAATCCGTGTGACTTCTGGCTGTGAGGCTATCCTAAAGACGTTGTGTTCAGTGTTCCGATTGCAAACTTAGATGAGCTGAAGGCATGCATTGCGCAACACATTCAGAACGTGACCCCGGAAACACTTCGATCCGTTGTGGAACATGCTGTTTCTCGATTTCATCTTGTTGCAGAAAACGGTGGACAGCATACTGAATATGTTTTGCGCCAGTCACACTTAAATTAATGGCCGGCCGTAGTGACCGAGCGGTTCTAGGTGCTTCAGTCTGGAACCGTGTGACCGCTACGGTCGCAGGTTCGAATCCTGCCTCGGGCGTGGAAGTGAGTGATGTCCTTAGGTTAGTTAGGTTTAAGTAGTTCTAAATTCTAGGGGACTGATGACCTCAGATGTTAAGTCCATACTGCTCAGAGCCATTTGAACCATTTTTTAATTTAAATTAATAATCTGATTCGATTTTGATTGCTGCTTCTTATGCGGCTTTGGCCTCAGGGCAATTAAAAACCCATTTTTCCTATTCGATATGATATGGACTTAGTTAGGTTTAAGTAGTTCTAAGTTCTAGGGGACTGATGACCTCAGATGTTAAGTCCATAGTGCTCAGAGCCATTTGAACCATTTTTGAATTTAAATTAATAATCTGATTCGATTTTGATTGATGTTTCTTATGCGGCTTTGACCTCAGGGCAATTAAAAACCGATTTTTCCTATTCGATATGATATGGACTTGCCGTGGTGGATAGACTTACGCAACTAACAGTATCACATATGTACACCCATGCACACTGAGTAATATAGTTTGCTTAACCTCAAACGTATATCTTAGGCACTGTTTTATAATTCATTTGTCATTTGTAGTCGACCACTATTAAATTATGATGCTTACAGCGCCATCTATTGCTACATTTTGTAACTATTTATTTTTCTTCTGCCATACGTTTGCCCCCTTCTCGAATAATATTCCGTTGCAATTTGACGTCATTCTGACCAGTGGTGTTATTTCTACAGCGGGTTGAAAGTTTAATTATAATCACCCTGCATATAAGGCTGATTCTCTGACTAGTTAAAATATTGACACAGATGAAACGGCAAATGAATGTTTCACAGAATAAAAAAGACAGATGGACAGCTACATAAGCTAAAAGGTAAAAGTCAATGTGTTGACCAATTAAGAGAGAGATGAAGATGGGTGAAGTGATGAGTGGGTAAAAACTGCGATAGAGAGGGGTATCATGGGTGTGTAGTAGTCAGAGTAGTGTGTAAGAAGATGTTTGTGTGAGCAGATGTTTGGAGGAGGAATTTGGCAGAGTGAAGAGGGATGCAGTTCCTGACCAAGCCTTAGGATGTGTGTGGGAAGCAGTGGAGAGGAAGGTAACCCTGATACAGGGAGGTGGGACGGGTTCTTTTAGATCTGGCAGGACAGGTAAATACCAGACCAGATTTCATGGTTTGGTAAGCGAAGGCGATTAAAGTTTTGTTGAGAGAGGACGTGGAGGGTGTGTAGGTGTAGTGCTGGGGGAATGTGGTACAGGTGGTGGCAGAGTATCTGGATCAGTGAGCAAGGGGGAAATCAGGGGTTGGATAGTGTCGACGTTATGGGTAACGCAGGATATTCGGAGGTGTTCAAGATGGAAGAGTAGGTAAGAGATTTTATAAGTTAGTACAGAACGCATGTGGGGGAGGGTAGCGGATCTAGAAGGTTAGACAGAGTACGGCAATGCTATTTTTTTTTCCTTTATTGTAATTTCCATTCCAAATCAGGGCGGGCTGGCAGCAGCATAAGCGCTGTTCTTCAGCCGAGAGACATAAAGAGACAGGAAGATATGTAATAAATACAAAGAAGAAAACATGGCGGAATATAGAAACAAAAAAGACGGAACAGAAGAAAAGAAAGCATAGAAAGCGGTGACTGTAAATCGGAGATAAAAATCTGAAAAAAGTATGTTACACAAAAAACACACACTAGATCAAAAGGCACCAGGCAAAGTACGGCCGGAGCATAAAAGTCGTAGAACGATGAAAACAGTGTTGCATGGAACAGTCATGGGCGAAAGACAGGTTGAGCACACAATGAAAACCTCGTTACTAGATGACACATTAAAACGGCACCGAAACACAACACTGATAACGAATAAAAACCTGGGAGAATCTGCCAGAGGGGGACAAGGGAAAAGGGAAAAAGGGGAAAAGGAGGCGAGGGGGAGGAGAGATAAAGGGGTATGAGGTGGGGGCGCCCCGAAGGAGGGCCGGCGAGGCGAAGGACGGGTGAGGAAAACAGCCGAGGAGGGGGTGCAGGGACTCAGGAAGGCAGGAAGAGAAGGAGGAAAATCTTCTGTGGGAGAAGGAGGGGACGCATTGCTCAATTTCATCCAAAGCTATATATAATTCTCTATGCAATATTGGAACGAGTAAATAACTTATTCTCTGGAAGTAATTAAAAACCAACAGTTGCTTATGAAATATAAACAAGAAATTAGGAACATGTAATTTTCGCACATGAGTTTTACCTAAAATACTATCCTATTAGCGCTGAAAACGCGAAACAAAATCAACTGCTGTTTTAAATCCTAGTTACTGTTACTAAGAGACGGATCCACTGGTAGAATAATTACGTGTTCCATCTCTGTAGCACGAGCTGCTCTCACTGGACACCAACAGGTGTCTGCACTGCTAAAAGCATTCAAAATTCCATCCACGGACAACTCTTGGTTTGAAACACAACAGAGCCTTTAATTAATTGTGAAATCCCTGTGTAACAACACACCTGGACCAATTTTGCTGATTGGTATGGTAAGGGACAGCATTTGGGGATGTGTGGCGGGTTCTATTTACGACTTACCTGAACTTGAGGAGCGTAGTCAGCCTCCGTACATTCTAGACCCGTAACCTAGACGATTTTACCTGCAATGCAGACACTCGTGCATTGTTTGCCACTCTGGGAATTCTGTATTTCTACCAACCCATAAGGCTAATAATAGGAAGTGTAAGTTTGCTACTACTAAGGAAAGTAAAGTTCTGATAAAATTTACGTATATTCTTGAGGCACGTTGGCCTCTATAAACCTTATTACAAACATTTACAGACAATGGCATTTCTGTACTGTGCGACTCAGAATTCACTACGATGGTGGCTGTAGCTGACTTACCACGTTCGATGGCGTCCATGTTATTGTGCAGAATAAGCTTTGCTAAGTGGACTACTTTCGTTTATACCTCTGTCATTGTCATAATCCTAATCAAACTTTAATTCACTGCTACAAAATTGCACAACCTACGCGCAAGTTAACGCATAAACTCTGACTCTATCTGCGCAAAAGGCAAAGCTCAAAAACGAGATTAGTGGGAGCAATGCTGTTGCCCATTAGTCCCGTTCATTGCCTGAACTCCATGTCCTCAATAATGGCGTTGCTCTCAACTTTCCCTCTCTCTGAGCTACTGTGACGTCAGCCACCACCTTCTCATAAAACTGAACTTTCTCAGGGTTTAAATCGCTCTTATTGACACTCTAGAACTCGAAACATAGGATCAAGCTTTTGTCTAATCTTTGCCGCTGCTCCCTGCATGACCTTAACTGTGCATTGAAAGAACTATCTTTTCTTTGCTGGAGGGCGCTAATAGGACGTGTTCACGGTTTTCAATGTAGAGGGGTGTCCGCCGTTTTAGTTTTTGGTCACCTCCACCGTGGCCGCGTTCCCCTGCCTCCTGCCGGCTGGTGTGGCCGAGCGGTGCTAGGCGCTTCAGTCTGGAACCGCGTGACCGCTACGGTCCAAGGTTCGAATCCTGCCTCGGGCATGGATGTGTGTGATGTCCTTAGGTTAGTTAGGTTTAAGTAGTTCTAAGTTCTAGGTGAGTGATGACCACAGATGTTAAGTCCCATAGTGCTCAGAGCCATTTGAACCCCTGCCTCCTGTCTCGTGCAAGTCACCGCGACTCCGCACGGACAACCGGCTCGGCTCACTCCAGAAAGCTTCGGCACTGTTACCCTGCGATCTGGGCCGGCTTGCCTCATTCCCGATATCAAACTGAACTCTGATTCACCTCTCCTAATTAAACACGCTGTAACTTTTGTTCCGTTGCTCATACAGCACCGTATTTGCTTCTACCTAATCTCTTACTCCTGTTTGCCGATATAATAAATTAAGCGTCACATAAGCTGGAACGTCAGCGTTCGTGCTCATCACATTGCCATGTTTCACACCCGCCTCCATTGTCTTTTGCGAGGTAATCTTATTCTTCATAAATAATATCAGTGCAATCCCTTCATACCATTTTATTAACTCTGCTCTAGCTGTCTCTTCTTTCTTTCCCCCTTATCATGCATCTTAATGTCCTTAGTGACGACTGAACTTCTTGGTACTGTTTAAATTATTTTTCTTTGCTAAGATCACAGATTTTACTCGGACTAACATCTTAAGACTATATTCTTCGTTCCTCTGTGATTACCAGACACATGTAATGTTGATATTACCTATTTTACAGACAGTGTTGTCCCACTGCAGTTTCCACCTTATAGTTACTGCCTTTTTCTCGTAACCCAACTGTGACGTTACACCCTTACCTGTTCGAGGTTAGGCTGTCATTTACAGATCCTCTTATGCTCCTCTTACTGTTTCTTTATCCTCTTCCTCACTTTATATGGTGCAGCTTCATGTTGGCATGCTTTATCCTTAAATACTCCTTTTCTGCTTATCACACTTTTAATACCTTCTGATCTTCTGTTTTCCTTAATTCTATTCAATTTAACTTACTTACTATATTTAAATGACGATTTTAATGTATCATTGGTGCTTGTTGAAGCTCATTCACTGAAACACCATGACACCCTACCCAAACTTCACACATATTCCATTCTTGAGGTTCTGCTCAGCACTTACTCCATAGAAAATTTCTGCCTTGTACACTAACACAGAGAAAATTAACCTTAAAAATTAGTTTATTTACTATGTGTTTTCATTATTTGCTATCACAATTTTATATCTTATTATTGATCTCTGCTTCCGTTTTGTGTCACAATTCAGCAGCTCTGTGCGTGTGTTATCTGACCTTTACCTTGTTTACCAGAAAGATCATACGTATAATTAACCTTTAATTACCCTTTCATTAAATGTTTTGTTCATTTACCTTCCTTATGAACTGTTAACGCTCTCCTCTCTGAAACTGGCAAGTCTTCCTTTAACTTTTCCATCTTGGCCACCTGTCTCTCTGCACCTATCCTCGTGACCATCTCACTTACCTCTGTAAGGATCTCGAACGGACCAAAGTACCCGGAAGAGACTCAAGCAAGGAAAGGAAGAATTGCTTCAGACTGTTGAAGTGCGCTCAGTTGCCAATATGGGAAGCCTCTCCAAGACTGAGAGACCCCATACGCTTGATTATTTCTCTCTCCATGCATGTTCCTCTTCGAATGTAATACATTCCTTAGTCGAAATACTCTCTCTTGCAATTCGTCCTGAACCTTGTTCAGTGCCTCCTCACATCTGCTTCACCGTCTCCTTCTACAACGTACCGTGTCACCTCCTACCCATTGTATATCACCTGCTTACAAAATGGGAACCCTAATTTTCTCTCGTTTACTTGAAATTTCCACTCACGGGGCTTCAAAGTTTACTTCACAGGCATACACACACCCACGCCCACTAAAATTTTTACGCTCAGTTTAAGCATTAGAAGAAAGGAATGTTCCAGTGTTAGCTCTCCTAACTTCACTGGCGCCACTACTTCCTGGGGAATAGCCTTTAACACCTTCCAGGCAGCTCCAAATATTTTTATTGGACAAACCGGCCACACGACCATATTTGCTTTCTCTTGCAAACTATCAAAGTATTCTTCAGATATTGCTTGAGAATCTGCACCGCTATCATCCAACACATAACTTATTTCAGCTCCTAATTGCATCTCGACGATGGGCTTAATATCTACAGTGATGGGTACGGATTCATTCTCAGCTAACAAGTCCGTTACTTTTCCTTGGTGATCAAATTCTGGGACAGCTCTGGCATTCACAGATTTAATTTTGCTTACAGGCAAACATCGCAAACCTTACGCCACCTACGTCACATTCACTCCATCTCTCTTCAGTACAAACTCGAAAGACGCTATATTGGCTTTCAGTTGAAGCTCACTTCTAAGCCTCAGAAAATTGAAGAACTCTCGCAAACCCGACGTTGATCGTATCATTTGTTGAAATAAAACGACGGAAAATGTCATATTGTTCGTTACAGAGTTATTGTAACTTGTGTATTACGGAAGTATGTTGTTTCAACACAGCGGCACACTGAGGATCCGTAAAAAATGAAATGTTCTTGATACAATTTGTCATAATTAAATGTCAATTAGTAACCTATCTGCGACTGAAGTTTTCTGTACAAGGTCAGCTGGGCAGTCAACAGCTATTGTTGGTATAGCGCAATGATTAGCGTCGCGGAATGGAAAGTTCGTGTGTTGTTGGTTCGCGCCTTACTAGGTGTAAATATCTTCATTATTAATCTTCACGTTTTCTAATAGGTTCTGATACTTTTTTATTAGTTTGATAACAGAATATTCTATAATACGGGACATTATGTAAGTATAAGTGCGGTCTTTCCGAGGAGTGAGTTTGTTCGATTCGCCCCATCTACTAAACAGCTTGTAATACTTCCAATAATATATTTTGCACCTTCTTGTTTTATGTTTCTTATTTCAAGTGTTGTAAGGATTTCGCCGCTGAATATGAACAGTGATCAAGTAAGAATTTGTACCGCACTACTTGTAATGGAACTTTTATAAGTCTATGTCGCTACGGACTATACATCGTACTTCTCTTTTTGCCTCATAACATGTCAGTGGATACTAAAGTTTTTATTTATGTATACTACAGACAGAACAACGTAACTAGCATATGGACAAGGGAGCAACTGAACTTGGCATGTTCAGCGTTGACGTTCGACAGCACGGTCCGTGCGCCGTCTGCTTACTGCTCACCTCCTACGTATTGGGCGATGTTTCTGCAGTCTCGGGAGCGCGCCACGCGCTCGCGCCTGTTGCGCCGTATTCTGTTCCCTGGGCGCTGGAATCCCCACTACCGGCCTCTCTCCGTTCTCTCCTTCTGCTGTGCGCGCAGCCTCGACACGTGCGCCTCACTGCCTTGTGGCACGGCAATCCCCAGCAGCTCTCGGTCAAGGCCAAGTTTCGTCGTCTCTCGTCTTCCGCTTTAACTTTTTCCCCTTTTACTTTTGGGTGCATTCGGGTTGCAATATGGGACCTTCACTTTCTTTGCCTCTAATCCGTTCCGAACTATGAAGGGAACTCCCCATCGAAGCCCCCTAAGATTTAATGGTAAAATGACCCAGTGGTTAGCCCTCAAAAACTGAACACAGATGAAGCATGAAAACAGGAAGAAGGTGTGCTGAACTGTGAAAAAAGAAGCAAAATAGAAACAGTGCACGGTTCAAGCTCGAGATATGCAACATCGAGGGATAGCAAAAACCACGGTGTCGTGGTTGCGTGCTCACAGTGCCGAAGTGCAAAGTGGGAAAATCGTGTTCAAATCTCCCTCGTGCCCCCTTCTTTTCACAAATTTATCAACCGTCCGTCATTGCTGTGTTTGTTGTCCTTCTGTAGTCTTGACGACTGTCACTCTATACACTGGTTATAGAATATAAGTCACGTTGTAAGAATATATTACCGTTGCAACTAAATGCGATGAGTAGCGAGAGAAGAGCGCATGGACCTTTCACAGAAATGAAAACAACAAATAGATGTGTGTTAACTATGTCACAACAAAGGAAGAATCAAAACTTCCAAAATGGGACGCAAGAGTCATAACATATGGTAATTGTGTAGAACAAATATGGGGTACGTACGTGTGGAGATCCCTTCGTTACACTACGCTGTTGCAAATCGACGTTACATTATGACACAGACACAAATTTGAATACAGCAAACAGACACACCAACGACCGGATGGGCAGTTCATAATTTTGTCGGAAAAAAAATGTGCCCAAGGGAAATTTGAACACAGTCGTTTTTGGGGTTTTGTCGATGTTGTCTGTCTTGAGCTCGGACCATTCTCTGTTTCTACTTTGCTTCTTTTTTCACAGTTCAGTACACTTCCTTCCTGTTTTAAGGCTTGATTTGTGTTCAATTTTTGACGGGCCGTCAACTGGGCCATCTTAACACTAAATTTGACAGGGGTGCAATGGAGAGTTTCCTTGTGAGGCTTCACGTATTTTAATGGCTCTGCCTCTTCTTCACAAAGCATTCCATTACTATGACTATTACTATCTCCACATTGCTCTCTCTCCTTAAGAATCTTACCTGCCTTGCTTCCTTAGGTCTTTGTGATCCCTGTCGGATCCTTATCAGAATAGTCCATTTGCCTATCCTATCAAATTAATTGTTTAACAATTTACAGGAGTCAAATAGATCACTTAAAGCACTCACCTCAACCTTATGATGATACTTCACAATAAAACATATTTTTGATGCCTGAGTATCACACGCAAACATTATGCAAATCAAGTAATGAAATTTCAGCCACAAGTAGATAATAGCACTAAATATATCTAAGATCTTGTATACACTGACGTTTGACAACACAAACACTCTCCTCTGCCACCACATTTCCAGTAAAAATACCTGATGGAAAAAAATTCTACTGTTCACACAATCTCGCGATTGCGGAGCATGCGCCGTCTGCCGACAGCCAGGTACCACCATTCGCATTGGCTGGGAGAGATACTCATCCATACCCCACCCCAGAGAAGTGTTCTATGTCTAAGGATGGATCCAATACCGGGAGGACTGGGTTATGGGAGCCATACACGACATATGCACTGGCTGACATACACAAAATAAAGCAAATGCACTGCAACTGTAGAATATGTGGTAGGAAGTGAGTGGACGCATTCGAGTGTAGTGCTGTACTATACCGACTGATTAATGTCCTGCAACGGTTGTGGATACATATCAGAGTCGGAAGGTACAAAAAGAGATAACAAAGTGCATCTGGTAAGCAATAAGAGCATATAAATATGTGGAAAAAGTGTAAGCAACAACTGAAATCAACTCTATACACATGTCAACTCACTATTTCAGATCCCTACACAATGGAGTGGAAGTCAAATGAACATGTAGAACTGTTTGCAGACTGAGTTTCCACCAAGTGCAGCACTACATGAGTCTGCAGATATGCTCTCTGACAAGTCAGAGCAGTACACAGAATTGTTTCCAGACTTTGAGTTTCCAATACATCCATCGTCTGCGCCACTCATTGAGTCTAGTATAGTTATGACTGTTGCCATATTTTCAATGATTGTCCTGTCCAAACTGCATGCTAGTTGATCATCGGGTAGAAGGGAAGGCTTAGGATTTTTTAGTAGTTTGCTGTATAAGACACTCAAATATTCTCATAGAAAATCAAAGAACACATTGGTGTGTCACCAATATGACCATATACATTTTAAAAATTGTCGAAAAATGTTAAAAAATACATAAAATCGGTAGAATTCGAGAAAACCCTGGTATAATCACGAAAAATGGATGAGAAATAGGTAAAATTGAGGGAAATCCGACGAAATACGTAAAATCGCGAAAACCTGCAAAATTATGGAATTAACTGACAATGCATAAGATAAGAGCAAAAAAACAATGAAATGAATACTGACCAAAATCAAGAAAACTGCATATTCCAGAAGAGAGTGGACTGTTGGTACATACACCTTAATAGTGGAAAGAGGAGGTGTTCTAGAGACGTGGTGTCAAGGTAATACAGCCATATTATCCCACACATGAGCAATACAACCTAACATTGGACCATGACTTCTGTTTGCAAGTGGAACGTTACCAGAGGCAGTGGTAAACTGAGATAAGACTGTTACATCTCCTCTGGCTACTGATCATGGTGTTTATTTCCTCGTTAAGATTCTTTGTAGGCATTTTCAGCTGCCGACGATCATTTTATAGGACTGTTGTGAACATATCATAATTTCTGAATCATAATCTGGCTTCAACTTCAAAGATCAGGCGTCATGCACCTCCAGAAACTTATTTGGTGTTTTTGTTACAAAGAATCAATGTTTCGTTGGTGTGCAAGATAGTTGTTTTATCACCTTACGGCTTGTCACCATATTATATCAGAGAGAAACTTTCAGGAAGAATGTATGCCATGCACTGGAAATATATTTCCTACATTGATATATCAACAGCACTGCATTCCACACGGCTAACAGGTCGGTAACCGTGCAGCTATAGCGTTGTAGTGTGTTAAAGTGCAGAATCGTGTAGCCCTTGGAATATGTTTATGTTCCACGATCATTTCTCTGTTTGCGGTACCTTCTTGGTATGGACACCAGACACTAGAGCAATACTTCAGAATTGTTAGCACAAGTGATTTACATGAAATCTTTCGAACTCTTTTTCTAAGTCACTGACAGAGGTTTGTGAGATACTGCAGACCCCGTGTGGGTACATTTGCTTTAGAGTTGTCCTCTTTACAGAGTTTGTCGAGCATGACATGTAATTTCACATGTCAAACACCGCTCCTATGCATTTGCCTGTTTCCTCATAAGATGCATTTTCCATTGCTGGTGATCATTTAATAGGACTAATGCGAGCATAGCATAATTTTTGAACCATAATCAGACATGAGCACTGGGTGCTATACACCTATGGAAAGCATACTGCGCATGTATCTCAAAGAATCTATGCCCTTCTTTTGTGTAGAAGGAACTAGTTTTATCTTCTTAAGTTTGACACTATAGTGAGTGGGATAGAAAACTTGCAGCGTGGATGTACGTCAGATGTTGGACATATATGTCCTGCAGTAGAGTACAGCACTCTGCATTGCTAACATTTCGGAAACCACATGGCTTTAACAACATATCGTTTTTAAGTGGAGATCTATACATGTGTTTATGTTCTGTGATCATTTCTCTCTTGCCAATACCTTCTTGGCACTGACCCCAGACACTGGAAAAATACCTCAGAATTGAAAGCACAGTCGATTTACGTAAAATGCTTCCGATTGTTTCTGTCTGGAGCTCCATGATAATAAACCCCAAGTTTCTTCTTAACCATCCGTTACATTATCACATCACTCTCATATCTACTATACACTGGTAAGGGGTGCTAACCTCCTTGATATGCACTCATCTGGAGAGACCTCGTGCACTTGGATGGGTGTCATGACTAAAGAATGGTTCAAATGGCTCTGAGCATTATGGGACTTAACATCTGAGGTCATCAGTCCCTTAGACTTAGAACTACTTAAACCTAACTAACCTAAGGACATCACACATATCCATGCCCGAGGCAAGATTCGAACCTGCGATCGTAGCAGCAGCGCGGTTCCGGACTGAAGCGCCTAGAACCGCTCGGCCACAGAGGCCGGCTGCCATGACTAAGACTGGGGTGGAACATTCTTCGATGAAGAGCACTTACGGACTCAGTTCGTTTCGTTCCTTCACGGGACACGGACTTTAGTGGGTACAGTACCCTACTACTTCTAGTCAGTTGCAAATTAGATCGGTGACAGCGTTGCAGGGTGGGCTGGTCAAAGACAATGCAGAGAGATCTTTCAATCTTCGTGAGAATGTGGTAGGTAAGCGGTGCTATGACGAAAGAGGAGCTGAGAAGTGAGTTATTTACCGCTTCTTCTAGATGTATATGCTAACTTCGCAAGCCATCAGGTGGTGTATAGCGGAGGGTACTATGTATCACTACTAATTATTCCCTTTCCTATTCCACCCACGAACAGAGTGAGGGAAGGAGACTGCCTATATTTCTCCTTATGAGTGCTAACTTCTGTTAATTTTTCTTTGTTGTCCTTACACGAAATGTATGTAGGCGATGGTAGAATCCTTCTGTAGTCACAACAAAAAGTCGGTTCTCAGTAATGTTCCTCAAAAAGAACATCGTCTTTCCTCCAGGGATTCCCCTTGACCTACCTGGCCAATGTAATCCGACTGCTTTACAATAAATTACTCACGATGCTGAAGTGACTCTCAGAAGCAATTTAATTAGCCTGGCGGATGAAAGCGAGGCCTAGGATACAATGGATATGATTCGGGAGTTGGAAAGGTAATCAGGCGTTTTCCACGTGCGGTAATAACTTTTAACAAAATTTCAGTCGTCCACCTATACAGTGAAAGATGACCATCATAATAAAATCACTTGTATTACCGAATTTATAAAGTGATTCGAAGTATAAACCTGATATTTACAACTTCTCTGTGCTGTTAACTTCAGAGACTTCATATGTGGTGAAGCGATTGGTTATTTTAAGGGAGTTCCAAATTGAGGAGGCATCCTGTGAAAGAACACAACGTCATGAGCCATAAATGAGTTTAATATTTTAGTCCTGTGATGCAGGACGTAACAGATATTAAGCTGATTAGATCAGAATTTTTTACCTGATGAGGGAATACTTAGGGGAAATACAGCGTATGCCATACTGTTGCTGGATTTTCACAATAACTAGCGATACGTAAGCGGCGTGAAAACGCGTGTGTGCCCCGATTTTTCTGTCTTTGAAAATATCTTTTATAAAAGGGAGAAATCTACATTTTTTGTGAGGAATTTGTCATGTACGGTCAACAACATCCCTGTCTCAGATTGGATAAAGCAGATTTGTTTTAAACTGGGAAGGTCTATGTCAGGGTGAAATTGGTTAGAGCTACTGTATACTTCCAAACCACAGCTGTTTATCTCGCAGTGTGATCGGTTGACTGTTTGCTGAGAATCATTATTTGCTTTGTATAATGTTTGCGTCTAATATTCAAATGTTGGAAATATGTTTTATTACGAAGAAGGATGACCATAAGGTGGAGGTGAATGTTTCAATTGATCTATTTAACTCCTGTAAATTGTTAAACAATTAATTTGATAGCGTAGTGGAAATAGACTATTTCACCCTATTTTTGATACCGAAATTGCGTCAGCTCTCCCTTTGTACTCCACTATAGCCAATAGGAACACAGTATTCTGAGGAGAGATGATAACTTCCATCTGCACGTTGGGAGACGTTGGTTCACACACACAGACAAACAGGAAGTAGGCTCTTGAGCGAGACAGAGACAGGAAGCGAGTCTGGAATTTCGCAATAAAGAGAAACCCTCCACTTGAGATCAAAGGAGACCGACATCCGATCGGTGGTCGGCGGTATTTAGTATAATGATCTGTAGTAAGGACCTTGGGCGGATTTCGACCTACGTGGTGGCGCCTGGATGACAGAAACAAACACGGAAGACCCCAAGCAGCCGCTAATATACCACACTTCATTCCATGCTTACAGTTATTATGTCGTGGGAAGTGATAGGGGTGCAAATGTGAGTTCTGCCCAAGTGGGGAAGCCCTGTCTAATGCAGACTGATTAAATAAAGAAAATACATCAACATGTTATTGACATTGATTTGAATTTTGTGTCATGAGATCCCTCCTCTCCAGCGCAGAGTGACTCATTTCCCCACCAAGATTTTCTGGGAGGGGTGGGGAAGGAGGAGGGGAGGGATAGGTGTGAGACACCCTCTGGTGGTGGCACTGTCCACTAGCTCAGTCGATCCTTGCATGTCAAGGTGAACACACACATGAAAATTTTCCAAAAAGAAAACATTTCCAATTTATTTATTCATTTATTTTGCCTATTATGCCCAAAGAGTGATCGCCTTTGGCGATTATTTCTTCTGGGATGGCAAGGTGAGAGATATAGTTTAACTTTATTGTTTATTCGCATGCAAAGGTACTTGGGCTCTCTATGGGTCCTTTAGTCCTTTGATAATGTTGGTTAGGTAGTCGTGCAAGTGTTTGACAGTACCTATTTACATGTAAGATACCGAATAACTGAACATTGCATCATCTTTGGTGGTCCTGTGGATGGCAATAATGGTTCGAGGCACCTTGTCTTTGTGCCAGTGTCGTGGTTGGGCCTGGCCTATATTCGCAAGTTGGCGGACATTTCCCTGATACTCGTCTAATTTGTCAAAAAGACGTGTTGCCTGGTCTTTTATCTTCTCAGCGACGTATTTTTCTCCAATTAGCTCGCGTATTCCTCTCGTCCTGACCTACTTTGGGGCGCCTAGGCTCCACTCCAAGCCCCTGTTTTCTAGTGGTTGCAAACTGCGTATATTAGAGTCACATGTCCCCCAAGACGTGGAGCCATACAGCAGGGAAGGTTTTACCGTTGCTCTATAAAGTTTTAATTTCGTTGATGGGTTTAGATTTCTGCTCTTGAAAAACGGCATGAGTGCCTGGATCGTCTTCATAATATTCAATATTTTATCCTGCATGTTTGGGGTAAATGTCATCCCTTTATCCAATATCATTCCCAGATATTTTGTTGTCGTAGTCCAGGGTACTGGCTGTCCATTGACGACAAGTCGCATCTTCAGTTCTGGCCGTTTCATCGTAAACACTATTGCCGAAGTTTTCGTAGGGTTTTGGGTGATTATATAGCTCTTCGCCCACTGTTTCATGACGTCCAATTGTCGCTGCATCCTGCTGATAAGTTGTGTGATGTTCCTTCCAGACCGTGTCATCGGCGTACAGACTGGCGGTGACGTGTTGAATGGTGGGAATGTCATTAATATACAAATTAAACAGGCAGGGCGATATCACTGCTCCCTGTTGGATGCCAACTGAGACAGTTTTCAGTGATGACTTCTTTCCATCTACTTGTACAAAGAGACTTCCGTCCTGCAGCAAGCTATCAATCAGCTTGATGTAACAGTCGGGGAGATGGGTTTGATCGACTAGTTTCATTATAAGCTTGTCACGCCACACCCGATCGTATGCCTTTTAGATATGTAGGAAAATTCCAACTGCGGAGTTTCTCCCATTCAGATTGGGTTGTATGGATTCTGTGATCCGAAACACCTGAAGTTTAACCAATAACCTTGGCTGGAAGCCAAACTGTTCGTGGCGGATGATGTTACTTTCTTCCAGATACTTTCTGAGACGCTGTAGCAGCACTTGTTCCAGTATTTTGTGGGGGGGGGGGGGGGGGGGGCAACAGACTGACCGGTCGATAGCTGTCTGGGAACGTCTGGTTTCTGCTCATTTCGAAATGGGTAAGTAGCAGTTGAGATGGTCTTTCTCGGAAGATGATTAAGATCGGCACTGGTCACAAAGCCCTTGCCAGGCGCCGAGTTGTTCGTCTTGCGGATGAGTTTTTTAACTTCTGTGGGAGAGCTAAGAACAGGTCTCTGTTGTGTGGGGAGTCGGCGAATGTCGGCGATTCGTTGCCAGACACAGTCCTCTTCCCTTGCGTCCTCTGCCTCTTGTGAGGGTGGAGCTGCCGTGTGGTGTTTGTACACGTCGGCATACAAGTCACCTTGGCCAAACGAGTCGTATTTTAGGCCAACTGGGCCGTGTATTGCTCTCTTTGGTGGGCTCTCTTGGAGTAGTTCCTTGACAAGTTGTCACTCTTCCCCAGTCTGGAGGAACATTTCTTCCATATTTGTTTCCCAGAAGTCTTGCGGCCATTCGTCAGCTCGACGGCGTAGCTCCTGGGACAAACGATGCTTCAGCCGTCTATCTTCTGGATGACTGTATCAGTGACATCAGTTTCTGTGATTATTCCGGCGGTACTTGATTTCGTTGAGATGAAGAGGGAATGATTCAAATTGAGGCTCTTTACGGTAGAGATCAGTTGCTGCACGTCTTGTTGCCCGTTGAATTTCAGCTGTCAAGGTTGCCACAGCAATGTCAATTTCTGGAACTGTAAAGACTTCTTGGTTCGGTCAGATGTTATTGTTAAGGTATATCTCTAAGAGGTCCCAGTTAACAGCTCTGGAGCTTGGAGGCGGGATTGGGAGGCCACCACCCTCGAGAAATCCGGGAACTAGTAGATGATTAGATGACAGGTCCTGGATGGTCTTGAACTGTAGATTTGCAGCGCTATTTTTAACAGTTACTATATCGAGAACATCAGCCTCCTGGATGGCGAACTCAAGCATGCTTGTCGGCTCCCATGGCCCATAGATGGTGACTTGAAGGTCATTCTCTAGATCGTAAAGCAGCCGTTCCTTTTGGTTGGTTTTGCTTGAATGGCTAGCCCCCTGTTTAGAGTTAAGGTCGCCTCCCAGCAAGACCTTATTGAATCTGTCGAAGACAGCTGGAACATCTCTGGCCAACAACTGTTTCTTGGGGCTAGGATACACTGACACCAGAGTTATGTTTCCTATTGCCGTGAAGACTGTAATCGCTGTGGCTTTCAGTGATTCCAGGGGAGGTGCACTTCCGCCACCTCGTTGTCCAACCCGGTCCATTCTATAACCATGCACGTTTCGTAATTTGAAATCAGCCATTTCCGTCAGGTGCGTTTCCGATATCAGAACAATGTCCAACCTGTGCTGACTAACAAATTCGTTAAGTTCAGTTTGTTTACATCTTGCTCGATTGGCATGCCGAATGCAATTTAGAAGGTGTCTTGTTCTGTGGCCGTTATCCATTCCTTAAGGAGTGATAAACACTTTGATTATTCCCTGCACCAGCGTGAGGACTCCTGTCAGTTTTTGTTTAAGTTGAACTAGTAGGGCTACGATGTCTGATATGGTTGGTGTCAAGAGGCCTAGGTGTTGCAGGTTGGTCTCAACTAGCCGACTGTGTGTCTGCATAGGATCGTGAAATCTGTCGCCTTGGAGTCCTCTGTGGAGTAGCTGGCATTTGAGGCTGCCAGATGGCTGTTGTGCTGGTGCCTGACAGTCCATCTTGCTGATAGTCGCTCGCTTTGTCGATGGTTGGACGATCTTCAGCGTCGGTTTGTTGGTCTGTTGTTGCGACTGGACCTCATATTTCCGGAGGAGTGCCTGGTATTTTTCGCAGCCGCGCCATGAGGCGCAGTGGTCTTTGTCACAGTTAACAAGTTTTGCTTTGAAGGTGCAGGGCAGGCTGTAGTCCTTGGTTCGACGGTCTCCAGCGCACTTTATGCAGCAGAATGGCATCCAGCAATAATTTGCTGTATGCTCGAAGCATTGACAGTTTTTGCAATGTCGGGCCATCCTTGGACTTACAATCTTCAATGCACACGCTCGTGTAGAGAAGGTAACGGATGTCGTAGATTTTATGGCTGTCTTATGTCTTAGGAAGGCTGCACAGTAGGTGGGCAGACTAATTAAGTCACCACTGACTTGATCTCCTTCTCTCCTTTTATATTGATGTACCCAGGCATGGGGGAATCCTTTTTCACTTAATGCTTCCTGGAGTTGACATTCTGTCACCTGTACAGGCAGTCACTTGATCTTAAGTTCCTTTCGTCCAGTGGTCAGTGTTTGATACTCACAGGACTCCTAATCCGGTCCTTATGGAAATGGTTTTCAAGGTTCCGGAGAGTTGTTGTTGTATGTCATTATTCAGTTCCACATACTGGCCAGTATAATAAAGCGTCACTGGTTGAACATGTTTTTGTTTAGCTGTGTCAGATGCAGCAGAAGCTTGTTGTTCCGATGTTCCTAGTTCGAGGTTCAGTGTCTGGGTGGAGTCGTCCTTGTTATCGTCTCTTTGGGTTATAGGTGTGAGCCTATTGGTACTCTCAATCGTTTCTGAGGCTTTGTATCTTCTTGCGAGTTTCTCCGATAGTGCCGTTTGTGTCGCACTAGGACGATATCATCCATTTCCGGAACGCTGTTGTCTCTTTCCAATGGTTCTTGGCCCATCAGTTCAATACTCTCGCTGAATTCCAGCGTTGTTGTCATATCCTGTTCCACATCAGGTTCATCGTGAAAGACGCTACCGCTCTGAGGGTACGAGTTTTCTTCGTCTGTGAAGGTTTAAATTTTGCGCAGCGCCTACCGCTTCCACGAGCGCTCTTGTTTACTGGTAGAAGCGGCTGCTGGTGTCAGTTCTGTATGTTGTTCTCTAGTAGCCGCGACGCCAGGCGGTTGCGCAGCGCCACCCGACTAAAACTTTGAGCTCTCATAAACCGTTTCCATAGCTCGTGTTGTCTCCCAGCCGCCAACTCTCGACTGACACCTCCAATCTGCAGCAGTGTAATTGTGTAATTAGGACATGTGGTTGCTGGATGTGAGCTTTTCCGGCAAGTAAAGAGATTCAACCACTGAAAATTGAATTTTATAAATAAACAGTATATCCTCTGGATGTAATTGACGTTGCATTTCAATTTTGTATCATAAGATCCTTCCTCTCTAGCACAGAATGAGTCCTTTTCCCACCAATTTCCAGATGCAGGAGGGGAAGGGGAGTGGGTGGGGGGGGGGGGGTGCGAGGGGAGGGATGGAGGATTTCCCCAAGAAGGTATTTAATTTATTGATTTAATTAATTAGTCAGTTAATTTGATATCAACAGTATGCTTGTATCAGAGAGGGGGAGGGGGAAGAGTGGGAGGTTGGAGGGGAGGGGGAGGGGTGGGGGGTTTCTCAGGAGTACAGATTATCCCCAGAGGGTCATAAATCAACCCTCAGGGAGTCATAAACCACTTAGCAGAACAATAGGTTAAGGTCATAAATCAAACAAGTTTGACTCTGAATGCATGCTCGTCTCTGAATGTATGCAATCTGCACTAACAAAATGTGCCGGAGTGAAGGTTAGACTACTACTTACTGTTACACATATTCAGGCACTCAATTCTCTCCAAAAATTTCACATACCATTCGCAGTGGTTCCACAGTGCTGTAACCAATTCCTTTATAAAGTGGAACGGCAACATCCCTTCTATCCCTGTGGAGAATAACACGACTGCCATACCAACATCCACATGCTTTATGCATCGCCACCACCATTCACAAAATTGTTCATGTTGCCACGTTTTGCCTGAGATTAACTGCCTCCCCAATAGTCCACTAACAGTTCCTGCTGAATCTCTGCAGAGCAGTATTTATCTAAAAACGTTCTCTTAAAATCTTGTAAAACTTGGCACTTAGATGGTATCTCGTTAGCCCATGTAACGGCGTCGTCCCTTAAGTGGCCACGTACACAGGAAACTTGTTCTTGTTCCATCCAATACATTGGTATTGCACCATCGAATTCTTAAATAAAAAGTTTAGATTGCACATAACCTTCTGGGTCAAAATTTCCCAATTTCCACCAGCAGATAAATTCTGCTTCTGCTGAAGAACTCGACGAAACCTGGCCTGCCCTTCTGGACAGCTTAGAAATTACTTGTTCATTTTTCTTCAGTCGAGCTTCCATCTGCTGATTATGGACCTCTTGCTCTTTCTTAAACGATTCACACGTTGCTCGACTAGCAACCAACACCATAGTCGTGCCATTCACATGCAGCTTAGAACTAGCTTCTTTTTTTAGATTTTAAATTAGCGCTTATATTTCTCATCTCGTTATTTATTATCGTAAACGAAAAGTGAAGTGGGGAGAAAGGAAGTGAAAGGTAAGGAATTCATGATGACAGCTGCATCAGGACTTTCTGCGAAGACAGTACCGTTGAATCTGAAAGAATAGATACCACGTATTCCTGTAATCTATTTTCGCCTCAAAATTCTTGTGTTTCACCTCAGTTTCACCTAAATGCCGGGATGGTTATTCTGAAAGGACACACTCGATTTCCTTCCCTATCCTTGATATGATCCGAGCTTGTGCTTCGTCTCTAATGACCTCGATGTCAATGGGACGTTAAGCCCTCTCTGCCTTCCTTCCTTCTGCTTTCTTTGTGCCCTGCAGCACATGCCTTACTCACTTTATCCAGATCAGTACCCACTTCGTCTACCATTTTTTCTATTTTGGTATCTTCTGGCTGTTCCAATTGCAACTTACACTTAACAAACTCATGCACAATATCTCACTTTACTTTCTTCCACAAATCTGACACTGACACTGTCTTGGTCAGTACCTTGTTTAATATCTTTACTAATTTCCTCCCGAAATCTCATTACAGTTACAATCAGTGACAGCAAGAAGACATTTTCTCCACTCCTGGTACTGCGGCAATCACACGAGTCACCAGTGACTCTGATTTCATTTGAATAGCCTCAATTCCCACAGGGCTTGAACTGCTCAAATTTACTGTCAACCCTTATGTCTCCGTTAATTCCCAACTACTTGACTCTAGTTCGCTTTCATCAGCAAGTAAAACCTTCGAACCTTCGTTGAATGCATGCCTTGACTGAAACACCGGTACAGCTCTTCATAAAACCAATCTCGATCCTCACCTCACCATCATCCTTGACATTTCCCCCACGCAAACTTTATCGTCCCCTGCCATTCTATTTTCTAGTCTTACAAAGCTACGCAGCCCGCTGTACAAGACTTTGTGGCTTTGTTTTCGATGCCTTCTTCGGCGCGTCGTCCGCCACGCCCGACGCGGTCACCAGGCCACCTGCTTCGCTGCGCCCTTTGCCACACTGCACGTGTTCGCCCCCGTCGTCTTCTTCGTGCGGCAATTCGGCGCCCGCCTCCAGACCTCTGCGTCCTCTTTGTGCGCTTCTTCCGGCTTCCGCTGCCAGTTCTGCCGACTGCGACTGCTGCGTACGAATGTGTTTTTTGTGAAGAGCGAGATCGTATCGGCTGCTGCGAAGCCGTGCAACTGCCACCGCTTCTACGCGACACGTGTGCCAAACTGCCTCGTCACTCCGCTGCTGCACTTCATTACCAGTCACCAGATACTTCTAAATTTTTCCTATCGCCTACTGCCAAATCGCTGATCAATAGTTCCGTAAGCGTCTTTTTTCCCTTTCTTATCACAAACTAATCGCTTCTAACGTTCCTTTTTACGTTTCCCAGCCGCTGAATGCACCATATTGTAAAGTTACAACACGACGTGCTCTCTGAAGGAGAAGACCCTATTCCTCCTGGTTGGCTAAAAACAAAATAAGAACCGTAATCGGTGTCCCTACAGGAGTAGCGATGAATGACAAAGCCCTACGTAACAACACTCCTGGACCAGCTTGACTGATTGGTATGGTAAGCGATATCATTATGAGGAGTCTTGGCGGGACCAAGCCATGACATACCTGCACTTCAGCAGTGCAGTCAGCCTCCGCACAAAATTCAAATGGCTCTGAACACTATGGGATTTAACATCTGAGGTCATCAGTCCCCTCGACTTAGAACTACTTAAACCTAACTAACCTAAGGACATAACACACACCCATGCCCGAGGCAGGATTCGAACCTGCGACCGTAGCAGCAGCGCGGTTCCGGACTTAAGCGACTAGAACCCTATTATTTAAAACGTCATTTAAGTAGTGTATATAAACACCCGTATTGTAGTTTTGGTAGAGCGCAAATCTACGCCTAACGCAAGACATTCCCTGTAAGCGCACCATAGTAAGACCACTCTTCTTTGCTAAATATCCTAAACAAATGCTGCAACTTGCATTAAAGTGATGTTATTCACTGTAACTTAAAGATATGTAAATATAGATGTAGAAGTAGTTGTGGTCTAAAATTTGGGGGTCACAACTGGAAATGACGTCAGAGATTCTACCAAACTCTGAAGCCGCTACGACTGAGATATTCGCTTAAGATTATGTCCCAAACCATACCGTTCATGTTCGGATCTCCAAAAAGCAAAACTTAATCAAAATGGCTTTAAATATAACGAAGTATCATACTTCAACATTGCAGTGTGTGCGAGTGTGACGGCATGACATTGCCGGTTTGCAGAGAACACGATACTGACGTCATAGCACACATAAAACAAATGCAATATAATGTGATTACAGAAGCGATAGCGGTGGAAAATTACCAAGAATTGTCGAAGTAACGTAATTGTATTCCATAGCAGTGTAACTGAAAAGTAAAATACAAGTCATTGCGTACGTACCTAAACAATCTTGCACAGGGATCAAACACACGATTCATTCTGTAGCTGTACATTGTGGTTTCCAGCCTGGTAAAATAATATATATTAAATGAATTTGCAATTGCCAGTAAGGACAACCATCACTTGTAGAATGGAAAGACGTCAATGAAAATCAATGCCGAACCGGGACTCGAACCCGGATTTCCCGCTTATCGCGAGCGGTCGCCTTACCATTTGGCTATCCGTGCACGACCCACGGCCACACCTAGACTTCCATATGTCATCAACCATGCGTCTACGGCCTGTACTCGTACACACATTATGTAAATTCCTGGACAGGTACGACGTTGTACTTGAAAGTCGCTTCCTTTGGACATGCATGCATGCATGGGTGGATCTGATATAAATCCTACATGATGTGGCTAGTTTCTCATTAATGTTTCCATCAAATTAATCGATCAAAATTACCTCCAAAAATGATGACGGGAAAGCAGTCTAGTGCGTGTGACTATTTAACAGATAAATTCCTTCCTACAAATTTACGATTACGTTTATTTTCTTTAAACAGAACACAAAATTGATCATGAATTTCAACAAGGGACAACATGTATTGATGTAAACCAAACATTTTTGGAACACAACCTACGACCAGCTGTTCATTTCTGGAACACAACCTACGATCAGCTTAGAGACAGAAGTGATGGCACTTTCTGCAGGACCTGACCATCGTTTTGCAGGACATTGCTCAAGCACGTACAGTGCAAGCTGTTACTGAGTTGTTTGACTGAGGGGGCTGCTAAGTGCTATATCTCCTGCACTCACCTGACTTAAACCCTAGTAAGTTCAACTCGATTCCTAATTGAAGGAAACACTTCACGACATTCGCTTCAGAACTGCTACAGATTCATTGGGCAATAGACCGCGCCGCTCGAACTCTCAACACAACTGGCACTGCTAAAAGTATCCTACAACTTCCATATCGCTGGCAACGGGTTATACACAATGTTGGTGAATACTTTGAAAGTCAGTAAAACTCTAAAACACGTCTATTTTGTATGAGCTGTAAATAAATAGTTGCCACTATTAAAGTTCCAACCCTCGTATTGTCATATCTAAACTGTCTGTATAACTTTTCAAAATACACGCACAGTCTGCATGCTTATCGTAACATGCAAGACCTCGATGAAACTTCAAGCAAAATAAAGTTTCAGTATGCAGGGTGTTAGGAAATTCCCATTACAAACTTCCAGGACTTTTATTTATTTATTTATTGCTTATTTAACCCGACCAGATTAGGGCCCTAAGGCTCTCTCTTACATCTGACCAGGAACAACACTTACGAAAGATTTCACAAAAAAGCTCAGAGTAATAATAGTCATAATAATATCAGCAATTACAACAGTAACAATAGTTGACGCTAATAATAAATATAACAACAATAATGATAATGATAATAACAATAATAGTGAATGGCATAAGGAGTTTATAAATTATTTTAGTACATTTGAGTCTGTGATTAGAGTTATCAGGAGTGAAAGGATTATAGATGAAGGAGAAGACTGAAATGACGGTGACAGTAGAAAACCGGAAACAATAAAATACAGATAGAGAACTCTTCTGACAAGAGGGCGGGAGGGGGTAATTTATGGCGTGGAAGGAATTTGCGAGACTAAGCTTCGGATCTGAGTGTGGGATAGATGGCTATTGTGGTAGAAGATGGGCGATTAGCTGTCTTTTGAAGCTTGGAAGGGATCTGGTTTCTCTGATATTTTGCGCAACATTGTTCCAGAGTCGGATTCCTGGATACGGAGAAGGATTTAGAGAATATGGCAGTGTTACGTGCTGGTACAGAGAGGATTTTACTGTGTTGAAAGAGGGTGTTTCTGTTGTGCTGTTCAGATAGTAGTATAAAAGTTGACGATAAATAAGAGGTAGTGCAGTGATTGAGAAGACGACACAGCAAGCATAGGGCTCTGAGCACTATGGGACTCAACAGCTCAGGTCATCAGTCCAAGCATAGGGTATGATAGTCTCTACGTTTATTGGCACGTAGCTATGATAATTGTTTGAGGAAGGATTGATATAGTCGAAAACGCGAACGTCACAAATGTATCGTGCACAAGCATTCATCGCCAGTTCCAATCTGAGTGAGCTTTCGTATGAAAGTCCATGGAGAACAGCATCATCATAGTCGAGTGTAGGGAGTATATGTGACTCTAAAAGCTTCTTTTTAAGCTTGAAAGGAAACACTTTTTTATATTTCTGTAGTGAGTGAAGTGACACTGACACCTTCCAGACTGCGATTGCGTGTTCAGTCCAGTCTAGATGATGTTCCAGAATTATTCCCAAGTTCTCTGCAGAAGAAGAAAAGGTCATTTCTGTGCCGTTTAGGATTAATGGTGGAAGAGATTCTCTGTACTGATGGGTAATCAATCTTTTATGAGCGACTAAGGTTACTTGTGTTTCAGATGAGTTTAGTTTCAGACCTAAATTCTGCGCCCAGTCTGGCAAGGCAAGTAAATCAGCATTTACAAGCTGGGTGGCTATGCACAAGTTTGTCGGGTTGACACTTAGACATAACTGGAGATCATTAGTGTATAAATGGTATTTACAGTGGGAGAGAACAGTTGAGACGTCAACAACATACAGTGAGAATAGTAGCGGGCCTAATACTGATCCTTGAAGGACACGTGACACTTCATTCCCCCATTGTGACCTTTTTGTTCCAATCATTACCATTGCTGGCGTAAGGTAAGAGTGGAACCATTCTGCAGCACTTGAAGAAAAGTTTAGGTTTTACAGTTTAGCAAGTGACAAAGTCCACACTGTCGAATGCTTTGCTGATATCTAAAAATCACGTAAGAGTCACCTACTGCTTATCCTTGGCTTGTTTTAAATCATCAGTGACTTTTATAAGAGCAGTCGTCATGCTGCGATTTTGCCGGAAACCAGGCTGGTATTCATCTAAAAGGTTATGTGATGTTAAAGAATTAGTGAGCTGCCTGTGAACTATATATTCCAAAATCTTGGATAGTGCTATTAGAATCGAAGGGCTCTTTGGCAGATTAATTCTTTGCTAATGGTTTTATGAGGCCCTGCTTCCAGTCTGATGGGAAGATGCAAGAGGTTAAAGAATTGTTAATAATGTCTGTAACCATGGGAAGCAGTGGATCGAAGAGAAAACTGAGCATTTGCACTGTAATATTATCGCATCCTTCAGCTCCAGAACGAATTCGCGCAATTGACTTCCTGCCCGTGTTAGAGCTTACAGTCTGCAGAGAAAATTTCTCGTATCCCTTAACCTCTGATGCATTAATGTAATCGATAGTTTGTTTTGATGAAGATGTTTGGTTTTGGGGGCGCTCAACAGATAGTTTGTGCTCTTGTGTGTTTGTCAAGTACAGCTGTCGGCGATGCGAAATACTCATTTAGGTCTTCAATAGGGGAGTGGGTACATAATATTTTGAATAGGAACCCATGTGCGGAAATGTACCGTTTCAGTACTAAAGTCGTTTGAAAACATGTTTATTAGGTAGGTATACAACAGGGTAGTCGTGGTGAGGTGTGGTTACGTCGGATTGGCTGATGTCATTTGAAATTAGAATTATATATTAATACCTTCAGCTGCTGACGGGCGTTGATATACAGGGTGGTCCATTGATAGTGACCGTGCCAAATATCTCACGAAATAAGCATCAAACGAAAAAACTACAAAGAATGAAACTCGTCTAGCTTGAAGGGGGAAACCAGATGGCGCTATGGTTGGCCCGCCAGATGGCGCTGCCATAAGTCAAACGGATATTAATTGCGTTTTTTTTTTAATAGGTACCCCCATTTTATTACATATTCGTATAGTACGTAAAGTAATATGAATGTTTTTGTTGGACCACTTTTTTCGCTTTCTGATAGATGGCGCCGTAATAGCCACAAACGTATAAGTACGTGGTATCACGTAACATTCCGTCAGTGCGGACGGTATTTGCTTCGTGATACATCACCCGTGTTAAAATGGACCGTTTACCAATTGCGGAAAAGGTCGATATCGTGTTGATGTTTGGCTATTGCGATCAAATTGCCCGACGGGCGTGTGTTATGTATGCTGCTCGGTATCCTGGACGACATCATCCAAGTGTCCGGACCATTCGCCGGATAGTTACGTTATTGAAGGAAGTGTTCAGCCACATGTGAAACGTCAACAACGACCTGCAGCAAATGATGACGCCCAAGCAGGTGTTTTAGCTGCTGTCGCGGCTAATCCGCACATCAGTAGCAGACAAATAGCGCGAGAATCAGGTTCTCAAAAACTTCGGTGTTGAAAATGATACATCAACATCAACTGCACCCGTACCATATTTCTATGCACCAGGAACTGCATGGCGACGACTCTGAACGTCGTGTACAGTTCTGCCACTGGGCACAAGAGAAATTACGGGACGATGACAGATTTTTTGCACGCGTTCTATTTGGCGACGAAGCGTCATTCACCAACAGCGGTAACGTAAACCGGCCTAATATGCACTGTTGGGCAACGGAAAATCCACGATGGCTGCGACAAGTGGAACATCAGCGACCTTAGGGGGTGGGGGCGGGGGGAGGGGGGGGGGGGAGGTTAATGTATGGTGTAGCATTATGGGAGGAAGGATAATTGGCCTCCATTTTATCGATGACAATCTAAATGGTGCAATATATGCTGATTTCCTACGTAATGTTCTACCGATGTTACTACAAGATGTTTCACTGCATGACAGAATGGTGACGTACTTCCAACATGATGGTTGTCCGGCACATAGCTCGCGTGCGGTTGAAGCGGTACTGAATAGCATATTTCATGACAGGTGGATTGGTCGTCGAAGCACGCACGTTCACCGGATCTGACGTCCCCGGATTTCTTTCTGTGGGGAAAGTTGAAGGATATTTGCTATCGTGATCCACCGACAACGCCTGACAACATGCGTCAGCGCATTGTCAATGCATGTGCGAACATTACGGAAGGCGAACTACTCGCTGTTGAGAGGAATGTCGTTACACGTATTGCCAAGTGCATTGGGGTTGACGGACATCATTTTGAGCATTTACTGCATTAATGTGGTATTTACAGGTAATCACGCTGTAACAGCATGCGTTTCTCAGAGATGATAAGTTCACAAAGGTACATGTATCACATTGGAACAACCGAAATAAATTTCAAACGTACCTACGTTCTGTTAATTTAAAAAACCTACCTGATACCAACAGTTCGTCTAAAATTGTGAGCCATATGTTTGTGACTATTACAGTGCCATCTATCACAAAGCGAAAAAAGTGGTCCAACTAAAACATTCATACTTCTTTACGAACTGCACGAATATGTAATAGAAATGGGGGTTCCTATTTTTAAAAAAACGCAGTTGATATCCGTTTGACCTATGGCAGCGCCATCTAGCGGGCCAACCATAGCGCCATCTGGTTTCCCCCTTCAAGCTAGACAAGTTTCGTTCTATGTAGTTTTTTCGTTTGGCGCTTATTTCGTGAGATATTTGGACCGGTCAAGATCAATGGAACACCCTGTATATCAGCGGGGACAGGTGAAAATGTGTGCTCCGACCGGGACTCGAACCCGTGATCTCGTGCTTACATGGCAGACGCTCTATCCACCTGAGCCACCGAGGGCACAGAGGATAGTGCGGCTGCAGGGACTCTCTCGCGCACGCCTCCCGCGAGACCCACATTCTCACCTAATATGTCCACACACTACATTCATAGTGTCCCTACGCAACACACTCATTTCTCGTGGAAGTCACTCTTACCAAGTCCCGTAAGAGTTCGGGTAAAATGTGTGCATCCGCACAGAAGAAGAAGGTCATGGCCGATATTGCCAGAACTATATACTTATATGGGTGTGGTGTCTGTTCTTTCGGACATCCTCCATCCCAAGGATCAAATCCCGCACTATACGTCTTGTCTATAACCGGGTAGGGTGAATCACGATTTTCACATGCTTGACACGTGGGTAAAGGTACACGGCTATAGCTCTGAACATGCACATCTTACCAGTCATTCGGCGAGCCGACTGGATCGCATACACGTGTCACAAGGTCTTACGCAGGGAGTGGTGGCAGCCAAACGATACTCTCTGACCTTTTCCCATCACAGCGCCTATATATGCACAATGTTCCTCTATCCCCAACAAGTCTGGTGTAGTAACGGCCTTTGAAAGATGAACGTAACTCACCTCCAGGACCGAGACTGCCGTCGGCAGGCCGCTGTAACGTGGACCAATTGTGAACAACTTCACTCCTGATACCCTTCGCATTCGGCGTGGTGGCTCCTCTGTACCAAACCGGCAATCAGCGAGACACTTGTGCAGTTTGGCACGGACACGGCTGCGTGGCACCGGCAGACCTGGCTCTCAGCAACCTCGATGCTCTACCCCCATCACTGGACACATAATGAGAATGACACCGAATCAAGGTCCACATACCATTGTTGACAAAGCGCCTTAGTCCGCTCACGATGACACGACCAAACGGTTGCAGAGGTACCCACCGTGTACCACATTGTGGAGGACGTGCGCTGACATCGCCGGTGATCAGTTACAGTACTTAAACGCGAAACAGTCGCTCCTACAAAATCCAAGGAACCATAGTGATAGTCATGGTGGATTATTTGCGTCTTCTTTATAATTAGAGAACTTTAGGAGCTGTGACCACTGCGCAAGCATTACAGCAAGTGTACACACTATTGTCATTGCAACAGTCATGGCATTAATGGAGAACGTCTCGCCTGCAGAGGTGGGGGATGCCTTGGACAATGGTGCGGTCAATAAGTCTCCATCATCTGATGGATTAACAATAGAGTTTTATCGGACATTCCATGACGTCACGATGGCCCGCTGGATTACAATGTTACGCGAACTCATGACTCCTACCTTTGTTGAAGGGCTTCTTATACCGGTACACAAGCCAGCGGGAGGGCGTTCAGTCAACGACTATCGGCCGCTTACATTGCTGAACGCTGACTACAAGATCTTTACCAGACTTTCGGCAAGGGCCACTAAGAGAACACTGTCGACGGTCGGTGAGATGCCAACATGCAAATGGCCACCGGTAACTGCAGGGGCTCAATAGCTATCGCCTCGGCGTGCAGCCTGAGAGCGGCGATAGTCTCCAATCTCAGTAGAGTGCACAATATCTTCCCCCTACACATGATGCACCATTCTTCCCCCGTGCCTTATCAACACATTGCGACGCCTTTCAGCAAGCAGCCAGCTCTCGGATGCATGTCAACGGACGGACAGTTGGTCAGATATCCATTAAGAGGTCTCTACAAGGGTACCCACTTTCTACCTACCTGTATGCAATCACGCTCGAGCCACTCCTCGGGGGCCACAACCGTAAGCTATCTGGCGTCACCCTGTGGGACGTCACCTTCCACTGTAGGGAGCATGCCGACAACCTGCTGCTGCTGGTTCGTTTCATCAATGAAATCCACAGCTTACCACACTGGATCGAGTGATATGGACAGGCCATGGACAGTCTTCTGAATATCAACACGTTGGCGGCGCTGGAAATGGGGCGCAGTTTCGGGACCAGAAACTGTCGCCCCCTCCTACCAGTTACTGAAATGAAGTATTTGGGAGTGACGTTTACGAAGGATGTACGCGGAGCGGCCCGGGCAAACTGACGACTGTTACTATGGGTGTACATGTGATGTTGCGCCAGAATCTGCACCGTGCCTTTAACCAGCTGCAGTGTGTGGAATACCTGAATCTCTACACCGCTCAAAATTCAATCATGTGGCACAGGTTCTCGTCCTATCAGCGGTGATAGCACACAGACTTCAGCCAGCCTTTGGTTTTTACCTATACACAAGACACATATTCAAAGTACGTTACGACTCTCTCACCCTTCCCTTGCGATACGGAGGGCTGGGACTGGTTAATGTCCGGGCATGGACAACTGCGAAAGGTGGCTACACTCAGCCACAGCGCCAGAGATTGCGCCAAAGAGTATTATTCAGCCGCCTCCACTGACAGTGCCTATCGAGGACTCGTAGTAGTCAGTGCGTGAGCAGAACTCGTAGTAGTCAGTACTTGTTAAGAACTCGTAGCAGAGAGTGTTTGTTGAGATGTGCTAGTAGGCAGTGCTTGCTGAGATGTGATATTGGAGAGTTCTGGTTGAGAGGTGGTAGTAGCAAGTCGGTGTGGAGAGATAAATGTCTAGAGTGCTTTTCATCAATATAAACGAAGGTAAAAAAAAAAAAAAAAATTCTTTTCTCTCTCATTATTTCAGTGTCCTGAATAATGTGTCATTACAGGTTCAGTCAACAAAGCATCTGGCTTGTGTTCTTGTATTAGAGTGTAATTCTGGGTTTCTTGCGCAATTATAGTATTTCTAATTTTTTTATCACGTCAGTATAATTGGTATTTAAAAATTCTTGTCTTGTTGAAGAAGAACCTTGCCAGATGTGCGTTGAGTCATACTTCCACATACAGAACAGTTACTCTTGTGCTTGTTGTTGCGTTGGTTTCATAGTTGCTGGGGACTTAATTAATTAATTGTGTTAACGAAAATTTTCATTTCATTCTTTGTTGTTGTTCTATGCAGTCAGATAGCGTAATAATACTAGTCAGGGCCAACCGATTACGAAACAGCGTAATCGGACATACAGCTACTAAAAATATTTGCATTTTATTTAGTTAAGCCCCCATGCACGTGGCGACCGCTGCTTCGGATCGTCCCTTGGAATCTTCTGATTGTAAAAATAGTAGACAGTAGTATTGTTGTAGTAATTTGTAGTTTAGTAATTGTAGTCTATTTTGCATGTGTAGATTTGGTAATTGACATTCTTCTAATGGTATTTCAGAATTTAATTTTATTGTCTTGTATACGTGTTTGACAATTTAGGGCAATTATTTCAATTGTTCGATTAATCGTGTTTGAGGGAAGCATTTCGTGTGAATGGTATTGTTGGAGATAAAGTGTCATTGTGTGCAATTTTCATATAGTGACGAGTTTTGTATATTTTGTAAATGATTACGCGATCGATGAAAAAGGCGAAAATGATGGATAGTGAGAATGACGAAATTGTTAACATGGCGAACTCGCCAACACAGGAGAACAGTGTGATGAATAATGAAGTGGAAAACAATGTAATAAGTTGGGAAAATAGTCCCGAACCATTTCAAAATTTTTCTCAATCAGAAAATTCACAGAATACGAGATTAACGATAGATGATTCTGAAATAGTATCGAACACAGATAGCTTTATGGCTATGCAGAAGGAAGTTAGTTTTGCGGGAAATGTTAGGGGCGAAAAGAATTTCGAACCGGCTAACATGGAGCAGTTGATGGGTGTAATATTAAATTTGGGATCAGAATTAAAAACTCGGTTAGACTCACAAATAGGAACAATTAAAACTGAGATGGGAACTTTGAGATGTGAATTAAAAACAGATAGGGGAACAATGGAGCAGTTTCGATCTGAATTTAAAACAGAGATAGGAACTTTCCGATCTGAATTAAGAACTGATATGGGAACAATGGAAACACGGTTTGGATCTGAATTAAAAACAGAGATGGGAACTTTGGAAACACGGTTAGATTCACGAATAGGGACATGTTTCAAAAATATGAAAGGTGAATTAAAGAAAGAAATCAGAGAAGAAGTACAACCGATTTTGAATTCTCACAATAATAGATTAATTGCAGAAAAGATTAGACAAAGGGAACAGGATAGAGAACAGGAGGAAAGAGATCGCGTGATAGTACAGAAATTTTCAGAGTTAAATTTGCAACGTGCACGCGATAAGAAAGAAATATTTGAGAGAATCGAGGAATCCGTACCAAATGACAGAATAAATAACCTAACACAACAATATGAACAGTTAACTACCAAATGTGTTAATACTGAAACCCGAGTCGCGACACTTACGGAAGACGTAAATAAACAGAAAGAACAAATAGGTGATTTATCGGAAAGAGTTGAGGAGATTTCAGATAAACTGACAAGTCTTAGTTTAAGTGGGGACAGAGATTCAGGTGATACAGCACCATTGCCATTTGCAGAAACCGAAGAGTATCAGAACATAAATAAACATGTTAAAAATCAGGGAAAATTTAATGAACGCGTTAAAAGGGAAGTTGAGGCTTTACGAAAGCAAGTCAAACAAATCGAAGGCGAAATTGTAGGAAAAGACAGTAGAAGAAATTTAGAATCACAGATAGCAGAGGGGTTTGAAGAAAATAATTTGTTTCATTTACGGGATGCAACAAGAGAGCGCCAGGCGCGCGAACTTGACAATAATCGACATTGGGACTGGGGCAGTCGGGGTAGGTCTTTGTCGCCACGAGGCGAAAACTTTGACTATAAACACTTTTTGACTGTTCGGAGATTTAAGATTTTCCGCAATTCTAAGAATGACATACATCCATGTTCATGGTTAGATCAATTTATGTACGCACTCCCACCAAATTGGCCACTAAGTCACAAACTGGAATTTATGTGTGGATATTTAGAAAACGAACCGGCGACGCGGATGCGCGCACTCATTAGAGATTGTAATAATCTGAATCATTTTTATCATGCATTTCTATCGGCATATTGGTCCGAAAACACGCAAGACAGAGTCAAACACAGTCTTATTATGCAGCGTAATTTCAAACAGTCTGAGTTCCGCACGCCAGCGGAATATTTTGAAGACATGAGTCGAAAGAATCAGTTCCTTTCCAACCCTTATAGCCCGACTGAATTAATTCGCATTTGTTTAACTAAGATGCCATAATCCATAAGACAAATTGCTTTAGCTGGAAGATGTAAAGACGACATCGAGACTTTTAAGACTTTGTTGCAAGAACTTGAGTATGACAACGACGACGGGACTTCTTGTAACTTTTTCAGTAACAGTAATTGCAATAGATTTTCAGAGAAAAGGAATAGTGATCGGAACGGGCGTTATATGGGTAACTTTGAGAACGACAGACGTAACAGACAGGACAATAGATACCAGCCTTATGACAATAACAGACGTTCTAACAGAAATTACACAGACAATTATAATAACGGTAATTCGTACCGGAATGATCAATCATACGGAAACAGTAATCGGTATCATCAAGACAGAAATTATTCAAACAATAATAGAAATTCTTACTACAGAAATAATCAGGGTAGTAGATACAACAATAATTTCAGAAGTGACAGTCGAAATTACACAAGAAGTAGTTATGCAGACAGACAGGAAAACAGAATTTTTAATAACAGACACAACCAAGAATATGCATCTAACAGACAGGAAGGACCTAATTGGCATCCTCCACGTGACAGAACTTCAGAGAGACAAGTGCAAATCGTAGAAATTGATCCGCGAAATGACGCGAATAATCAAAGACGTGACGCAAACAATCGACAATGACTTGCAGCTTCGGCTTCTGGCAGCAATATAGACGGTTCAGAAAGTAATGACACTACGACTTTACACTACGTACGCCTGGAAGACATGAGAGACATTTTGCTAGACGAAAAGGAAAATTATGTAGACGCATTTTTACATCCTGTTATTGAAGTATGTGTGGGTAAGAATAAGTTCACTGCAGTTTTAGATTCTGGGAGCCCATTGAATGTCATTAATGAATCAGTTTTTCGTATATGTGTAAGAGCTATTGCTTGTCCTTTGTTACCTGTTTCTAAAACTACAATTCGAGGCGTTATTTCTGGAAAAAGTGTGGAAGTTAAACAACAGACCAACTTAAATTTCATTTGTCAAGGATACGAATTTTCTGCTAATTTTATTATTGTTCCATTACTCAGTACACAAATTATGTTAGGTATGGAGTTTCTTAACGCACATAAGGCAATTTTGAACTTTAAAGAAGGAAGTGTGAATTTGACTGTTGCCGGAATGCCGAAATGTTTGAAATTTTTCGAGTGTTTAACAAAATCTGAGTCAGATACAAAATGTTTAAGGTTTCTTACTTCTGATGTTTTCGTTGAGCATTATGACGACAGTGTGTTTATTCATGACAATGACAATAGATACAGAGACGCGATGGATGATATAATTAATAGCGAAGAATTAATTAATGAAAAGGTTAAGAAAGCTGAAGTGCCAGATGACGTTGCAAGAGAAGAGCTGCACCAAATTTTGACTTCACATGCTACAGTGTTTAGTCATCACACAGGAACTATACAAGGCTTACAATATTTATTTAAAGTAAAAGAACACACACCATTTCGCGGGAAAACGTACGCTATTCCTTTGGCTTACAGAGACAAGGTTAAGAATGAACTTCAGTACATGTTAGATCAGGGCATTATTGAGCCTGCAGTCAGTCCTTACACTAGCCCATTACATGTCGTTCTTAAAAAGGATGGGCCAATTCGTTTGGTTCTGGATTCCAGACAGATAAATAATATCATCATTCCTGAAACTGACCGTCCACAAAATTTAGATGAACTTCTTCAACATTTCCATGGAATTAAAGTTTTATCCACGATTGATATGCGCTCAAGTTTTTGGCAAATAGAACTCCACCCTGATTGTAGAAAATATACTGCCTTTTTAGCCTTTGGTAACTGTTACCAGTTTCGGAAATTACCGTTTGGACTTACTGTATCTTCAGCAGCATTCATTCGTAGTTTAAATGAAATTTTACCTGTTTATCTTCGTGACAATATTACTTCATATGTTGACGATATTCTTATTGCTAAACATTCTTGGAGTGAGCACAACAAAATTTTGGATTCATTATTCCGTATTTTTGCAAGAGTTGGCATTACAGTGAACTTGGAAAAATCTGAATTTGGTCGTTCTCAGGTGAAATTTCTCGGTCACATTATTTCTACAGAAGGTATTCTCCCTGATCCAGAAAAATTAGACGATATTCGTAATTATGCTGTTCCTACCACAAAACGTGATGTTCGTAGTTTCCTTGGTGTCTGTAATTTTCTTAGACGCCTTGTTAGATTGGACGATTTGGCCACACCTCGTTTATGTGAACTACCCGGAAAGAATTCTAATTGGTGTTGGGATGAGGAAGCTCAGTCAGAATTTGAACAACTTCGTGATGCTTTAGTTGCTGCTCCACTTCTTTCACATCCGGATTTATCTAAAGATTTTTGTTTGGTGACGGACTCATCATACAAAGGCCTAGGTGCACACTTATTTCAAGAGATAGAAGAAGACGGCGTTGTAGTACAGAAAACTATTGCATTTGGAAGTCGTGTCCTCTCTAAATCAGAAAAGAATTATTCGATTACGGAACTTGAAGCTTTGGCTGTTGTTTGGGCTTTCACAAAATTTCGCACATTTTTGTTTGGCAGACATACTAAGGTTTACACCGATCATCGAGCTCTGGAATTTCTTATGTCAACAAAATTAACTCACGGCAGATTGTCACGATGGGCGTTGTACCTACAGGAGTTTGATTTTAGTATTGTTTACATACAGGGTTCTTCAAATATTGTTGCTGATGCTTTGTCACGTGCACCTATGGGTTTGAAACAAAGTTCTGAAGAGGACTGCAAGGAAAACAAGTGTTGTTTGATGTATATTCAAGGTGTTGCGTTTGAGAACTTTATTTCGTCTTCGCTCCAGGACATCGCTAAGGAGCAAAATAAGGATCCAATCTGGAAGGACATTAAGGAGAAGTGGAGGAGAAAGGAAAGCGTAGCGATTAGACAGCATTATTTAGTTCGCAATGACATTCTTTTTAAATGAAAATCGGTCGACAACTCTGTTTGGTTAGTTTGTATTCCTGATGAGTGAGTCAATAAATTGATTTGGTATACGCATTTCAGTTATGCACACTTTGGTCCCAGAAAATGCTTTCATAAAATACGCGAAAATTGCTACTTCAGTAATATGGAAAAACGTATTCGATCTGTTCTGGCCAAATGCAAATTATGTCAAAAGGCTAAGCCGCCAACAATTTCTCACAGAGCACCGTTGTTTCCTATCATTCCAGCGAAATTAAAGGACAAGGCTGCAGTCGATTTGTTCGGTCCAGTGGTTCGTTCTACTAATGGTTTTGCGTACATTTACGTAGCAGTGGAGTTGACATCAAAATATGTGTGTTTTACACCGTTACGCAAAGCAACAGCTCGTTCAGTATCTAACGCTTTCATCAAAAATTTTCTTAAAGAAGTGGGTCATGTTGATAAGGTTATATCAGATAATGGATCACAGTTTCGTTCTAAAATTTGGCTTCGTACTCTACGGCGTCGTAAAATTAAACCAATTTTCATTTCACTTTTTCACCCTCAATCTAACGCTTCAGAGAGATGGATGAAGGAAATCAATAAATTGTGTCGCCTTTATTGTCATCAGAATCACAGAACTTGGGATCAGTATCTTCATATTTTTCAAAACATTCTGAATGAACTTCCTAATGACTCAACTTCTTTACCGCCTATACTGATATTAAAAAACAAGGCACCGACAAATCGCATATCTGAAATCGTTCCTTTTCCGCCTACACGGAAACTGCGGCATTCTGAAGTTGTGAACCTGGCTCTGCAAAATATTGCATCTGCGGCTGCTAGAAGAGAGAAATCAGCTAAGCGTCCTGGTCGTTTAAAAACTTTTTCAGTTGGCCAAAAGGTATTAATTAAGTCTCACCGTTTGTCTCACAAAGGAAAGGGCTTGTGTCGCAAATTTTTTCTGCTTTATAACGGTCCATATAGAATTCGTAAAATTATTCATGATAACACTGTCGAAGTAGAAACTCTTAAATCTCGACGCTCTAAGGGAATGCATCACATATCAAACGTTAAAATTTTTGTGGAATGACATACCTTCGAGAAACCAACAGTTTACGTAAACATGCAGAGAATACAAGGATACCGCGCTGTGTTTTGGCGGCGGCACATACTCAAAGCAACAGTCAAGTCTGCGCGCCGCACAAGGCAGTCGTTGACCGCAAACAATTGCTTCCTACGTCACGCGCCTACAGCTGATCGAGCGCTCAGTGCGAATGCACTGACAGCCGTAAACAAATACACAGTTTAATTTCTCCGATTAAATTCAGTATAAAGCTATAGTGACTTGATGAATTATGTTATTAACAATCAGTATTTTTCAGGATACGGTTGTATAAAATATTTAAGAACTTCAGGTAAATTTTGTGTGTCTCCGACGTTAAGACGACTTGCTATCGAGAAATTTTTCAGGAAGAATGTAATTTCGAAGAAGAAACTAATAAACTAAAAAAAGGTAACTGTTAATTGAGTTCATTTTTTAGGTAACATATTTCCACTTAGGTACGTACTTTAGACGTAATTTGCTGCTCGCGATTATGTGATACATACTTTGTGCTAATTTCATGTTCTATGAATTTACTTGTGAAGCGACGTGCTTGCGTACATTTGCTGACTTTTGACAATGATTATTAATGAACTGGGTTGTAACTTGTATATATTATGCATCGCTTGGCTGCACTGCTTTTCACTGATGTCATTTCTTTTTAATTATGTGCCTGCTGTGCTTATTTATTTAAATTATAATTGTCACCTGATTAATTGTGCTGATGTGGTTAGGTATGTAAGTTATACTTTGTGATTTATCTGCTTGCGCCTTCATGTTTACTTATTAAGAAGACATATGAACATTTCTTTGCTTATGTCGATATGATGCTAATGACCTGTTTATTATATTAGATAACATATGTTTGCTGCTATGCTTATGGATTGCATATTTACACATTTCTGTTTTGTTGTCATAACTACTCTTTAATTTGGTATATAGAAATGCTGATATAAGGTGTACAAACATAGAGTTTCGGTCACACTATTGGATTAATTATAGATTGTTCGCTTGGCAGAGCCTCGTTGTAAGAATTGTGCTGCATCCACTTGTTGACATTCTGTTCTCTACTAGTATATTTACTCGCTATTGCTTGTTTTGCTTACGCTCAGTGCCTTATATTTTTAAGATAAGAAAATGAACTGCTATAATTCGACGAACAACATTAGTACACGAAACTTCATAGAAGTCACATGAGCTGGAGGTTTTATGGAAGCTGTATAAATTTATGCTAATAGGAAGGAAGCCAACGACATGACATACCAAAACTAGGTTTAGACCATTGACAGTTATTACACTGCATTTTTCGTGAGCAATTGAAATAGGAAGTGACACTTGACACAAGAAATACTCCACATGTTTGCTTCTGTTTGTCATAATTCTTGAAGTGGTGTACACACTGTGAAATATTATGATCATTCACACTCCGTAATCGTACTCAATTACTGAGAGTTATTCGAACTAAGTCTGTTAGAGGTCATGTATGCATTTCTTTTGTTATAATTCATAATGAGTAGAAGATTTGGGTCAGATGGATTACACAGAGGTTGCGTGTTAACAATGTGTCTTCGGATTGTATGGGATGATGAACTGAAGTTTGCACTAGGATTATCTGTACTTGTTCGAGGAGACTGACTAGAGGAAAGAGTTGTTATGGAAGTGAAATGATATTGGTAATAAGGTTTATATGTATCGACGTATTGAAGAGGTATTATTGAGGTATTATTGAGATTATGTGAAGTTGATGATTATTGGAGTTTTGGTGGACAAGAGGTAAGGTAAATGCTATTAATGATAAGGTTTATATGTATCGACGTAAGAGGTATTATTGAAGTATTGAGATTATGTGATGCTGATGATTATTGGAGTTTTGGTGGATAAGAAGTAAAGTAAGTGAGGTGCATTTTTTTTTTTTTTGTTGGTCTATATGGAACAAGGAAGATGAAGTTGGCAGACTACAACACTCAAGTAGAAGGAAGATAGTCTACACACACACTTTGTTAAATCACTAAGCAGTATATACTTTTTTTGGAGAGAGGAAGTAATCGCATATCTTGGCTCACTGACAGTTGTTCAGCAACCGTACATTTTGATCTGGCTTGGCAAACATTGGTCTTGACATGATGACTATGACGTTGACTTAACTATTATTGACTGTTATACATTGCTGCCACTACTACTTGATACACATGATGAACATCAAATTTTGACAGAATTGCATTTACACAGTTGACACTATTCAATTACACAGTAGTACTTAATGTGGATGAAAGATGAGTGAGTGTGTTTTGTGTGTTTTCCTTTCCTAATCCTACCCACCTATCTCCTAAATATTATTTTATTTGTATGTAGTGGCTTGCACTGACACCCATAAATATTATAGGTTTACTGATATTTGTGTATTTGTAATAGTTAATATGACAATTATCTGACATCATTTGTGTGTTTGTTATGATTTGTATGTTTAGTGTAAAAGCATTTGTATGTGGATTCAAACTATTGTTCATGCCTGAACTGTCTGATTAGTGATGGTGAATATTATGGACTGTTATCTGCAATTTTTCAACATAATGGGTGCCACTTAGAAATGATTAATTTCTGCTGATGAACTGTGTGATTAGTGATAGTGAATATTATGGACTGTTACTTGCACTTTTTCAACATAATGGGTGCCACTTAGAAATGTTTAATTTCTGCTGATGAACTGTGTGATCAGTGATAGTAAATATTATGGACTGTTACTTGTACTTTTTCTACATGATTGGTGCCACTAGGACATGTTTAATTTCTGCTTATAAACTCTGATGAGCAGTGTGATCAGTGATAGTAAATATTATGGACTGTTACTTGTACTTTTTCTACATGATTGGTGCCACTAGGACATGTTTAATTTCTGCTAATAAACTCTGATGAACAGTGTGATCAGTGATAGTGAATATTATGGACTGCTCTCTGGACCTGCTCATCATTGCTAGGTGCAACTGATGGACTGCTTCTACTGACATAATGTCACTTGTTGCTGTGTGTACCTGCTCAACATTGCTGGGTGCCACAGATGGAACTGCTTCTACTGAAATAATGTCACTTGTTGCTGTCTGCACCTGCTCAACATTGCTGGGTACCACTAATGGACTGATTCTACTGGAATAACGTCACTTGTTGGTGTCTGCACTTGTTCAACACTACTCGGTGCCACTGTTAGAACTGTTTCTACTGAAATGATGTTACTTGTTGCTGTCTGCACCTGCTCAACATTACTGGGTGCCACTGATGGACTGCTTCTACTGAAATAATGTCACTTGTTGGTGTCTGCACCTACTCAACATTGCTGGGTGCCACTGATGGATTGTTTCTACTGAACTAATGTCACTTGTTGGTGTCTGCACTTGTTCAACACTACTGGGAGCCACTGTTAGAACTGTTTCTACTGAAATGATGTTACTTGTTGCTGTCTGCACCTGCTCAACATTACTGGGTGCCACTGATGGACTGCTTCTACTGAAATAATGTCACTTGTTGGTGTCTGCACCTACTCAACATTGCTGGGTGCCACTGATGGATTGTTTCTACTGAACTAATGTCACTTGTTGGTGTCTGCACTTGTTCAACACTACTGGGTGCCACTGTTAGAACTGTTTCTACTGAAATGATGTTACTTCTTGCTGTCTGCACCTACTCAACATTGCTGGGTGCCACTGATGGATTGCTTCTACTGAAAAGATGTCACCTGTTGGTGTCTTTTTTGTATAAACTGATTTTTTGTGTATTGTGTGAACTATTATGTAAAGTCACATGTATGAAAAGAATTTGTATTGCTTACTGTATTTCTTATATTAGGTTATTGAAAGGTCAGTGCAAGCCAAAAATTTTATCTAATTATGTGATATTTAGGTATTAATATTATCTTTTATTTTTGTCTGTATTTTTGTGGACGAATTTGGTGGTATTTTCACCACCAATGCTGGCAAAAATACCATCAAATTCTGGCCCGTGGAGGAGGGGCATATAAAAGGTGGCTACACTGAGCCACAGCGCCAGAGATTGCGCCAAAGAGTATTATTCAGCCGCCTCCACTGACAGTGCCTATCGAGGACTCGTAGTAGTCAGTGCGTGAGCAGAACTCGTAGTAGTCAGTACTTGTTAAGAACTCGTAGCAGAGAGTGTTTGTTGAGATGTGCTAGTAGGCAGTGCTTGCTGAGATGTGATATTGGAGAGTTCTGGTTGAGAGGTGGTAGTAGCAAGTCGGTGTGGAGAGATAAATGTCTAGAGTGCTTTTCATCAATATAAACGAAGGTAAAAAAAAAAAAAAAAATTCTTTTCTCTCTCATTATTTCAGTGTCCTGAATAATGTGTCATTACAGGGTCAGTCAACAAAGCATCTGGCTTGTGTTCTTGTATTAGAGTGTAATTCTGGGTTTCTTGCGCAATTATAGTATTTCTAATTTTTTTATCACGTCAAAATAATTGGTATTTAAAAATTCTTATCTTCTTGAAGAAGAACCGTGCCAGATGTGCGTTGAGTCATACTTCCACATACAGAACAGTTACTCTTGTGCTTGTTGTTGCGTTGGTTTCATAGTTGCTGGGAACTTAATTAATTAATTGTGTTAACGAAAATTTTCATTTCATTCTTTGTTGTTGTTCTATGCAGTCAGATAGCGTAATAATACTAGTCAGGGCCAACCGATTACGAAACAGCGTAATCGGACATACAGCTACTAAAAATATTTGCATTTTATTTAGTTAAGCCCCCATGCAATATCCATTAAGAGGTCTATACAAGGGTACCCCCTTTCTACCTACCTGCCTACCTGTATGCAATCACGCTCGAGCCACTCCTCGGGGGCCACAACCGTAAGCTATCTGGCGTCACCCTGTGGGACGTCACCTTCCACTGTAGGGAGCATGCCGACAACCTGCTGCTGCTGGTTCGTTTCATCAATGAAATCCACAGCTTACCACACTGGATCGAGTGATATGGACAGGCCATGGACAGTCTTCTGAATATCAACACGTTGGCGGCGCTGGAAATGGGGCGCAGTTTCGGGACCAGAAACTGTCGCCCCCTCCTACCAGTTACTGAAATGAAGTATTTGGGAGTGACGTTTACGAAGGATGTACGCGGAGCGGCCCGGGCAAACTGACGACTGTTACTATGGGTGTACATGTGATGTTGCGCCAGAATCTGCACCGTGCCTTTAACCAGCTGCAGTGTGTGGAATACCTGAATCTCTACACCGCTCAAAATTCAATCATGTGGCACAGGTTCTCGTCCTATCAGCGGTGATAGCACACAGACTTCAGCCAGCCTTTGGTTTTTACCTATACACAAGACACATATTCAAAGTACGTTACGACTCTCTCACCCTTCCCTTGCGATACGGAGGGCTGGGACTGGTTAATGTCCGGGCATAGACAACTGCCCTCTATACGAGCAAATTGTGGAAACGATGGACCAGTCAACACGACACCCTTACGAGTCGTCTACTAGAGGTTCTGATGCCGGTCTCTCACGTCCTGCTGGTGTTGGTACCGCACGTCGCGACACAGCACTCCCGCGTAGCGACATTCATTTTCGAATACAGCTATTTGATCTCGGGTCTACCCGCAACAAGCCCGCCCAAGGCAAAGGATTTTTACAGCGCTCTTCCGCAGGCGGTTCCACATACCCTGGTTGAAACCAAGTGCCCAGCTCTCCATTGCCCACGAGTGTGGAAAACGATACATCACCACTTTCTGCCCATTGCCGTGCACGCCACTTGGTATCAAGTCACCAACAAAAAATATGCGACAAGACACTGGCTCCATGCTATCGGACTAACGGACTCCCCACCTTTCCATGACTTTCGCCTCCTGGATGCCGGCGAACGTCACGTCATGTGCCTGATATCATCTGGCCTCTGGTGACTGACGCAGCAGATCTTAGCTTGTTACCTCCGCGTCAACCCTAACGTGATTGAACCTCGGATACTCCTCTGCCCAGATGACTGTTACCTTTCCCCCGCAAAATATTATGCGCTTACATGGGTCAAAAAGTTGGATGATTCATGGAAAGCTTCATTCGCTGAGACATTAGCAAGGCAGTATGAATCTGTTGTACATATTTTTACATGACACTGTTGGTGATAGAAAGCGCCAATGGCCGAGGACAAGGAAATCCATTCTACATTTCCTGAAGAAAGATCCTCTCAGATGAAGTCGCACAAGTAATATAAAAATGGTATTTTTGTTTATCCTTTGAATAATTTTTTTCTAACATTATGTTTTACCGGATTTTCATTTGTACACATTTACTAAGTATAACTATGTAAAAAAATATGGAAATGTGGATTCTGTGACAGCTACATCTACATGATTACACTGTAATTCACAATTAGGTGCCTGACAGAGGATTCATGGAGCAGCCTTCAAGCTCTTTCTCTAGCGAACTGCGCACGGAAAAAACGAGCACGCAAATATTTCTGTGCGAGCTCTAATTTCTCTTATTTTATTCTGATGATAATTCTTCCCTACGTAGGTTGGCGCAAATAAAATATTTTTGTAGTCAGAGGAGAAAGTTGGTGATTGAAATTTCACGAAAAGATCTTGCCGCAACGAAAACGCCTTTGTTTTAATGATTGCCACCCAAATTCTCGTATTACGTCCGTGCACTCTCTCCCCTATTTCTCGATAGTACAAAAAGAGCTGCCCTTCTTTGAAAGTTTTCGATGTCCTCTGATACGGATCCCACACCGCTCAGCAATACTCCAGATGAGATTGGACAAGTGTGGTGTAAGTAGTCTCTTAGCAGGCTTGTTGCACTTTCTAAGGGTTTTGCCAATAAATCGCAGTCTTTGGTTTGCTACCCCACGACATTATCTATGTGGTGGTTCCAATTTAAGTTATTCGTAATTGTAATCCCTCAGCATTTAGTTGAATCTACAGTCTTAAGAAATGTGTCATTTATTGTGTAACCGAAATTTAGCGGATTTATTTTAGTACTCATGTGGATGATTTCACATTTTCCATTATTTAGAGTCAATTTCCACTTCTCTCACCATATATATATTTTGCCTAAATCATTTTGCAATTGGTTTTGATCATATGATAACTTTACAACACACGAAACGACAGCATCGTCTGCAAACAGTTTAAGAGGGCTGCTCAGATTGTCTCCTATGTCGTTTATGTAGATCAGGAAAAGCAGAAGGCCTATAACACTTACCTGGGAAACTCGTGTATATTACTTCTGTTTCACTCGATGACTTTCTGTCAATTACTATGAAATGTTATCTTTCTGACAGGAAATCACGAACCCAATTGCACAACTGAGGCACCCAATTTCATCAGAAGTCGCTTGTGAGGAACGGTGTCAAAAACCTTCTGAAAATCTAAAAATCTGTAATCAATTTGACATGCTCTGTACACAGCACTCATTACTTCGTGTGAATAAAGACTGTGGTGTCACCGCCAGACACCACACTTGCTAGGTGGTAGCTTTAAATCGGCCGCGGTCCATTAGTACATGTCGGACCCGCGTGTCGCCACTGTCAGTGATCGCAGATCGAGCGCCACCACACGGCAGGTCTCGAGAGACTGACTAGCACTCGCCCCAGTAGTACGGACGACGTAGCTAGCCAATGGCTACGACCTAGCAAGGCGCCATTAGCATTACATTGCATGTATCTACAGAGTCTCACTTGTATCGTCAAGAGCGATGTACAACAAGGATGGATTAAAGTTAAGTATTCCAGCAGCTACTTACTTTTCTTTATAGCATTAATTACGTATCCTGTTTCAGACCTCACGCCCATCTGCGTGAGCTTAGCGCGTGCCTTTCGGCTACTTCCGAGTGGCGTGGCTGTCTTGTTACGCCACAACAAAGACCTTGCTGTGTTTCACAAAAACGATACTTTCTGAATCCTTGGAGACCATTTCTCAATAAATTTCTTCGAGATAATTCATAATATTCGAATACAATGTATGTTCCAAAATCTTAGTGCAAAGCGAGGTTTGCAGTGTGGGTCTGTAACTCAGAAGATTACTTCTATTTCCTTTCTTGTGCAACTTTCCAGTCTTTAGGTAAGGATCTTTCGACAAGCGAGTGATTGTATATGATTGTTATGTATGGTGTTATTATATCAGCATACCCTGAAAGGAACCTGACTGGTACGCAATCTAGAAAGGAGGCCTTGCATTTATTTACTGAGTTAAGCTGCTTGACTAAACCGAAGATACACTATGTGATCAAAAGTATCCGGAAACCCCCAAAAACATACGTTTTTCATATTAGGTGAATTGTGCTGCCACCTACTGACAGGGATTCCACATCAGCGACATCAGTGGTTATTAGACATCTGAGAGAGCAGAATGGGGCGCGTCAGGATCCACTCCTAGTACTATGACAGACGGGAGGTGAGAAAACTTCGATTTCATGGTTGAGCGGCTGCTCATAAGCCGCCTCGAACGTGGTCAGGTGATTGGGTGTCACTTGTGTCATACGTCTGTGCGTGAGATTTCCACACTCCTAAACATCCCTAGGTCCACTGTTTCCGATGTGATAGTGAGGTAAAAACGTGAAGGGACACGTACAGCACAAAAGTGGACAGGCCGACCTCGTTTGTTGACTGGCAGATAACCTCTGACAGTTGAAGGGGGTCGTAATGTGTAATAGGCAGACATCTATCCAGATTATAACACAGGAATTCCAAACTGCATCAGGACCCACTGCAAGTACTGTGACAGCTAGGCAGGAGGTGAGAAAACTGGATTTCATGGTCGAGCGGCTGCTCATAAGCCACACATCACACCAGTAAATGCCAAACGACGCCTCGCTTGGTGTAAGACACGTAAACATTGGACGATTCAACAATGGAAAAACGTTGTGTGGAGTGATGAATCACGATACACAATGTGGCGATCCGATGGCCGCGTGTGGGTATGGCGAATGCCCAGTGAACGTCATCTGCCAGCGTGTGTAATGCCAACAGTAAAATTCGGAGGCGGTGGTGTTATGGTGTGGTCGTGTTTTTCATGGAGGGGGCTTGCATCCCTTATTGTTTTGCGTGGCACTATCACAGCAGAGGCCTACATTGATGTTTTAAGCACTTTCTTGCTTCCCACTGTTGAAGAGCAATTCGGGGATGGCGATTGCATCTTTCAATACGATCGAGCACCTGTTCCTAATGCACGGATTGTGGCGAAGTGGTTACATGACATTAATACCCCTGTAATGGACTGGCCTGCACAGAGTCCTGACCTGAATCCTATAGAACACCTTTGGGGTGTATTGGAACGCCGATTTCGTGCCATGCCTCACCGACCGATATCGATACCTCTTCTTAGTGCAGCACTCCGTGAAGAATGGGCTGCCATTCCCCAAGAAACCTTGATTGAACGTATGCCTGCGAGAGTGGAGGCTGTCATCAAGGCTAAGGGTGAGCCAACACCATACTGAATTCCAACGTTACCGATGGAGGGCGCCACGAACTTGTATGTCATTTTTAGCAGATGCCCGGATACTTTTGATCACATAGTGTATCTACTTCCAAAATTGCTCGTGTCATCGGCTGTTCAAGATTCGAATTCTGAAATATTTACTTCATTTTCTTTGGTGAAGGTGTTTCGGAAAACCGTGTTTAGCAATTGTTCTTTGGTGGTACTCTCATCAGTGTCAGCGCCGTTGTTATCACGCAGTGAAATTATTGATTGTGTCTTGCTGATGGTGTGCTGTAAATATAACTAGAATATCTTTTGGTTTTCTGCGAGACAGAGTTTCGTTGTGGAAACAATTAAAACTGCCTTGCATTGAAGTTAGCGTTAAATTTCGAGCTTCTCTAACCTTTCGCAATCTTGGGGATTTTGTATTCTGTTAACTTTTGTATTCTTTTTTCGTGGCTTCTGCAACAATGATTTGACCCGTTTCGTGTACCATGGGGAATCAGTAGAATCTTTTATTAATTTATTTGGTATATAGCTTTCAATTGCCGTCGGTACTATTTCTTTGAATTCAGACCACGTCTGGTCTACATTTACATAGTCAGATAGGAATGAGTGGATACTGTCTCTAAGACATACCTCAAGCGAATTTTTATCTGCGTCTTTAAGTATTGTACTTTGCCTTTATTTTTTGTGGGTTTGGATGTTAGGGTTTTCAGTGACCTTGTGCTCACTAATCTCTGTATTCGTCATGCTGCTCCTTATTTGCTCAGAATTATTTGTTGCTAAACGCTCCAGTAGATTTTCACAACCACTTACACTTCGAGTGGGCTCTAGAACTAATTGCACAATTGTTTTCCGAGAAAGCATTTAGCATAACTTCGGACGACGTTTTATGCCTACCACCAGCTTTAAACACATATTTTTGCCAATAAAAAGAGAGTACATTGAAGTCACCACTAACTATTGTTCTCTGAGTATGGTACATATTTGGAATAAGACTCAAGTTTTCTTTGAACTCTCCAGCAACTTTACCGTATGATTCAGGGGATCGGTAGAAGGAACCAATTATTAATTTATTCAGGTTGTCAGTTATAGCCTCTATCGATACTGACTCGCAGGTACTATCTACTTCAATTTCACTACGAGCTTAACTACTTCTGACAGCAATAAACACCCAACCACCAACTGTATTTAATCTATCCTTTCTGAACATAGTTACGTACTTCGTAAAAATTTCGGCTCAGTTCATTTCCTACTTTAGCCAGTTTTCCATGCCTATAACGACTTGAGCTCCAATGCTTCCTGTTAGCACTTAGAGCTCTGATTCTATCCCAAAACAGCTACGACAATTTACAACTACAATACCAATTGTTACTCGGTCTACCTCACTGCCTTTGCCCTTTCCGTAGTTTCCCGAGACGACCTGAAAAAAAACCGCCTCCACACAGCCCCAGTTACACGAGACACGAGTAGTCGTTTTCTGCATGAATTGGACGCCTGATCCATTAAGCAGAGCCCGGAACCCAAAACCTCGATGACGCAAGTAGAGAAATCTGCAGCCTACACGGTCGCAGAACCGTCTGAGCCTTTGATTCAGACCCTCCACTTGTACCAAAGAACAACAGTCGACTCTGTTGACGATGCTACAGATTGTGAGCTCCGCCTTCATGTCGCAAGCAAGACTTGCAGTCTTTACCACTTGAGCTAAATGCCCGAAACCAGAGAGAATCTCTTCCGATCCAAAGCAACACACACCGTTAGTCCCGACACGAGCAGTTGGCTGCACCCTGTGCTCTTCATGGCATCCGGAAGGACCTTTTCCACTTCTGGAATGATTCCTCCTGGTATGCACACGGAGTGCACAATGGATTCCTTCCCCTCCTTGGCAACCATATCCTTAAGGGACCTCATTACGTGCCTAACGTTGAAGCTCCTGACTACCAGTAATTCCATCTTCTGTGAATGATCGGACCTAACCGGCCAGAGGATTCCTCTGGAACAATGCGAGCAGTTGGACCTCGCTCAGGAACTTTGTCAGCCACAAACAGCAACCGAAACATGTTCGTCAGACGAACCAGGAAAGGCCCTCCCATCGGCCCCTCGGAAAGTCTTTCACTACCTGCCACACTTTGGAACGACCTCCAACTCGATAACGGGTGATGGGTCGACCTCATTGCAGGCAGTACCGGGGGAAGACACAGTAGTGGACCGATCGGGCGACACGTGCTGGACGTCCCCCAGATCTCTAAGTCCGACCCAACAGTGATGCGCTTTGGCAGCTTCAAGCTGTGTGACCGAAGCCAACACAGCTTGCAGCTACGAGCGAAGGGTCACCAACTCACGTCGCATCTGAACGGAGCTAGCACACTTCCTCTCCATACTAATGACAGCGAAAATACACTCTACAAAGTTGACAAACACGGGACTGTGCCTGATAAATAAACCAACACACGCGAAATCAACGAGTTTAAATTAAAGAGTGCAGAGGAAATTTAACATAAGTAGTTTAAAGCTAGCACTCGACGTGGTAGAACTTTTGGGAATAATTAGGGGCTACGCCTGAAAAAGAATGGTTTTTAGGGAGAGATAGGGTAAAAGTGGCGATGCCAAATAGGTGTAACTTTGATTTTTGTTTCATTTGTTTTTTAAGATGGATATTAGAAAGACAGTCTGCCACTCGTGGTCTCGCGATAGCGTTCTCGCTTACCTAGCACGGGGTCCTGGGTTCGATCCCCGGCCGGGTCAGGGATTTTCACCTGCCCCGAGATGACTGGGTGTTGTTATGTCGTTTTCACCATCATCATTCATCCCCATTATGGTCGGAGGAAGGCAACGATAAACCACCTCCATTAGGCGGTGCGGGTCTCCCATATCGTTCCCCTACGCTCTGTCAAGAAGCATGGGACTTCATTTCCAAGTGCGTGCCTGCAGTCCGGCCGATCCCAGGATCGGCTCTCGGGCGGATAACGGATTTTTCAGCCTTCCTTCTTAACCTTGTCTTGACCCTTCAAAACTGTGATGAGTCGTTAGAAACAACAGGTGGTTTGGAATCCACTTTAAACTGTAGATCACCTTTCCGCGGTTGGGTATCTGGGGTAGGCTAGGGACACGAAAGTCGGCGAAGTGGCGTCGAGTAGAAAGACTTGCACCAGGGCATTGAGTCGCACGAAATTATTAATATTATTATTATCTATAAATATAAATTAAGTTTTGACGGAATCCTCAGAGCCCGAGTCCTGATGACGCTTGTCCAGTTTCCTTAGGTAAACTTTACCCTGGTGGATTATACACATCAATACTCTTCACATGATATGCTGTATGAGAAAATGTTAATACACCCTTACCTACATAATTATGAGACGAAGTGCGGTATAAAAACGTAAAGATGAGAGTGTGCTCAGTAGCTGCCTTTTCGTTTACACTGTGCCATATTTATAAGCAGACCATAAATACACACATCAGCATAGACTCGCAAGTGGAAAGCAACACTTCCATCAGAACACCTTGGATAGCCAAGTCAGTTAGTGAACACCGATCTGCAAGGAAATGAATGTTTCGAACGGTTTGTAATCAACCTGCGGGTAATCAGAATTATCTTTCAGTGTGGAGCATCCTTCTTTACGACACGACCATGAACCAGTGCTCTGTGTAGGTTGGTTGTCTGTTGAAATTATTCTAGCTACGTATGCTTAATGTCTGATTCGATTATTACATCAGGCAACCCATCTTGAACATGCACAAACAGCCCCTGCATCGCCTCTGGTAACACCAGTTGAACAATGTAGGGTTTCACGAATGCACATTCAAAACGACGTCCCTTCTCTCCCTACTGGAAGAGAGTGGGCCACGACAGAGGCGGAAATCACGCCAGGTTGAAACTCTGTCACCTGTAAGCTTCTTTAGACGAGAGTTTTTTTTGATTAATGAGCAAATCTTCATGTAAGGTCACAGGGCACTTATTTCTTATGGTATTTGATCTTTATGTGTGGAAAATACATGTACTGCTGCAGGACTGGGATTCGAATTCAGATCTCCCCTTTCGCCAGGTCTGACACCCTTGAGACGAAACATTTCAACAGTTTCATTGTTCCCCGCGATTTCTAAATATTCCACGAAAATCGTGTGTCTGGATACGAAGTCTGGTGTGGCACAAAAGTTTCCATCCTGTCATTTCAAGCTGTAACACGCGCACACCAAACCACAGATGAGAAGTAATTGAGTGCAAGTGATGTATGCGATGTGTTGAATCAAATTTGCGTGAAAGAACGCCGGAAATAGGCCAACTGTAGTATGGAGACTAATGAATACATCTCCAGGACGACACGCATGAACTAAGAGCTCTGGAAACCGCCACTGAAGATGCTTCACAAATAAAATAAGCGAAACGCGTGCGGCAATAAACAAACTGCCTTCAATTAGTTGCATAGACGGAACATACATGCACGAATAATTAAGATTTTTAAAGCCTGTCGTGCGTTTTCAGCATTATCGATTGGCGTTGATTTCGACTACAGTCAGACACAGAACTTGTTGTCATATCATTTCAGGTTCAAACATGCCACTCGCAATTACTGATGAAAAAGAATTCGATAGTCAACGTCTTTTTGTGTGTGGTCAAAAACGATGATCTGTATAGAGTTAGATTGCCAATCAACGCAGAAGTTTTCGCCTTGTTATTTCCACTTGGAATCCCAGTAAGCCAAAACTTTTTCGTTTCGTCATTTCAGTTTTAAGCATCTCGCTATTGATGAAAAATTAAGATTTCTAACATTTGATTGCGCTTTGTGAGCGAACCGATTAGGTGCTCGGTTCCTATCTCCATCCAACACAAGACTTTATGCCATATCATTTCAAGTTTAACGTGTGCAAACTTCGTCACTTGTGACTGAAACAATATCTAAGGTCTTTCGTGGTTAGTTAACAGGAACAATAGTTGCTGGATTGAAGTCCCGGATCCCAGTCCAGTACAAAAACTTTCGATATGTAATTTCAAGGTGAAAGTGGCTTTTAGAAATGTAATTTATTGTAATAAATTTGAATTTGGAAGCGTAATAGCTCTGTCATCTCTATTAACGTGTATTCTGATATTTACGTTATCGTGGTATTGATTTGCATCTGGAATGAAAGCCATACAAATCATTTATCTCTTGTGGTCTCTAGCAGTAACCACTTGGCATACTCAAATGACAGTACCGAAAAGATAGCAGAGTGGGCTGTATACAAATCAGGCGAAACACGTGTATGTGTGTGTACGTGTGTGTATGTATTTTTCTGGACGTGCCCATACATCCATCTCAACAGTGTAATCTCAGTTATGAAGATACGAACTTGAGAACAACACATTACACAGTTCCCGAGTGGAATTAATCTCCAACCCGGCCGGGAATCTAGCCTGGGCCCCGTCGGTTAACAATGCGCCCCGCTGACCGCGTAGCTACCGAGGCCGAAACGAAATGCAATTCAGGCCATTCGGATACTTTTGAGCGTGATATTACATCCCTCTACATAATATGTATAGATTACAACGGCGGACGTGACTGTTTTTGAATAATTCTGCAGAACACATACTATTAATGATATTCTGGACGATGAAATTGAAAAGAAAAAGTACACGCGCAGGATTTGAACCCGTACAGCGAATGAAGTAGCGGTAAACTTTAACGGCTGCGCTATGTTTGCTTGGTCGAACCGTGACTAACGTTGCGGATATGGTAGTTACGCATCGAACTTCAACATCGATTTTCTAGGAAGCTAGCGGCCGTTTCATGAAAAGCCACTAGCCAGGCACTGAGAAGCAGTCCCCCTACAACATACCTAAGACTTATCAAAATCCGTGATAACGGGTCTGCTCGTCCTCTTGATAGCTTCACAAACAAGTATTTACTTTCTCAGGGCACAAAATAAATTTGAATTTCTCCACCCTTGAATTATCAATGGCCCATCGAACTGGTCCCATATAACAGCTAGAAACAGCTTAATACACATTCTGGCCAAGAGGTGGCATCACCATGCAGGTAGTTGAAAGGCGGTACAATTTAAAAGATTCTGCCCTACTTTAGTGAAATTCGTTTGCATCTTTTCAGTGTATAAAATCTTTCATGAGGAAACGAGGTTTCCCTTGGGGATACTAGACATGGAGGTAGTCGATCATTTCAGAGCTGACACGGCCAGTGTTTGGTAACTGATTGAAGACTTAGACAACTACATCCACTGCGACTGATATGTCTCTTCACCACGCAGTCCCAATGTAAAATTTGATGCCTATACAAGCAGCATACTGCAACGGCTGCTCGTCCGACTCATGACAGCTACGTGCTCCGGTGTAGAAATATCTCGTCCTCTTCACGCAGACTCTCTGCACTGGTATTAATTTAATAACATGTTTTTAACCTGTGACACACAAAACTTTGGTAACTTAGGTTAAATTAAAGGGAAAACTTGTTATCCATATATTTTTCAGTGCACTAGAAAATTTCTTACTTTATATTATTTCTGGAATACAAGCAATGGCTTAAGTTAGAGGATAAAAGGCCTTTTGAAGTTTTTATTCACTCAACAATTTGGTTACCAGTACTGCAACACACATATAAGACATCCATACGTTATGTTTTATCTTATTTCTTGTAATGCTCACTATAGTTTACGTTACTAATCGGGGGTCGGAAGAAATTTTACGCGCCCATCAGTTTGATTACTTTTATTACATGTGCTTGTCAGCTTTAACATTGATTGTAATGCTGTTCTTATTTTTCCACGTTGATATGAAGATGGATTGGGAAATAAACGGAAACCAGTAATCGCTCAAATCTGTACTAAAATATTCCCTTGAAATAGTTTTCTTTAACATTTTCCTATGTCAAACTTGCTTATTTATATCTGACACACCCAAGTTCATGGTTCGTCAACTCCCTTTTTAAATTCGTCCTTGTGGTTAAAGGGGTGGCATTTAAAATCATCTCCCACTGCAAATGACAGCACTGTAAGCCAAAATATTTGTGCACCGGCTGACAAACGTAGATGAAGTTACAAGTAATGGGATGAAGAGAGCAGAGTGCTTTTTAACTGCTGTCGTGTGCCGGAACACGCGATTTGTGAGAGTTGCGAGAGAGCTATTACCGCTCCACGCCGCTGCACAGGTTTTAATAACGCTAATAATAGGGCTTGTTGATTCACCAACACAGTTCGTTTTTGTGTGCAGTAAAAGGATAAGCTTTCAGCCTCTGCTTTTATCCCACCAGTGGCGTCAGAACCACCTGTTGCTTCCCGTAAAAGCCGACCCCCACCACTGCTGCTTGTTACATGGTAGAGGGAAATAGATCACTTCCACTAACAGAGCATTTCTCAAGTAGTAAGGGAACGGCATCTTCCTAAGGAGATTAATCATCACTTCACGCAGTTATTCTGAGTGGGAAAAACTGTTTGTGGGTAGTGCAGTGTACGGAGTGGTAACGCAAGCACTCCCACTATGTTTCACAATGCAGTAGTGATACATGTATTGAAGATAATAAGATATCATGCTTTCTTGTGGAAGCGCAAAAGCTTACAAACGTGGACTGGGCGAGACGGCACGCATAGACAACACGGGGCCAGAATTGTCAACTCTTAAAGTGGTTTTTCGGTCCTTTAGGTTTATGCAAAGGTAACGAAACCGCACCACCCTTGCCTTTAAAGTAGTCACACCTAGCACGTCATAGGTGTGAAAAGAAAACAGTGAAGTAGACAAACCAAAGGTTATCCTCTTCGTATCTATAACACTCGTCGCGTAATAGCTGAATGCGAGTGAAATTAATAAATAGTTGCGAGAGGGAAACAGCAATTTCCTGTTGGTAGGAACAGCGTTTCGTTGTTCCTGTTCAAACGAAGACGTTGCTCCAGAAGCCCACTTGTGCAGTGTCTGGACGAAATTGCAGGACAGCCGCAGAGCTCTGGGTAGTTGCACCAGTCAGTAACATAGGAGGTGTGTGACCTTGTTTATGATGCAAAAATTCTGAAATTTGTTTGTTTGTTTCAGAAACTTCGGTGGAGTTTATGTGCCTTGTCTAAATAACACTGTAGGTATGAGAACAGATTTGAGGGTGAACCATGTACGCTCAAAATTCCACGTAAATCTTAAGAACGCTTAAATTTCAGTGATAGGATATAGAAACAAACTGTATTACGTACGATCATTCAGTAACAATCAACCTGTTACGTCCAGGGAAGTTAAAGCATGAATAATTAGCTCTTGACAACATTTCCTTGCCTGTAAATATTATTACCCACCACCTCTTTTATAATTTCAAATCTTTGAGTATACAAACTGTGTGAAACAACAGTGAAAAATAGAAGTGGAGGCTAGAGATCCCCCAGGTGATGTCGCCATGGAAAAACATGAAAAAGTCATTAAAAATCGAAAAATGGTAAAACAACTCATGTTGGTGATATGGGAGAGGAACAAATTAAACATTTCGGTACTAAACCATTGCTTCTATCAGTTTTTCCTATTGCTTTGTCCTAATTAATGAATTTACTCCTAATGCGTGCCACACACAAGTCTTTGGGAGACTTAATTTATTAGCTGCAGGTCATGGTTGTGAATGTCAGTGCAGCCACTGTGCGGTGCGGCTTGCTGCTTCACTACAAGACGAAATTATGTCATTATGTGATAAGTTATCGATAGACTCGAATTAACTTCCTCCATTTCGGTAGTAATAAAAGCGTGTAAATACGGTTCACCAGCCTTACCTTGTCTTTCAGGTGACGTATAGCTAACAGCTCTACTGCAATTTGATTACATTTAGTGAACTCACAAACTCCTGACACTGCAGCAGAAACAAATATCACGAAAACCCCCAACTATCATCCTAGAATGTCGTCAGAAATTACAGTAAAACAAAAAGCAGGTGTAACAAAATGATAATGGTTTATTTCCAGTTTAAGGAGTTTCATAACGACAATTAACTCACATCGGTAGTTATTTGCTCTATAACGCTTCCTTCCATTAACAACAGCATTATCTTCTATCTCCATACACCACAGTATGAAGAACAAAACTGTAGCTCACCCATCAACATCGGAAGCTGCCACCATCAAGAAAAGTATTTCTGCGCTAAATCACGACACTCGCCTTCAGATATCGGATACTGGTGATGAAAGTCAACTTCTACTCAAAAAAACAAAACTTAGTCTTGTAGTCTTTTCCATACCATAAATGAGCTTGACCAGTAGGTATGGATCCCAAATGTCAGTTATGAGAAATTGAAATAGTGTTGAAACTAATCATCATGTCCTAAGTCCGTCTGGTCTCTAGGACCTTTCTTCTATCGTCGACGATATACATAAACCGTCTTGTCGATTCCACCTGTTACAGTGGTCCCCGAAACATTTTAAGATTCATGCATTTTCAGTAATCGACGCTGTAGTTAGAGTTTGTTTGGCATTTAGTTGCACACACGGGCCTTTGCACTAATCTATTCTCCTATGCTCCTAAATACGCTGCTATATGACGTGCTGCGTTCTGATAAAAGCTGAAGTAACTATCACACCGTAAACATCAAAAACGTTCTCATAACGACACGGGAAGCTCTCACATCAAACCCAGGACAGCTGACAAAAGTAGGAACCCGTCATTAATGGCTGTATACAAATAGAGGCATCGAGGCTGCTAGGCTGTAATACCCCTTTTACTAAATGTAAATTAATAACTGTTACCCCTTTTCTTGGATTAAGTGAACTTGATCGACTTTCTAAAGTATTAAAGCAATCTGCCTCTTAACTTCGTTTCCAAATGTAGCATTGTATAAAAAAGAGAAAATAAAGCTGTAGATGGTTTTCGAACCTAGATTCATGAAGCAGTAAATATAGAATGTAGCCTGATAAACAAAAACGGTCGCCAGTCCAAACTGGAGAAATAATTTCAGAGAATTTATCAGTAATTTTTTTCTTTACGTTTTAACTTCTGAAATAAAATGTAAACTTTGACAACCGGAATTAGGCGAGGACATGATAACACAAGCACTCACAATTTCTATAAAGTTTCCTTCTGTTCTGCATGAACACATTAATAGAACTGTAGACATTACAACGATTACTAACTCATCCACTTGATAAACAAGATACCCCTTTAACGAAAATTAATCGATCACTGATCAAAACAGTTCCTAGAATATGGGGATCCGCGCACTGTGATACCATTCAACAGAACTTTCAGTAGCATTTTTATACACAGAAACTCATAGCACACACGTTAAATTTTGTAGCACTAATTTTAGCAAAAGTAATTCCAGATACGTATGAAAATTTAAACCTACTATTTTCTGCAGCAATTTGGTTTTAAGATCGCGTTCAGCTCTTTATGAACTACAATACCTCTTAAACTGATTTAATATACTGACTCCGTGTTTCAACAGTTTAATAATTAATGTTAGCACAATCCCAAATAGCTAACTTCACGTTTATGGGTACTCAGAAACTTTCAGGATCAAGAACAGAACCCTAGTGTAGCTTATGTCACATAGATCTGTGATGTTCTCGTTACAAATGAGCATTGAATTATACTAATGTGCTGACACACTACAGTGAAATGACTAATTAATAGACTGTTACAATTCTAAATAATCTGTACACTGCCTGGAGGTGCCGAATTTTATATCTGCTGCAGCATTGGTGGCGGGAAAATGTTACGCAATGGTACCAGCTGCTGCATTACAGTTCTTCTTTACACTGTCAGACATTTTACAGCAGTCCACATTATGCAACGTAGCGATAAGCTCATTCTTCTGACATCTGAGGCACTTTTACAACAATTTGGAAATAATTTTACCCTGCTTTCCACTTTTGGATGTTCACTCTTCGGCAGCTAGCTACTGGCTCATAACGTCACGTCCTCATAATTTTTCCTTTGACGCACTAATACCTCCCATACATAGAGAGACTTCCCTCCATTTTTCCTTCATAACCATTACAGTTCTATCGATTCCCTATGCATGAATCTGAAAAATGATATTTTTGTGTATTTGAATAATTAAAGGAATATACCTTATAATTACATTCAATAAAATGAATTCATACATTTGGGAACAGACAATAATACTAATAATAATACACCAATATTTACTTAACAGCAAAGAACTGTAATTGTTATAACATCGATGGCTTAAGGTATTGGTGTTACACATACACCGCGTTTCAATTATGTAACCTGTTAAGGATAGTATCAGTGAGACTTTCGTTCTACGATTTTTTTCAATATTTCATTAAATGTTGCTGCACCCAAAATTTGTCAGAGCATTTCTTTGGTCCACAACAGCCAACCGACAATTATAAATAATTTATAATTTCGGTTTCAAATTGGGATAGCCAACATATTCTCCGCTCATCCCTATCAAGAGTTTCTCGAGTATACAGTACAGCTTAGAAAATTTTGTAATACTCCTGCAATTTATTGTACTTTTTCTTGCCGTATGTGGTTTTAATTGATTTGCAACAGTCGTTATTGTTCTAGTGGTGTCTTATGTTTTTGTGCATAGATACAGTTGTCCTTTAACTGTTTACCGCATTAAAAAATCGTTGGAAAGGCTCCCTCACCATCATTTTCCATACTTAAGTTAGTAAAAGCTCTTGCAATCTAGATGAATCATTCATCACTAATTATCCATGCCTTTAATGTAATATATTTTGTAGCTGAGTTGCTGAAACAAATCCCAGTGGGTTAATCCACTTGAAAAAGACGATCATATTTTAAGAATGTCAGGGCTTTTTGATCTGTATGTATGTATGTATGTCCCCACAAATAGCTCCTGAATTACTTAAAACTCTAAATAATCATCAGAGCCTCCTTTTCAGATATTGTATAATTTTCCTCATATTTGTCGCAGTTCTACTTGCAAATGCAATCGTTTTGTGTATTTTTCCTACTGGCTCAATTATTTCTTGAAACTTCTCCATATATACTCCATGAAAACTGCTGTCAGCTCTCATATCAAAAGGCTGCAATAAACTGGGGTAAAGTAATGTATTTTCGTTAGTAATTCCTTTGTGACAGCTTCAAAATCAGATTGACAGTTTTCCGTAAACACAAAAGAATTATTTTTCCTTATTAAGTTGTTTAACTTCTGGCTGTTGAAAACACACCCCCTGGAAAACTTTTAAAAGAATCCACAGAGCCTAAAGTAAGTTTTAAGCTGTTGCTTCTTCTTAAGTGGTATGCAGGCAGGCAATCAGACACATTAACACCTGTTAATTTTTCTTGGTCCTTGCCAGTCCTAGATGTGGTAATTACGTGCACCAAGGATTTAATTTCCTTCTTGAAGAACTCACATTCATTTACTCTGAAAGCCATTCCCCCAACCTGAAGACCTTTAAAAACCTTATTCAGTAATTCATAGTGTTCAGTCCAATCTCGTGTTGCAGTTAGAAAGCTATCTACGTAAACAGTCAATTTAGCACTTAAATCTATTTTCCAAAACCAATGTCAACCATGTATGAAAAATGAAAAGGACGTATTTAAATCAACAGGTACAGCCTTCACCGAAAAACGTAAAAGAGGTGTAATTACGTGATTCATGGGATAATGCAAATCGCCAGTATCCCACGGCCAAATCACGACTAGTCACACAGTATGCATTGTTAGAGCTCTGTAGTATTTTATCAAGAGACCTCCACGTGATGAATGTCTCTTTTTATTAAATTTTTAATGCCTGTGCATCGAGTACTACTCTCACCCTTTCGCCTTTATCACTTACAAGATAAACATAAAAAGCGGCAGGTCCTTTGCTTCATCACTTTTGATTTATTTACCTTTAATAATGCGACTGGAGGGGAGTTGAGTTAGTTTAATGACTACAGTGATCATATGAGCTGATTTCATTTCCTGTTTTTAACATTCTATATGGTACTGGCTGTATCAATTTGTTTTTATTGGCGAGCTTTGGAAGTGAGCACCGCTGCGAATATAAGACAGCTGACCTGTAGCGAAGTTCGGCGAAACGATCCCTGTGTAGCCGAGGAGACGCAGGAATTCGCAGAACCACAGGGGGGAAAGCAGCGACAAAAGGCACCTCGCCTTGTTAAGAAGAAAGTCACTTCACCGAGAGGTTTTCTGTCGGAGAGGCTATTGTGCGGTTTGTAGCACTGGTCCGCTGTCGATGGCCAAGATCAAAGCATTTGTCGTGGAGGAAGGAATTCTATCAGCTGGTGGTAGGCGCAAGTGTCATGTTAAGAGAAATACTTCAGCTCATAAACATCTTCCGGATTTCAAAAAAAAAAAAAGAAAAAAGAAAAAAGAAAAGAAAAAAAAGAAAAAGGCAAAACAGGTCTGATCTACTGAATGTTCAGAAGTTGCAGCAATGTCAGCGATTAGACGCGTGGACAGTTTTTTAACATATCTCAGGACCTGTAATGTGAGGCTAACTGGTGGCTGCAACAGCACAGATTGTTGTGGCAGAAGTGATGTCAGAAGGACATAACATTAGTGTTAAGGTTTTTTTTTAGAGAAGAGGGCAGGAAATTCAGTTGACATTTCGCCTTTTGGAAATTTCGAAATTTGAGGTTAAGTTCTATGGGACCAAACTGCTGAGGTCATCGGTCCCTAGCCTTATACACTACTTACTCTAACTTAAACTAACTTACGCTACGGACAAAACACACACCCATGCCCGAGGGAGGACACGAACCTCCGACGGAGGGAGCCGCGCGAACCGTGGAGAGACGCCCCAGACCGCGCGGCTACCCCCCGCGGCTGGCCTTTTGCTTGGCGGTATATTTTGTTACACAAACAATTATTCCATTGACGCAACGTAGCAACTTTGAGAGAATTAGAGGTCGTGTTTTGTTGGCTAGAAGAAGGGAGTAACCGGCTTCATATGGACTTTAAAAAGTAGAATTCTGTCGCAGAGCTTGGACGTGAACATATCGGAAATCGGCAGGCTGCGCTGTCAACTCTAGGAGCCGCCTACAGACCAATGTCACGAGTTCTCAGCCGACTGAACATAGCGCCGAACTTACATGGCAGCAAGGCACTGTATTTCCACTCTGCTCGTTTCACACCAAAGTTTATGATGAGCATCGGTTACAGCAAGAGTTTGTAGTTCGTAAAGGGTTTCACTGTCCCATGTTCATCATTGCATCTTCAGACCTTTGATTCTTGATTCAAACAATCACTGTAATCATCATATAACCAGGCTTATAATACATTTCACAAAGTCAGATGCGAGATTATTAAGCAACATTCAGCCCACCCTCCCAACTGAGTAACTTCAACAACTTTTAACACAATTATCCCTGATGCATAATACGTAACTTCCTAAAAAAAATTCTTTACAAACTATCTTATAAGGGTCGACCGTACATTTTATGGATTATTTGTGAAAGTTAATAGCTTTGAACAAAATTTCTGTGAACTAAATTTATGTCTAAATTATAATAAGATGAATTTGTAAAAAAAGTTTGTATAACATTTTTTGAAAATCTCTGCAAAAGATAAACGTGTTAAAAAAGACATTGTCAACTTGAGTACTGGTTCGTGCTGAGGACATTTGAGTTTTACAGGAGAAATGTGAAAGAGGTAGTAGTTCCCATCTCAGACAGGATGGAAAGCCGGGAAAGAGAAATAGTGGAATGATTTGCAGGAATGCAGGCATGTAGAGCAAAGAAGGGTGAAGTTAGTCTGTAAGTTAGTCTGTAGGCAGGAAGTATCAATTTGTTTTTATTTGCGAGCTTTGGAAGTGAGCACCGCTGCGAATATAAGACAGCTGACCTGTAGCGAAGTTCGGCGAAACGATCCCTGTGTAGCCGACTACCAAACTAGTGTCATCAGCAAACAGAAATATTTTAGAGTTACCCATAATACTAGAGGGCTTATCATTTATATAAATAAGGAACAGGAGTGGCCCCGACACTGATCCCTGGGGCATCCCCCACTTGACTGTACCCCACTCAGACCGCACATCACAGTCTGTAAGTTAGTCTGTAGGCACCAGTGATAGGGACATCTTAGGCTTAGCCTGAGAATGGCTTACGCATCAATCAATGCCTAAATAGCCTCGGATGGAAACTCCTGTTTTGTAGTAGCATGGCAATTACAATTGGGCTGTATTATGTAAATAAATTGACGTCAAGAAGAATTTATTAAGCCCAAAAACATCAAGTCATGCCAGCTAATGCATGAATTGTGTATCCGCCACACTGAAACGTCACACCTGTCGCCTACACAAAAGTTAAGAACTTTATTTAGAACAGTAAAAACAGCTTTAACCAGTGAATCTTTTGTGTGTGTTTTTAGAAATACTAATTTATTGCTATCACGTACTGTTTCAAAGAACTTCATTTTCCTAAGACATATGCAGGGTCCTATCCTAGTGAAAATGATTCTGAGTATCCTAAGATTATAAAGAACTATAATTTTGCAAACTTAATCCAATAAAATATTTTGAAAGCGTTTTTCATACAGTCAGTAAATGATGTTCATGGGGGCATTAAACTTAAAGCTTTCTGGAAGTTGCAGTTTTGCTGAATTCCACATCTTAGTTATTAAATGAAAAGAAAGATCTGCTTAAAGAAAACAAAAACAAGAAAGAAAATTATTTAAATAAAAACAAAAGATCTTGCTATTTTCATAAATAATTTTTAGTGTAGCATATTCTGATCATGTAAATGAAAGTGGTATACTCGAAGTGATTACAGTAAAAGATACTATACCATTGTATAAAAGATTCAACTGCTTAAATCTAGTGCTGTAATCAAAATAGAACTTAATCAGTTGGATTTGTCTTATATTTCAAACAGTGTTTAGTCAAGATTTAACAAGAGTTGAAAGTGTTTACCATTCTCAGACAAAGTACAGTCTATGGTTCACCATTTGGTTAATTTCTGAGATGGTCCATAAATAGAAGAATGATAATTTCAAAGTATGTGTTAATACTGTGTTAGAAACATGACAATAATTTTGCTTAACTAACTTGGAATAGTAACTGGATCTTCAAATCTCAGTTATAGATACCCCTCGTGGGTGGTTTTGCTTTGCTTACACTTAAATAATATTACCTGAACAAAGAACAGAGAAAATGTTAACGTATCTGGGTGCTGTAGTATAATTCATCCGTAGTAAATAAGATGGAGTAAGAATGAAAGTTAGCTGTTATGCTGTACATGAGGAATTGGTCCCGCTTTCCTGAGTACCATAAGGTGTATACAAAAGGTATATACAAAGTAGCAAACTACAATTACACTTTAGAATAAGTCAATGAATGTAACTTGATGCTTAATTAGGCTGGTGATCGTTCATAAATAATCTTGACCACATAATAGGTCTGGACCCAAAAGGTTACTGGTTCGATCCATGATTACCTAAAATATTGCTACAGAATGGAATCCCTTCAGCATACAAAATATTAGTGTGATATTTGTACCCATCAGACATACACTACATGTTCAAACAAGCATTTAAAATTCCTGTAAAAGGGGTAACATTAACTTTAGGAATGTAAGATTTAGAACCTACTTTGGGTGTAACTTTTATAGGAATACTTGGAGAAGGTACTACCTGGAACATTCGGACAGGAGGCTACATTTATAAGAGAACGTTACACACAAGTCGTGTTCTACTTTATGTGTGACAGGATGTTTTAATTTTAAACACGGTTTTTTCCTTAGACAATACTAAAATACTGTAATTTTGCAATTCTGATCAGAACGTATGTTACTGTAATGTTGAAACTTCAATTACAGCTGAGATTTTTTAATTGGAGTGGTAGCTTATTGAAACTGGATGGAGCAGTATAATGCACACCTTTCTGCATGAGAGTTAAGGAAGTCTGATCTAACTGCAAGTTTATTTTCTGCCGAGTATTAACCGAGTGAAAACTGCTTATCCTTGGGAATAAGCTAATATTGTTAGCAAGAAATGACAGTAAGGAATACATATATTGAGATGCCAACGTCAAAATACCCAGACTCGTCAACAGGGGTCCACAAGAGGTTCGTGAACTTACACCACTTATTGCCCGAACTGTCCATTTCTGAGCCAAAAATATCCTTTCAGAGTGGGAGGAGTTACCCCAAAATATAATATCATACAACATAAGTGAATGAAAATAAGCAAACTTGACTAATTTTCAAGTCGAACGATCACTCACTTCAGATAGCGTTTGAATAGTAAAAATGGCAGTATTAAGTGTTTGAACAAGATTCGGAACGTGGGCTTTCTACAACAGCTTACTATCCATCTGAACACCTAGAAATTTGAATCATATGTCAATTCTCAGAATTCAAAACGTCAGGTTTTGTTGAATTGTGTGCTATAAACTGTAGAAACTGAGTTTTACTGTGATTTAGCGTTAGTTTATTTTCTACAAGCCATGAACTTAGGTCATGTACTGCACTCTTTGAAACCGAGTCAATGTTGCACACTACATCCTTTACTACCAAACTAGTGTCATCAGCAAACAGAAATATTTTAGAGTTACCTGTAATACTAGAGGGCTTATCATTCATATAAATAAGGAACAGGAGTGACCCCAACACTGATCCCTGGGGCATCCCCCACTTGACTGTACCCCACTCAGACCCCACATCACAGCCGTTATCAACATTGTGAGTAATGACCTTTTGCTGTCTGTTGCTAAAGTAAGAGGTTAACCAATTGTGAGCTACTCCCTGTATTCCGTAATGGTCTAACTTCTGGAGCAATATTTTGTGATCTACACAATCAAATGCCTTAGTTAAATAAAAAAATATGCCAAGCGTTCTAAACCCTTTGTTTTACCATCCAGTACCTCACAGAGAAAAGAGAATATAGCATTTTCAGTTGTTAAACAACTTCTAAAGCCGAACTGCATATTTGACAGTAAATTATGTGATATAAAATCATCACTTATCCTTACACATACAGCCTTTTCAGAAACTTTAGCAAACACTGATGGCATAGAAATAGGTCTAAAATTATCTAAATTTTCCCTTCCTCCCTTTTTATAAAGTGGCTTTACTACTGAGTACTTAAATCGTTCAAGAAACCGACCATTCCTAAAGGAAAAATTACAAATATGGCTAAATACAGGGCTAACATGTGCAGGACAATACTTTAATATTCTGCTAGACACTCTATCATAACTATGAGAGTCCTTAGTCTTGAGTGATTTAATTATTGGCTCAATATCCCTCTTGTCTGTATCACAGAGGATTATTTCAGACATCAATCTCGGTAAGGCATTTGCCAAGAACATTATATGATTCCCTGTAGAAACTAAATTTTTATTTAATTCACCAACAATGCTCAGAAAATGATTGTTAAATACTGCACATATATCTGATTTACCAGTAACAGAAATATTTTTATTGCGAACTGACTTTATATCGTCGACTTTGTGCTGCTGGCCGAACAGTTCCTTCACAATTGACCATATGGTTTTAATTTTATCCTGTGAATTAGGTATTCTATTTGCATACCACTTACTCTTTGCCTTCCTAATAACATTTTTAAGTAGCTTGATTGTGACTACTTCTAACAATTTGATATAATTCCCACTTTGTTCTACAAGATATCCTTATCCCACTAGTCAGCCACCTGGGCTGCTTATTACCGCTAGTACCCCGTTTAGAACGTTCTACTGGAAAGCAACGCTCAAAGAGCATGAGAAATGTGTTAAGAAAAGCATTATGTTTATCATCTATCTAATCAGCACTATAAACATCCTGCCACTCTTGTTCCTTGACAAGGTTTAAAAACTCTCTATTGCTGATGGGTTAACTTTCCTACATAGTTCGTAATTAAATATGACATTTGTTTGAGTACTAAAGCCTTTTAGTGTTAAAATTTGAGAATCATGGCCTGAAAGCCCATTCACCCTTTTACTGACAGAAAGCCTATCTAGTAATGAAGAATGTATATTGTCTATGGCTGTGCTACTGTTCCACTGCATCATCTTTGGAGAAAACACAGTCTGCATCAGCTCATATGAATTTATGAGGTCTATCAACTTCCTTTTTCTTGCCCCATCATATACAAAATTAATATTGAAGTCACCACATATAACTAATGTCTGATACTTCCTACAAAGTGAATCAAGAACCCTCTCTAGCTTGAGCAGAAATGCTCTGAAGTTGGAATTAGGGGACCTATAAACAACAATAATTAGAAGTTTAGTTTCACTAAATTCAACTGCCCCTGCACAACAACATTGAAATATCTGTTCAGTGCAGTGTCCTGATACGTCTATGGACTCAAATGGAATACTGTTTTTTATGTACATAGCCACTCCCCCACCCCATAAGGAACTGCTTGAATAACAGCCAGCTAATCTGTATCCTGGTAAAGGAAGCCTCTGAATTGTCAAATTATTTAATAGGTGCTCTGATATACCAATAACTTCAGAGTCAACATCTATAAGTAGTTCACTAACATTATCTCTAATACCGCTTATATTTTGATGAAATATGCTAATTCCTTCTCTACTTGCAAACATTAAATCCTTAGAAGGTGAGCCCTTAGTTAGAGGGACTTCCTTTAAGCAGGTATACCTATCAGCTGACTTCAATCTAAAAAAGGTGTCATTTCAAACCTGCACAACTAGACACTAGGTACATACAGTGTCCTGTCATTCAGTGCCATGTACAACACTCCTTTTGCTAAAAGCAAATTAATGCCTATTACCCTTTTCTAGGATGAAGTGAACCTAATAGTAAGTTTAAAGTATTAAGGCAATCAGACTGTTAACTTCATTTCCAAACATAAACCTCAATTAGAAAGTGAAAATAAAGCTATAAATGAAATTCTAAGCTTAGTTTATTAAACAATAGGCAAAGAATGTAATCAAATAAGGAAGACGATTGTCAGTCCCAATTGGACAAATAATTCCCGAGTAGTTGCCACTAAAGGTTTTTCTTTATGTTCAAAAGACAGAAATCAAATATAAACACTTTCACTGGAATTGGTCGAGAACGTGTCGGCAAAATCAATCACACAATTTTTATAAACTTCCTTGCTTTTAAGCACTGATAAAGTACTAAAACTTTCTGTGTTATGACGTTTACTGACTCACCAGCTTAATAAACAAAATACTTCCTTAATGAAAATTAGCGAATAACTGATCAAAACAATTTCTAGAATATGGGAAATCTAGAATTGTGAAATCATGCAATAACACTTTCAGTAGCACTTTTCACACACAGAAATGCATAGCACGTATGTTACATTTTGTAGCACTAATTTATGCAAAAGTAATTTCAGACAAGTATGAAAATTTAAACTAATTATTTTTTGCAACAATTTGGCTTCAGATCATTTATTTATATATTTGTTTGATTACTGAACATGTCCAGTTTCAATGTAAAATCAAATGTTTGAAGGTTAGCTAAAAAATGTGTCCATAGAAATCTAGATCAACAAGGATAATACAACTCGTGTAGTCAAATCATGTTCCTTATTTTTCAAATCCAAAATTGTAATGTGTTAAAACACAGCAACTAACTTAAATATCACATTTACATTTATATTTACAGTCCTGTGTCTTCAAGACATTTTAAATTTAAATGATCATTGACACAGACACACAATTTGCTTTTGTTTTTGTTCACGGGACAAAGAATAACTGTACGAACTGTATGGTTTTTTAGTACAAATCTGTAGTCTCGTAGCATAGATACAGTTTTTTCGGGTTATGTAACAACTTATAGTTGACATTATTGCCTTGTCACACCACCGAGAATCTTGTCGAATTACAATAGTTTTAAACACCTGTAATGAATCTATGAACTAAGTCCGATTTATTGATGCTCCATCTTCCTCCTTTTACAGTGATTTGCTTCATCACAGTGTCCCTCTCTGTCATTAAATGACTCAGCCGAGAAGGTTCTGGTGAGTAGTATTGGTCCCCTCAATTACATGTACACAGTGAGTCATCAGTTATTTCGAATCGTTTATAATAGGCTTTCAGTTTGCCATGACCTGTCAGCGTGACTGTAAAATCGAGTGATAGTGGTAGGTTATGTGTTAAACGTTGGCAGATCGTAGGAAAACACAGTTTCGCGTTTCTCCGTTTCTAGTTTGTTCTCACAGAATCTCCCATTTCTTTCTAAACCCTACTAGTTTTTCCTTATTGCACTTTTAGATATTTTGCTGCAGCCTACAATTTTTCGTGATTGGGTTAGATTATCGGATAGTCCATTGACCCATGCCTCTTTATGGGCTTTAAACCACCCGAAATATATCTGCAAGCTGTGCTTCTTCGATCTTCTGGTTTTTGATCGTATTTCTTCAATCTGCTGCTGCTGGATTACTGTAACTCTGTCGATATTTGTTAGCTGGGTTACACTCAAGCCCATTTACAATGGCAAATTTTTCTGCTTGATTACGTGAGCATTCATTAGCCAGTTCGAGCTGTAATAGATCTGTACGCTTCTGGTTGATAAATGTTGCTATTCCCAAACCCACTCCGTCGTCTGATTTGTCGCCGTCTGTGTATACTTCAACACAATAGTACTTACTTTCTTCATTTCTATATATTCTTGAAAACCTGCTTGTTGTGGCAAGCTTTTATAATCTAGAGCAACATCTATTGTGTGTCCGGTGTCTTTGTATTTGCCTATGTCACAATATTTACATTACTGGCCATTAAAATTGCTACACCAAGAAGGAATGCAGACGATAAACGGGTATTCACTGGACAAATATATTATACTACAACTGACATGTGATTACATTTTCACGCAGTTTGGGTGCATAGATCCTGAGAGATCAGTACCCAGAACAACCACCTCTGGCCGTAATAACAGCCTTGATACGCCTGGGCATTGAGTCAAACAGAGCTTGAATGGCGTGTACAGGTACAGCTGCCCATGCAGTTTCAACACGATACCACAGTTCATCAAAAGTAGTGACTGGTGTATTGTGACGAGCCGGTTGCTCGGCCACCATTGATCCGACGGTTTCAGTTGGTGATAGATCTGGAGAATGTGCTGGTCAGGGCAGCAGTCGAACATTTTCTGTATCCAGAAAGGCCCGTACAGGACCTGCAACATGTGGTCGTGAATTATCCGCTGAAATGTAGGGTTTCGCAGGGATCGAATGAAGGGTAGAGTCACGGGTCGTAACACATCTGAAATGTAAAGTCCACTGTTCAAAGTGCCGTCAATGCGAATAAGAGATGACCGAGACTCGTAACCAATGGCGCCCCATACCATCAGGCCGGGTGATGGAGATGACGAATACACGCTTCCAATGTGCGTTCACCGCGATGTCACCAAACGCGGATGCGACCATCATGATGCTGTACACAGAACCTGGATTCATCCGAAAAAATGAGGCTTTGCCATTCATGCACCCAGGTTCGTCGTTGGGTAAACCATCGCAGGTGCTCCTGTCTGTGATGCAGAGTCAAGGGTAACCGCAGCCATGGTCTCCGAGCTGATAGTCCATGCTGCTGCAAAAGTCGTCGAACTGTTCGTGCAGATGGTTGTTGTCTTGCAAACGGCCCCATCTGTTGACTCAGGGATCGAGACGTGGCTGCACGATCCGTTACTGTCATGCGGATAAGATGCCTGTCATTTCGACTGCTAGTGATACGAGGCCGTTGGGATCCAGCACGGCGTTCCGTATTACCCTCCTGAACCCACCGTTTCCATATTCTTCTAACAGCCATGGGATCTCGACTAATGCGAGCAGCAATGTCGCGGTACGATAAACCGCAATCGCGATAGGCTACAATCCGACCTTTGTCAAAGTCGGAAACGCGATGGTACGCATTTCTCCTCCTCACACGAGGCGTCTCAACAACGTTTTGCCAGCCAACGCCGGTCAAATGCTGTTTGTGTATGAGAAATCGGTTGAAAACTTTCCTCATGTCAGCACGTTGTAGGTGTCGCCACCGGCGCCAACCTTGTGTGAATGCCCTGAAAAGCTAATCATTTGCATATCACAGCATCTTCTTCCTGTCGGTTAAATTTCGCGCCTATTGCACGTCATCTTCTTGGTGTAGCAATTTTAATGGCGAGTAGTGTAGCTCTTTATCGAGCGTATGATAATATAGATAATATCTCTCCATCATAAATAAACTCTAAGACAAATAGAAATGTCAAACCACGAAGCAATTATCCGAATGAGACGGATATCGGTAGATGTGATGTACATGTACAAACAAACAAATGTTTACAGTTTTAGAAAAACTGGATGATCTGTTCATGAGAAAGAGCTTCACAAATTGAGAAAGTCAGTAGCCGTTGGTTCACATCTGGCCCTTATGCAAGCAGTTATTCGGCTTAGCATTGATTGGCTTATGCAAGCAGTTATTCGGCTTGGCATTGATTGACAGAGTTGTTGGTTTTCCTCCTGAGGGATGTAGTGCCAAATTCTGTCCAATTGCTGCGTGAGACCGTCAAAATCCCCAACTGCTTGGAGGGTCCTGCCCAAAATACTCGAAAAGTTCTTAATTTGGGAGAGATACCGTCCCCTTGCTGGCGAAGGTACGGTTTGGCAGTTAGGAAGACAAGCAACAGATACGCTCACAGTGTGCGGACGGGCGTTGTCTTCCTGAAATCTAGGCCTACGATGGTTTGTCATGAAGGGCAACAAAGGGGGCGTAGAATATCGTCAACGTATCACTGTGCAGTAAGGGTTCCGTGCGCCGGATAGCAACGAAAAGGCTCCTGTTGTAAAAAGAAATGGCAATTCAGACCATTGCTCCTGGTTGTAGGACTGTATGGCGGGAGACAGTCGGGTTGGTATCCTACCGCTGTTCGGAGTGTCTCCAGGTCTCCACACATGTCTTCGCTGGTCATCTGGGCTCAGTTTGAAGGGGCATTGTTCACTGAAGATAATTCTACTGCAGCCAATGAAATACATACTCACTTTGGTTTTATTTACTAAGTACTTCCTCTGAAGACTTTGTGATATTCCTGGCTGTGGCCACCAGTATTTTACTTTGCTAGAAGCTCGCCTTGATGCAACTTGATACACGTGAAGTAGCATGTGGTACAAAAGTGGAGTGAGATACAAGCAACAGATGGTACAGTATGTACCTGTCCTGTGGGAGATTCCGCCAATTGTACTGAACTTGCTTCTGATTGATTGCCACGTTAGGGTGCTAGGCGCCAAAACGCCTTACTTCTCTTATTAATTATGTATGTATTTTTCATTGCATTCTGTCCAGTTTTTAGTATGACAATCTCTCATGGTTACCCTACGAGTCTATAGTTTTTATTTATTAAATTTCACTAGTTTTGAGAAGCATAAGAGTAACGATATTGCAACCGAAGTGCTTCGGACACCTTGGAGTCGCTTAGGCGCACTTGGGAAATGAAGTCCTTCGGCTACTCTAGTCACGCTGTTCGGAGAGCTGGACACATGTCTCTGTTTCGGGTACTCTGGAGAGTCGGACACATATCTCAGTATCGTGCGGCACTTAGATGTGAATATGTAATAGTCACTCTGTTTCGGGTGTTCTGCAGAGCCGGACATGTTGTACTCTGTATTGGGCGTATCTTAGTTGTGAATATGTAATACTCACTTTGTCTAGTGCGTACTGAAGAGCCGGACATGTGTATCATATCTCGGAAGTTGGATGGAAAAGTTACCATACAATTAAGAAAGCTATGTCGGGTGTTGTAAAAGACAGTGTAAATGTGTGAATATTTGAATAGTAACCAAACAGTATACATTAATGAGAAGTGTCGCCTACCATCATTGTCGGTACTACAGATCTTGCCCTCTGTAGACACAAAGACTAAGCTGGGCAAGTGGCATCCCGCAAAAAGCACAATCCCAGGTTCGAACTGAAAGCGTAGCAGCCTGTGCTGAAAAAGATCCAACGACCGACGAGGTGTCTTCTACGCTGGGGACACAACTTTAGAAGACGACAGGTTGGTGGAAAGAACGGTCAGAGACTCTTATTCAATTTCTCCATATCTCTCCAGCTTCCAGATCTGACTTACATATCGACACATAATTTATAACTTACAACTAACAGGTACAATAACTTAAATTTTACGTTTCCCCTCATCTGAATATTTCATTTTTCTGATTGCTTTCATTTAGTAGATACAGTATTTACATTTTCTTTCAATAATACGATATGTGCATTTAATCAACCATTTCTTTCTTTCTATTTACATTTAATCGATTATTTCTGTTCTATGTACATTTTATAAATGGGAAACTGGGACTGACAACAGCAGATGATGAAGAAACTATACAGACATACACACAAATATATATATTGCCTGCACATCAACACTGTTTGTAAAAAAATTGAATATATATATATATATATATATATATATATATATATATATATATATATATATATATATACAATTTTTTACAAACACTGTTGATGTGCAGGCAATATATACACATAAATAGTGTGCAATGAGACATTCATACCATGAGAAACAATTGATCAAACCAGTCGGCACATACACACCAACTTCCTACAAAATAAATACGCAGCCTCACTCTCAGTCACTCTAGGCATTAGTGAGATTTCCGCAGGGTCCAGATCCCGTCCCCACTGATGAACCGTTTGACGTCATGATAGGACAGCCCCACTTTCAGTGGAATATGTACCTCATGGCCTCATAATACAAAGAATTCCTGGCGCACCATGTGTGGAACTGCACCAACGCCGCCAAGAAGGCAGCTCTTTTAATCTTCAATCATGAAACCCTTTGAGTTCTCGTGACACACACCACTTTGTTAGGTGGGCTGCCGCCCATCCGGTGACGAATATAGTACTTCCAACAGATGCAGAGCTAACGGTACAAGAAGACGAAATGAGCTGCAGTCTTTTAAGTCGCAGTAACAGTTAGCGGCTGGACGGCCACTATCTGGAGATTCCTAGCCATGCAAGTAGATACCGTCGACAGGAAGTTGCCTGCAGGCCACTATATGCGCAGTACTACCCACACAGTAAAGCAATACTGCCAGCAGCCATCACGAGTCAGTTTCCTGCTTGCTGTTGCTGCTGTCAACATCTGCTGCCGGCGCGGCGGCCTGGCTCTGCCCTGGGTTGCGGGTAGTGCCTAGCAGCTGCGCGCAGCCTAGCAGTGATGCCTAGGACGAGCGTACATTTTTCCAAGGCGTGCACCTCAGCTCATGTATTGGATGACTGGCCACATACCGTATACAGAGAGGCTTGGGTGAGTGCCTGGACGCTGGTGGCTGTTGACAGGTGGCGCGTCCAGAAACGTATTGAGGATGCTTGAAGAATTATAAGTCCAGTACTCAACAAATTGCACAAACGGTGTATAATGAATACTTATCTGAACCCTGTAAAGGAAGTAGGAGGAAAAGGAGAATGTGACTAAATAAAACAAGACAGTACCATTTACTGATTCCCCACCTTAAAACGATTTGAACATTTTCTGAAGCAGAAATGTAACCACTTATGTTTCACACTTTTTTCTCAGTTTCTGAACAGCTGGGCATTAAAGACCTTCATGGTTCCTTATTGGCCCACTTTTAAAAAGTCAGGGAACCACACAAATTTTTCGCGACTTTTGACGTAAACAATGTTATCTTCATGATTGTAGATTCGAAGCGCTGTCACTATTTCTTCATACTGCAGTCCGTCATCGTCCCACCAATTCCCGTGATGATTAGAGGATAACCAGGCCGACGTCCTACGATCTTAGCATTCGGCACTTTTCTAAATGGTTTGGGTGAAGCGACAATTGCTGAGAACGTTGAAAGTACTCATCCAGAGTTTTCAGATCCAAGTAATGCAACATCTTTGAACACAAATTGTTCACATTCATCGTGAAAGCCCTGCGCGTCCGCAGCGATGCTCAGAATTTGAGGTGCCATCGTGGAGTGCCTCTGGTGTGAAGCAGTACCATCACATTTATACTATTTGCTGCACAATTCCTGTGAGAAGTGAGTAATTAATAATACGAACGTGCTACAATAATGCGTAAGTCACTGTGTTTGTGGGAAACCGCCTGATGATTGAAATTCATTGTGGATGTCTACAGGGCCTTTCTTGATGCTTTGGTTTTGCTTTAAGTAATTAGTCAGAACAACTGGTGCTAATTCTTTAAACTTTTGTAGGTTGAGCATATATCCCTCATAGTCAGAAGACCGAAGCCTCGATTACGCATTGTACAGTAGACCGAAACTGTCATTGTTCCAGTCAAGTTGTAGATTATTGTGTAGATAATACACTGAATTCAGGAACGCTTTTGCATTGGTTATGCTACAGTTGTCGAATATGCTGGAGTCCTTAGTCACATTCCCTCTCCTAAATGTCTTCAGACTCAGAATATCGAATCGAGACGTTTCTATTTCAATAGCCACATTAATCAACCAGCAAGTTGTGGGTAGAGTTTGATACTGACTGAGTTCCCACGAATGAGAACGTGGTGATAGTAGAGCTACAGAGTTCAGCACAGGTAAAAGTTTCAGGCGGGTCTCATCTGATACAGAAATGTGAGGTACTTTCCACGCTAACTGATCCAACACAATTTAATTTTCCGCTGCTTGCACTTCTTGAATGTGCACATTATTATCTGTTACACTTTGAAAGAGAATCATTTCCTATTTAGCACTCAGAATGGCTCTCTTGTTGTCCTGAAAGAACGCCATAAGCATTTTAAGAGAGATAAACATACTAAAGCGATCACTTATCGATCCTTCAATGAACCATCTAGCATTTTGTAGAACATTCATGTCCAAATGTGATGCAGATACGTAAGTTTTTAGTGTTGATGTGATTCCAATATTTCTTGTTCATTCGACCAAAACGTCATTATGTTCATATCTCATCTCTTGAAACAGGAAGGCAAATGCATTACGGATGAGTTTCAAAGTTACTGATTGAGCATTTCTGCCGTTCATCAAAAATGAGCCTTCCAAGTACAGGGAACCACTGCTCGGAATTGTTAGCTCATCTTGGTACTGAATCACTATTCGTATCTCATTAGTATTACTGAACATCGTCGTCAGTCCAATCAACCTGAGGAAGTCGTAATTTTGATGTGTTATCATCTTATCCTTCCATTGCAGAGTGGCATACTGAGTGGTACGTGCATTGTATTTATACCTTAATCCCGTGGTGCTGCGTCAAATGAAGACATACCACAATTTCCTCTTCTCGAAAAGCCATCAGTTTCCCATTCTGGTCAATGATGTTCTACTCAAAATTGTCTAATGTCTGAACAGTGCCGGACTACTCGTAACCTCACTGAGTTTGTATCCTGGTTCCACTATAGTAAAGAACCCGTGTATGTGTTAATCGGGTGTGATGTACGAATTCGTAGCGATGTTACACTCGACACGGCTTACTAACAGAAAAATATCCACTGGCTGATCCGACTCGTAAATTCTCGCAGTATTGTTAATTGGAACTTAACTCCTTGAGGAATTGAGTATTGACCCTATTGAACTTCCCGGATAAAGTCTGTTATATGTGTTGCTGTTTTTATCTCCAATTTAAGAGTATTAACGTTTGTACGTAAGTCAGTGCCTTTTACAGATCGCTTTGTAATTGCATTTATATCGTCAATGTCGTATGAGCCAGAACAAGTCACCTTGCTGCCTAAAAAGTGAAGTTTATTGTTCGCCTCGGATATGTTTGTAATGCAGTTGTAGGTTTCCAAACAGATCACTGCAATACTCCACTCACCCTTGCTTAGACCTATTGGGGAGATTGGGGATAGTTTACGCTTAATACAGAGGGACACTGTTTTACAATTAGAATGTACGACTTGACTTCTCAAGCTCAACTGACGTGATGCTGTCCATGTTGCTTGTTTTTATGCATTCGTCATGAGAAACATTAGACAGAAATGTCCACAGAGGTATGAATCAAACTCTTGGTAGCGTCGAAAATTTTAGAACACACGACTGTTGGCGAAGTAAGGGCGTACATCCTCCAGTGGGCGTAAATCATCGTATGAATCAAAGTACAGCACGTTATTCTGTTTTCTCCTAACGTACGCAACCCAGAGCCTTCAAGATTCTCCTGCGACGTCTAAATTTACGATTTCGCACTCCTTGAATTTCCAAATCTTCTGCACCGAAGTATTCTGCATAAACACACCACGAAATCTGGGGAGTTTGAGTTTCTTGACGAATTTAAGTAGACCAGTTTTGGTAAATCGTCTGTTAGGTAGTATAGTTGAGAGAATTTGTTTAATAACCAGCCCAAGACTTTTCTCGTATGATTTTAAATGTAGACCTTTACCGATAGCGACGGCGTCCTTCATCTATTATGCCTTTTAGATTCCTGTAGCTACTCCTGAGTGTTTTGCACATTCTACACCGTTCAGGCAACGTTGACAGCGCCACCCGCTAGTGACCCAACTGCTTAGAGTCTTGCTAACGCTGAAATTAGAAACAGAATAATAATTACCAGATGTCTTTGATATTGGCAGGACATTGGGCGTTTTTACACTTCTTTCTACTCCTTTCCGCCTCTTCCTCATGATGCTTCTAGCCGCTATCGGATGCAATATTTTTAACACCCAATAAGTTTCCCCTTCTTCAGTGGGCGGTGAGCCGCGTTCATTATTTGTTTGAAAATTATCCCTGCAACCAATTTAAGCCTGTTACGGATTGTTTTATCAACGGTGAATGCCGCAGTACTTGTCCTATGTCTAAATACCTTCTACGTTGTATTTACTTCACCTTATTGGCTAAAATTCGATCTGCAACGTCACTTCCTGCCAAACCTTGATTTGCAGATTACGCTAAATCGGGCATCTGCCACGCCTCGTCAAGTAGATTAATCACCTTATTTCCACGAGCCAGGCGCTTTCCCAGTTTCGTTTCATGAAATTATACACACAAAGGTGAAGTTCGACTGGGACAGTATCGAGAATCCCACCACCGTTTCTGCTGATACACTTCCTAACACTCATGGTATGCTACTGCACTGTATGAGGTTTGGGCACCCTGTTATATAGCAAATAGCGAGCGTTCACCCAGCTGTTTTCTGATCCTTTTCACTAACGCTCTGTTCCTGTGTCACCTAATGACACGCTCTACGAGAAACATGTTGGGTTCGGAACTTTTCTGTAATTACTCTGTGTAAAAACTTCTTGCAATTTCCCCACTATCGTTGTTCTTTAAGATGCATGTTTTCGGGTTTGTCCTCTGTACTTTGGACTCTGTAAGTATCTCCATTGGTCAGCTATGAAGGTAAGACTTCTTACTCACTTTGTGCCTGTGCTTGCTTGGATCCGCCATATTAATACAATTGTATGCTGTATTCAGAAATCCATTCTCATGTACATCGACAGGTCTCTTCCTAATCGTTCGATGCTGAGTTTCACTATACCCTCAATAATTTGTGGGAAAATGGCTAGCTATGTGTACAAGCCACGACGACTCAACTGCATCCACATACAGTTATTAATGGTTCAAATGGCTCAGAGCACTATGGGACTCAACTGCTGAGGTCATTAGTCCCCTAGAACTTAGAACTAGTTAAACCTAACTAACCTAAGGACATCGCAAACATCCATGCCCGAGGTAGGATTCGAACCTGCGACCGTAGCGGTCTTGCGGTTCCAGACTGCAGCGCCTTTAACCGCACGGCCACTTCGGCCGGCCAGTTATTAAGAATTTTGCTCAGATGCTCTACAGTACTTGCTGTCCTGTAGAAAAATGTTGACTAGTGGTTTAACCTGTACCGCTCCATTACCGACTTGAAACCCTTATTGTAAAATTTACCTCTCTGGTCTGTCTGTATGTTGTCAAGACACCGATCCATACAAGTCTGAAGCAGTTGTTCAAAAGCCTGCGCGACGTGTCTCCCAGACTTTGCCTTCACAGGAAGGGCCCAGGCGAATTTGGAATACATATCTATGGTGATTAAGATATATTTCAACCCTTTATTCGATTGTGAGTATTCTCTCATATCCACGAGATCGGCCTGACATAAATCATCGAAACTACGTATTATGACACGTTTGCACTGGAACATTCTGCGAGCTGGCCTGTGAAGTTCACGGACCACCGTGTCGATTATTCAGTAACGCTGACACGTCTTTCTCAAAGGCCTAAGATGTCTTACATTATTTAATTCGTGTGTACTGCATTCCCTGCTGCTGTTGATGCTGACGGTAGTCACAGTCTATCCATGATTTCGTTATGATCATTGTCATATACGAGGGTTGCCCAGAAAGTAATGCACCACAATTTTTTTCTTCAACAATTCTTTATTGAACATAACGAGAGCTATACACACAAAACAATGGTGTTTTATCTACACTCCCTATTTTTCCACGTAATCGCCATCCCGTTTTATGACCTTCCTCCAGCGCGAAACAAGGGCATGTATGCCCTGTCGGCACAAATCCTTGTCCTGGTAGCGGAGCCAGTGTTTCACTGTGCGAATCATTTCCTCATCGTCCTCAAAATGTATTCCACGAATGACATCCTTTATTGGCCCAAACAAGGGGAAGTCCGAGGGGGCTAGGTCAGGTGTGTCAGGTGTGATGGCTGTGGATGGTCTCCCTGACCGCTGCAAATCGTGGAGCTCCGCCGAACCGACTAACTGTACTTTTGTCGACAGCAGATTTTCTATAGACATTGCACAAGCGTTTGTGAATATTCCCAACAGTTTCTTTCTCTGCAGTTAGAAGCTCAATGACGGCACATTGCTAGTAACGTACGTCATCTTACAGACGCCATTTTGAAGCTGTCCTGCAGCTACGCTATCTCTTGGAAACGACGGAACTTTGGCGCGCTCACTCAGGAGACGTCAAATAATACATACTAACGTTTCGCATTCGTCGCATTGTTTTCCGCTGAGAAAAAAAATGCGGTGCATTACCCTCGTATATACTCCAGAGATAGCGTCTTCAGCTTTTTATATTGCATGACAACACTATGGCCTTCGCTGAATTCACTATTCAACACCGGTCTAATAATGTTAATGTATGTCCTACTGTTAGTGTTTTGTAATCGTCCTTTTGGAGTGTTGTCTCGCCTATGTACGTAAGTCATACGCAATATGTCAGCACATAATCTTTTCTTTTCTGGCAAATACTTTTGAGGCTTCAGTGATTTTTTAATATTAACTTCACTAAATCAGACCCCTGTCTCTAACGTGGATAGTATCCTTCTGTAAGTATATAGGTAGTTTTCCCAGTATGTGTGGTTGAATCTCTACTGAGCCCATAATTTGCACCTAATTCACTGTGACATTTGATGAAATCAGAGACAGGGTATCTTTCTTCTTCATCATTTTCTGTTCTTCTTCTTCTACTACCATCTGACACTACCACCAAGAGCTGTTTAATACTTTCTGTTATGGGTCTGTTTCAGCGAGAGGCTGTTTATTACACAGCTGTCATAGTTTTAAAAGTAGCCATATGGAATGAATAGCTTTATGTGCCTCCACGACTTCGCATTTTGTTGACATACTGTCACATACTGTTCACACTTCGAGATATTACACATCTTATATACTCTGGGGTGATGGGTTGTTCTCCTTCTTAACTCCTCTACCTCAGATTCATATCAATGGACTCTTTCATTTGTATCCCCCACCAAGGATTCATACAACTAAATTTTCATAGCTATTTCCTTGAGCTCTCAAGTTCAGAAATTTTTCTCATATATTTTCTCAGCCATACGCCCTAGTTCACATTAATCACATCTCAAAGATAACATCCAAGTGTATAGGAGATTTTCTACTGAACGTCCCTTTGCCCTTTCTTTGCCACTGAATCCTCTTGCAGAAAATTTAGAGCTTTATGTGGAGATTTACCCTTCCTTCAGTTTAAGCCTATCTACATACATTACTCTTTCAATAACTTGTCCACCAACCTTTTCCTTGAAAGACGTTTTGTCGTAAGTGTTATAATATTTTACAAGGTTTACTTTGATTTCCTTCCAGTTTTAGAAGTTCTGCTGCCTTTCCAGATACATGGCACAGGGAAGACTGCCTTTCTCTCCACTTGCAGTGTAGCTTCTGTCACAATAACTGATGTTATTATAATAGAAGCAGATATAGTTAAATTTCGTAGCAGGTGTAGTTTTTATTAACTGCAGTTAATTAGTTATGCTGATAGGAAGTAGTATAAGGTTGGATGTAATAATGTACAGGGTTATTCAAAATGATCGATTCCACATTCACGTGATTGTAAAAAATGTTTGTATGGAGGTACCTTAATATATGATTATATTTATGGATACCACAACTCAAGATATTATTTTTGTTACAATAATTTCCAACAACATGTCTGCCAAACTAATGGAGAAGGTGAAACTTCCTGGCAGATTAAAACTGTGTGCCAGACCGAGACTCGAACTCGGGACCTTTGCCTTTCGCGGGCAAGTGCTCTACCAACTGAGCTACCCAAGCACGACTCATGCCCTGTCCTCACACCTTTACTTCTGCCAGTACCTCGTCTCCTATCTTCCAAACTTTACAGAAGCTCTCCTGCAATCCTTGCAGAACTAGCACTCCTGAAAGAAAGGATATTGCAGAGACATGGCTTAGCCATTGCCTGGGGGATGTTTCCAGAATGAGATTTTTCACTCTGCAGCGGAGTGTGCTCTGATATGAAACTTCCTGGCAGATTAAAACTGTGTGCCGGAAATTTGGTAGAGCATTTGCGCACGAAAGGCAAAGGTCCCGAGTTCGAGTCTCAGTTTGGCACACAGTTTTAATCTACCAGGAAGTTTCATATCAGCGTACACTCTACTGCAGAGCGAAAATCCCATTCTGGAAACATCCCCCAGTCTGTGGCTAACCCATGTCCCCACAATATCCTTTCTTTCAGGAGTGCTAGTTCTGCAAAGGTTCGCAGGAGAGCTTCTGTAAAGTTTGGAGGGTAGGAGACGAGGTACTGGCAGAAGTAAAGCTGTGAGGACGGGGCGTGAGTCGTTCTTGGGTAGCTCAGTTGGTAGAGCACTTGCCTGCGAAAGGCAAAGGTCCCGAATTCGAGTCTCGTTCCGGCACACAATTTTAATCTGCCAGGAAGTTTCATATCAGCGCACATTCTGCTGCAGAGAGAAAATCTCTTTCCCAATGGAGAAGGTGTTTTCCATGATCGAGTTCTGCATGAGTGAGCCCATAAATGCAGTGTTCTGGAAATTCAGGACCACATTAAGCTAGCTCCACCTACCAAACAATCCATGAGTGAGTACAGAAGTTTACGGTAAAGGGCACATGTGCTGGGCAGCTGTGTCTAACATCAATGTGTACAGTTTGGAGCTAGAGTGGGTCCAGTTGGACTACAGACTGAATGTGTGCCATGAAACTAACCATTCACATACTGAACATCTGTGAACACGTCACAAAAAAATTACTGAGTTGTTCTTTTTAAACAAATAATCACATAATTTCTTAGACCAATACAAACATTTCTAGTCACTTCATAGTATCTACATCATTTTGAACACTTCACCCCAATGGCTGAGTGGCCAGTGTGACAGACTGTCATGCCAAGGGGCTCAGGTTCGATTCCCAGCTGGTTCAGGGATTTGCTCCGCTCAGAGACTGGGTGTTGTGTTGTCCTAATCATCATCATCTCATCCCCATTGACGCACAAGTCGCCGAAGTGGTGTCAACTCAAAAGACTTGCACCAGGTGATGGGCCTACCCGACGGGAGGCCCTAGCCACATGACATTTCATTTCATTTCATTTTGAACAAATCTGTATATAATATTTGAAATATCGTTTTGCATTGACTTTTAACTAGAAAACAAATAACTATGGATGATTTAGGTACAGATTTTGACTCTTTGATTTACAAAATCAAGCTAGAATTTTACTCGACTCTAATTCTGTATATAATACAAGTAAACCATATAAAATAAAATTAAGTAAAGGAAATCGATATAATAATTTGATAAAAGAAATTGTTGCAGAATGTTTTCCCACTTTTTCAGAAAGAAATCTTAGTGATTCATTGAAAAAGTTGGTTAAGGTTTATTAAAAAAATATTCATAACAACCAATCGAATATGTTTTGATGGATGATGTTCATCAATTAGTTGATAGGCTAGCAGTAATCCATGGAGTAGAATTAGCTGAAAATTGACATTACAAAGAAAAATTTAGAATAACTCAAGTGTTAACAAATAAACTTAGTGATTTTACTATTCAGTATCCAAAAGGAATACCTTATTTATCTATATTTTTCAATAATTTACCACACATGTTTTGGAAAAGTGAAAAATATGGAATAGGGTCAGTTCATACTACCAATCGAAATTCATATTCCAAATTATAAATTTTGTGGTCTGGGAACAAAATTAGAAGAAAGATTAGCTAGAGGAGATAAAGGACTTAAACAGTTAGATGAAGATTTAAAGAACATCATACTTCATATAGAGAAAATTAAGATTTAGAACAATGACGACACAGATAAAAAGAAAGAATTCATACAAGTGATCCTTCATTAGGAGAAAAAATAACTGTAACTGCAGATAAAGGAATAATGTATGAAAAACGAGAACTAGAAATGGGTTTCGATATATATAAAAATGGATCAGGTTTATAAAAAATTCTTAATTAATTTTTAATCTACATAAATGAATAACTTTACAGTTGATTTTACTTTGCTATCTAGTGGCCAAATTAAAATAAAATCACTTAAACCCAATAATTAACAATTAAATACTACCCACTTTTACCTGATGCACAAAACAGAAACATGGAAAAAACAGGTAAAAATATTCTTGTTTCATTAACTATTCATGTTGTGAAATAGACCATTGAATATCTCAGAAAAAACAAGGAAGGTAAACACAACATGAAGGTGGGTTTTCACCATTATTATTGGCTGCATTACCGTATTTAACTGCAATTGGTTCACTTGCTGATGGTTCTGCAGCAATTGCAAAGGCAGTTATGAATAAGGAAAAAGGTGATAAAGAATTAGAAGAACAACAACGACATAATTTAGCAGTGGAAAAGAAAGGAATTGGAAAGTTGTCAAAGAAATAATTGCAAAATTTAATAATTCTTAATCTAATTCTGATATTGAACAGTTAGTTAAACAATTAAAAATTAAATATTTCCGTGGCGTTTTTCTGACTGGTGAATTTCCTAACGAAGCAAAAAATTTAGAATGTGAAATATAGATACTTCTGATTAAATTGGTACTCACTGGATTGGAATTAGGATATGAAATTGGTTCATATGGAGGAAATACACAAAAGGAAAAATTATACTTATGATAAAGTACAAATCAACCTATTCTTAATGAATGGTGAAGTACAAATCAGCCTATTATAAACGAAATGTTTTTCGAACTAAAAAGCAAATCAAAGTGTAAATAACTTAATTACAGACCACTGATGATGCTTTACCTCAATAAAGCAAAACACGTCTGCAGAAAAAATCACACATTTTTGTAGTTCCAATGACGTAACCAAATTATGTTCAAGAATTGTAAAGCACCTATGTACACTTTGGCTGCACAAATGAAGAATCTATTTTTAATTCCCTATGTTCTTTATAGTCGTTCTCATGATTGCTTAATTTTTCTAGTGAATCAAACACCTTAATCACCTATCAAAAACATAAATTTTTCAACTGTCTTTACTTGTTTATGAACTAATTAATCTAGATAATATATCTTATAGTTAAATGTTTCCCTGAGACATTTAAGTCTGTCTTTATTATCTACAATAATGATCGAAACAGACGAAATAAATTAAAATTTGTGCTGTGGCTGGTACTTCTTGCTTGCTAGACTTTGGTGTAATGGTTGTCATTCTGCCTAGCAAGCAAGAACACCCAGGTTCGAGTCCCGGCTGCAGCACAAATTTTAATTCATTTCATCTGCTTCGATCATATCGTAGATAATAAAATGAGACTTAAATGTCTCAGGGAAAAATAAACATTTTATCCAACAATGATGTGAATTATTTTCATCTTTAATTAAAAGAAGATTAACATGTTTTTCTTGTTTATTTTACCTATGGTAAAGAGGAAATACAATAATTGGCACTTCTTTATCTTTGCTTTCATATGTATAAACATTAACTGAAATATTGGACTTCTTTTCCAATTTTGTATCGTCTCTTAAATGAATAGGAAAATTAGTTTTCTCTTTTTCAAAAATTTCATCTAATGCACACCCAATATTTTTATAATTATTAACATATTCTAAATGAACATTTGCTGCATATAAAGCTAATTTTATTGAGTAAAGAAGGCATTTGAGATCTGTGATTTGTACATTAACTACAGCTTTCTTATCTTTAATTACTTTTGGTAAGTCGACATAATAAGAACCTAAAAATTGGATTTTGTTTGTTAGCTCTTAGTTGTAAACTATCTATATGAAATAAAGACCAATGAGATTTTTTCCTTCGCATTTTTTCCATTTCAGTTAATAGTTTATTCATTGATATTTGATAGTAACCTTCTAAATCAGTTGTCCTTAATTGAATTTCATTTGTTGTTTTAAAATTAAATTCTTGTATTCCATCTGTTCTTTTAAAATTAGAATAAAAATTCATGCTAACTTCCATCACTCTTCTTTGTATTAGAATATTCTTTAATTAGGCGATTATTTCTTCTTTCATTTGATTAAAAAATTCTTGTGGTTCAACAATATTATCAATATTATTAATTCCATAAGTTATTATCATTGATTTAAAAGCAGAAACTTATCTATAAATTTATTAGAGTAATTGGAAAACAACTTCATCTAGTAAATTTAAAACTGATAAATTTTTCTGATTATTTTTTCTTTAATTTCTTCATATTTATCAACTGTAAACTTTGAATAAATTTTCATTATTGATTTTATTAATTTTACCCTCAGATATATTGATGAGGTCGATTAATTGTTGTTTATTGAGATCGCAGTAATTTTCTAAATTTTTCGTTTAATACATTTTACAAAGATCACAATGGTTTTTTACTAAAATCCGTATTATTATCAATTTTACCTTTAGATTTTGATAAGATCAATTAATTGTCATTTTCCGAAATTAGAATACTTCTTAATTTTTTTCATTTACAGATTTCATTAAGTTCTGTTAAGGATATTTTATTCAGTTCATTATCATTATCTTTGTTTCTAATATTGACAATAAGTACGAAAAATTATTGTTTATTAAGTATAGAATAATTCTTCCAGTTTTCTGTTTTACAAATTCATCGAAATTCTGTTACAGTTTTATATCTCAGTTCTCTCTTCTTCATTTGTTTGTTCATTTCTTTCTTATTAAAATAATCAGTAAATCCCATCAGATCTTGTCTAGTTACTTTTGAATAATCATTTTCTCTACAACAATTTTCTAAATTTGTGTTATTCAATCTGTACTTTCCTTTACTATAATTATCCAATATTTTAAAAAGCTCAACTTTGTTGCTCATTTTGTTTTCGTTGTATTTATATTGAATGAAATTTGAGTTTGTTTATTAAAACGTTTACAGCTGAAATGCACTTTTGAGGTTTATAATTTAAATTTCAATCGATGATATAGATAGGCAATGTTTAACAGATCTTATTTATAAAGAGAATAATTTATTTGTTGTTATTTTCTTAAATAAATGACAATTTGGTTTTTTCGGTATAGGCATATGAGGTTTGATGGTTCTTATTTACAGAGTACAAAATTTATTAGATTTGTAAATTTTTAAATGAGAAAATGAGAAACTGGTTTTTTCTATATAGGCAAATGAAATTTAGCTGGGGAACACTGTGAAATTAGAATCTTGGTGTGCATCCTGGAATTTTTAATCCAATATACTATTTGTCCCAGAACTCTCACAAAAATATACTACTATGTAGGCAATCAGAAATGAGGGCAAATCACTGATTCCTTTTTCCTAAATTGTTTCCCTGAGAAAGATCACACTGCAGTTCCTCTTTTCAGCCATCACACAAATATCAAAATGACAATTATCGAAATAACTGACCTTTCGATTGAAAATCAACTAAAATCGCTCAGCAGAGAAATGGTGACTGGGTCTGATAATATACCTATATGATTCTACATTGGGTAACAGAAATAACCTGCTTATCTTCCAGTAGAAGTCTACTGTAGGTCGCTGTAGGAGTGAAGTATCCCTTGTGATTGAAAAAATGTGTAGGTCACTTCTGCTTTCGAAAAGAGAAATCCGATAGGCACACACAGTTCTTGGCCTGAGAATGGTTGCAGTTCCAAAGCTCTGACTGGAAACAAAGGGTGTCATCAGGAAAGACACATGTTTCAAGCTGTCAAGCATTGTCCAACTAGTAACTAATCACATGTGGTGTCCCAGAAGGTTCCATCTTTGGGCCCTTATCTTTCCTTGTGTACATCAATGACACTTCATCAGCAATAGTACCAGACTCAGAGTTTGATTTGTTTGCAAATGATACAAACATTGCAAAAAATAGCAAATTATGTATAGTCTTAGAAAAACCGTTTAATGAAATATTCATGGACTTTAATAAATCGTTCTTAGCCATGTCTTTGTCACTAAACTTTGAAAAAACTCACCCAATGACGTTTAGTCTTTATAGGAGGTTCCCCACAAGTATATGCCTAAAGCAGGACGACAGACAGACAGCAGACGTCTACAGTGTTAATTTCTTGCCTTTACAAATTTGTAATAAATTCAACAGGAGGAGCATTCCACAGACATGGTGAACGTCCTAAACAAATCTCTTTCTGCACTGCAAACATTATCAGACATAGATGATATAAAAATGAAAAGTTGGTGTACTCTGCTTACTTTCATTCCAGAATGACATAAGGGTTTTTTTTGGCAACTTAAGTCTAGACAAAGTATTCCAGGTGTGTAATAAGAATTATTTGTGGCATGAACTCAAGAACATCCTGCAGGAGCTTGGTCAAGGAATTGGAAATACTAACCATTGCTCCCAATACATTTATTCCATAATGAAATTTGTCATTTAAAAGAATATCTATTTTTCAAACCAACAGCTTAGTTCATGGAATCAGTAATAGTTGTAAGAATAATCTTTACAAATAAAATAAAACTACATGGTTCCAGAGACCTTTTCAGGTTTCAAACATCTATGATGTATAGATGCAGACTGAAGTGACAAATGAAAATTTGTACCAAGGCTGGGATTCGAGCCCAGGTCTCCTACCAACTAGGTAGATGTGCTACCCACTGCACTATCCTCACACAGTGGCTTTGCACAACTGCACAGACCGCAATAACATGCCTCCAAAGCCACTGTGCCAAGGCGGCACAGTGATTAGCACATCTGCCTAGTGAGCAGGAAACCTGGATCTGAATCCCGACCTACATAAAATTTTAATTTGCTGCTTCCATCTGCATAATGTCACTTGCTTTGGTCCCTCCTTTCACTCCATTGATGACTTTCTTAGTAGAACCAATTAATGTATATACGTTGCTAAGAATGCGATTATTGGCACAATCTGACTTCTATACAAATTCAGTGCAGTTATGTGAGCATTGTAAATGGGTGCTCTAAAATAATATTTCTATTTTAGGATGCATGGCTAGTATCACTTAAGAATTTGCAGATGTGCCTCAGTGTTTTGACCATTGTCAATTTTGTGGCATGTTATTTATTATGAAAGTATGTCTTTGAGTTTTTTTTACTTGTTGCACACCATGGGACAATTTGACTACAGATCTACAGATGGTACATTAACATTTTTTTCTTTGTAAATATTTGTTGTGCGTTTTTGTTCTTCTGACATTTCCTACATCTTCGAGGATGTCCTCACTATGAATTCACTGGATCGTTAAGTGTGCCTAATCTGAAACAATTGTACAGTGATGATAATTTTGTAGTCAGGTGTTGCATTAGTCTAATTCATGGGATTTTTCGTTACTATGTTGGTTTATTTGCCTGAAAAGCATCTTTAGATCAAAATGCATGGAAGCAAGAATAACGGCAGACAGCATTACCTATGCAGAAAGCAGACATTAGCTGAAGCCAGAGCTTGGGGTTGTCCACCATCTTGCGTTTTGTTCAGACCAAAACAAGGATTTCTCTGTTAAAACACAGTGTGAAACGTGCCCCCTTTACCTAATGCCACTGAACTGACAATATTTATTTATTATTGATTTATTTATTTATTAACATTACAGTGTGACCCACTGCCTTGGTAACTATGGTGGGTCTTTTCCTTCTAAAGATTTGTAACAAGCCACAGAGACAAACTCTTCCTCTTTTCTATAGTTTCTCTCAGTGCTGTTATTTTTCTTGTCTTTTGCATAGTCGCAGTGTCAAGTCTAAAAAACTTGTGATATATAAAGTTCATTTTGTGAAAGGAAAATTTTTTACTACATTCTTCAGAAGAAATAACAGACGAAAGAAAAGATTTATACAACAGGAGAGCTCCCTTAACTACAGCACCAACCAACTGCTGGGTCATACTCACACCTTAGGGGTCACTGGATGTGGATATGGAGGGGCATGTGTTCAGCACATTGTTCACCAGCCATTGTCAGCTTTTGTGACCAGAGCTGCTTGTCCTTGGTCAAGTAGCTCCTCAATTGGCCTCACAAGGGCCGAGTGCACCTCATTTCCCAACAGCTCTTAGCAGACTCAGATGGTCACCCACTTAACTGCTAACCAAGCCTGACAGCTCTGGTGATCTAATGGAAACAAGAGTTACCACTGCAACAAGGCCGTTGGAATGATATTTTACAAAACAAAAATTAACATTTTGTTTTTGTCACGGCCAATTAACACCATTACATCATGGTGCCATCACTTCAGACTGTATTAACATTGTCTGTCACATCAATTTGTGTAGCCCTGTACCAAATGCTGAAAGTGAGGTAATGAGGTAATCTGTGATACATGAAATCAGACAATAGAATCGGAATTGAGGCTCTAACAACAATAAAGTTTATTAATGGACAAAGCAAAATTCGTAGTGTTTGTTCTTCATCAATTTTGTGTGATAAACTGCTGAAATGCGTTAGCAAAAATATATTCATAAAAACACATCAAACAGTATTTATAAGGGAATAAATAGAGCCTCATATATCTTATCTATTACGTTTATTTTCTCTTTACGTAAGTAGTAACAACATAAGCAACTGTACCGGTATTTTTCTCTGTCACTAGAGTTGACTTTTCCACTTAAAATTTAATTTAATGAAAATATTTTTTCATTTTTATATATCTAACCTCACTTGTGGAAGAACATACAATTGAAAAAATATCTGAGTCATTACGGAACGTCAGCAGCTTGTCACGGATTGCAAAGCACAATAGTACAATAAGATTATGAAGATAAAAAGCGCAAAATCCACAACTATAACATCTACATCTACATGATTACTCTGCAATTCACATTTAAGTGCTTGGCAGAGGGTTCATCGAACCACAATCATACTATCTCCCCACCATTCCACTCCCGAATAGCGAGCGGGAAAAACGAACACCTAAACCTTTCTGTTCGAGCTCTGATTTCTCTTATTTTATTTTGATGATCATTCCTACCTATGTAGGTTGGGTTCAACAAAATATTTTCGCATTCGGAAGAGAAAGTTGGTCACTGAAATTTCGTAAATAGATCTCGCCACGACGAAAAACGTCTTTGCTTTAATGACTACCATCTCAACTCGCGAATCAAATCTGCCACACTCTCTCCCCTATTACGTGATAATACAAAACGAGCTGCCCTTTTTAGCACCCTTTAGATGTCCTCTGTCAATCCCACCTGGTAAGGATCCCACACCGCGCAGCAATATTCTAACAGAGGACGAACGAGTGTAGTGTAAGCTGTCTCTTTAGTGGACTTGTTGCATCTTCTAAGTGTCCTGCCAATGAAACGCAACCTTTGGCTCGCCTTCCCCACAATATTATCTATGTGGTCCTTCCAACTGAAGTTGTTCGTAATTTTTACACACAGGTACTTAGTTGAATTGACAGCCTTGAGAATTGAGCAACCGAATTCCAACGAATTTCTTTTGGAACTCATGTGGATCACCTCACACTTTTCGTTATTTAGCGTCAACTGCCACCTGCCACACCATACAGCAATCTTTTCTAAATCACTTTGCAACTGATACTGGTCTTCGGATGACCTAACTAGACGGTAAATTACAGCATTATCTGCGAACAACCTAAGAGAACTGCTCAGATTGTCAACCAGGTCATTTACATAGATCAGGAACAGCGGAGGTCCCAGGACGCTTCCCTGGGGAACACCTGATATCACTTCAGTTTTACTCGATGATTTGCCGTCTATTACTGCGAACTGCGACCTTCCTGACAGGAAATCACGAATCCAGTCGCACAACTAAGACGATACCCCATAGGCCTGCAGCTTGATTAGAAGTCGCATGTGAGGAATGGTGTCAAAAGCTTTCTGGAAATCTAGAAATACGGAATCAACTTGAGATCCCCTGGCGATAGCGGCCATTACTTCGTGCGAATAAAGAGCTAGCTGCGTTGCACAAGAACGATGTTTTCTGAAACCATGCGGATTACGTATCAATAGATCGTTCCCTTCGAGGTAATTCATAATGTTTCAATACAGCATATGCCCCAAAACCCTACTGGAAACCGACGTCAATGATATAGGTCTGTAGTTCGATGAGTTACTCCTACTATCCTTCTTAAACACTGGTGCGACCTGCGCAATTTTCCAATCTGTAGCTACAGATCTATCGGTGAGCGAGCGGTTGTATATGATTGCTAAGTAGGGAGCTATTGTATCAGCGTAATCTGAAAGGAACCTAATCGGTATACAGTCTGGACCTGAAGACTTGCCCATATCAAGTGATTTGAGTTGCTTCGCAATCCCTAAGGTATCTACTTCTAAGAAACTCATGCTAGCAGCTGTTCGTGTTTCAAATTCTGGAATATTCCATTCGTCTTCCCTGGTGAAGGAAATTTGGAAAACTGCGTTCAATAACTCCGCTTTAGCGGCACAGTCGTCGGTAACAGTAACATCGGCACTGCGCAGCGAAGGTATTGACTGCGTTTTGCCGCTTGTGTACTTTACATACAACCAGAATTTCTTCGGATTTTCTACCAAATTTCGAGACAATGTTTCGTTGTGGAACCTATTAAAGGCATCTCGCATTGAAGTCCGTGCCAAATTTCGCGCGTCTGTAAATTTTAGCCAATCTTCGGGATTTCACACTCTTCTGAACTTTGCATGCTTTTTCCGTTGCCTCTGCAACAGCGTTCGGACCTGTTTTGCGTACCATGGTGATCAGTTCCATCTCTTATCAATTTATGAGGTATGAATCTCTCAATTGCTGTTGCTACTATATCTTTGAATTTGAGCCGCATCTCGTCTACATTTGCATAGTCAGTTCAGAAGGAATGGAGATTGTCTCTTAGGAAGGCTTCTAGTGACACTTTATCCGCTTTTTTAAATAAAATTATTTTGCGTTTGTTTCTGGTGGATTTGGAAAAAACGGTATTGAGCCTAGCTACAATGCAATGAAAACAGGTTAATTTATGATGTTAGCAGACGATACCACCACCAAAACTTTCTTCCTGAATAACCTTGATATGATGAAACGTGACGGTTCATTGCCAGCCTCTGTGGGTTCTGCCATTTCAAAAGCATTCTGGAACATGTTAATGTGACGTGACATGTGAATTGGCCTTCATCTGGTTGACTTTGTCACTCATATACTCTTTTGAAACGATATTTTAGTACTGTGAAAAAATTAAAATTTTTGGTTCAAAGTTTGCGGCACTGTCGGGTTCTTTTGGCGGCAAGCCCTTAACATTACACAGGATGTTCGGAAATAGACTATTTTCCTATGTCAAAAATATGTTTCAGATTATTGTTATTCAGATTAATTATAACATTTGAATATCATTTATGGTCAATATTCTCACAAAATATCTGTTACTTTTATCTAATCAAAGCTTAAAAATCATCAGATATCAAGATCCGTTCGCATGATCGAAAACGCTCTGTTACTGCCTGATGCTCTGTTGAGTAGGAGTAAGACGAAGCTATAAGCGTGTTATAGGAGTGTTAGACGAAGTTACGAAGTTTTTATGTAATTTTTTTGCATATAGTTTAGCTATTTAGTGATGGAAAACGCAATTACAACTTTTAAGTAACAATAGAGAGGAATTTTGTGAATGCTGATTGTGGAAGTCTTGCAAAAGTTGATACACTTATGCTCCACCCATTTAGAGCGACGATGGGATCAACCGCGCACATTCTTTTACCTGCTCATTGCAACATCATTAAACTCACCCAAAACTAAGGAACTACAAAAAATTTCTCAATCGGTCCATGTATTGTAACTATATTGTCGAATATCAGTCATGAGCTATGACCCAAAGCACAAAAAAAATTCTTTGCGAAACTTAGTGCTGATTTCCCCTGTAGAAGATACTCAACATAGATATTGTTTCCAGCAGACATGCAGTGGCACAACAGATACCGCAGGTGATTGCAGTTTGAGGAGTCACGTGTTTGCATAGTGCAACGGTCATATATTTTTAAAAGTTTTACATGAAAATAGCGATAGCAAGAACTCATTTTAGCTTGTCTCGATTGTGGAATGTATTGTGCATGGTGACTGTAATTAAAGTAAAACTTCGAGACCATTGTAGAAACAACACCACTGGTCGAATAACGTCAAATTGCAATGGAATACTATAGGAGAAGGAGGAAAAAGTATGGCAGAATAAAAATACATAGTTACAATATCTAGCAACAGATGGCACAGCAAGTATCATAATTTAATAGTGGTCGACTACAAATGACAAATCATACAAATCATACAACAATGCCTACGATGTACGTTTGACTTTAAACGAACTGTACTACTCAGTGTGCATGAGTGTACAGGTGTGATACTGTTAGTTATGTAAGCCCATGCGCCACAGCAAGGTCATGTCACATCAGATGATAGATTTTTACTTCTGCAATGTTTTTACAAGCATACAGGAGCACTAGGTCCAATTGACATGCATAGCACCAGATAAAGACAGCAAAAGGATATGCTTCTTTCACAATAGAATGGACACCTTCATTTTTCCCTGCCATTGCTCTGCAGCCACCGTATGTTTGTGATACTTATTTGTTTTTATCAGTATTCCAGCTACTTAGCACTTCCAACAAAACAGAGGCTGTGCCTTGTGCACTCCAGCCTTTTAGATATGTCATAAAACACTACGAATTTCTCTTATATTTCTCCTGATTCGTTATGTGCAAAATGTGCACACTGTACAAACCATTATGCTTCACTATACAGCTCTGAGAGCAGCCTTTAATAATATGATAAAAATTGAAGGGTGGGATGATAATTCATAACATGAAGCAATTGGGCTAAATAGTGTACTGGATGGTCAAACTTTCCTTTTTCTACTGCAACTGTCCAATTCGATATTCCAGAATACAAGTATCTTGTCTGACATCCTGCAAAGTAAAACTCTGGATATAGGACGCCCTAAATTCGAAACTGAAAACTGCATTAAGGGTATTGAAAGATTAAGATGTGGGGAAATTATTGTGAAATGCATAATAGGACCTAAGAGACTTATAAATTCAGCACGAGTATCTCAAATAAATTTTAATGAAACAGAAGCAAGTATTCGGAAATTGAGGAGGCTAGCATTCGAAATAATTGACACAGTAATAGTAAACATAAAAATTAGATTCCAGGACTTTCATGAAATACATTTTACAAAACTTGTAAATGATAAGAATTTCGCAGGTTACAGTAGGCCAAACAATCTCCTGGTACATGAAGTTGAAAAACTACTAAAAATATATCCTTTAGCTGACAGTGAAAAACTGGAAAGAGAATTTGTATATTTACAACAGTGAGGCTAAACTTCTACAGCCTCATGACCACCATAAATCCATTATAAACAACCGATTAAAAAACGTGTTCTTTGAATGTGTGAAATCACTGTCGTTGGCTCTTGCAATTCCAGTAAACACCAGATCTTGCCAAAGACGCATGAGTACATTAAAACACAGTAAAACGTATCTTCACAACATAATGACAAACTTGGCAGTTTTAGTTAGCTATAGAGAAGGGAACTGTGAAATCTTCAATCAAACGACAGGAGTTAATATCTCGTGTTGTCGATATTTACGCCCAGAAAGAGGACAACAGAATAGAACTAATTTATAAAAAAGATGTAACAGTGAGTTACTATACGTTATATTTTTATTAATGTGTGACTGTTTAATATTTTTAAGCATTTCTTTACAATAATTTATGTACAAGTTTCAGTCATAGTTGCAATAAGTTACTTTTGCAGTGTTTCTGTTTTACAAGTTCTTGTTTTAAGGTTCTTTTGTCTTCTTTCAATATTCGTAATTATTAGCATATCCTATAAAACAAATGACACACTTCACCACTGCAGAGTAGTGACTAGAGGTGGTTATGCCAGATCAGCTGATGTCATTTAACGTTCGTCCTACCTCTCTGACCTGTTTTGAGCCTCCATTCATGTGTCTGTGTGTGTTAGAGCAACATGGTTAAATGTTGAAACTTCTCAGAATAAAAAAAATCTACTAAATCTGAGTACAGGAGATTAATAAATCACTCAAAATTAGAGAACTGTAGGAGATTGCTCAAAGACATGAACTGGATAGATGTTTACAATACTTCTGACTCAAATGGAAAATACAAAGCATTCATTAATAAAGTTACTTCCGCTTTTGAAAATTGTATTCCCCTAAAGGTAAGTCAAATCAAACGAAGTCAAAAAAGGAACCATGGATTACACAAGGAATAAAGATATCATGTGGGACAAAAAGGAGACTATCTACTATCTAGGTACAGCTTTGATGTTATCATTGTAATGCATTGCAAAAAATACTGTACAGTACTGAAGCAAGTAATCCAGAAAACAAAGCAGTTTTATTATGAGAAAAAGATAATTACATCTGGCAAAAAATAAAAACTGTATGTGGGGTCAAAAAGGAAGATGAACAGATAGCTCCAAAAATAAATAAGACATTGGTAACAAGTGCAGGTGGTGTTGCAAACCTCCTAAACAAGTACTTTGTTTCTGTTGCTTACAGCATGGGGTTATCAGCTTTGGTGAACAGTGCAATGGATTATCTGAGACCATTCTTTAAAAATAAATTTAGTGAAATGGAAATGACACTTACATCTTCCAAAGGAGCAGCATACATCATAAAATCCTAAAAATCCGAGTATTCTAGGGGGTATGATAACATATCAACGAAGTTAATCAAAGAGTGCTCATGCAAGTTGACTTCTATCTAAAGTTATATGTGTAATCAATCTCTTATCAGTGGAAGATATCTAGACTGGCTAAAATATGGTAAGGTTAAGTCTCGTTACAAGAAGGGAGATAAAGAGACACCATCAAACTATCGGCCAGTTTCACTTCACTTTAGCTGGCTGTTTCAAAAATATTTGAAAAAGTTATGCTCAAGTGTCTCCTTAAGCATCTAACTGCAAATAATATATTGTCCACGTCACAGTTTGGGTTTCTTAATGGTTCTGATATAGATAAAGCTATTGACACAGTGAGAATATACTTAATTCATTAGATAGTAAATTTGAGGCTCCTGTCATTTTCTGTGACCTGTCAAGAGCCTTTGACTGTGTGAATCACAGCATCCTCTGAAGTAAGTTAAAATATTACAGTGTCACGAGCACTGCTCCGAAAGGGTTTGATTCTTATCTAACAGAAAACATAGGGTGTCACTGCGAACTACCTGTGAGTAATCAGTCAGCCTTCATCTGATTGGGAATTAATTAGATGAGGTGTTCCTCAAGGTTCCAACTTGGATCCATTGCTTTGTTTTGTGTACGTTAATGATCTCTCGTCATAGTTACACTGCCAGATGCTATGTTTGTTTTGTCTGCAGAGGATACAAACATTGCAGTAAGTAACAAGTGAGGTAAATACTGAGAAATAGCTGCTAATCAAATTTTCATTGACATTAATAAATGGTTTAAAGCTAGTACACTATCTTTAAACTTTGAAAAGACCCACTATATGCATAAAATAAAAAACTTACATACATCGTTTACTTCCATTCTATTATGTCATGCAGGATCATATTCTGGGGTAACTCATCAAACCAAGCAAAATTTTTGAGCGTGCAAAAGCGTGTAATAAGAATCATTTGCGGTGTAAATTCAAGAACACCATGTAGAAACCTATTCACGGAACTTTGTATTCTAACCACTGCTTCTTAGTGTATTTAGTCCTTAATGAAATTTGTTGCAAGTAATATATCTCTATTCCCAACCAATAGCTCAATACATAGTATCAATACTAGGAATAAGAACCATCTACATAGAGACCTAAAATCACTTACCTTGGTCCAAAAAGGGGTCCTATATTCAGAAACACGCATTTTCAATAAATGGCCAGCCACCATACAAATTTTGGTTTCAGATAAAGCACGGTTTAAAGAGAATCTGAAAGACGTTTTGATAGGCCACTCCTTCTAACCTATAGATGAATGTCTTTACAGGGACTATTAGGCAAGCTAAGGAAAAATGTATGTTAGATTTCAGTTTTGACAGCACTTGATCACAACAGTCAAGATTAGGTATTCTGTGTGTGATAAATTTATTAAAAGTGCATAACAGTGTTTCATTCCAACAATGTATTTATTCTGTAAATATTAGCTGTTCCAGTTTACTGCAATGTATTTTGACAGTTTCCAGACAAATGATCAGTGTAGTAAGTATTGTATTCAAATGTATTTTGTTTTTTATGTTATACTTTCTGATATGTTGCACACCCACGAGAATAACATCATTTTTGGGTCCGTAGAACGAAAACTGAATGTAATCTTATCTAATCTAATCTACACATCTGCAGAATACACTGACATGATCCTTCTGAATGGCGAAGCTCACAGTAATGGAAGAGCGATTCGTCGCCTGTATGAAAATCGTTCTCCACGACGTCCGTCTCCATGGCATACCCTTTTCGTCACAATTAGACAATGATTTTGAGAAATGTCACTGTCAGCAGGCGTGACTGTGATTCTCCAAGGAGACGTCACACACCCAAATTAGAAGAAGCCGTACAGTATCACGTTGAAAAGAGCCCGTCAACGAGTACAGGAGCAACATCTTTAGCTATTAATGAGTTCAATTGTAAAACAAGTGATTTGCTTGGTCATGTCTAATCAGTTACTTGTAAAAGTGGTCGCATTACCAACATGTTTTCAAATAATTATAGCACGGAAACGATCCGGACATGGGTTCCAGATCAAAATATTATCTACTCACTTCCCTCTGCAAGCCCTAGAAGTTTGTAACGGGAATTTCCGAATACCCTGTATGTACGATTTCTGTGCATACTGATTATGATTCGCACAGGGCGTCATCGGAACGGAAGACAAAAATGAAACGAATACCTTAGTGTAAAATTCAAGGAAATTATTATAACGAGAACTTGGATGAATGATGACTCACAGTAATGAAATGCGATTATTTTACTTTCTAGACTGTTGTGAAGAACGTTGTTGAATGGTGCTTCCAGAGATCACTAGATGCTTCCGAGTCTCATCGTTGCAGTTCGTAATATCGATAGTGATGGAAATTGATATTTGAAAATTGTGAAGAGTTTGGCGTCTGTTTCCAGATACCAATTTCAGACAAATCTCTTACTGAGTGCTGGAACATGATGAAAATCAGTGTAAAAGTTCCGGATAGCAGTACCCTGCTACCGGTGGAGGTAAGAAATAGAAGTATACGTAGACAGGGACGACAAGGGGTTAAGAAGTGTGTATGTAGTGTAGTGAAGTTTACGTTTTCAGACAGTTCGTAACTTCGAAAGCAAGCCAGAAAGAACATGGTATTGTGTGCGAAACCTTTTTGACGGTGCTTTCTAATTTTCCCAACTGCTGTAAGTAAATTAATCTTCCAAGTGTGATTTCAGCATGATTTGTATTTTCTGAGCTTAATATAAAGGCAAATCATGTGTAAAGACTCACAGGTCTGTAATGAGGTGACGACGGCGGGTGGTAGGGATCGACCGTTGTTTTCTTGGAGAATCGTCCCTTCCTTTGCCTCAAGTAATTTTGGAAAAGTTCACGCTTTGTTATTTCCACACTGTCATTTGTTGTTCACACAAACTTACTCTGTTGTCATGTCAAATCCACCATCCGTAGCAGTTTTCATAAAACATATATATATTTGGTAAAGCTGTGTCACGGATAAATGGAAAAACATTGTTTGTTTACTTTTCATAAATCGTTAGCGACTAAGTGCAACATCTTGATTTCTTCAAAAGAGAGCCGCCAGTTTCGATAAATAAAATTCCACGAAACGCCTACACAAATAAGGTGTTTGGCATGCATTTGTGCCTTAGTTCTTTCCATATAGACTCTAAGAATGAAGCCATTGCATTTCATATAATTGTGTTATCTGTAGCCATATGATGTTATAAAGAAAGCTAATTGCAGTGGGAGAATTTTCTGCTTGGCATTCATGAAGTCACTTCTGAGGGTTTTCAAATGTTGAGTTCGGTGTATTGTTTTGGCTGTCATCTAGTCTATATAACTTTCAGAGCTGTTAACAATAGCAAGGTAGAATTGTTCCCATTGTGACTCGAATATGTGTGTTGATTGTCTTCATGTGTTTGATATCCAGATTATGTGAAAAGATGAAGCACAATCTGGTGGTGTTCAATTGAGATAAAAATGTTAATGGCTGTATTGGTATTTCATGAAAGATTTATTTTTTATTTCTGTTGTATGTCCCTTTGACAGCAGGTAGTTATTTCCAATAAAAGGATAAATAAGTTTACTAGCAACTGTTGCAGTTACTGATACCTAAGTTGCATATAGAATGAAAGTTTTTATTTGTATTTAATATTGTGATTTTATTTAAGGCATTTTTTTGTCATTATGTTTACAAACCATTTTAATTACCACCACTGAGCGAAATGTGTTCCACCGTAATTATTTTCCCAAAGCTGTTTGGTTTGCTTCACCATTCGTGTTACCTTTGTTGCTAAATGCTGTCATGTTTTGGCCATATCTTTCTCGGGCATATGCCCTAGTTTACAATAATTGCACCCCAAAGATAGCGTGCTTATGTTTAGGTTTTAAAATGAAAGTCGCGGTGTCCTAAAGAGCAAGCTGGTGCGGTGGTTACCACACTTCACTCACATTTGAGAGAACGGCAGTTCAAGCCTGCGTCCGGCAATCCTGATTTACATTTTCCATGATTTCCCTAAATTGCTTCAGGCAAATGCCATGATGGTTCCTTTGAAAGGGCATGATTGACTTCCGTCCCCATCCTTCCCTAATCTGATGGGACCGATGCGATGACCTCGCTGTTTGGTCGCCTCCCTGAAATAAACCAACTCTGTCCTTCCTTTTTCATTGAATCCCGTTTAAGGAAAGTCAGGGTTTTGTATTTACTTGGAGATTTAACCTTACATCCTTGACCTGAAACCCACTGACGTCTTTTTGGACATCAGATACATCATTCTGTTTGTGCGTTATGACAATGATTGCGCTGTATGCCACATCCCTCTGACATGTTTTATACCATCCTCCACTGCTAGTGCTGCCACCTGCAGTCTGAGTGGCTATTGCAAGTTGATGTCAAACATAGGTAGTGGCCACATTAATATGAGTGGACTGTGTATTTTCCAATGTTTAATTTCCTTCATGTCAACAGTTCTGCTGCCTTTTCAGAAACGTAATGCAGAGAAGTGTGCCTTCCTCTCCACTTGTGATATAGCTCCTGTCACAGTTCCCTGAATGGGACAGTAAATTTCATAAGAGTAGTGAATACAAAATGTTACGATGATAATATTGGCTTCATTATTTATCCATTACTTCCAAAAAACGCAATTCCTCACAACATATACAACCACCGTGGTCAACTGTACGCCATCATCCTCGTAAAACAAACTTACCTCAACTGTGTATTTCTCAGTGCTTTGAACACTGAACTCAATGAGTGTTTGGAAGAGATATATTGCTCTGGTGCTGCTGTAACTTGTTAGTGACTTTTTTCCTGAGATGCTGGAACTTCTATTGTATTAGCTTTATCAGTTAGTTTTTTCAGTTTGTACAAAAGATGTGCAGTGAAAAAGGAGTTTAACTAGGATTCATGTGCTGTGACATCAGATGTATCAGCAGTCATTCAGCACTGTCAACAGCCCCTTCTCCATGGGATGTACAAAGGAAGTGCCAATATAACACAAAATAGTAAACTTCTTTGCTGAAAGTTATGTTGGCTGTGTATCGCTGTTTGAAATTTTGACTAGCCCCATAGAGAATATTTCCACCACTGTAAGATTAGGAAATATATTTTTTAGATTCTGAAGTATTTTTGATTAAAAGCATGAACGGCTCATTTACCATGTTGCAGATAATAGATACTACTGCATAAAGACACAATGTTGCTTAACATTGTTCCCAAAATATCAAAAAGTTCTTTACAGATTTTTCTTCAGATTTTTACAAGATACTGTAATAAAAATTAAAGTGGATGTAGGCTATAAATTTCTGAAACAGCAGTGTTCAGGTCTCCTTTAAAACACTGAGAAAGAAAACATCCATTCATTTCAGAGACTTCAATACCCTATCAAGTTTTGTTTGCAGTAACAATGAACAAGGCTCAAGTTTAGCGAGAAGGGGAGGGGTCAGAAGATTAGGACATGTATCTAACTCCCATAAATATTTAGCAATTGTGAAGTATTGCTGGGTTCGCTGCTCAGATAAAATAGGTTTTGAGTTTTGGTTGGTAACTATGTTACTGCTGTGTAAATGGTGATTTGTTAAAGCCTCCAGTGCCTGTACTCTGCACCTCTCTGAAGAGCAATTTAGTTATGTCAGTCTGGAGAGAGTTAAGCAATATCAGTCTGGAGAGCACAAATGCTCTTTAAAACATTCTCATCTTTTGTCGCTTTAAAAAAGGAACTTTGCTTCTTTCCCATGAAACAGTAGATAAGAAATCTGGCTACATTGACTCTCCTGGCGCATTAACTGATTATATTCTTCTTGGGTCTTTAGTCAAATCATGCAATAATCTGAACACACTATGCTAATTTTTTTGTCCATTTTAAGTACATACCACAGTTTTATCGTTCTTTATACAGATGGATCTCAGCAAGAGAATGCTCTCAATTGTTCTGCTGTTTTCCTTGATGGGGTTTTTGAAGTGCATCTTCCAAAACAATTTACAAATGATGTGGAATTACGTGGCATTGTGATAGCATTAGAGGAGATTCAAAGACATCACCGTAAAAGGTTTCTTGTCTGTTCTGACTCTCTTAGTGCACTGTAAGCATTTCACCAAATGTATCCAGTAGACCCACTAATTCAGCTCATCCATGACTCCTTAAAGCAGCTTCAACACAGAGGCAAGGAGGTGATCTTTTGCTGGATACCTGGCTACATTGGAATATATGGCAATGACATGGCCGACAAAGGTGCCAAGTAAACGTGTTGGGATAGTGCCATCCATCAATTCCCATCCAGTTGCATCTCATCATCTCTTTTTCTGACAGATGTATCATGCATCAATGGGAGACTGAATGGTTGCAGATGACAAATAACAAACTGCGGTCACTCAGATCGACCACAAAGGTGTGGTGGACTATATATCACTCTCACTGCTGGAAGGAGATTCTGCTTACCAGACTGTGCATCAGGCATAGCTTTTTAACACATGGCTTCCTCCTCCAGTGGGAAGAACCACCAATCTGTGAAGTTTGTTGTGTGTCGCTTTCAGTTCATCATATTTTGGCTACATATGCTCTATATACTGATATTAAGGCAGCCCTCATCGTCGCTGGAGATATGCCCGTCATCCTCACAGATACCGATTTGTGTTACAAGGGTGGTGAAATTTTGTGAACTGCCAAGTCTCGTCCGTAAACTGGTGGGAAAGGGTGACAGTCTTTAATGTATTATAAACTGATCCGCATGTGGGGACAGCCTTCGTCTCAACCCATGAGATTTGCATGCTGACTTTTCATCATGGCACTGATGACCATGATGTCGAGCACCCAATAATAATAATAATAATAATCTGGTATTTTCTGCCAGTCGTAAAAGGCGAAGGAAAAAAACAAACCACTAATAGGGTAACCCCCCTTTTAGTGTGATTATTTGGTTCAGGACAGAACTAATGAATCCTCGGACAAGCGCTGTCATGGTCGAGGACGACGCTTGAACCCTATGCCCGTCCACAATGATAACGACACTGCTAGCCACACGGAAGATGTTTTAAATCCAAATAGAGGTTTTTTGCAGGGTATGCTTCCTGCAACCACTCTAGAAGGAAAACAAAGACAGAGGATGAGATGGTCAGATGAAGTTAAGACACCTCATGTTCTGGTATTACCAAGCAACAAACTTAGGAACCAACACAACTGGATACAGATCACAAGTATACAGAACATTTATTACCAGATACCCAGAATTAAAATTTTTAACAGAACAAGGACTAGCTGATCAGATCCGTGTAATAATAAAAAATAACAGGATACCCCAGTCAGAATTAGAAAACATCAAACAACAAGTACAACAAATACTGAAACAAAATAATGTACAGTCAGAAGAAGAAAATACAGTAATGGACTCAAAACATCCCGGAGCAAACAAACAAAGAACAACACGCATCAATTAAACAATCAGAGGAAAACGAAATCTTAAGACAGCCACCAGAACAAGCACAAATAGAAAACAAAGTGACACACATATTAGATATAGAAGAAAAATTTCAGCTGACATATAAATAATACAAAGACACAAATACAGACATTAGACCATTCTTGCATAGACCACCAAATAACCCACAAGTCGAAACAACTATCAACACAATTGTACAAAGCAAAATATGGAAGAGTTAAAACTACTGGTTTATATAGGAGCACTCACTACACTAAATATACACACTAGGCAGAGATCAGAACCAACCAACACACAGAAGAAACCCACAAAACCAGCATGGCAACACAGGCTACAGATCAGAATAGAAAAACTGAGAAAAGACATTGGACAGCTTACACAATTCATAAGAAATGAAATGTCAGGGGAAAAAAAACGAAAAAGATTAGGTAAAATCTCACAACAAGAGGCGAGAGAGCAATTAGATGAAAAGAAGCAGAAATTACAAGTATTGGCCAAACGACTTAGAAGACACAAAAAAAGTGAAAATAGAAGGAAACAAAACCAAACATTCAACACAAACCAAAAGAAATTTTACCAGACAATAGGTAACACACACATTAAAATAGACAATCCACCAAGCATAACAGACATGGAACACTTCTGGAGCAACATATGGTCAAACCCGGTACAACATAACAGGCATGCACGGTGGATACAAGCGGAAACAGACACATAACAGATGATACCGCGGATGCCTGAAGTGATAATTTTGCAACATGAAGTCACCCAAACAATTAATTCTACGCACAATTGGAAAGCCCCTGGAAAAGATAAAATAGCAAATTTCTGGCTAAAGAAGTTCACCTCAACACGTTAACATCTAACTAAATTAAGTTACATTGCAGACCCATACACATTCCCTGATACACTTACACATGGAATAACTTATCTGAACACACAGCAAACCCAGCTAAATATCGCCCCATAACATGCCTACCAACAATATACAAAATATTAACTTCAGTCATTACACAGAAATTAATAACACATACAACACAGAACAAAATTATAAATGAAGAACAAAAAGGCTGTTGCATAGGAGCACGAGGATGTAAAGAGCAACTGATAATAGATGCAGAGGTGACATATCAAGCTAAAACTAAACAAAGGTCGCTACGCATACATTGGTTACTAAAAAGCTTTTGATAGTGTACCCCACTACAAATATTGGAAGTACACAAATATAAAAAGAAGAAATTAACAAAACTAATCGAAATATCCATACCCAGTACAACAAATATACAAAAGAAAACAGGAGAAAAAATTGAAAAATACATCCAACTGGCTGAGGAAGTCAAGGACATGTGGCATCAGGATATAGTTGACATTACACCAATTATACTATCAACTACAGGAGTCATACCACACAATATCCACCAGTACATCAATGCAATACAGCTACATCCAAACTATATACAACTACAGAAATCCGTAATTATTGATACATGTTCAATCACCCGAAAATTCCTGAATGCAATATAACATATACCGTACAGTTGAAAGGAAGTCACGCTTGATCAAGGTCCGCGTCACTTTCCATTTTTGACCAGACATAACGTCTGAGAAAAGAAAGAAAAAATAATAATAATCATCTATGCTAATATCGCTGGAACTGATTCATACCATGAATGGTGGCCCTTTCCTACAATGCATAAGACCAACAGCATGTGTACAAAAAGTGTTGCAACTGTCCCTTAGCCCATATGAATGTACAGCACCCAATTGGTGAAAGCTGGCAAAAATGAGGACTCGCTGTCAATACATTTTGCTGGCTGAGTCAGTTTGTTACTGTGCATGTAGGATGGTGGGTTCTCTAACGTATCCTGGGGGCCTGTCTTTAGAAATAACAATAATTTTAGAAAGATATGTATCAACAGAATGTATTCATCCACTACTTAAGACTAGTGTGCTCTTTAGCTCACTAAAAGGTGTTGTAGGATTGAGAAAACCCAGTATTTACAAACCTCTTGCCATAGTGGGAAAATCGTAAATTGGCTGTATAATTTATATCATTCAACACAGATGGGCTGAACACCGTTGCCAAACATGTTTGATGCAGCCTTGCTAATCTGTGGTGGCAGAGCACTGTCTTTAAACATTCTGTGTCCCTCAGTACGGTGACACAAATGGTTGCCGCCTGTGTCTCTCTTTTGGGACTGTGTTTTAACCTATTGAAATTAGACTGGCAGAAAGCATTATGAAGGTTAACCTTGATGTAAGATTTGGAAGCCATTTTACCTAACTTTAAATAACAATGGTCAAGAATGTATTGACAGTGGTACTCGACAGCGATTCATCATTTTTGCCAGCTTCACCACGGGGGCATTGCACATTCACTTCTGTTAGGGGACAGCAGTGATGATTGCTGACACACATGCTGTTGGTCTTCTGAGGCATATGAGGGCAGCCATTCATGGTAGCAATCAAGAGATTAGCATACAGTGTTACCAGCTGAAGATGGCAGCTAGGTGCACTGCTGAAATAGTGTGTTCCGATGATTGCAGATCTGGGAAGAATATCATCAGTGGATAAGGGGCTTTGGTAATGTGTTCTCAAAGAAGTTGAAAGCATCATCTGTAGAACCTTCCTGAACCAACTTCGCTACACTTCTGTTGTGCCATTTTTCCATTGATACCAGCTGAAGAGTTCATTTGAGCGTGGTGAGAAAGAGTATAGGGATTATTTTTGCATCATTAAATTTCCACATTCCTGGTCTTTTTCCAAACACACTATTTTTTTTTTTTTCGTCACATACATGTTATAGTTTTGGGTGGAGATTTTAATTTACTATATATAGATTGGGTGTCTCAAATGTTTATAACGGGTGGCAGGACAAAGATTCCAGTGAAATTTTTTTAAGTGCTTTATCTGAAAACTACCTTGAAAAGTTAAACAGAGAACCGACTCGTGGTAATAACATATTAGACCTTCTGGTGACAAACAGACCCGAACTATTTGAAACAGTTAATGCAGAACAGGGAATCAGCGATCATGAAGTAGTTACAGCATCGGTAATATTAAAAAAGGTAGGAAGATTTTTCTGTTTAGCAAAAGTGACAAAAAGCAGGTTTCAGAGTACTTGACGATTCAACACAGAAGTTTTATAGTTCTATCTCAAGTACAGATAGAGTTGAGGATCAGTGGACAAAGTTCAAAACCATCGTACAATTTGCATCAGGTGAGTATGTGCCATGCAAGATTGTAAGAGATGACAAACGGCCACCGTGGTACAACAACAGAGTTAGAAAACTGCTACGGACGCAAAGGGAACTTCACAGCAAACATAAACATAGTCAAGGCCTTGCAGACAAATAAAAATTACACGGAGTGCAATGTAGTGTGAGTAGGGCTATGCGAGAGGTGTTCAACGAATTCGAAAGTAAAGTTCTATGTTCTGACTTGGCAGAAAATCCTAAGAAATTTTGTTCTTACATCAAAGCGGTAGGTGGATCAAAACAAAATGTTCAGGCACTCTCTGACCAAAATAGTACTGAAACAGAGGATGGCAGACTAAAGGCTGAAATACTAAATGTCTTTTTCCAAAGCTGTTTTACAGAAGAAGACAGCACTGTAGTTCCTTCTCTAGACTGTTGCACAGATGACAAAATGGTAGATATGGAAATAGATGACAGAGGGATAGAAAAACAATTAAAATTGCTCAAAAGAGGAAAGACTGCTGGACCTGATGGGGTACCAGTTCGATTTTACTCAGGGTACATGAAGGAACTTGCCCCCCCTTCTTGCAGCTGTGTACTGTAGGTCTCTAGAAGAGCGTAGAGTATAATGACTTTCCTGCAGACTAGAAATCTACTCTGTAGGAATCAGCATGGGTTTTGAAAAAGGTGATTGTGTGAAACCCAGCTCTCACTATTCATCCAGGAGATTCAGATGGCCATAGACACGGGTTCGCAGGTACATGCCATGTTTCTTGACTTCCGCAAGGCACTAGATACAGTTCCCCACAGTTGTTCAGTGAACAAAGTAAGAGCATATGGACTATCAGACCAGTTGTGTGATTGGATTGAAGAGTTCCTAGATAACAGAACGCAGCATGTCATTCTCAGTGGAGAGAAGCCTTCCGAAGTAAGTGATTTCAGGTGTGCCGCAGGGGAGTGTCGTAGGACTGTTGCTATTCACAATATATATAAATGACCTTGTGGATAACTTCGGAAGTTCCCTGAGGCTTTTTGCGGATGATGCTGTAGTATATTGAGAGGTTGCAACAATAGAAAATTTTACTGAAATGCAGGAGGATCTGCAACGAATTGACGCATGGTGCAGGGAATGGAATTCAATCTCAATGTAGGCAAGTGTAATGTGCTGCGAATACATAGAAAGATAGATCCCTTATTATTTAGCTACAATATAACATGTCAGCAACTGGAAGCAGTTAATTCCATAAATTATCAGTGAGTAGGCATTAGAAGTGGTTTAAAATGGCATGACCATATAAAATTAATCGTCGGTAAATCAGATGCCAGACTAGGATTCATTGGAAGAATCCTAAGGAAATGCAGTCCAAAAACAAAGGAAATAGATTGCAGTACATTTGTTCGCCCACTGCTTGAATACTGCTGACCGGTGTGGGCTGCGTACCAGATAGGGTTGATAGAAGAGATAGAGAAGATCCAACGGAGAGCAGCGCGCTTTGTTACAGGATCATTTAGTAATCGCGAAAGCGTTATGGAGATGATAGGTAAACTCCATTGGAAGACTCTGCAAGAGAGATGCTCAGTAGCTCGGTACGGGCTTTTGTTGAAGTTTCGAGAACATACCTTCACTGAGGAGTCAAGAAGTATATTGCTCCCTCCTACGTATATCTCGCGAAGAGACCATGAGGATAAAATCAGAGAGGTTAGAGCCCACACAGAGGCATCCCGACAATCTTTCTTTCCACGAACAATAGAAACCGGTTTTTGCATCTGAATGTTTAATTCTAAGTAGCATAATAGACACATTTATTCTGTTATTTCTTCTTATGAAAGACTTAGTCTAGTGACAGTACCACCTTTTCCTTCCGGGGTCCTGATGTAATGTATTGTCACATTTACAGAAACTTAAATCCTTTATAACATTTTATGTGCTTTTTTATCACAAGCTGAAGCAATTCACTAATTTTTATCAGAACTGTTTATTTTTAGAACATTTTGGGAGTGATCTTTGAATCTGAGCAAGTACCTTGCCTAAAGCTTGTTGAGATTTGTATGATTTGGAGACTCAGTGTTGGAACACTAATTTTCATTTAAAACATGGGCTTTCTTCAGTATCTGCTTCTTTTTAACTATAATCACTTGATTTGTTTAATGCTTCTTACCACTTCTTAATTACAGTATAAATTAGGCAGGCAGATCAGAATTCCACTATTTCCATTTAGAGTGGTTTTTAAGGGTTGCTGTGTAGTGTTAAGGAACAAATGTTACTGTAATTTCAGTATATAGAATCACAGGAAAGCAACTACTGTACATTTCTTATGCAAATTTGTCTGCTAGAACAGCTCATTGAAGGAAAAATTTTGTAAATGTGAGAGTTTGAGCAGAAAAGGCTTGGGCATCTCGTTAGCTGGGGTTGTGTACCAATGAAGTTACAAATTTCATGTATCCTATATCCTAATCAAGATATTAGTAAAGTGACTTTACGGGATAATTTTCTGTTCATGGTATGTAAATCATGATTACTCAAAATTCAGAAATGCCTGTTAACAATGTAAGGGATTTTAATTTTTTTCATAACAGGTTACCCATGCCACTCATTCATCTTTGTATTATCTGTTGCAGGTTGCTCCAGATGCAACTCTTCAATCCCTTAAACAAGCTATTTCTGAAACCAGTGGCATACCAGCTGCTAATCAGAGGATAATTTTCAGGGGTGTCGCAATATTTGGCAAGTAAACATAAATACATGAAAGAAGTAAAAATCTTTGTAATTGTGCATGCAGAATGGTAGCTTTTCAAAGCAAGTGAAAAGCGTCGATTCATTTAAATCAGTGAACTGTTAGATGAACTGTTTCGCAGTCCAGAGATTCTGCTGTGTTTCATTATTTGATAATTATAGTGAAAAATACGGGTGGGTAGATTCCAGCAGGCTCGGTATTAGAATCTCTGAAAAATCATTTCAGATAGTTTCCGGATTTTTGTCTTTGATTTATAGCTGGAGAAAGCATATTTTCTGTGTCTGTGCCTTTACCCACTCTTCAGCTATAGGTTGCTGTTAACTGTGACCCTAGGGCTAACATATTTGTGGTTTGGGGGCCCTACAAGAGCTTTGTGCTTTTTGCTTACATGTAAACTTTTTTCATCAAATTACTTTAATATGGGAATACTGTCAAGAGTGGACATGATTTCAATGCATGTAGGCGTGTTATTTCTTTTAAACCATGTCATGTAAATGCTAGGGTGCTTCCTTAAGGACACTGTGCTTTATCTTACTAATTAATGCCTCTCATTTTAGATAGGTGTTACTGGATTAGATATTATTTACATACATACATACATGCATACATAGTGTGATGTTCAAATTTGAAGAATTTATTAGGAAAACAAAATAGGCAAACATAGTTCGAAAAGAAAAGAGCTGCTAATTTTCCCAACAGGATCACTGAGTGAAATAGAGCAATTTGCAGCAAGTCAAAAAACATTTCGTCTACAGATTAATACAAGATGCAGCAAAAGTCTGTCACAACATTGTAACTGTTGCCTGTTTGATGCCATTTTCACGGCCATAGTGCTGTTGCTAGTAAGCACCATGCATTTCTTCTGGAAACTTTTCTTTTAAATCAATTTGCCCAGCACTTCGGGATGTGTTGAAGAGGACATGTTCCATCCTGTGACAAAATTTTGTTGTGGGTGAAAAACTTCAGAGAAACAGTTAAGGGGTAAAATCTGTGAAAGGGTCATCCAGCAATCAGAACATTAGAAAGTATTGCGAAAGTATGACATTGGACATTATTAAATATTAGGCAGCTCATAAGCATGTCCGCTATGTGTGTGTCTGATAACTGTCAGAGGTTACAGCTTCATTATTGCCCTTACATTATGGCTGAGGTTTAGCAACTGAAGACTCAAGATTGCAAAAGATTTGTAACATTTTTAGAACAAATTCTGGAAGTGATGACTGATGACGTGATTCTCAGTATGACTGAAAAGGGTTTTGCCAATTACGTGGTTAACAACCAAAACTTGCATTATTGCCCATACATTGTGCACATGAAAAGCTCATTGAATGGTCTAAAAAAAATGAAGGAAACAAGAGTTACAAACAAACTGCTCTTACTGGCCTTCAAAGTAATCACCATTAGCTACAACACACTTCCGATATCAGTTGTAAAGCTGTTGGCAACGATCAGCAAACACTTCTCATAGAATCACTTAAAGCACTGTGATCATATGTTGTTCAATATCCGCATCATTACAGATGATGAGACCTGGTGCTACCAGTGCGCTCTAAATTACAAGTTACAGTCAGTGACATGGTGTTTGTCTTCCCCACCTCTTGTAGCTAGAAAATCATGATAGATGAAGCTCTTGCTGTTGTAAAATTTGATCTTAATCTTGGATTTTGTCAGCCAACTTCCTCTAAGAGGCAACTGAATACGGTTCCAATAATACAGCTTTACTGTTGTAGAGTTTCAATGAATTCTTTTAGCATTATATTTAGTGGTTGCCTAATTTCTCACAATTATGACATTTCTTGACCACCATGTTTATCAGGTCTCATCCTGAAATTGAGGGTGTAGATCAATAAAGCACGTGCACTGGATGATCTTAAAGGAGCTTCCATACCAAATTTTGTTGGGGGCGTGTGCAGACTTTTTCTATGACACTTAAATGGCATGTGTACCCCAGTATGATGTATCAATAATCATATAGAAATTTGGTGAATAAGTGAGGAGGTATTTTGTAGCACCCTTCACAGATCAGCAGAAGTATGTTACGGTATGCATTTTAAAGTGATAATATAATTCTTAGGCTAATGTAGCTATGTATCAAATGAAAACAGCTTAGAGTGCTTGCTTGCACAGATGGCATTCCTATGCTTTAGGTGTAAGGAAGTCTAATACTTAACAGGATTAAAGTTCAATGGTTAAAAAAAAAGTAAAGTTGTCAGCAGAAAGGTTGGTTTGAACACAGTGCTTCATTAGGCATTGCTGCATTCAAGGTAGTATACTCTTGCCTTGCTCAGATCACTAGACTGACTTTCACAGCCAGTTATAGGAGGACCTACGGTTTAATGTGGGTTCATAATCGTGGAACAGTTTGGCTGTTTTCAAATTAACAAAACTTGCAAGAGGTGATACAGAGGTATAAGTGACGGATAAAAAGATTAGGAGTGACTGGAATTTGAACCCTGAACCTGAAGAAATGTAATCTAAGCACACCACTGAGCCCGCAAGCCACACGTTACATGATAGTAGAGTATCAGTAGGTTTTCTGAAGAAATGCTTCAGTGGAATGCCAGGAATTTGTCATTTAGGGACTACTGTACTGTAGGCTCCTCTGAATAAAGCCCTCTAAATCCTGTTAAGTTACCTGCTTCTCAAACATGAAAATTACAAATGAAAATTTCATTTTAACATTGTTTTTGATGTTGTCTTTAGTCAAAAGACTGATTTGATACAGCACAAGTTTGTTTTGAACAGTAATGCTGCTGACAAGATGACTCTTCTATATAAGTAATAGTATATACATTTGACAATGCTGGCGCTGATTTTGTGTTTAGCATTTGATGATGCCACAATGGCTCCAGTATATTAGGACATGTTTTTATGAAACGTAGACTGAAACTGATAGCCTGATGACAAAAAATTTGTGACCATAGACACAAAGTAAAGGAAATTTACTGCTCTCAATGATAGTTTATCTTGAGCAAACTTACTGTCTCTGATTAATTACTGCAGGCTGCATTTATTTGAATCTGCTTGCTGTAGTCATACCTTGTCCTCCCTCTGATATTTCTGCCCCCCCCCCCCCACTTTACTTTCCTCTAAAACCAAATTGACTATTCTTGATGACCATTTAGTCATTCGTCCTTATCAGGTTGTGCCACAAATGCCCTCCCCTGTTTGATTCAGTACCTCCTCATTAGTCATATGATCTACCCATCTAATCTTCATCATTCTTAAAGAGCACCACATGTCAATAGCTTGTATTCCCTTTTTGTCAGAACTTTTTATTATCAGTGTTTTACTTCCATACCTGGCTACACTAAATACCTTCAGAAAAGATTTCTTGTCACCCAAGTTTATCTTCAATGTTAACAAATTCCTCCTTCAGAAATAAGTTCCTTTCTATAGTCAGTATGCATTTTATATGCTCTCTACTGTGGCGGTCAGTTAATTCACTGTTCAAATAGCAGAACTTGTCTGCTACTTTCTCTCTCATTTCATAATCCAATTCTTTCAGTATCACCTGATTTAATTCCACTATATTCCATTACCCTTGTTTTAATTTTGTTGATGCCCTCCTTATAACCTTTCTCAAGACAATATCCATTCTGTTCCACTTCAGTCATTTGCTGAGTTAATTATAGTATCATCAGCTAACATCAGTTTCTATTTCTTCTTCGTGAACTGGAATTTGTTCTCCAAATTTTTATTGGATTTCCTTCACTGCTTGCTGAACATAGAGAGTGAAGAAAACTGTGGACAGGCTGCAACCCTGTCTCACTCCCTTCTCAACTGTAGCTTCCCTTTCATGTCCTCTGACTGCAATCTGATTTATTTACAAGCTATGTATAACCTTTATGTCCCAGTATTTTATTCCTGGTGGCTGCAAAATTCCAAAGACTATAGCTGATTCAACATTATCATAAGCTTTCTGTAAATCTATAAATGCTGTGAACATTGATTTACCTTCCATTAACATATCATGTAAGATAATCCTTGGGTCATTATTGTGTCACGTGTTCTTACATTGCTCCAGTGGTCAGTTGCTACCAGTTGCACCATTCTTCTGTAAATAATTGTGTTTTGAAACCATGAGTTATGAAGTTGATAGTTAAATAACGTTCACACATGTCAGTGCTTGGTTTCTTTGGAATTGGAATTATTATATTCTTCTTTAGGTCTGGCAGTATTTTTGCCTGTCTCATACATCATGCACACAAGGTGGAATAGTTTTATCTTGGCTTACTGTCCCAAGGCTCTCAGTAATTCTGAGAGATGTCGTCCGCTCAGGGGTGTTTGTTTAGACTTCGATGCTGTGCGTTTTCTCACAATATCATCCCCACAGGGGGCTCTCCACTCTTTTGTGGATTGATGTTTGGCTACCACGGGGCCCCAGCCTTTGCAGCATTTTTTCCCTTCTCTGCTGCATGCCCATCCTCTTGCTGTTCTTTTTCCCTCCACTTCAGGAACATACCTGGGATGTTATTAGGAATGTTCTGCATTGTCTTTCGCTGATGTAAGAACCATCTCACCTTTGTTTTTCGCTCCCTTTTCCTTTCTTTCTCTTCTCCTCTCATTCTTTTGCTTCAGTGTTTGAGGTTTCTCTTTTTCTTCGTCCTCCCTGTGCGCTCCTGAAGGCTGTCCTATGCATTTGATGCATAACAGGTGACTGTGTAATGCATAATTTCCAGCCCTGGGTTGACTGGCAGGGTCTGCACATATCCCCTGGTACAGGCCAGGAGCAGGGAGGGGTGATCGCCTGAGCTGCGACCTTCACAAATTGACGATTGGTCCCTCTGTCAGGTGTTCGGGTGCTGTGACCATGGGTGTGAACAATCACCTAAGGCAGGTGTGCTCCCTTGTGAAGGCCCACAGTTGGAAGGGCACACCATCGCAGACGTTGGCAATCATGGGGAATTTCCTTGTGGTGAGTCAATCATCTTTCCAATCAATGTCTACAAAACGCAAACGTAATGACACTAATGGTTCGAAGACCCTTCCTACTGCACCACGGTTCCTCGTGGTCTCACATATTGAAGATGGTCAGTCATTCGACACAGTAAATCCGTTCATTATTCAGAAAGGTTTTGTTGTAATTGCCGGCCCTGTGAAATCGTGCTCTTCTTTACGGAATTGCACTTTGCTTTTGGAGACTACTTCTGATTTTCAAGCACAACTGCTTGCTGCTTCACATTTCCACGGCTACCCTGTTCGTGTTGAGGCCCATAGGACTTTGCATTCTTCCTGTGGTGTCATTTATACCAGGCTCCATGACGATCTAACCGAGGCCGAAATCCAACCTTACCTCTCTAATCAAGGTGTCAGTGTCGTGCATCGTGTAATGAAAAAGGTAGATTCCTCCTTAGTGCCCACCCTCACTCTTTTCCTCACCTTTGATAGAGTGGTGCTTTGGTCAAAGATCAAAGCAGGCTATGAAATAATCACAGTCCAGCCGTATATACCGAACCCGATTCACTGCTACCAGTGTCATCGTTTCAACCACGCTACAACGTCTTGCCAACACCCAGCCAAATTTGTCACCTGTGGTAGGGATGTGCACGAGGGCGGTTGTCTGCTTTCTTCTCCCCGCTATATCAACTGCAATGGTGGCCATGCGACCTTCTTTTGGGATTGTCCCGTGTATCTTGATGAGCGTGGTGTCAAAGAGATTCGGAGAAAGGTAAAAGTGCCTTACCCAGTAGCTCGCAAGATACCAGCTAGTCGAAAACCCTGCATTCTTCCATCTGGCATCTATAATTCTGTTCTTCTTACCCCTCACTCCATGAAGGACATGGTCATGCAGACATGCGACCTCAGATTCGGCCCTGAGGTTGTGAAATCACCCAGTGTCAAGGTAGCATCACCATTCCCCCATCCTGCTGTGCAACAATCCGTCAAACTTTTGGCTCAAGTGGGAAAGCCACCAGCTACACAACTGGTAGGCTGGAAAGGGTAGGAGTAGTACTCCCATGAAGACTTCCTCCGTCCCTCCAGCCAAAGAACACCAGAGTCTTCCTCTAATGAGAAAGGCTCAAAGAAGTCCATCAAAGGCAAATGGTCTTCTTTGTCAACTTGAAGATCCTCTTTGACTGTGTTGCCACGTGATACCTTAGCCCAGCCGGCCTCTCTCGCCATTGCACACCACCAACAGTTTCCCAGCGGTGAACTCCACAGACCGACCGCACTAGCAAGCTGATGCTTCTGTGGACCCCATGGAGCAGGATCCTCATGCTTCTGTGCCCTGTAGTAGTGACTCTAGACAGGCTGTCACTTGGCAGCTGCCAAGTTGACACCCCTACATCTCTTCCTCCTCATGACTGTCCTCCAATGGAACGTTTGTGGCCATTTGTCCCTCAAGGAGGATTTATGGCTGCTTTTAGCATCACAGCATCCCCTTGTTCTCTGCCTTCAGGAAATGAAATTGCACCCTCATGACCGCTTTGAGCCTTCATATTACTTACCGATCTGTTTTGACCTTCCCCCTGAGGTTGGCATTCCATCTCATGGCGGCGTCATGCTGCTCATATGGGATGACAATCATGGTCAATCCATCTCTCTGACGACCTGTCTTAAAGCTGTTGCAGTTCGCCTTTTCCTTCCCCGCCTGACTTTCTCGCTCTGTACGATTTATGTACCTCCATCATTCGATGTCACCAGGGCAGACTTCCTTCAGCTTATTGAGCAGCTACCTCCCCATTTTTGCTACTTGGTGACTTTAATGTGCATCATCCCCTGTGGCATTCTCCCAGGACCTGTCAAAGGGGTGCCCTCTTGGCTGACCTTCTTAACAAACTTAACCTCTTCTGTCTTAACACTGGAGCACCCACTTTCCTTCCCAGCTCATCACATACCTATTCTCATTTGGACCTATTCTTCTGCACTGCCCATTGTCGTGAGTGGTCTTTTCTTCCTGACACCTTCTCGAGTGAGCATTTCATGTGTGCTACCCATTAACTGACTCCTACCCCATCCACGTGCACACCTAAATGGCAGCTTACTAAGGCTGACTGGCAGCTGTACTCCTCCCTGGCAACCTTTGAACAACATTATTTCCCCAGTTGTGATGACCAGGTGAAATAACTCATGAATGTTACCCGTACTGCTGCAGAACGTTCCATTCCTCGCACTTCCTCTTTACCATGCCGTGTTCCAGTCCCTTGGTGGACTGAGGCATGCCGTGATGCAATTCACACACAGAGACGTATTCTCCACATTTCTAACCATCATCCTAAAATGGCGAATTGCGTTCATCATAAACAAATGCAAGCAAAGTGTTGTCGCATTCTTCAGGAAAGCAAAAGAGCTAGCTGTATTTCATTCACTAGTTCTTTTAACAGTTCCACCCCTTCCTCTGTAGTGTGGGTCAAACTCAGACGGTTCTCTGGGACCAAGATCCATTCCCCAATTTCCGGCCTGACAGTAGCAGACAATGTCCTTGTGGACCCTATTACTATCTCCAACACCTTCCATTCCTCAATTGGAAATGAGAGGAGGAGGCATGAGCAATACCCTTCTCTTCTCCAAATCGTAAGTGCTACAGTGCCACCTTCACTATGAGGGAGCTCGATCGTGCTCTCAGTTCATCCCAATCCTCTACCCCAGAACCATATGCCATCCACATTCGGATGTTGCAGCACCTTTCTCTTGCAGGCAAGCAATTTCTGCTTAACATATACAACCTCATCTGGGCAGAGGGCACATTTCCTGGACACTGGCGTCATGCCCATACCTAAGCCCGGTAAAGACAAAAACTTTCCTTCTAGCTGCCGCCCCACCTCTCTTACCAGCTGTGTTTGCAATGCGATGGAACATATGATTCTTGCCCGGCTGGTATGGTGGCTTGAGTCTCGCACTTCACTGATGAATGCCAATGTGGATTTCGAGCGAGGCATTCTGCAGTGACCATCGCGTTACTTTATCCACCCATTTCATGAATGGCTTACTGTGGAATTCCCAGATCGTGGCTGTGTTTTTCGATTTGGAGAGTGCCTATGACAACTGCTGGAGAACTGTTATCCTCCGTACTCTTTTCACATAGTCTTCCGTAGCTGCCTGCTCTGTTTCCTTCAGGCATTTTTACCAGATTGAGTTTTCAAGGTGCGTGTGGGTTCTGCCTTGTCGGACACCTTCATCCATGAAAACAGTGTGCTTCAGGGTTCCGTCCTGAGTGTCATCCTCTTTGCTATTGCCATTAACCCTATCATGGCCAGTCTCCCACCGGGCATCTCCAGCCCCATTTTTGTTGATCATTTTGCCATCTGTTGCAGTTCTCCACGGACCTGTTTCAGTGAGTGGCATCTTCAGCGGTGTCTTTGTCATCTTTACTCCTTCAGCATCGACAGTGGCTTTCGCTTTTCCACTGACAAAACTGTCTGTATGAATTTCTGGTGATGCAAGTGGTTTCTCAAACTATCTTTACAGCATGGGCCTGTTGCCCTTCCGTTTGTTGAAACTACGAATTTCCTGGAGCTCATGCTTGATAGGAAGCTCTTTTGGTCCTCCCGTGTACCTGGCAGCCCGCTGTACGTGGTTCCTTAGGCCAGGATTACACTATCAAATTTCTTTGTCAAAGATTTGATCAAAGATGTGATCAAATATTCCGTCAAATATATTTGACAAAGATCTTTGGCGTAGCGCTAGAAGAGGTATTACACTGTCATCAAATTTTTCGTCAAAGTTCAAGATGGTTGACAACAACTTGTTATTAACCGCAGCAGTTGCACGTACCGCAATTGCATTGTGTGCACATGCGGAAAAGAAGTGGGGGGAAAAAAGGAACCATACATACAAGGTTTTAAATTCCTGGGATTACAACTTGATGATAAATTCAGTTGGGAGGAGCACACCACAGAACTGCAGAAACGCCTTAACAAATCTATATTTGCAATTCGAGTGTTAGCAGACATAGGCAACATAAAAATGAAAAAGCTTGCATACTTTACCTACTTTCATTCCATAATGTCATATGGTATAATATTTTGGGGCAAATCTTAAAGTCAAACATAAGTTTTCGGAGTCCAAAAGCATGTAATACGTATTATTTGTGGAGTAATTTCACGGACGTCCTGCAGAAACCTCTTCAAAGAACTGGGTATACTAACTACTGCCTCTCAGTATATTTACTCGTTAATGAAATTTGTCCTAAATAATATCTCTTTTTGCAACAAACAACTCAGTTCATACATACAATACCAGGAACAAAAATGATCTGCACAAGGACTTACTTTAGTTCAAAAAGGGGTCCACTACTCAGGAACACTCATGTTCAATAATTTGCCAGCAAACATAAAAAATTTAGTTACAAATAAAGATCAGTTTAAAAGAAGCCTGAAAGACTTACTAGTGGCCAACTCCTTCTACTCCATTGACGAAATTTTTAATAGAAACAAATGATGTATTAATTCATACTATTAGTATTGTTATTCCAGCTTAAAAAAATGGACATGTTCCACATCCCCAAGGATCTCCTCAGCACGGATCTATGCAACAAAAAACTAATCTAATCTGGGTGAAGCCGTGGGTTTTACGACGACACGATAAAAGCATTCAACAAAACTTGTTACGTGAGCTTACAGTGGAAGACGTCAAATCGTACATCAATTACTTAAGAATGGATGCGCATACATTTCTGTATGTGCTCAGTGAAGTGTATCACAAAGCACAATATTCACTTAAGAACTGTTACATCGTTCAGAAGACAGGCTCACTGTAACACTCAGATTCCTTGCTACAGGAGAGGGTTGGGTTAGGTTAGGTCAGGTTAGGTCAGGTCAGGTCAAGTCAGGTCTCCAATCTTCTTAATCTATTTTTGTATTCCGGGTGCCTCATGTTGTAAAGCGCTTCATCAGCTTCATACATCTCTATTAATTTTGTAGTTGTCGGCACGCACTAATTGTATTTACCGGCAATGTTTATAAAAACACTACAGACGACAGAACGCTGCAGCGATGCTAGCGCTCCATGTGGTAACATGTCACATTGGAGTGAACAGAAGACAAGAGATTTCTTTGATCAAATCTACAGTGAGGCCCTAGATTTGATCAAATATTGGACGACATTTGACAAAGTCCCTATTACACCATCAAATATCTTTGACAAAGATATTGGCCGAAGAAATATGATAGTGTAATACCGGCCTTAGTGTGATAGTGTAATACCGGCCTTAGTGTCTTCCGTGTCCTCAATGGTACTTCCTGGGGTGTTGATTGAACCAGCCTCCTCTATTTGTACCAGTCCCTTGCCTGTTCGAAACGCATCTATGGGTGCTTTGTTTATGCATCTACACGCCCATCCCTCTGACGCCATCTCAACACTATCCACCATTGTGGCATTCATTTCGCCATGGGTGCCTTTCACACTAGCCCGGTTGAGAGTCTGTATGCTGATGCTGCTGAACTATCCTTGTCCTACCGCTGTGACTTTCTCCTCAGCAGGTATGCGTGCCGTCTATCTGCCATGTGTGGCCATCCATCCTGTGCTTCATTCTTTGATGATTTCTTTGATCGTTAGTATGGGGCTCATCCTTCTTCTCTGTTACCTCCTGGAGTCCACTTTCGGCACTGGTTACGGTGGCTTAACTTCACACTACCTGCACTTTTCCGGTAGGTGTGAGCCCTTCGCCACCTTGGCATCGTGAAGTGGCCTATGTTAACCTTGGCCTTCATGCTCTTCCTAAGGACACTACTCCAGCCTCGGTCTATCGCTTTCAATTTCACGACCTTTGCATGGAACTTCGCTTTAGTACCTTTGTATACACTGATGGCTCTTGGTCTGACCGTGGGGTCAGTTGTGCCTTCGTCATTGGCACCCGTGTCGTTTGATATTAGTTTCCGGCACACTCCTCAATATTTTCAGCCAAGCTCTTTGCCTTGTATCAGGCCATGGAGTAAATCCGGTGACACAGCCTTTGTGAGTCTGCCATCTGCTCACTCACTCGGCGCCCTTCAAAGTGTGTGCGTGTGCGCGCGCTGTACTCTGCCCATCCCTTAGTGCAACGGGTCCAGGAAAACTGTCAACTGCTCACTCTTGGTGGAGCCAGTGTGATGTTTCTGTGGGTTCCTGGTCATGTCGATCCATCGGGAAACGAGGCTGCTGACACTGATGCCAAAGCTGAAGTTCTTGTACCTCAGCCCGCGAGTACCTATATTCCTTCTGATGATCTCTGTTTTGAAGTCTGTCAGGAGGTGGTGTCCCTTTGGCATCGCCAATGGTTCTCCCTTCACAGGAATAAGCTCTGGCTTATTAAGCCTCTCCCAGGGGCTTGATGACCACCTCTCGGCCCTCCCGCCAGGAGGAGGTTATTTTAACTCTGCTGCATATTGGACATTGCCTTTTTAGCCATTGTCATTTGCTAAGTGGCACTACCCCATCACTTTGTACACATTGCACTCAAGTTTCAACTGTCTGCCACTTCCTGATGGAACGCCCATTTTTTTTTAACCTTTTACAGCCCTGCTTGGGTTTGTGGTCTGAGTTATCGGCCATTTCAGTAAATGACGCACGGGTTGTCGACTATGTCTTACTTTTTATCTGCCAAAGCAATATGGTGAAGGCAATTTAATTTTTAGTTTTGGACCTATGTTCCTGTATGGTGTCTCTTTTAGCCCTTTTGCCACATGCCTGTTTTTAGCTGTCTTCTATTATGTCAGTTGGGACTGACACAGTCATTCTTAACTCCTCTCTGTCTTCACCTTCTATAGTTTTGGCTTAGGTGCATATGACCCCAGCTGTTTTTTGCACCCTAAAGCAAAACAAAACCGAATTAAAGTATCGTATCTTCCATCTCATCTTCATATACTCCCCCTTCCCCTTCTACAATATTTCCTTAACGTTCATTTCCCTTGTATAGCTTATCTATATATTACTTTCACCTTTGAACTTTTCTGTCTGTGCCTAGCACTGGTTTTCCATTTGAGATGTCGGTATTAATATAGCAGCTTTTCTTGTCTCCAAACTTCTCTTTAATAGTATATAGGCAGTACCTACCTTTCCCTTAGTTCTGCATACTTCTGTAGTCTAGCATTTGTCCTCTAGTTACTCCTGTTTAGCCATTTTGTATTTCCTGTCACTCATTTTTCTAGTTGTCTGTATTCCATTTGATGTGCTTCATATGTTACATTTTTGTATTTCTTCTTAAATCAGTGAAATTCATTATCTCTTGAGTTATCCAAAGTTTTCTAGTAAGCATTGTCTTTTTACCATTTTGATCCTCAGCTACCTTCACTGTTTAATGTCTCAAAGCTATCCTTTTGTCTTCTACTGTATTCTCCTATTTGACCCACATCGCCTAATCCCCCCCCCCCCCACCTCTCTCTCTCTCTCTCTCTCTCTCTCTCTCTCTCTCTCTCTCTCTCTCTCTCTCTCTCTCTCTCTCTCTGCAGCTACCTCTGATTCTTTCAACTTACCTAGATACAAACTCCTTAATTTTCTATTGTCAGAAGTTCTGTTTTAATGTACAGTTCGCAACCGATCAGTTATGTGCAGTCCACATCTGCCCTGGGAAATGACTGAAACATCAAAATCTGGTTTTGTAAGCTGTCTTACCATTATGTAATAATAAATTTCATTATTATATTTATATCAAAACATTCATTCAGTATAACATAGCACAGTGTAGTTAGCAAGATTACATTGCTGATACAGCATGTAGCTTATTTAGTTACTGACTTGCCATCCTGTTCTTTTAGTTGCAAAGCTTTTTATAGAAAAACATGTCCTCTTAAATGACTGACCTTCAAACAAGTAATTTTTTTAGCAAATTAAAACCTTGTGACAGACTGGAACTCAAACCCAAAGACCAGATTTTCATGAACAGTATGCTCAAATGGTGAAATAGGTAACATACTACGAAAAGCAGGTATCTGGATTAAGTTCCACTATGGCACACTCTTCTAACTAATGTTTGTATCTGTCATTTATAGTGTTACTTACTGCACTGTTAAGAAAAGATAATTTTCCTGTTTTTTGTGTGGCTTCACTTTCATTCCTTCATCACAAACAAATGGCAAGTTTGTCAACTTATCACATTTTTCACTCTTTATGGTTATTTAGGGAGGGGAGTGGGAGGAGTTAGTATTTGTTTTTTTAGAATGAGGCCCTATTGTTTGTTTTATAATTTTGGGGCTCCAGTTTTAGAGCATGTGCAATGATGCAGTTGCTAATTATGTGCTCTTAATTTATTTTTATTGGCCCGTGCCTGTGATATGATCTGAAACGAATCTAAACAAACATTGAAATCTGCTAAACTGAGGAGTGAGTGTTAAAACTCAGTGGTATTAATAAAAAGAATTAACAATTCAGCAATACACAACTGATAAATAAGTGCCTCAGATTAAGCATTTCTTTATCTGTTTCCTTGCACAATGTAGTCATGTCATGTTGTCAGTGGCATCTCATGAGCTGTGTCTGGTAGCTGCACTGCAAGCAATGTGACACACTGCGTTACAGTTTCTGAGGGTTGTCTTGACAGTGTAATTATCAGTATTTGAGTGCAACAGTGTGAGCTACATTTAGTGCTATCCCACATTACAATGGGCCCTTCTTAAGCTTAGAATACTGCAGCCTTTGTGAAACTATTGATTGCAGGGAACTGGGCCAGGATAATAAAATACTTGAAAGGAGGAGGATAACGTATCAAAGGAAAAATCCTAATGTGAGACAGAATTTCTGGCCAGTACTTGGTTTCAAGGAGGCAAAATGTATAGAACTGCCATTAGACAAATCGTTTAGATTTTGTAACTAATAGGTCCTTCCCAGGGGAGGAGAGAGGGATAGTTTAGGGGATGTTAGAAAGGAAAGACAGGCAGGCATCTTTGTCTACCCCTGTCCTCGCTAAGGTTGAGTCCCTCTCATCCTGGGATCTGAATGTTCTACTCTCCCTTTTAATTTAGTTTTCCTTGTGCTTTTGATGTGACAATATTTCCATACCCCAATCTCTGCAAGTGGGCACAGTCAAGTGCAAATTTGCCTCAAGAACACTTCAGGCAGCTGGCCTCTACATTTCTGTGAAGAGCTTTAAGTTCTTAACTGCAATGCCTTCTCCCAGCTCAGTTTCCATTCTGTGAAAAGTGAAGTGTGGGGAAGTGCTCCCATTGATACCACAAAGTGGAGAAATCTGCTTGCATCACATAATTAATACACTCCTGGAAATTGAAATAAGAACACCGTGAATTCATTGTCCCACGAAGGGGAAACTTTATTGACACATTCCTGGGGTCAGATACATCACATGATCACACTGACAGAACCACAGGCACATAGACACAGGCAACAGAGCATGCACAATGTCGGCACTAGTACAGTGTATATCCACCTTTCGCAGCAATGCAGGCTGCTATTCTCCCATGGAGACGATCGTAGAGATGCTGGATGTAGTCCTGTGGAACGGCTTGCCATGCCATTTCCACCTGGCGCCTCAGTTGAACCAGCGTTCGTGCTGGACGTGCAGACCGCGTGAGACGACGCTTCATCCAGTCCCAAACATGCTCAATGGGGGACAGATCCGGAGATCTTGCTGGCCAGGGTAGTTGACTTAAACCTTCTAGAGCACGTTGGGTGGCACGGGATACATGCGGACGTGCATTGTCCTGTTGGAACAGCAAGTTCCCTTGCCGGTCTAGGAATGGTAGAACGATGGGTTCGATGACGGTTTGGATGTACCGTGCACTATTCAGTGTCCCCTCGACGACCACCAGTGGTGTACGGCCAGTGTAGGAGATCGCTCCCCACACCATGATGCCGGGTGTTGGCCCTGTGTGCCTCGGTCGTATGCAGTCCTGATTGTGGCGCTCACCTGCACGGCGCCAAACACGCATACGACCATCATTGGCACCAAGGCAGAAGCGACTCTCATCGCTGAAGACGACACGTCTCCATTCGTCCCTCCATTCACTCCTGTCGCGACACCACTGGAGTCGGGCTGCACGATGTTGGGGCGTGAGCGGAAGACGGCCTAACGGTGTGCGGGACCGTAGCCCAGCTTCATGGAGACGGTTGCGAATGGTCCTCGCCGATACCCCAGGAGCAACAGTGTCCCTAATTTGCTGGGAAGTGGCGGTGCAGTCCCCTACGGCACTGCGTAGGATCCTACGGTCTTGGCGTGCATCCGTGCGTCGCTGCGGTCCGGTCCCAGGTCGACGGGCACGTGCACCTTCCGCCGACCACTGGCGACAACATCGATGTACTGTGGAGACCTCACGCCCCACGTGTTGAGCAATTCGGCGGTACGTCCACCCGGCCTCCCGCATGCCCACTATACGCCCTCGCTCAAAGTCCGTCAACTGCACATACGGTTCACGTCCACGCTGTCGCGGCATGCTACCAGTGTTAAAGACTGCGATGGAGCTGCGTATGCCACGGCAAACTGGCTGACACTGACGGCGGCGGTGCACAAATGCTGCGCAGCTAGCGCCATTCGACGGCCAACACCGCGGTTCCTGGTGTGTCCGCTGTGCCGTGCGTGTGATCATTGCTTGTACAGCCCTCTCGCAGTGTCCGGAGCAAGTATGGTGGGTCTGACACACCGGTGTCAATGTGTTCTTTTTTCCATTTCCAGGAGTGTAGTACTGTTTTGGGACAGATCTTACATTGTAATAGTGATGATAAAGTAATAATGTGATGCTGTGTATACTTTATCATTACTTTTGAAGGAAAACACTTCAGTATTGTGACTGTTTGGAAACTCTTGATTCTTCAAGGTCTATTCTTTGCATTCATACTCAGTGTGCGTTCCCCCTCCCCCCCCCCCCCCCCCCTCCCTCTCTTAACATTCCCTTAGTTACTGTTTTTTGCCAGTAGAACTTCCTGCTCTGTTCAGAATTTCTAAAACATTTTGTTGAAAAGTATGTAATCCCATAAGTTGCTTGTACTAAAATTAAAAATGTTAAGCTATTAGCAACCTGGAGGTTCGTTTGACATTAAATGTTTTTCTAGCTGTGGTCTTCAGAACTGACAGTGTAATATGAGATCGGGTGTGTGGTGTAACTTTTCTTCCCTTACATGGTGCATTCCTAGAGATGAAAGTCAAATTATATAAAATCCTAAGACCAGCCATGTTTGCAACTCTGGACATTCGGGTGGTGTTGGACATACCTGCAGCATCAGCCATAGTAATTATCATAAGTAGTGCAGGCATTGCTAAAAGTAACCACTCTGATAATGGGCAAAATGAAAAAAATAGTGTTAGATCTGTGCTTCACAAATAGTTGAGAAGTGCATGCTAGGAGATGCTGTTATTTCTGATCTTTTGTTCACGGTTCTCTCTGTTCTTGTCTTGCATTGTGTGATTAGGGAAAATGAGTGCCAGTCTCAGTACTTAGTGTTGATCCTCTGGAGAGTTTCCTGCCTATAACTAAAACTTCGTGGTGTTCCCTGTATACATCCTCACTATCAGTGAACAGCCTAATGGAGCTTCAGACATTACCCAGTTGATAGTGAATTTATATTCAAGCAGTATGTCCCTATAAGGTCCAATGCACACAAGAGTGGCATGGCATGGATGTGTGGCAGTCATGGCACTGGTTAAGGGCTGCCCTCTTAACAAATGGGGCATCACACACAAGAGTGGCATGGCGGCAGCACATCCCTTCATCAGCTGCACCAAGTCAGTTTGCAGCCATGAGTGGTGTTTCAAAGTGATGCGTGGTGGAGGCATCCCAGTCTCCAGTATTGGACCAGATGTAGCACTGTGCAGTTTGACAGATAATGAGAATGAATTTAATGCTGGCTACCACTTGTGAATTTGTGTCATACCTAGCTGAAAGCATTAAACAGGTTTATCTGAGGAAATCAGTTATCAGAAACATTTTACCTCAGTGCTTGTCATGAGTAAAGCATGTAAGCCATCATCTGGAACAAATAAAATTTTGTGCATCTGAGTGCTTAGTAAACACAATAGCTGTTCTGAAAGTAAATGAGGATGTTTCTGGAAGTATGTGGAAAGGCAGACTTCAGTGTATCTTGGAGATGGCTGTTGCCTTAATTGTCCATTTTAATGTTGTACAAGGGCTATGCCGAAAGTTTTTAGCAGCCCGTAAACCATAAGGCGGAGGACAATGGGATTGTTTTCATTCGAAAGAGCAATGTTTTTCAACCTTGGGACGTGCGCGCGCGCAGCCCCTGGCTAGCGGTCATCCCCCCACAGCGCGGTAAGAAAGCACAGGCAGTGCTGAGTCAGACGGTGCAGGATGAAGCTGTCGCCCCGCAACTTTTGCGCCATGATTTTTTACAATTATAAAAAGGGTTTAAGAGCCGAAGAATGCCATTCTTCTTTGCTGCATGTTTTTGGTGAAGCTTCCCCTTCTAGGGCCACAGTTGGAAATTGGTTTCGCGAGTTTTCGAGGGGTCGGCAGTCAATTGAACATGAACCTCGTCCTGGTGGGCCAGCAACAGCTGTGACTCCTGAAAACATTGGTGCTGTGAAGAAAATGATCAAAGAAGATCCACGTCTTACATTTTTCGACATTGAAGGGACCCTAAATATTGGATCAACAGCAGTGCAGACCATCGTTCAGTCACTTAAGCCTTACTAAGAGATGTGCCCATGTACATTCCCTGACAGAAAGCCAAAAGGAGGTGAGAGTGGACTGGTGTCATTTCATGCTTGAAAAATTCAGTGGGGGGAAGTCCCAAGACACCTACAATATCGTCACAGGTGATGAAATGTAGGTCTACCATTATGACCCTGAAATGAAGAGACAGTCTTCTGTGTGGTGCTTTCCAGGGGAGGAACCACCCACAAAAGTTAGACATCAGAGCTCTGGAAAAAAGATGGTGGCAACTTTTTTCATAAAGATCGGGCATCTCACCTCTGTGACCTTGGACACATGTCGTACAGTCAATGCTGAATGGTACGTGAAAGATTGTCTTCCAAAAGTCATTGCTACATGGAAGTCACAGCAACCAAAGTCCAAGAGTGGGCACCTTCTGCTGCATCACGACAATGCATCTGCGCACAGGGCTGCCAGAACGATGGATTTTCTGGAGAAGGAAAAAGTGGGAGTGTTAGCCCATCCCCCATACTCACCTGACCTGGCCCACTGTGACTTCTTTCTGTTCCCTAAGACTAAGGAAAAAATTAAAGGGCAGCGGTTTTCATCAGATGAAGAGGCCATTGCAGCATATGGGATTGCACTGACATCCCAAAAGAAGCTTGGACTGACACGTTTTCTAAGTGGTTTCAGAGAATGGAAAAATGTATGCACGCTAATGGAGAGTATTTTGAAAAGTTGTAAACCTTTTTTTGCAAATAAATTTTTTGTCACACATCCTGCTAAAAACTTTCAGCATAGCCCTCGTATTGTGGTGTTGATACACAGACATGGAAATTATCGCATCACAAATCTGAATAATGTTGCGTAAAATGTGAGTACTTAGAATTATAACATCAACTTACAGAGGGCTGTAACATAGTTTTGTGTTTGTAGTTCCTATTTTTTTATATTAAAGCACCAAATAGATTTTTCTGATTTTTGTCCTCTTAAAAACTTGGTACTGAGTATTCGTTGCTTGTTTGTAAACTGATTCATTGACACTGATTCCTTTAAATTTGTTCAAAGGGGTCCCTCTTACCTGTCACTGAATGGAAAGAAACCTTAAACATCACACTTGACAATGTAATTTATATGGTAAATTAAGGTGGTGGTGATAAAAAGCTTGTCCAAAATAACTGCTATGAAATTTCACCCATCTTCCCTATTACAAATATACTTACTTCATATGTGAATGACAACACATTTAAAAAAGAATCAGATTGGTTTCAGTAACATAAGCCGATCATGCATGCATCGTTACTTTTGTGTGTTTATTGTCCACCCCGATCATGCATGCATCGTTACTTTTGTGTGTTTATTGTCCACCCCACTGACAGTTAACCAGGTTCCATGGTTCATATAAATGGGTAAATAGGTTCTCATGGGGCCATAGTACGTTGCTTTATTCCGAATTGTGTCCTTCACTTTCTCTAATACAATGTAGAAACACTTTTGAGACATTCTGTAAATATTCTGGAATGTTCAGTACACAATTTAATGTTATTTTTCTTCTCATTTTTCAATTATAATGCAAGGATCCAGTATCTTCTTTGCTGCTCAACATCTAAATGCCACAAAATATTAAATGAGTTACTGTCTGGGTCTGGTCTAGATGGCATCTGTGCCAGTATTTGGTTGCAGGACTGTCTTGTCTGAGCAGTGCAGCTTTAGTGTGCATTGCCCATGTCCTCTCCATGCCACATGTCCACCACCCTGCTTCCACACCTGTGCCACATCTTTTTTGTTTCACTGTGCGTAACATTCATCTACATTGTGCCTGAAGTTACTTTTACATCTGATAATCTGTCTGTTCAGTATATCATTATTTTTAAAAAAGTTGGTCTTCAATCCAATCTCAAAGCTGATGCAATAGTCTGAGCTTGTATTTTATTCACTAGCTGATATTCAAAACTGTATTGAACACATTCTGGAAATTTAAGGAGATGGCATCAACCTGGGTGCTGTTGTCTACTGGTCTACTGGTCTACTGGTTTGTCACTTTTGTGAATGGGCAGAATGAGAAAGGGAGGACAGTTTAATAAGATAAGTGTTCAAAAAATCCCCATAGGTTCTGCCAAGAGTGATGTCATTTATGTAGGCCTCCAGCCAGTTGATGGCCCTTCTTGGTAATTGAAACGATATGTGGCTTTTTCTGATTGCTTAGAACAGTTTGTTTCTCCAGTAATTTATGCTAAACTATTGTTAGAAGTCGATACGTTCTTCTGCGTGATTCATATCAGGGACAGCCAAGAATTCTGCATGTATGCAGTAATGTCGCATGCATTTGGAGCACTGTTGCCTGGCTGCACACTTCCCCACTACCACGCATGGTGTCCACACAGGAAGAGGTGGAAACTGTGAATGTGCCATATTTAGGTGGCAACACAGCTCACTAGGAAAACTTAACTGCTTGCATGCAGCTTTGTTTCATATTTCTAAACAACTTACATCACAAACAGAATAAATTTTCAGTATTGTTTTTGGCCTGCTGAAGATGTAATAAAATTTTGATCTGGTACAAACTGTTGGTGTACAGACAGAGGCAGAGAATTCTGCAGTTTTTCATCACTCAAGTTTCCGTGTAATTGTTACTCATTTAGTTTGATAATCAAGAAAGCCTTTAATGCACATAGGTCAACTGAAATATTGTATCATGTTTGCAGCCACGTTATGGAAATGTGGAACCCCTTCCCGAGGAAAACTACATAGAACTCCTGTACAGTTTTAACCTTAAAATATTTCTGTTAAATGAGAATTAAAGGTTGTGTCCAGAAAGTAATGTTAAAATTTTTTGTGACGTGATTATATGTTAGAGTAGTTGGGCCAGTTGGGGAGGGTGGGAGGGACCCTTAGCTTTTGAGTGGTAAGTCACTCAATTGCCTCTGTGTGGTTTAGGATGACTTCTTTTGTGAACCTCTACATAATGCTCATGTTGAATGTACAACAGATAAATCTTTAGAGCAACGCCATGCAATAAAGTTTTATGTGAAGCTCGACAAGATGCCGCTGGAAACTTTTGGAATGCTTAAGAAAACCTTTGGCGATGATTGGCTGTACGGGGCAGTCAGACAGGTGGCACAAGATGTTTAGAGGTGGTCACTGATAAGGTCTGTGCAGCACACACAACATAGAAAATGGATGACCCTGTGCCTCATGTGTGCCAGTTACTGAATTCAGATCGTAGACTGAGTGTTTGCTTGGTGCTGGAAATTTTGGACATGCTGAAAATGCTTTTTTGCAAGATTGTATCTGAAGACTTGACCATTGGAAAGGTTCGTGCAAAACTTGTGCTGAGACTTTTGGCAGATGTGCATACATGGCACCAAGTGGAATAGTGTGAAGAAGTCAAACAACTCTCTGAACAGGAACCAGACTGTCGATGCTCAGTTTTACAAGGCAGTGCACCAGAGACTGAATCACAGGGGTGCTTATGTCAGAAAGGAGTTCCATGAATCTTGGAAATTGCACTAAAACAGTGTTCTTGCTCACACCACTTTTTTGTCATCTCTGACCTGACTAGTATCAGTGTGGCAACAGTACTACAGCCACCCTACAGTCCCATCCTGTCCCCAGAGGACTTTTTATTGTTTGCTCATCTGAAAAGGGACCTCAAAGGAAAGCGTCTTAAGTCAGTGGACAATGTGCAAGGTACTTTGATGGCTTCTGTGAAGAGCATTCAGATTGAGGTGTTCCAGAAAGCTCATAATGCATGGACGTTTTGCTGGCAAAAGTGTATTGACGGTGAAGAGTCATACTTTGGAAGAATTTTAAGTTGCTGAACCCATCTGAACACAAAATAAAAAAAAGAGAAATGGTGCATTACTTTGCGGGCAAGCCCAGTACATTCCAGATATACCAGTTACGTTTGCTCATGCACAGTGTTCTGTAATGGCAAATGGTCTCGAAAACAGATCAGAAACAGATATACGATTGGCAGAGCACTCAAAATGTTTAGAAAACTAATCTGGTAATTCTTTGAATGCCACAGTTCTTCAAAATCATGTTCTTTTTAACGCGATTGAGTTTATGTAAATAGATACTGTTTTTGTCGGGATTTGTTGCTTCCACAATTAGATTTCCGTTTTAAATGCATCCCTGTCAAATCAGAAATAAGTTATTTCTGACCTTGCAGTGTCTAATTTTAGACTTGGTACAGTCCAGTCTAGTTAAAATTTGAGATCAGCAGTCTATTCCAGACGTTCTAATTTTTTTCCTGCTTTTCTTTTTTCCAGTAGTAATTCAACAATAGTGGCTTTTAAATTTAAATATTGTTGCAGGCATGCCCCTTGACATAACCAACATTGTTCGCAAAATATGTCATTCAATTTTTGTCAAAAACTATTGCAACAGGTAGTGTAATAGTGCATGTAACTTCATAACATTTACTGTTCACTCCACCAGTTTTAGCACATCCTCTACGCCTGCAAATTTAGCACAAAGTACTTCTTGGTGTAAAGAACAGTGAATCCTGCACAAATCATATGTTGAGCATTGTAATGTTTTGCTCTTTTGTTGTTAACTAGATCTTTAAATCCTTTCTGTACTGTGTTGTAGTATCGTTCCATAACAAATTTGTGGTACCCATGACTGTGACTAGATAGTAAATATTAAGAACTTGCCTCCATCTCTTCTGTTATTGGCATTCGTTTTGAAAGGTTTGTGGTGGCAGGTCACTAGACAGCCTTTTTTGTGCAATCAGCCACTGGAACTGTGAACTACCTTCATATTATGAATAAATAATGAAGAATAAATAGAGCTGACACAGTGATTCAACTGAAATACCGCACTGCATTGCCGAATGAAATGTCTCCCTTCACTGAGTACTTCCGAGAAGGGCCAAGTAGTGCCAAGACAGGCCAAGCCTGGGGCCACATGCATGCAGTTCGTGCATACTGTGCAAACTCTGATATTGGATCATAAGTGTACCATTAGCTCCAATTGTCTTTCCTCTGTTGAGCAATTTTCCTTGATTTTGTTTTCTATCAACACACATTTAATTATTTGTGTGATGACAGAGAGAAACAATATTAAGATATTCCAGAGCTAAAACATTAAGGAAAAACGAAATTATTTTGTATTTCCCCATGTCATCATCCAATTCAGTTCTAGTCTGATAAATGAGTGAGTGTCTAGATAATTTAAACATATTTACTGACTTTACATAAGGTCCAAGCTCCTTAGGGTGGTTCCTCAGATCGTTGGACAAAATTTCATCTTGTAATTCAGTGAATGCTCCTTGCATTACCCTCCTTACATTCATTTCCTCTTAGTTTAATGTAGTTTTCTATGTGAAGGTTTTGCTTTGGTAAAAAAAGAACACATTCTTATTCCACACTGTATTTGTGTGATGGTGTGTGTTGCAATTGCTTCTGGTATGGTTTGTGTAAAAGTCAAACCTGTGAACATATATGGTACCCGTTTTTGTCAGTTCAGTTTGTGGTAGGTCCAACATCATGATATTCAGGATACGCTCAATAAATAAATTACAAAGTTAAGATACCTTATTTCACTGTCAGGAAGAAAATCACAATGAGTACTGGTGTAATTCTGCAGACTTTCCCGGCGCTCTAATGACATCTTGGGTTGTCGGGTGTTATGCCGGATATCAGTGTCGTACTTGCACAATATTTCGGTAACGTAGCTCGTTATCTTCATCAGGTGCGACCTGAGACTACTCCTCGAGTTGACCTGGTCCAGTATTTATGCCTGTGGCCTTCTCCCTTCCCCAGGGGCTCCCTCTGTGGTCCATGCCCACTCACTGCGATCTTCCGGAGCATTGCTGTTCCATTTTCCATCCGCTGCAGTCCTGGGTGTTCTCTTTGCGGGCCACGCATGCCAGACATGCACATGGTTGTTGCATCTTTGGTCTGGAGCGTCTGTAATTCCACCTGTGGTACCAGGCATTCCCCCAGTGGTCCTCTCCCGCTCACTGTGATCTGCTGAAGTGTTGCCATTCCATTTTCAGTCCCTTGCGGTTCTAGATGTTCCCTCTGTGGGCCGCGTCCGTCAGACCCAACCCTGGGCATTCCATGTTCGATCTGGTATCTGGTATGCCTGGAACTCTGTATGGGGATCATTCTCCCTGTCCCTGTTCAGGCATTAGTAGGATCCTCCGTGAACACAATATCAAGTGTGTTTTCTGTCCATCCAGAAAGATTGGGGGACTGGTGGGAAATGTTAAGGACAACCTGGGTTTACAGAAACCAGGGATTTATAATATATCTTGCCAATGTGGCATGTCCTACATTGGCCAGACGACAAGAACAGTAGCTATCAGGTGCAAGGAACATCAGAGGCACACTAGATTAAGACAGGCAACAAAACCAGACATTGCTGAACACTGTCTAGAGCTTGGTCATGCCTTGAATTATGAAGAAACCAAGTTTCTGACACAAATGCCCAGATTTTGGAACAGTGTTATAAGGGAATCAATAGAGATAAAAGTGACCAATAATCTCGTGAACTGTGACACGGGGTACCAGCTAAGTAGAGCCTGGGATCCTGCTCTGTAATTGTTGAAGAAGCAATGGGGACAGCTGCAGCACTCCACAAATAGAACTGAAGGCTTGGACAGGGAGAACGATCCCCATACAGAGTTCCAGGCACGCCAGATCGAAGATGGAATGCCCAGGGTCGGGTCTGCACCCAGGGTCGGGTCTGACGGACGCGGACCATAGAGGGAACATGTAGAACCGCAGCGGACAACAAAAAAAATGGAATGGCAATGCTCCAGCAGATCACAGTGAGTGGGCGCAGACTGCAGAGGGAGTGCCTGGGTAAGGAGGAAGGCCACAGGCGTAAATACTGGACCAGGTCCACTCGAGTAGTTTCAGGTCGCACCTGATGATGATAACGAGCTACGTTGCCAAAATAGCGTGAAAGTACAACGCTCATATCGGGCAGAACACCCAACAACCCAAGATGTCATGATTACTGCTTTTGTTCAGATACTGATAATCATCTTTGTGCCTGTTTGCTGTGGCACTTCTTTCCCCTGTGCCTTTAAAACTGCTACCCTTCAATTGCTTCCTGTCTACTGTCTTCTCGGTGAGAATGTATTAGTGGTTGATCACACATAGGCATCAGACACATATCCAGTGATTCTTCGATTAGCATACTAAACTTTTTTGCAGATGTTTGTATTTGTCACCACCAAACCAGGTCAGTATTGTGTCTTAAGCAAATTTATTGTATTCCAACTTATAATGTCTTAAAGAATTATGCAACACACCAATGTTCTTCCAGCTTTCTTGTATACAGGAAATGCTTGCAGTTTTTTCCAGTTGCCTGGGACTTCTTGTTGTTTGAAATGTGTTCTTTTGTGTTACAGATGACTTTCCACTTTCTGTGTATGGAATAAAGGATGAAGCAAAAGTAGCTGTTGTGAAGGCGAGGGAGGGTGAGGCAGACTGCACTGTCCTAAAGGATGCAATGTACAGATATTTGCGGCAGTATTATAATGAAAGTGACTCTTCTAAAATTACTAGAGAATTCATGATATATTTCTACAAATCTATTTTAAATCTCAGTTTAGATGATTTAGAAAAGCTTTGTGCCTCATTTCTTCGAGATGAAGCAAAATTGGGCAGCTGAATAATTTTAGTCTTTAATTTGGTATATATTTACTTTATACAGAATATGTACTTTCATGTTTCTTCAGATTTTGAGAGCTGATTTGTGTAAATTGGCAATTGAATAAAGTCTCTTATGTAAACCCTGTAGAAGTCTTTATTTCAGAGTACCTCAAATATTGTCTGCATGCTTTTCTCGGCAATTTTGTGCCTTCATTTAGAGTTAAGACTGTGTAATTATTTCATGCATGTAATTACCATCATAAGACATTTCAGACATGAAAAACATCTTTGTCTTCTATATTTTCACCAGAACAACATGATGAAAGCTGAGTTTGTCAGGTGAGGAAACCTTCAGAAATTAAAACTATAACACAAATGGACAATAATCTGAATGGTTCTTTTCAGTAACGTGGTACTTACTTTCTCAGCATTACTTACCTTATGAAATTGTCAGTAATCTGTCGCACAGTTCACAACAAGAAAATGGTTTTCTTAAAAATGATGTATGTTAGATTGTCTTTTCACCTGTGTCCATAATAAGGACTTCAGTTTAGTACTCCTTATTTGTTGGCAACTTTGCCACACACACATTACAGCTGATAAGTACAACTAGTGTTGTTGGGCTAGCTGATATGATGACTGTGTTCATTTCATCTGTAGCACTCAAGTACAAGAGGTAGTAGATGGACAATCTATGTGACTATTCTGGAGTGGCACTAAACAACAGCAAAAAGCATGCTGAAGTTTGTATATTTTGTGTTTAAGAAATATTTAACACAGGAGGATTGTACAGACGTAATGTTGTTAAACCATCGCGCAAACAACTGTATTGACGACATAGTAATAGGCATCCCTGGTGCAGAGAAGCAACTGAAAACAAAGAAGTTGCCACTTACGATGGATTTACAATTCTGTTTTACAGCAAGTACTCTTACGGCATTGGCCCCTCTACTTAGCTCGCATGCATCACAAACCTCCCATCCAGTGCGAAGTCCTAGGTGTCTGGGAAAAATTGCAGGCATTTCCTGTGTAAGAGAAGTGTAAAAGAACATTGGTTTGTTGCATAATTCTGGAACAAATTCTAATCTTGCGTATAATTATTTTCTTCATACAGAAAAGCTTCTGTCCACAAATCAGCACAAATTTAGAAAGCTTCTCTCATGTGAAACTCAGATTGCCTTTTTCTTACGTGATATCCTGCAAACCATGTGTGAAGGACAACAGGCTGATCCCATGGTTTCAGATTTCCAGATACTGCTTCACATGATGCTCCACTGTAGACTGTTAATGAAGGTCTAAATATATGGAGTAGGTTCCCAGATAAGGGAATGGCTTGAAGACTTTTTAAATAACAGAAGCCATTACGTGTGTGTGTGTGTGTGTGTGTGTGTGTGTGTGTGTGTGTGTGTGTGTGTCAGGCATAAGGATACTTTAGGGAGTGTCCCGAGGAACATGTGATAGGACCACGTTTGTATACTCGATGATCTGACAGAGCGTGAGCTGCGGTCTGTTAATTTTTGCTGATGTTGCTGCAGTAATCGGGAAAGTATCACTGTTAAGTACATGTAGAAAGATACAGTGACTTAGAATCTGTTTGGTGTGATGACTAAAAAAATGTAAATGAGTAGTGGAAAAAATCCCATAATGTTCTAATAAAGTATTAGTGTTGTGCTGCTTGACACAGCAATGTTGATTAAATATATAGGCATAATGCTGCAAAGCAATACAAAATAGTTTATAACTTTGGTAGTAGAAAATGCAAATGTTAGACAGCATTTTATTCGGAAAATGTATCTTATCTACATAAGAGTTTGCATATAGGACACTTCGGTGACCCATTCTTGAGTATCCCCATAAAATGTAGTGACCTTCCATGTATCTAAAACTGGAGACTTAATTTGCTGTTTCTTGAAGTTTGTAAATGAGGTATGTATCTCCTCATAACATTTATATCCACCTGTAACAAAATTCTGGACTCCTTGTGATGCCAGGATCGACAAACTGAGTCAGTCAGTTCTATTAAATGATGTTTAATTTAAAAATCTCAACTTTTTAAATACAGGTTCAGTTTTGATACTAACATGAATCCTGCAACCTTACACTTAGCTGAACAATAATTACAGTGAGGATTCTGTGTATGAATTTTGTAAGAACAGGTTTTAACAGTTCTTTAAATTTTTTCACTTATTCTCGGATAGTAGCTATATTTCATTGCATTTTTATTGTATTTCACCATAGCTGTGTTTCAGGTATTCTAATTACATTAATATATTGTACTCAGTGTTGGAGTGCATGCTCATGTTTTTACTACTTCGTGTAAACATTGCAAGACAGTATCAGGTACTTCGATATAGTCAGAATCAGAGTTTTGTTAACACTGCAGACCAAATCCTAGCATAGCTTGGGCCAAAACTTTGTGTTAAAAAGACTGCACCTGAGTACAGGTTGGGCCACGATTTTCTTGATGTGCGAGCCACCTGTCACTCGAAAACTGGACTCATTTTGTGTGTGAACAATGTACAGACATCTTGCTACCTGTCCCTTGACTAGTCCCGCCTTCTGTTGTCAATTTGTAGAAATAATTTGAAAGAAACATTAGTGAACATAACAGCTGCTTTCTCAAATGGCTGAGCCAATATGATTGCATTGACATAATTTCGTGCGTGTACTTGTTAGGTTTTGCAATTCGCTGTAACTTTGCCACAGATAAGTCAAGTTCATTGCATGAGCAAGAAATTGTGGGAGCTCAAGAGGAATAAATTGCTCAATGACGCACTTCGAACTTTTTTCGTGGGTGAGTAGTTATACTGTGTAATTATTATTTTAAAATTCGTAATGTATCAAGAAGCTAAAGTAAACATGAAAAATAGATACTGGAACTTGGTTCGTTTTTAGTATGTATTACTCTTAGAGATAAATCAGTTACATATGTACCAGTAATGCTCTAAATAATGACATAAATGCCCAGTTTTCTAGGCCCGATATTATTCAAAGTGGCCTGTCTCCAAAGTGGTAAGTCACCCCATTCTGCTTCTTTAGATGCACACCCAAAGTATCACACACAAAAATTATGATAGTTTCCCATAGTATGCACATACCAGAACAGGTATGTTTTAGAATAATTTTAATGTCTGCATGTGTTTGTGTTGGACTATATTGGTAAGTACTACCAATTAAGTTAATTACATAAACATATGAGGTAAGAACTATCTTACGAAGTATTTACAAACTACCACTACATAAACTATTAAAGGTTACTTAATTTTACAAATTCGTTTTCTCCATGTCCCCCCCCTCTTTTCTATTGAACCATCAGTACTATGGAAACTCCTATCCAACAAGTCATTGGAAGGCATCTCACTATTCCTAAAATCTTCTCAAATGTTATGTTTTTCTCTGAAACAACACACAGTCTCTATCACTAATAGCTCAGGCAGAACACAATTATGAAGAGTTTATAGAGTACGAAATGACTGATGCATGATTTAGTCTTAAAGTTTAGAACATCTCATAAATCATTCAAAAGTGTCAGGTAAATTAAGTTACCAACTACTAAAAGTATGGGGCACCACTACATTTGGAGCTGAAGTTTAAAAGATGGATTGGTAACTAAATTTACTGATAATTTGGGGTGACCAGGTTTTTTATGTAAAAAATGGAGCATTCCTGAAAAATGCAAATTTAAAAAAAATGGGGAAAAAGCAGGATGCTTAGTGTATGTCAGCACTGCTTTAATGAAAAAATGAAAACTTTCATATACAGAAATAGACATTCATTTTAATAATGAACTTAAAAACATACATATCATGATACTAAATCATATTCTAGTACATAGTTTTTCTAAGAATTCTGCCAGAATTTTTAAAAAAATAAATAAATAAAAGAAAAACAGTACCATAGACACAGATACCTCCTGAACACCAACGCAATGTTGTCTGAACCAGGAATTTTGTACTTACCAGAAGACCTGAAATCTTGTAAGTGTTTCGGATTGCTTAGTTAGCAGGTTGCAGAGTTCCTTACACACACACATCAAAAAAAGTTTTGCATGACCTTGGTTCCGAGAGTTCCGGAACCTGTATAGAAAATAGGAATAAAGATCAACATAAAATCATTTCTGCCCCTTCTTATTGCTCATGAAAACCACACATTGCATGTTGTACCACCATACAGCAAGACCTTCAGAGGTGGTGGTCCAAATTGCTGTACACATGGATATCTGTAATACCCAGTAGCATATCCTCTTGCATTGATGCATGCCTGTATTCATTGTGGCATATTATCCACAAGTTCATCAAGGCACTGTCGGTCCAAATCGTCCCACTTCCCAATGGCGATTTGGCATAGATCCCTCTGAGTGGTTGGTGGGTCACGTCGTCCATAAACAGTTCTTTTCAATCTATCCCAGGCATTTTCAATAGGGTTCATGTCTAGAGAAGATGCTGGCCACTCTAGTCAAGCGATGTGGTTATCCTGAAGGAAGTCATTTGCAAGGTGTGCACAATGGGGGTACAAATTGTCGTCCGTGAAGACAAATGCTTCGCCAATATGCTGCCCATATGGTTGCACTATCGGTCAGAGGATGGCATTCGTGTATCGTGTAGCCATTACGGCACCTTCCACGACCACCAGTGGCGTACGTCGGCCCCACGTAATGCCACCCCAAAACAGCAGGGAACCTCCACCTTGCTGCACTCGCTGGGCAGTGTGTCTAAGGTGTTCAACCTGACCAGGTTGCCTCCAAACACATCTCTATGATTATCTGGTTGAAGGCATGTGACATTGGTGAAGAGAACATGATGCCAATCCTGAACGGTCCATTCGGCATTTGTTGGGCCCAGCTGTACCACGCTGCACAGTGTCTTGGTTTCAAAGGTGGACCTTGCCATGGACATGGGAGTGAAGTTGTGCATCACTTAGCCTATTGCACACAGTTTGAGTTGTAACATGACGTCCTGTGGCTGCACAAAAAGCGTTATTCAACATGGTGGCATTGCTATCAGGGTTGCTCAGAGCATAGGTAGCTGTAATTCACTGCAGTAGTAGCCCTTGGGTGGCCTGAGCGAGGCATGTGATTGACTCTCTCTCTCTCTCTCTCTCTCTCTCTCTCTCTCTCTCTCTCTCTCTCTCTCTCTCTCTCTCTCTCTCTCTCCCCCCCCCCCTCCTCCCCCCCCCCCACACTCTCCATGTCCGAACAAAATTGCTTTGGTTCACTCAGACACGTGGACACTTCCCATGATGAGAGGCCTTCCTGACACAAAGTAACAATGTGGATGTGATCAAACTGCAGTGTTGACCATCTAGGCATGGTTGAATTACAGGCAACATGAACCATGTACCTTCTTCCTGCCAGCCGCTGTGGCCGACCGGTTCTAGGCACTTAAGTCCGGAACCGCACTGCTGCTACGGTCGCAGGTTCGAATCCTGCCTTGGGCATTTGATGTTCTTAGGTTAGTTAGGTTTAAGTAGTTCTAAGTCTAGGGGACTGATGACCTCAGATGTTAAGTCCCATAGTGCTTGGAGCTATGTGAATACCTCCTTTCTGGTGGAATGACTGGAAATGATCAGATGTCGGACTCCTTCCGTCCAATAGGTGCTGCTCATGCCTGGTTGTTTACATCTTTGGGCGTGTTTAGTGACATCTCTGAACAGTCAAAGGGACTGTGCCTGTGATACTGTATCCAGTTAACATCTTGTCTTCCAGAGTTCTGGGAACCAGGGTGATTCAAAACATTTTTTGATGTGTACAGCTGAAGTATTGAAAATGAGGTTTAACAATTGCGATTGCAATTGTTTTGATAGTATAGTGATTTCTTATATCAATCCAAAGGGAGGTACAGAACCAATGCCTTGAATGTTTCGCATTCGGGAGGACGACGGTTCAATCCCGCATCCGGCCATCCTGATTTAGGTTTTCTGTGATTTCCATAAATCACTCCCGGCAAATGCCGGGATGGTTCCTGTGAAAGGGCACGGCCGACTTCCTTCCCAATCCTTCCCTAATCCGATGAGACCGATGACCACGCTGTCGGGTCTCCTTCCCCAAACCAACCAACCAACCTTGAATGTTCATTTTGATCACTCTCTTCACTTTGCAATAACCATTGTGTGTCCCAGCCTTTTTGTACCAACCAAAGTTAGCTTTACATTTATCTGCACAAAATGTGATGATCTCGTCAGCTAAATTATGCTTTCTTGTGATGCCCAGGGCATAACTGGAAAACAATTCTGCTGTTTCGCCACCAGTTTTCTGCCGAAAATTATTTTGCCCTGAATACCTAACTATAATTGGGACTAATTTTACGCTTATTTGATTTGATGCTTCAACCATAAGAGACATGCACTTAATGTCTTTGAGTTCTGGCTGCACCTCATGTATTGCATATGAAGATAAAACGTTCACTAAAATTGACTCTCGATTTGTCCTGGAACATGTAAATTTCTTCTCAAAACATTCTTGTACAATAAGATCTATGCAGGCCATTGAGTGGAGTGAATGGTTGTTTTGCAGTATGAAACACATACAACCCTTCTTCAGCAGTGATACATTTATCTTGCTCAGTTTGTTGTCAATTTGTACTTATAAAGGAAGTTGTACTACTGGAAGTTCTCACAAGCTCCCAACATGTGCTGCTTTTTCTTAAGGTGCTGTGTTATATCAGCCTAACTTTGATGTTCGTTGGAGAAAACTGAATTACATAAAGTACATTCTACATTTGTATATGTTGTGTTTTGCTCAAGAAAAGAAATTCTGCTTTAAAAGTTTCGGAAAAAGTATATTTTCTATTGCCCATATTAACAAGCACAGGTGTCTTGAACAAAGTGAACAACATAAAATAGAATGTACTGGCACTAGCTCCTGAGGTAACCCAATTGTTAAAAGCTGTTCTCTACTTCTTCTAATCGGAAGACCAAGCCACTTGCAGCTACTGTAAATCTGAGATCTAACGGTGTGCAGCCAATTCATATCCATTACTACATATATTTACACTATTTGAACATTAACATCCGTATGTTATTTTTTATTTTTATTTATTTGTTTATTGTTCCGTGGGACCACATTTAGGAGAAGTCTCCATGGTCATGGAACGAGTCAATACATGAAATTATAACACGATTATAGAAACAGATAAAATGAAATATCAGAAACATATTCAGGCGACAAGTCGTTAGTTTAAATAAAGAAAATCAAGAATGTAACACTGGAATTTGCTTAATTTTTTAGCTCTTCCAGGAGCTCCTCGACAGAATGGAAGGAGTGAGCCATGAGGAAACTCTTCAGTTTAGACTTAAAAGTGTTTGGGCTACTGCTAAGATTTTTGAGTTCTTGTGGTAGCTTATTGAAAATGGATGCAGCAGAATACTGCACTCCTTTCTGCACAAGAGTCAAGGAAGTGCATTCCATATGCAGATTTGATTTCTGCCTAGTATTAACTGAGTGAAAGCTGCTAACTCTTGGGAATAAGCTAATATTGTTAACAACAAACGACATTAAAGAAAATACATACTGTGAGGGCAATGTCAAAATTCCCAGACTATTGATTAGGGGTCGACAAGAGGTTTTCGAACTTACACCATACATAGCTCGAACAGCCCGTTTTTGAGCCAAAAATACCCTTTTTGAATCAGAAGAATTACCCCAAAAAATTATACCATATGACATAAGCGTATGAAAATATGCGAAGTATACTACTTTTCGTGTTGAAATGTCACTTATTTCAGATACTGTTCTAATGGTAAATAAAGCGGCATTCAGTTTCTGAACAAGATCCTGAACATGGGCTTTCCACAACAGCTTACTATCTATCCGTACGCCTAGGAACTTGAACTGTTCTGTCTCGCTTATAACATGCCCATTCTGTCTGATTAAAATGTCAGTTCTTGTTGAATTGTGGGTTAGAAACTGTAAAAACTGAGTCTTACTGTGATTTAGCATCAAATTATTTTCCACAAGCCACGAACTTATATCATGAACTACATTATTTGATAATGTTTCAATATTACACACAAGATCCTTCACAACCAAGGTGGTGTCATCAGCAAACAGAAATATTTTTGAATCACCTGTAATACTAGAAGGCATATCATTTACATAAATAAGAAACAGCAGTGGCCCCAGCACCGACCCTTGGGGAACGCCCAATTTAACAGTGCCCCATTGGGACTGAACATCATTACCACTCTCAATATTGCGGAGGATTACCTTCTGCTTTCTGTTCTTAAAGTAGGAGGTGAACCAATTGTAAGCTACTCCCCTTACTCCATAATGTTCCAACTTCTGCAGTAATATTTTGTGGTCAACACAGTCAAAAGCCATCGTTAAATCAAAGAAAACACCTAACGTTCGCAACCTTTTATTTAATCCGTCCAAAACCTCACAGAGAAGAGACTATAGCATTTTCAGTTGTTAAGCCATTTCTGAAACCAAACTGTACATTTGAGAGCAAATTATGTGAATTTAAATGCTGCAGTAACCTTGTATATACAACCCTCTCGATAACTTTAGCAAACACCGATGGCATAGAAATAGGTCTATAATTGTCAACATTATCCCTGTCTCCCTTTTTATAAAGTGGCTTCACTACCGAGTACTTTAATCGGTCAGGAAACCGACCACTCCTAAAGGAAAAGTTACAGATATGGCTAAGTACTGAGCTAATATACGTGGAACAATACTTCAGTATTCTGCTAGATACCCCGTCATATCCATGAGAGTTCTTGGTCTTTAGTGATTTAATTATTAACTCAATCTCCCTCTTGTCAGTATCATGGAGGAGCATTTCAGGTAACAGTCTCGGAACACTTTCAATAAACCTTGTTACTTGTGTGTGTCATTTCTATCATAAAAAATGATCAATATCGAGCTCACACCAGAGTTGCCAGCACTGAGCAAGATAGTGGAAAGTCTTCACTCTGTACCTTGGCTAGGAATGCATGAGGGAGGGGAGGCAGGTATATGAGCTAGGCATGGAATGCACAATTGTAGGGGCCAGTGGGGAGTGGTACATGCTGAAGGAGATATAGGGACATGAATTGGGAGGGGTGACAGTGCGGAGGAAGGGGAAACTTTGATGATGGGTGCAGGGACAGTATGTTACCTGAGATTGAGGCCAGGATGAGTGTGGGAGCAGAGGATGTGTTGTAAAGGTAACTCGGATCTATGTATTTCAGGGGAGCTAGTGGTGAAGGGAAGGATCCAGATGACCCAGGTTGTGAAGCAGACATTGAAACTGAGCATTTTCTGCTTAGCTGCATGTTGTGCCACCAGGTGGTAAACTTTGTTCTTGGCAATAGTTTGGTGGCAGCTATTAATCCTGATGGGCAGCTGGCTGGTAGTCATATTCATGTAAAAAGCTGTGCAGTGTTTGCCACAAAGTTGGTATATGATATGGCTGCTTGCATAGGTGGTGCATCTTCTGGTGGGGTAGGATAAGCCTGTGGCAGGACTGGAGTAGGATGTGCTGGATGGGTGGATTGGACAGGTCTTGCATCTTCATCTGCCACAGGTGTTGGAAGTGGGAATGGCATAAGGAGGGACTAGGCTGTTTCGTAGGTTGGATGGGAGAAGAAACACCACTTTCAGATGGATGGGAAGGATCTTGGGTAGGATGCCCCTCATTTTAGGGTGGGATGAGAGAGCATCAAAGTGCTGGTAAAGGATATGGCTGAGTAATTCCAGTCTGGGGTGATTCTTGGGGGAGGGAGGATTGGTGGTGTGTGAGGATATAGCGCAGGAAATCTGTTTGTGAATTACGTTTGGGCGGGGGGATTGCCTGTCTGTGAAGGCCTTTGACATTTTCAGCATACTGGGCAAGGTCGTTCTCATCACTGCAGATATGTTGTCCACGAGTAGCAAGATTGTGTGGGATGGTTTTTTAGTGTGTTTAGGATGGCAGCTGTCATAATGAAGGTGCTGTTGGTGATTAGTAGGTTTAAAGTGAACAGTGGTATGAATGGAGCCACCGGAGAGGTGGAGGTAAACATCCAGGAAGGTGGCACGTTGGTTGGAGGAAGACCAGGTGAAGCAGATGGGAGAGAAGGTGATGAGGTTGTGAAGGAATGTGGATAAGGTGTCTTGACCCTGAGTCCATATTGTAAAAGTATCAGAGAACCTGAACCAGACAAGGGGTTGGGAGGCATGGGAGGCTAGGAAGGTTTCCTCTAGATAGCCCATAAAAACACTGGTATAGGAAGGTGTCGTGGGTGTGCTGTGGATTTGTGTACCTTCTTTTGAAAGGAAAGGTTGTTGTGCATCAGGGTACAGTTGGTAAGGTGTATAATGAATGAGTTGGTGGGTTTGGAGTCTGAAAGACACTGAGAGAGGTAGTGTTTGATAGATGCAAGGCCATTGGTAAGGCGTATAGGAAATGGCATCAGCAGTGATGAATAGAGATTGAGGAGCGATAGTGGAAAGTCAGGGAAGGAAGTGGTTAGTATCTTTGATGTGGAAGGGATAGGTTTCAGTCAGTTGGTTGAAGGTGTTGGTGAACAAGCGTTGAAGTTCTTTCAGTGGGAGCACAGTCTCCAGCTACAGTGGGGTATCCAGCATTGTAAGTATGTAGAAAGTGGGTCTGTGGGGTGTTGTTGGTGTGAGAGGGGGCAGATGCCCTCAGGTGAGACATTCTTGGATGGGACTATGAATTTCAGTATGGATTGGAGATTATATTGGAGTTGAAACAGCTTTTTATGTTGTTATGACTACCAACCAACTATCCACCAGGATGAATGTCCACCACCAAACTGTTGACAAGAACAAAATTGATCATCCAGTGGCACAACATGCAGTTCAGCACAACATGCAGTTCAGCACAACATGCAGTTCAGCACAACATGCAGTTCAGCACAACATGCAGTTCAGCACAACATGCAGTTCAGCACAACATGCAGTTCAGCACAACATGCAGTTCAGCACAACATGCAGTTCAGCACAACATGCTCATTTGATGCCTGCTTCACAACCACCTGGGCCATCTGGATCCTTCCCTACACCACCAGCTTCTCTGACCTACACAGATAGAAGTTATCGTCTTGTAATTCTCCTGGCCTCAATCTCAGGTGACCCACTGTCCCCCCATCCTCAACCAAACAGTTTCCTCCATCCTGTCATTTCTTCCAGTTCATGTTCTCACATCAACTTCAGAGTGTGCTGCTCCCCCACTGGCTTCTACAGTAAGAGTGTGAATGGGCAGCTTGAACCAACATCTACATTCATTCTAATTTCCATTACACCAAGACCTGCACAGCCACATTAAGACACACTTCTTACATTTACTGGTTTGTGCTTTTTTTTCCAAATCCCATGCAGTCTTTAAAGTGTCAAAGATTTGGTCAGACAACCATTGGGTGTAATGGTCATGCTACTTGTGGGAACTGTGGTCAAGCAGCTCATGAACCAGATGTGGAATGTTCATCTCCACCAGTGGATGTTAATGGTTCTAACTCACATCTAGTCTGGAGTAGAGAGTGCCCCATCTATAGGGATGAAAAGAAAATTAAAGAACATAAAGTTACACATCACGTGTCACATGGTGAAGCAAGGAAGCAGCTTATGTCAATGTAGTCCGCATCATTCGCTACCTCATTTGCATCAGCTGTGAAACAGCTCATAGTTAAAGTTAGTGTGATGACTCAAATGGGAGTGGAAACTGTTGCTACCAGCATGTGCTCCTGTTGCTTCACATGCCAACAACCAGTATCTGGTAACACTGTGTTTACCAGAGACTCAGTTACAGAAACTTCTCAGACTGACAATATAGAGTCACTGCCCCCAACCGGAATGGTCCCACCAGCACCGACTGGTGCACTCATTCAGAGACCTTCCCATGTTTCAGTCCAACAAGGGAAAGCCACCACAAAGACTAAGTCAAAGCCCAGTGGAATTGTCCCTAAAGCACCAGCAGTGAGACCGGCTACTACTGCTGCTATTGACGATTTGGTAATGAGCGTCCATGACACACTTTACTCCTCCCCTGTAACCATAATCACCCCACTACAGGCAGTCACTGTCACTGTGCATTTTGTGTCCTTTCAGGTAACCTTCTGTTCCCTCTATCTTCTGCCACAAGCACCACTGGATGGCAAGGCACTTTGAGCCCATTGACCAGCTTTTGCTGTTAGGGGATTTCAATGCCCATAATATTCTGTGGATTAGTCTCTCCACCTTCCCGACGGGACGAGTAGTTGAAAGTGTATTATGAGCTGACACCATGTATCTGCTGAATACGGGGTCCATGACACATTTTTGCACAGCAACAGGGATATTATATGCAATTGATTTGACAGTTACTCTCCTGCTCTCACAGACTGTCGAATGGGAGGTGCTAGATGACCTCCAGTGACCACTTCCCTATTACTGTCCGCTTACTGCAGAGAATGGAGCCTGAGGGAACCCAAGTGGCTGCTATCCAAGGCAAACTGGACCTTTATAGTCAGCTGGCTGTGCTTGAGCACAGGGACAGCATCCACGACTGGATGGCTCACATTACCGGTGTGATCCACACTGCTGCTGATGCAACTATACCTAAATTGTCAGGCCGTCACAGAGGGCAACCTGTTTCTTCGTGGAACGATCAGTGTCATTGTGTTATACAGGACAGGCAGACACTGCTTCACAGGTTCACACAGTGTCTGAAAGCAGAGAACATTTGAGCCTTTCGGTTAGTGAGACCCAAAGCCTGCCAGGCAGTAGTAAAGAGCAAGAAGCAATCATGGCATGAGTTTCTAAAGTCCATTAATTGGTCAGCTTCCACCACTGCAGTATAGCAGTCCGTAAGAAAAATATCTGAGAAAAGGATGCCCTTTCCCTTAGTTACCGTAAAGGACAAGGGAGTCCTGAAAATAATGCCCGCAGATATCGCTAACACCATGACGTGATACTTTTATGATGTAACATAACCCATGAGTCCAGTTCCAGGTTTCCACACCTATTGCCATGTTTGGGAGAGGAGATATCTTGCTTTTGACTCCAAGAATGACGAGGCATATAACCTTCCGTTCTCCACGTGGGAGTTGGACACAACAGCCGGCCGGAGTGGCCGAGCAGTTCTAGGCACTACAGTCTGGAACCGCGCGACCGCAATGATCACAGGTTCGAATCCTGCCTCGGGCATCGATGTTTTTGTGATGTTCTTAGGTTAGTTAGGTTTAAATAGTTCTAAGTTCTTGGGGACTGATGACCTCAGAAGTTAAGTCCCATAGTGCTCAGAGCCATTTGAACCATTTTTTTGGACACAAAGTTAGCTGCGGCTTGCAAGACTGCTCCTGGGCCAGACTTTATGCATTACGGTATTCTACAGCACCTTAACCCTGAATCTAAAAAAAATCTTACTTCTTTCTTTAATAAGATATGGAGACGTGGGGAATATCCTATGCCTTGGAGGAAATCCATAATGGTCCCCATTCTTGAACCAGGGATACCCTTCCAGGCAGCTATCAGTGTTGCTCTTGGCAGTTGTGTAGGAAAGGTGCTAGAGGGCATGATCAGCTCCCACCTAGTCTGGACTCTGGAATCTTGAATCTCCCCAGCCATTTCCAGTGTGGATTTAGAAGGTATCATTCCACTTTTGATAACCTCACCCTACTGGATGCGGCTGTAAAGGAGGCATTCCTACTGAAACAGCATTTAATATCCATCTTTTTTGACATTGAAAAGGCATACACCACTATGTGGAGACACAATATACTTTGTCAGCTACACGAATGGGGCTTTCGTGGCTACCTCCCCATTTTCCTGTGGTCCTTCTTGCTGAACGTTATTTTCGGTACAGAGTCGTGATTACTCTTTCCGATTGATTTCCTCAAGTTCATGGTATCCCACAGGGGAGTGTTTTAAGCATGACTTTGCCTGCAGTTCCAATTAATGGCATATTGTCTGCAGTGAGGAGTCATCTGCAGCACTCATTCTTTGTGGATGGTTTTTCTTTTTTCTGTTCCACTTCTAGTACCATATCTTCCTCTTGCCAGTTACAGTTAACACTTAAGCGGCTTGAAGAATGGTCTGCTTGGACAAGTTTTAATTTCTCCCCAGAGAAAACAGTATGTACTGATTTTAATCACGATTGGTCTCTTTTTACACCTCCAGAACTAACATTCTGTTTTACATTTTAAGGAGACGGTGTGGTTTTTACATCTCTTATTTGATAGCAAACTTATTTGGCTGCCACATTTCAAGGAGCTCAAAACATGAGCTCATAAAGTGCTGGCTATCATGAACCACTTGAATGGGAAGAACTGGAGTGTAGATAGATCCTGCTTGCTGCAGTTCTGTAAGGGTTTCGTGTGATCATGTCTTGATTATAATTGTACGGTCTACGGGTCGGCACGACCAACATATTTAAAGATGCTGGACTCCACACACCACAAGAGCATCAGATTGGCCACAGGAGGCTATAGGACGGGCCCTATACCGAGCTCAAGTGCAGAGGCTGGGAAGCTACAAGTAGCTGCTCGGCAGCGGTTCTTTGTGGTTACGCAGGCGCTCAAGCTCCGGTTGTTCCTGACTTCACTCGCCTTCTCTGCAGCTATTAATATATGTGAATCCTTAGAATGACTCTATTGCAGTTGTCCGTGAGGGACGAAACTGTTCTGTATACAGGCAAAACAGCTTTTATTGGATCTGGGGATCTCTCTGCCAAACATAAAGAGGGAAGGTTGTTGCAAAGTTCCGCCCTTGTTGTTGTATAAACCTAGAATAATGTTAAATTTGACAGAGTGCAACAAATTGTTCATTTCAGACTATGTTTTTAAGAATAAATGTATTAGCACTTTAAATGAGTAACAGGACTCTAACATGGTATACACAGATGGGTCCAAAGAGGGGGATGCTGTTGGTTGTTCTGTCAGTTTTCCTGCCTTTGTCTTTAGGTTCTGTCTACCTAGCGCATTTACTGTCTTTGACACCAAACTTTATGCGCTGCAGACAATCCAGTCTGTGTATCCAGCAGACAGAACTGTCCAGAATTTCCACGATGTCATCTTTCACTTGCACAGACAAAGGAAGGTTGTCTCATTCTACTGGGTATGAGGACACATGGGTATCCTTGGGAATGAGGTGGCCAACACCATGGCCAAGGAGGCATGTACCCTTCCCGACGTAACTGACTGCCCTGTCCGTCTGTGTGCTGTGCTGTCAATGCTGTGAAGAACTGTCATGCATCATTGGGAGGAAGGGTGGCTGGGCATGATGGAAAATAAGTTGTGATCAATGAAAGAGACTGTGAGGCCATGACACACATCCTCCTGGCCAGTTAGAATTGATGAAGTTTGTTTACTGTGCCTTTGAATGGGACACAGCCCCCTGACTCATAGCTTCCTTCTCAGGCATGAAGAATTGCCTGTTTGTGGTGCATGTGGTGTGCTGATCGCAGTTTGCCACATTTTAACCAACTGTATTTCATATAACGATAAGAGGATTCAAGCTGGTTTGCAGACAGACATGCTTTCAATTGTAGGTGATACTGAACTGAATGTGGCAAGTGTTTTATGATTTTGTGATTTGTCTTCGACCTAAGCTCTTAGGTCGACGGTTTTGTATGTTAGAGAATGACTGGCTCATCCAGTTACTATTTTTATGATCTACCAATCTTCTTCCTGGACTTGCCATTTAGTGTCTGTCCAAGTCAGATATCATTGTTTGTAATTGTCTACCTTAACTTGCTTGCTCCATTGTACCATTCAGAGGAGTTATGTGTGTCTGTGCAAAAAAGAGTACAAGGGAGTGTATGTGGTCTTATTTGTATTTCAGGCTATCCCCATTTTGTGTGCTATAGACCCATTTGCCTCGCACGGTTAATGTACGGGTGCTGATGACTGCAATGTTGAGTGCCCTCTAGATGCAGCAAAAACAACTACTTAATAAATGTGTTTATGAGTAATGAAGATGTTAGTGGAATAAGTGCGTACGGTACATTAGGATTGTGCGCATGTATAATACATTTTAAAATAAATGACAACAATCTGTGTATATGCTCAACAAAACATTTCCAAGTGTACAAATTCAACATCAGGAGGAGCCATGGATCATCTTGGATTCACTAGAATGACACTGTATGTAGTTTGAAATGTAGGCATTTGACGCTTTCATTGATGTGGGATGTTCTGATATTGACAACTACTTTCATAGCTAGGTTTTTACTGTAGGTATGTAGACATATGTCACATCATTTGTAATCAGGTTTCTCTTGAAAGGCAGCTTCATCACAGACAAAGGAGAAAAGAGGTATTCTCAGTTGTAAATGCGTATTGTATAATGGTTATATATTTTGTCAGCTAGGTAACATTTATGTTTACAGGGGATCAAACTTACTGTTTGGTACTGACAGACTGCCTTTGCTTGAATGGTATTTGGCCTGGCCAGATGAAAGTTCATTTCTGGTTACAAACTTTTTCAAAGTGCTTTAGCCTGACATCATCGTAGATTCAATATAATATTTCATTTATATAACACGCTATCAGATTGAAGTATAATCATTCTGTTCATAAATATGACATGTCATAACAGTTTATGTGATATATCATGAAACATTTAGCTAGCATTGTAGAGTCTAGATGAGATGAAAGTAGATCTGCTCCAAGGTAACATGGTAATCTGGTTCATCCATCATATCACTGTGAAATAGTAACTCATAAATGTGTGTTCTGATAACAGTTATAAATATTGTGCAGCATATCAAAGTATAAGTCACATTGTACAATGTTACTGCTTTGTATATAAGGCACATAACGTTGATTAAGAAACAGTATGTGAGAGCAATTACAAGTAACATATATAGTTCTTCTTATATCGTGTGTTAGTTTCATAGACAAGTAAGTGTACGCTCTGAGGCAGTGCTAATATCTTTCCATATTTCATTATGATTGTAATTGGGTTACCATGTGATTCCTTTTTCATTTCAAATATAGTGCACATGCCAGAGTTTTATGTTACAGACAGGTAGGCAACTGACATAATGCAAAGCGTAAGTTTCATCTAAATATGTTGTGATGATATAACTCAACATATATCATTCAATATCCCATTCACGGTCTTTACAAAATGAAGCAAACTCAGCATGATACAGTGCATCATTGAATTTTGAAGATAGTAGGAGATGTGTATTTTGTACAGCAAAATAAAGAATATGTGATTCAAGGAAACCAAAATTTTGAAGTAAAAATCACATGGCTTGGGACATTGTGTATGCCACACATTTTACGCATAAAGAAGATGTATACCTTGAGGGTCTACATTAACATTTACAAAAACGTACAAAAATCCATATACTCAATTGCATTATGTTAATATTTTTTTGCAATGACAGGACTTGTTTACCAGTTTTAGTTGCATGTTAGTATGGCTTCAGGTGTACGATATTTCTTAACACACAACTTTCTTGACTAAGGTTAAATTAGTCTATCAGCATTTGGATGAGGAAACTATTATTTCAAATGGTCCAATATAAATGACAAAAACTGTTAACATCTTCACTAATTTCCCTTGGTTTTCCATTTGTTTTCACGAGAAACAGATCTCGTACCATAAATTGTGTTACTTTTACCTTCCTATCATCTCTTTGCTTCCTAATATTACATTGTTCCTGTATATTCCTCTTGACTGTCTCCTCCCTTTCCTGTGAAGTTAAGACTTTTACATGCGGGTACTTCTATCATTTCATTTGTTAAATTAGTAGGTTTCTTGTCATACTTTATTTCATATAATGAAAATCTGTTGGTTGATGCTGTAAACTATTTAATACATACATCAAAAAAAGTTTTGCATCACCTGGGTTCCGAGAGTTATGGAACCTGTACAGAAAATTGGAATAGAGATCAACATAAACATAATTTCCACCCTTTTAATTGCTCATGAAAACCACACACTACATGTTGTACCACCATACAGCGAAACCTTCAGAGGTGGTGGTCCAGACTGCTGTACACACCAGTACCTCTAATACCCAGTAGCACATCCTCTTACATTGATGTAGGCCTGTATTCATCGTGGTATACTATCCACAAGTTCATCAAGGCACTGTTGGTCCAGATTGTCCCACTCCTCAACGGCAATAAGGCATAGATCCCTCAGAGTGGTTGATGGATCGTGTCGCCCATAAACAGCCCTTTTCAATCTATCCACACGTGTTTCATAGGGTTCATGTCTGGAGAACATGCTGACCACTCCAGTCGAGGGATGTCATTATCTTGAAGAAAGTCATTCACAAAATGCGCACAATTGGGGTGCAAATTGTCATCCATGAAGACAAATGCATCGCCAATATGGTTGCACAATCAGTCAGAAGATGGCATTCATGTATCGTACAGCCCTTACGGCACCTTCCATGACAACCAAATGTATGTCAGCCCCACATAACATCACCCCAAAATAGCAGGGAACCTCCACCTTGCTGCACTTGCTGGACAGTGTGCCTAAGGCATTCAGCCTGACCAGTTTGCCTCCAAACATGTCTCCAACGATTGTCTGGTTGAAGGCATATGTGGCGCTCATCGGTGAAGAGAACGTGATGCCAATCCTGAACGGTTGATTTGGCATGTTGTTGGGCCCATTTGTACCACGCTGCATAGTGTCATGGTTTGCTAAGATGGACATCGCCATGGACACGGGAGTGAAGTTGTGCATCATTTAGCCTATTGCACACAGTTTGAGTTGTAACATGACATCCTGTGGCTGCACGAAAAGCATTATTCAATATGGTGGCATTGCTGTCAGGTTTCCTTCGAGCCATAATCCATAGTCAGCAGTCACCCACTGCAGTAGTAGACCTTGGGCATCCTGAGCGAGGCATGTCATCGACAGTCCCTGTCTCTCTATGTCTCGTCCATGTCCGAACAACATCGCTTTGGTTCACTCTGACACACCTGGACACCTCCCTTCCTGAGAGCCCTTTCTGGGACAAACTAAGAATGTGAATGTGACTGAACCATAGCATTGACGGTCTAGGCATGGTTGGACTACTGACAACATGAGCTGTGTACCTCCTTCCTGGTGGAATGACTGGAACTGATCAGCTGTCGGACCCCCTCCATCTAATAGGCACTGTTCATGCATGAATGTTTACATCTTTGGGTGGGTTTAGTGACGTCTCTGAACAGTCAAAGGGACTGCATCTGTGACACAGTATCTACAGTCACTGTCTATCTTCAGGAGGTCTGGGAACCAGGGTTATGCAAAACTTTTTTTGATGTGTACATATTCTCAAAACTACTTACATGTTCAATCAGACGTGTGCTCTCTACTGCATTATGGCTTACACACCGATATTAATATGTGATTTATATTTTCTTCCCCTTTAAAACCTTTCCATGATTTAGAAGTAAACTGAGCCCCATTATCAGCTGGAATATCTTTTGGGATCTGTACTTTTCCAGAACGATCTTTATTTTTTATTTTATGCATTTACTGGTTGCATTCTTTATAGGGTATAACTTAATGAATTTTGAATAAATCCGCCATAACAAAGATGTGATTGTACCCCCTTTTGCTTTTGGTAACTGCTCAAACAAACCTATTCCTAACAGTAACATTTGCTTCTTAGGAATGATGTTCTGCATGTGTCCTCTACTAGTTTTGTTGCTGATGTTTACATGCCTGTCACAAGTGGCTAAACTGCTTATGACTCTTCCAGCTAAGTTATAAAAATATAAATATTCTTGGACTTTTTGGATACATTTCAAAGCCCCACAGTGTCCATAACTTTCATATACATATTTAATAAGACTTTCTATATACTGTTCTGGCCAACCCAAGTTCCACCTGTCACTCTCTAGACTATTTCTCCCACATAACAGTCCCTTATAAACTATGTAGTATTGTTCCACTTTTTCATTAACTTTCTTTCCCATGAGACACTTAACAAGTTCCCAGTTTTCACCATGGTTTTGGTTTCTCCTTATCTCATTACAGATCTTCCTAATTTCCCTTTCAGACATAGGCCTAATGCCTTTCATGCGTAATCCTAAAATCCCTTCCTTCTCAATTCCTACTCTATACACTTTCAGCCCCCCCCCTTCCCCCCCAGTGCCCATCTTGTAAGTCTACTGTGACAACTTGCATTCCTGCAGATTACTTAGTATAGTTTTGTATTTCAATAAATAGCTTTTAAACTTCGTCAAAGTGCAATGTACCACTAGCAGCTCTTTCTCTGTTACAGTGTAATTCTTCTATTGTTTCTATAATGTTCAGCTCACAAATGCTATAGAACGGTGTTCTATCTTCCCTTTCACTAATTTGTCTTTAAATAAGTTTACTCTCACTCCACTGTCACTGTTTTTGGTCATTACGTGATAAGGTAATGTCAAATCTGATCTGTGTAGAATTTTGCTGCCACATAACTGTTTCTTTAGCTCACATAACTGTTTCTTTAGCTGCCATAACTGTGACTTTATCCCATCAAGTGATTTCTGGCATTCCCCATTGTACAATGAGTGGGTTATTGTATTCACTTCAGCTTCTCTCTATAAGGCCCCAACTTACCAACCATCTTTTGTAATTCACTTTATTCAACTTCCCTTCCACACATTGGTATCCCATAAGACAGATCCACTATGGTGAGGTCAAAAACATTTATAAAGCATGCAGCCCCCCACCTTTGCTATCTCCTTGGCTTCAGCTGTTAAACAGACAGTTCAGAAAACCAAAGATGCTACATATACAGAGGCTGCTAGTGTTAGCACTAGTACGTGCATTTGTCAGTGTACATGTGCTGCTACAGTAACTTCAAAACTTACAGTTCCTTCCAAAACATCAGACAAGGCCATGGTAGCTAGACACTTTGGAGCTCCCTGCTCCTCCAAAGGTTCACTCCAGTCCACCATCCAGCAGTCCAGCAATCATTGCTGCTGTTGTGGCTCTGAAGCCTACCCAGGGCAAAAAATCAAAGGTCAAGTATCCACCACCAACAGAATTAGAAAGTAAACAGTCTTATGATGTTGACATCATCCTCTCTCACATCTCTCATGATTCTTCTGTAGAGCTAATGGACCTTGATGTCAGACTGCGGCAGTCATCTCACCCCAAGATTGAGCCTCCACCCATTATGGGCTGCCTCCTTGGCAGAAAGACAGATGAAAGTGCATCTTCCAAGATAGATGGCTTCCTTATTACAGTGGAACATTAATGGATTCAGGACACATGTGGAGGAACTGAAATTGTAACCATATGAACATCCCTTGTGCCTGTACTTACAAAAAATACATGTTAAACCCACTGATGCCCCTGTGCTATGGGACCTATACCCTTCACTGGAAGGATGATATGACGGGGGACAGAACCAATGGAGGGATTGCTGTGTTTGTCAATAACATGCACCACTCCTCTGTCCACCTGCTTAGCTGGGTGGTAGTGTGCTTGCCTCTCATGCAAGTGAGCACGGGTTCGACTCCCGGCTGAGTTGCGGATTTTCTCCACTCATGGACTGGGTGTTGTGTTGTCCTTATCATCATTCATCATCATTTTATCCTCATCACCGGCATGCAAGTCACCCAATGTGTCGTTGACTGGAATAAGACTTGCACTCAGCAGCCGAACTTCCCCATATGGGGCCTCCCGGCCCACAATGCCATACGATTTCGTTTTACCACTCCTCTGCTCTCTCCTTGATTACTGACCTATAAGCATTAGCCATTGCAGTTCATGTGTCTCAGAAGATCAGTGTCTGCTCACTGTACTTACATCTACATGATGCAATTGACTTTGAGGCTCCCATGGACCTTATTGAACAACTTCCCCACCCATTGCTCCAAATGGGTGATTTCAGTGCCGATAATGTGTTATGAGTCTCGAGCTATACTTGCTCTAGGGGTCGTCTTGAAGAACCTCTGGATGTCACAGAAGTTGTGAAACCTCATTACAGCCAGCCCCACTCATTTCTCAGTTGCTATTGGATTGTCCTCAGCCATCAACCTCTCTTTCTGCTCTCCCGCCCTTGCAGACTCAGCTCAGTGGGAAGTAACTAATGACTTTCATTCCAGTAACCACTTCCCACTGTGGATCCACCTACTGGATGGAGGATGCTTGAACAGAAGCCACCGAACTGGATGGCCAGCAGGGCTCATTGGATGCTGTTCAGCCAGATAGCTTTGTCTGAACACTGTGACATTGTCCACGAATTCGTGGGCCACATCATGCGACTGGTCCATCATGCAACTAACTTACCCAACTTAAAGTCTTCAGGTCATCTTAGGTGGTGACCTGTGCCTTGGCTCAGGTAATGGACTGGTGAGTGTCATTCAGCAATCTGGGGCAGGTGTGCAGCTCTTTGATGGTTTAAATGCCGCCCAACAGCAGACAGCTTCGCAGCCTTTCAAGACATGAGAGCCAAGGCTCGATGCATGATTAAGAAAAGCAGGAAATGGTCTTGGCAAGCGTTCCTGGACTCCATCAACCATTCCACTTGTTGAAACTTCCTGACAGATTAAAACTGTGTGCCGGACTGAGACTCGAACTCGGGACCTCTGCCTTTCGCGGGCAAGTGCTCTACCAACTGAGCTACTCAAGTACAACTCACGCCCCGTACTCACAGCTATACTTCTGCCAGTATCTCGTCTCCTACCTTCCAAACTTTACAGAAGCTCTCCTGTGAACCTTGCAGAATTAGCATTCCTGAAAAAAGGATATTGCGGAGACATGGCTTAGCCACAGCCTGGGGGATGTTTCCAGAATGAGATTTTCACTCTGTAGGGGAATGTGCGCTGACATGAAACTTCCTGGTAGATTAAAACTGTGTGCCAAACCAAGACTCGAATTCGGGACCTTTACCTTTTGCGGGCAAATGCTCTACCAACTGAGCTACCCAAGCACGACTCACACCCCGTCCTCACAGCTTTACTTCTGCCAGTATCTCGTCTCCTACCTCATTCTGGAAACATCCCCCAGTCTGTGGCTGAGCCATGTCCCCGCAATATCCTTTCTTTCAGGAGTGCTAGTTCTGCAAGGTTCACAGGAGAGCTTCTGCAAAGTTTGCAAGGTAGGAAACGAGGTACTGACAGAAGTAAAGCTTTGAGGACGGGGTGTGAGTCGTGCTTGGGTAGCTCAGTTCGTAGAGCACTTGCCTGTGAAAGGAAAAGGTCCCGAGTTCGAGTCTTGGTCCAGCGCACAGTTTTAATCTGCCAGGAAGTTTCATATCAGCGCACACTTCGCTGCAGAGTGAAAATCTCATTCCACTTGTTCTTCTGAAGTATGGGAAGCCATCCAGAGGACTTCTGGAAAACACAGTCGTTTACCAATAGCAGCAGTGCTGAAAATGAATGTCTCCAAACAATGCCCAGAGACATTGCTCAGATGATGGCAGAGCATTTTGCAGTGACTACTGCTGATACCAGTCAGGATCCAGCATTTTGCCACTACTGTGTGACTGTAGAGAGGGGCAAGAAGGACTTTAGAGCCAACAGTTCTGAGTCTTACAACTGCCCTTTCTCAACGTGGGAGCCGGATGTGGCACTGTCTGAGACTTGTGACACTGCACACGGTCACAACCAAATCCAGTATTGTATGCTTTGACATTTGTCAGTAGCATCAAAAGGAAATCTTTCTCGGATATTTTATCTCATATGGCAGACAGGCAACTTTCCAAATCCATGGAGAGAGGCAATTGTGATCATTCTCCTCATACCGGGAAAGGAACCACATGCTCCAGTAGTTACCAGAGTATCGCATTAACAAGCTGTTTAGGAAAGACCCTGGAGTGAACAGTTAACTGTTGTCTGGTCTGGTTTTTAGAGACAAGGCAATTCCTTAGCCCCTCTCTGCATGAATTTCAGAGATTTTGGCCCACTGTCGACAACCTGACCCTACTAGAGTTGACTATTCAGTGGGCTTTTCTACATGAACATCACTGCCTGGGTATACTCTTTGATATCAGCAAGGCATATGACACTACTTGTAGACACAGTATTCTTGAGCAACTCCATCACTGGGGCTTTTGTGGCCACCTCCCCATCTTCATACAATTCATCCTGTCTAAGTGCTTTCTTAGGTCCCAAGTTGGTGATAACCTGTTGTATTATTTTGAGCAGGAGAATGGTGCTCCTTAGGGCAGTATTTTAAGTGTTTTCCTCATTGCCATAGCCATAAATAGTATATCATCTGTCGTACAGGATCCTGTACAATGCTCCTTATTTGTGGATGATTTTGCTGTTTTCTGTTCTTCCTCTCCTCCATTGTTGCAGCTGTGACCTGTCAGTTGCATTTTTTACTCCAGACTATCATGGTAACCACACTTGAGAGACCTGAAAGCCAGAAGCCAGAGGGCACTGGATACCATAAAGTGTCTTAGCCACAGGTCTTAGGGAGCAGACAGGGTGCGTCAGCTCCAGTTTTATAGGGGTTTTGTGCATTCATTGCTAGATTATGGATGCACAGTACATGGGTCAATGAGGCCTCTTACTTGAAGATTATGGATGCTATTCACCTGCATACCATACTGTTGCTCGCCCACCTCTGGAATGCCTCTTCTCAGTGACACTTCAAACAGCAAGCTGTCAACACGTGCGAAAAAAGGCCAGAGCCAGCTGTGCAGTTTAATGTGAGTTAATGATGTCACATTAGCACCAAATTCACCACAATGATGTCCAAAACCACCTTTGATGTGTTGCTGATGCTTGTCAGAAAAACATGGATGCTTGTGTATCACAGGACGTTGAAAGTGGTTGTAAAAAAAACATATTTGTAACACAGACAGAGAAACAAAGAAAATGTAAAGAAGAAAAGAAACAGTGGATGTGAATATGTGAGTGATAAAACCAGAAGAAAAGTACCAGCTAAACAAAAAGAACCTGCATGTGATTGCAAAAATGAAGACATTGTTCTAACCTCAATTGGTGTAGCCACTAAATGTTAGATGAAGATTCTAAAAACACATTATTTTGTGGGTTTTACAGGCTGCAAGAGTTCTACATTGAAAGAACACACCTAAATAAGCTTATTGAGTTTAAGGGCTGCAGTCAGGGCTGTGCTTAAGAAATGTAATTCTGTGGGAGTGAGTAGAAGAGAAAGCTTAGAGTAGGTTTGAAAGCTTTTTGTTACATACTTGCAGTTTTGCAGAAATGAGTGCCAACTACTACAGGAGACAGAAAAGTGTGTTTTATTGGATAAAATGTAGATTTTGAGGTGAATAATGTAGTTAATACAACACATCTTGGCATGTGGCATATAGAGAGATGTGTAGAACATGGCTTTGTTAAGCATACAATAAGTGAAGTCTCATCAGATATGGTTAGATGCCATATAAAAACCATTCTGAAATACAGAAGTAATTATTCATGGAAAGACAATACAAATGAGATGTACATTATGAGTGCGAAAACTGGCCCAAATGCGCCATCTGTGTGAGAAAGAATGCCAAGATTCAGGTGTTTTACCCATAAAATATAGCAAGTATGCTAAATTTTTTAATACTTCTTTTAATATAAGATTTAAGTTACCATATACAGACACACGTAAAACTTGTGATGAGTGTGCTGCTTCTATGGTAGATAATATTACTTTGACTTTTAGGCTACATCAATTTAAAGCTGAAATAGCATACTCTCTGTTGAGGGAATACACAAAGGCTTGCTCCGGTGGTGATGGTAACTACTTTGTAATCACATGTGATTTACAACAAGCACTGCCACCACTAAAAATTCAACAGGACATTTTCCTGCATAAGGCAGTTGTGGGTAGACAACCTCGGCTTTCACATATGCAGCTCCAGTTCAGGTATTATGTCTATGTGGCTAGAAGATATTACCTCAAGGGGTTCATCAGAAATTGCATCCTGCATCATTATCACTCAGATGTTCATTTTAAGAGAAAGCTATTGTTTTTTTTTCAGACTCTTGTAATGGACAAAACAGAAACAATAAAGTGAATAATGTGTATTATTCTCTCATTGCTGAAGGATTCCATGAAGCCATTTAACATTAGTTCCTTGTGCCTGAACATACTTATTTATCCAGTGATATAGATTTTGGCACATCAGGAAAGGAATTCAGAAAGACAGATCATGTTTACACACCAGATCAGTGGTATGAAGTTGTGTAAAATGCCAGAGTCAAAGACACATTTAAGGTCATTTGAACTGAAACATAGGATTTCATGGAGTTTCAACAGTTAAAAGTAGAACAGTAAGAAGCAGAATTGCAATAACTGGTGCCAACTTTAATATCAGGAAAATAATAGCTGTGAAATTTGGTAGATAACCAAGCATGCTCTTTTTTAAATACATCTATTCTGAAGCAGAACAGTGGTATGGATTGGAACTCTTCAAGAATATGGCAAGTCATCACTCAAAAACCAGAAGATAACCCATGCTTGATCATCCTTACCGACTAAACTTCCTGAAGAAATACCATTACTCTATCCATTCTGACAACCAATATTATCTGTGGAGATAAAAGACCTCTGAGTTTTTGTAGTGTTTACCAAAAAATAAACTCCACAGAAACCTTAGACAGCGAAGATACAGCAGAGAAGATATAAATTTGTTTCACGTACTTGATATGTAAGCCTCTTCACATGATTTATATTCAGGTAACTGTACTTAAGCCAGGATAAAATTCTTTGACAAGCCAGCATAAAATGTTTGGTTTTCTGTACAAAGACTGTACTGTACACAGATGTTCATAATAAATACTTTTTACATTGACACTTAAATTTTTCCTTCTGCATAATTTACCTAAGGATAAGTTAAGCAGTAAAAACTTAACACTTTATATACGCATAATGCCCTAACACAATGGTTTAGAAAACTCATTTTATCTCCATTTTTGGTCACAGTGGCATAGCTGCCACTCTCAGTAGATCCCTCAGTTCTGACCACCAACAATACAATGTCAGATTATACAGTGTAACATCAACACACCTGTAACACAAAGATAGGTTCATGACCTGTATACTGTTTTGCCAATTTAATTTAGGTCTATACCTGTTCCCTCTAATCACTTCAGTGTGGTGAGTGTAGACACAAGGTCAGTGTTAGCCACATGCACCCACTGGTGAGCCCAGGTTAACCTAGTTTCTCAGCAGTTCCTTCAGAACCCATGGTGCTCACATTAGAGTACAGATGTTGGCAAGAATACTCTTCTCGCATTTAATGAGTTACCACTGATGTGCCGCTGCGTGTTACCTCAATGGCACATCTCTGCTGTCAATGTAGGGTGCTGTAGTTATGCAAAGATGAAGAAGCTCGCATAGGATATACTAGTATGGAGAGCTGCAGCAAACCAAGCTTCAGACTGAAGGCCACAACAACAACAGTACTGGATAATCTCAAGACATGTATAAGGAGAATGCCATATGACCTGCCCAAGCCCTTTGTAGTGGCTCAGAAGCACTCTCAAATAGTAGTGACTCTCCCAAAATATACAATCCAATACCGCAAACAACTGCACAACTGCCCCAGAATACTGATAATTTGTTGTGTGGAATCATTATGCAAATAAACTACATGAAAAAATTGGGACAATTCTGAAAGTATCTATGTGGTTTGCAACGAAGCCACATGCTAGTCACAAAAATGTTACAGAAATACTTTGCTTATTTTGATGGGAGAATTTACACTGACTGGCTATTTTTCAAATGATAAGCACTTATAGAAGATACAGAAAATATATTATCCTTGCTAACTATCACAAAGGGCCATAGTGATAAAAATAAGTAGATTTTCACGTACGTAGAAGAATGCAGGAAGTTGTTTTTTCTTGGGTTGTATTTGAGATTTGAATAGGAGCCTTGTATCCTCTGCAAGTTTTTAGAGATTTAAATACTCTTCCTCTTTTTTGCAATTACATTTTGGAAATTGTGCTGTTTGTAAGAAAAAGTATGATGGAGGACAATGTCTTAACCCCAAACACTGCTGAGCATGAGCAACACACTAGGTTAAGGAAAAATGTCCATGTAAATCATTCCAACACAACTATGTGTCACAAGGATACTTATCATTCAGGTGTCACGTTCTACAATAAGGCAACAGAAATTATTAAGACCACCAATGATGTAAATGCATTCAAAATGCTGTTAAGCCTTTTTTTTAATTACAGAATTGCTTTTTGGTGTATCTGATTATATGGGTAAGAAACTAGAATAATTGTCTAATGTTATTATACCGTAAAATATTGTCTAACACCTGTCATACATTGCATGTATAGAAGATTTACCAGACCAACAAAATAAAATAAATACTGTCTTTATGAGCCTTCCATGAAATGCACATTGGTGGCAGTAGAAAAGGCCCACAGTCAGCCGTAAATGCTGGTTCTCTAAATTTTCTCAATAGTTTTTCACAAAAACAATGTCATTTTCCATGCAAGGATTCCCACCCGAGTTCACAAAGCACACCTGTAATACTCAGTTGTTGATCGAACCTACTGGTAACATATCTAGCAGCGTGCATCTGAATTGCTTCATTATATTCATTTAATCTGACCTTGTGAGGATCCCAAACACTAAAGCAGCACTCCAGTATGGGTCTCACAAGTCATGGTCTCCTTCATAGATGAGCTACACTTTCCCAAAATTCTTCCTATAAACTGAAGTTAACCAGTCACCTTCCTTATTAATTGTTGTGACTGTGTCAAGCGGCACACCATTAATGTTGCATTCAAACATTACAGGACTGTTTTTCCTACTTATCTGCATCAACTTACATTTTTCTACATTTGGAGCAAGCTGCCATTCTTCATGCCAAACAGAAATTCTGTCATCCTGTATCCTCAGGTTACCCTCCATTCAGTGGCTGTTGCATGTAGCGACTGTTATATTGACTTGTAAATAATAGATTTCAGCTATCAGTCGTCCTTTTGAAATTTTATTGGCAGATCTAGATTTCATCTAGAAACTAGCCATTCTCAATGCACTATCATTTTTGATCAATGCATGTAATGCCTGTTGGTCGGGCTTCATCCACAGTTCATTGAATCCTGTATCCTTCTAGTCACTCTACGATGATACTTTCCCATATACTACAGGCCATCAGCAAACAGCTGCAGATTGCTGCTATTTCTCTCTGTCAAATCATTTATGTATACAGAGAACAAAAGCAGTCTTATTACACTTCCACAGCATAAACACATGTGAGAATGTCCTACAAATGGTTCAAATGGCCCTAGGCACTATGGGACTTAAGTTCTGAGGTCATCAGTTCCCTAGACTTAGAACTACTTAAACCTAATTAACCTAAGGACATCACACACATCCACACCCGAGGCAGGATTCGAACCTGCGGCCGTAGCAGCAGCGCGGTTCCAGACTGAAGCGCCTAGAACCGCTTGGTCCCAGTGACCAGCTAATGTCCTACAACTTGTTACACTCAGACAAGTGTTTCAATCTAAAAAATCAGTGGGATTCAATTATTCACTGTATATAAATAGAAAACTTTGTATACTGGGCACCAGTGAGTACTGTAAGAACTCACCAATCCCTGCTAATGTAGTGCTAAGAGGCTGCATATACACAGAATAGCAGTATGCTAAAAAAACATGTAACTTGAGGGAGAGAGGAGAAAAACGGAGATCTGAGTTGACAGAACAAGTGTATATGTATACTAGCTTTGCAGATGATAGATGATAAAGAGACTAAAAATGAATGATAATGTAACAAAAATTATTGACTGTGTTGAGGGATACGAAAATTTATTGGTGATGGAATACTGGAATTCCATAGTAGGAAGAGAAAGAGAAGAGGAAAAAATACAGTTATATGGACAGGGGAAAAGGAATAATAGGGGAAGAAGTTGGGTATAATTTTGTATAGAGCACAATTTAACAGTTGCTACACTTGGTTTAAGAATCAGGAAAGAAGGTTTCACAAATGGAAGATACCTAGAGACAGTAGAAAGTTCCAGAGAATTGTAAAGTGGCAAGACAAAGATTTAGAAATCAGTTTTTAAACAGTAAACTATTTCTTGGAGAAGATGTAGATTCTGCCCATAATTTATTAGTTATGAAATGCAGATTAAAGATTGCGTCTGTTGGTAGTACTGAAGGTAACCAGTGGCCAGCAGTTGTCTCATAATTTATTAGTTTTCTGGATTACATTTTCCTTCGATAAGATTAAAGATTAAAAAATTGCAAAGAGGTTACATTTTTGCATATATCAGTTTCCAAGTTTCTCAGATAATTTTTGTGAAATGAAATGCATATAAACAGACTAAAAATGACAAGGAATTCTTGAAAATAACAAGCTGTGTTTAACATGGACACTTTTCAGTTGCTCACTTGAGAGCTAGTGCAGGCTGCACAGAACATTTCAGCCAGGAAAAGGTTCCCGTTCACAGGCTGACCATACTGGCAAATAACAACAAATCCAACACTGGTTCAAGAAGTCATATGCAGGACTCACAAGCCACAGGAACTTGAATAAAGAAAAGCAAAGACTTTCCTGGCTGTAGGGCAACACAATTGAAAGAAATCGCATTCCTCTCATACATACATTTGTATAGCCACAGTCATCGGACCTTTGTTGTTCACAATTGTAGTGCAATGTGAAATACTGTTAATGGTGAGTGCACAGTTTAATTTTACATTGTGTACATTATTATTTTTATAAGTTATGCTAAAGCAGTGTACTAAGTATTAATGTATTCAAGTTATTACTATTGTATTAAAACATTTTATACAAGTTATTGTTGTTATAATTAAACCATAGGAAACTGTGGTATATTAAAAGTGGGAGTGACAGCAAATTATATTTGGCTTGAGAGTGGATGGAGAAACTAAAAGAGTGTGATCTCTTGTTCCCCCCAATCCCCACATGCACATACGCACACACACACGCATGCATGCACGTGGAAATGAATGAATAGCTTTGAAAGACAAAATATAAACATAAAAATACAGCATATGAAGTAGGGAAAATGGAATACAGGTGACAAAGAAGGAATGACAGGAGGAGAAATGCATGAGAATAGGAAAGTTGGATTCCACTTACAGGAAAATCAAAGAAACCTTTGGGGAAAAGATAAGATGCTGCATGAGCATAAATAATTTGAATGGAAAGCCATTACTAAGCAAAGAAGTAAAAACTAAAGGTAGAAAGAACATGTAAAGGGGTTATATAAAGAAAAGAAAATTTTATGATGATAATACAGAATGAGATGAGAGAGGAGTGCTCAATTTCAAGAAGAATTTACCAGAGCACTGAAAAAAGTTATGTTACAACGATGCTCCTAGAACAGAAGACATTTTCACAGAATTATTCAGATCCTCAGAAGAACCAACAATGACAACACTGTTTCACCTGGTTTGCAGAACATTTGAGACATACAAAACACCCTCAGCTTCAAGAAGAATGTAATAATCCCAATACCAAAGACTGGTGGGAGCATTACCAAACTATCAGTTTCATATGTCATGTTTACAAAATACTACCATGAATTATCAATGGCAGAATGAGATGACTTCAGAAAAATGATATGGGAGAAGATCAGTTTCGATTCCAGAGAAATTTTGGAATACATGAAGCAATATTAATCATAGGACTTATCTTAGAAGAATGACTGAAGATAAAAATCAACATTTGTAGCAACTGTAGATAGAAAGAAAGCTTTCAGCAATATTGTCTGGAACACAGCCTTTAAATTTCTGATGTTAAAGGGAATAAAATACAGTATGGAAAAAGTTATCTACAACTTAGACAGAAACCAGACTGCAGTTAGAAGAGTCAGAGGGTACTAAAAGAAGACAGTAAGCAGAAAGGAAGTGAGACAGTGTTGTAAGATATCTCCCACATTATTCTATCTGTTCATCAAGCAAGTAGTAAAGAAAACTAAAGAGAAATATGGACAAGTAATTACAATTCAGGGAGAGTAAACAAAAACTTTAAGGTAAGTTTATAACATTGTAATTATATCAGAGATGGTGAAAGACTTACAAGATCAGCTGAATTTAGTGGGTAATGTCTTGAAAATAAGTTATCAGATGAACATCAACCCTCTGCCATGCCCTTCAAGGGGTTTACGGAGTGTGAATTTAAAGCAAAAACAGAACAATGGCAATTGAGTGTGCCTGAATTAAATCAGATAACACAGAGGAAATTAGATTAGGAGATTGGACACTAAATGCAGTGGACAAGTTCTGCTACTTGAACAGCAAAGTAACTGATGATAGCAAAAGTACAAGTTGATACAAAAATGCAGAGGGGCAATAGCAACAAAAGCTTTTCTGAAAAAGAGAAATATGTTAACATCAAATACAAATTTAAGTCTTAGGAAATTTTTTTGTGAAGTATTTGGTCTTGAGTGTAGTAGTCTGAAATGGAATCAAAGTCTGAGCAATAAAAAGTGCTGACAGAAAGAGAATAGAAGCTTTGCAAATTTTGTGCTACAGAAAAATGCTAAAGATTATATGGGTGGATTGGATAGCTGATGATGAGTCACTGAATCAAATTGGGGACAAAGAAGAAATAGGATGATAGGATGTACCATGAGGCATCAAGAAATAGTTAATTTGGAAGGAGACAAGACCAAAATTTTCAGTTCAAGTGGATTTAGGCTGCAGCAATTAAGCTAGATGAAGAAACTTGCAGAGAACGATTACTGGCAGTTAGTAGGCTGTTACTTTCTCACTGTCATTGATTGTTGACAGCAAAATTCATAATGGAACAAATGGACTGTCAGGCTGTTCTCAGTACACCCACCTGCTTAAAGAGCTCTTAACAAGAGGTTCTTTAGTGGACACCACATAGCACCCTTATTACACACTTTGGTGCAACAAACAGTTTTTTCAAGTATATGATGCCATACAACATTAGTGAATGCAAATAGGAAAAGTAAATCAATTTTTGACATCTTCATCTCAAAATGTGATATTACCCTTAACACAAAGATTGTATATTAGAGTGAAGAACACCATCAAACTACTCTTCAGACCAAAAGCCACAATAATGGTTAATAGATAAAATAACAAATTCAAAATCTTAGCAGTTCATAATTCATGAGTAGACAAGTCAGAAAGCAAATTAAATTTTATGCTGGACACATCCAATAACGCAAGCTCAAGCTCGGTAATTTGTGACTGACCATACTAGGAAGCATGAAATGTTATATATTGCACTGTGTTCTTTGTTTGGTGTTAGCAAATGTATGAAGTCATATGCTGTGTTTCACCCTACATTTCAATCATACAATTTTACTTTTCTTACTTGAAAACAAATAAATAATCCTGCAAATAATGTATTTGCAGACTGGTATAAAGAAAGGGTTTTGAATTTTCAATCATATGTATGTCACATGAACACTCTATACACATAATAGTTGTTGTAACATGTATCTTTCATTTCCTAGTGTTTTGTCAAGAAGTTGCAGAAATGGTAGAAATGAGTGTGAATCAGCTAGTTTGTCGAAGATTCATATATTTTAAGAGCGCAAAGTTATATGACGTGTGAAGAAGGTAACACAGTGTAGGTACGCACAACCAAGAAACACAGAGGTGTTGTGTGAAGAGAACTGAATGACTCAGTAACATGAAATCAGATATGACCCTTTCTTATAACATAATAAATGGTCTGAAGTTGTTAGACAAAGTGAACTAACTATAATGACCGAAAGCAGGCTTTTTATAGTATTCCAAAGTGTAAATTTTAGTAGCTACTAATAATTTATTCTGCTGAAGCTTAGGAAAACATTAGCAATTAGTTTCAACATTGAACACCACAATGTAATTAAGAAAATGTGTGCGAAGGATGAGTTGCTAGGCAGTTTTAAAAGTGTTACCAATAATAACAAATGTTTTCAAGGCCATATAACTACTGTGTTATCTCTAGAGGATAATGACATGGTGTTAAAGCTGTTAGTGTTCTGCTCATAGGTGTCTATGAGGGGTTGGGGTTGGGAGAGGGAAATATTTAGGTCCTATGGCATGACATGTCTCAAAACTGACCAACTAATTTAATCAGAAATGGCAATTTTAGAGCATTGCCTCCTTCCCTCTGCACCAGAAAAATATTCTATGACGCCCATGGTTGTGTTGATGATGCTGCTACCAAAGCTTTTGTCATCCTGCCAAAAGGATAACTTGTAACTTTCTTTTTCTACATTGTAATGTGTTGTGCACCGAATATATGAACTGTTGCTGCTGAGTCATATTGTGTATTTAAGTGGATACCAAACAGCACATATTATTAATGACACTGTGTCAACAAAAGAACCCTTAATAATTTCATGCCTAATATGATGTCTTCATTGTTTTGCACAACCATTATTCTACTGTAGGACGCAGTACCACTCTCACTCTGGCTGCAAAACTCTTGTCACAATACTTTCCAGTCTTTAGCAGTTATGCCACCATTGACCCTCTTGCATTTTTTCAAGGTATGCTAATATCATTTGTCTCAAGTTCTATGTAGAACTTTTGCAGGCCTTTTTATTCATTATACCAAGTAGTTACCAACAAATGTAGGGAAGGAAAGAGGGAAAACAGAACAACGTAGAAAGCTGCATTTCACTGACTTCCAGTTCTTTTTCTACTCTTCACTTTGCTATTTTGTTTAAGCTTAGAAAGATTGCACAGTGGTGTATATGGCTTCTATAAAGCCAGTTCTTTGCTAGTACCTAGTTCAACTTATCTTGCGTACTGTGTCTCTTCTTAAATCCTCAATGCTCATTAGACAGAAAGCCACAAAAAATAGCACTTTCTTTTTTATGGCCTTCCTGATTAGGCCTACATGTACTGCGACTGATGGGCAATTTTCTGTTTCAAAACTATGTGTGTGATGCATACTTACTCTTACACTTGTGTCAGTGAGATAAATGTTATGCCACAATCTAAGCATCCAAACGAGACTGACCGAAATTGCTGGAAGACAATGTACCACAGAAGACGGGAAGTGTATCATCTGCCAATGATGTATCTGAACAATTATTACTAGATGCTTTTAAAAAAATAATGTGACAGTGTAAGTCACACACTAACAGGCTGTACAACATGCAGCCTATAAACAATAATAAAAAACAATATCTGCACAGTTCTCCTTATATATCTAAAAATTATTCATCCCTGAGTTACTGAATTTTTTAGGTAAATCAGTTCATGAAAACAAACTACAATATGTTAATCAACTGGGAAATGTATACATGAAAAAGTAACCTCATAATTGAGGAATGCATCATACTGTAAATTGTTATCGCTAGAGATTAACGGCTTCTCCAAATGAAAGTCATATTCTTTTGTGCTGTGGTAGCTATGAATATTTCTCAACTCTTGAGGATTAGAATTGTTAACAAAATACATATTGGCATTAGTGGAAAACCACAATACCACAAATGTTATATCAAGCATTAGAAAACTAGGTACCAGTAGGCTATATTACATGCTGTTAACTTAGTCATACCAAATTAAAGATGTGTATCAGCTGTTTCTGTTAACAGTAATGTTTCAAATTTATTTCTCAGTAGGTACTGTAACCTATCTCTGAAGGTTGTGAAAAACAAATTGTGCATATCAACCTAATACTTCACGAATAAAGAGCCAGAAACTACTTTTCTTCTCTTATTAAGCGAAACCACTTACATGGAAACACACGCACCTATAACATAAGGTAATTGAGATTTTGCTTTAAAGACTTTGCAGCACCGCAGTTTATTTCCTAATTACGGGTATTCTGCTGCTCCTTCACATCGCAGTATTGTTATTACAGTTTTTCTTCGCAAATAAATATGAGCACAGTATTGCAGTACTTCATAATTAACCACTGTATTTTCAAGTTTCTGTTTTTTTGCGTACGTAATATACAACATCTGTATCACTTTCAGTACTGTGATCTCACATTGTTGTGCATATCAGTGTAATTATACATTGTTGCATCGCTTGGTAACATATGATCAAACATACACTGCTCTACAAAATATGAGTACAAGGGTTCGTGTTTGTTCCTGTGTATAGGCATCATCGTTAAGTACCGTAAATACCTCGCATCACAATATTTAAATACTTAAAAATGAAATGCGAAATGAAATAACTGCCGGTATGCTTTCGCTGTTTCTGCTATTAGGTTATGTCGTTAAGGTGAATGACACACAAATCGTGAGGAAATACTAAATGTGCATATGATTACTCTGAAATAAAATAAACAGTATACAGAGTCCACTATGCGGCATAGATTATAATATCGTAATACGTTCTGCGCTTATATCGTTGCCATTTTATGTACCTGTGACGTCAGCTTTACCACGTGACTCCCTCCTAGCCATGGAACCAATCAGAATACAAAGTATACAGTACTCCAGTTACTTTTTTCGTTTATTTTCCCGATGCCAGATTTGTCTTCCAGTGTTTAAATAGTGCAAAGCAGAGCGCAAGAAACATAACAAATGAAGAAGCTGCCGTCCACTTATCATCTCGTAATTGTATGAGTGCGCTGCGTGTCCGTTATATTTTCGTCATTCAGCTGTTGTGCGCTGCGGGCTTCTGTTTCTCTTGCGAAAAATTTCGTGAAGCATGATTATTCAGTTTCTGCCGCGCTCGCTGAGAGGAAGAATGTTGAATAACAGCGTTGTAACTCTCAGAAAAACACATCTTAGATCTGCAAATGTGTGATGGTATCAGTTGACAAGATGATGTTTACCGGGGGCGCCCATAACAAGAAGAGGAGCACGAGCACATCAGGACACCAACAAAGACGTTACGGAACACCGCCGGATAGATATTACGAACGGTCCCGTTTGAGTTACCAGGAGGTAAGAATACAAATTTCTGTCTCACTGCTGCACATTGCCGAAAACTATGGTTACACGTGGAGGCTCCTTATCTTTCATATAGTGGTGTCTGTTCACTGTGATGTGTCATTATATCTGTATTTAAAATATCATCCACATATATTCAAACACACGCCAAGAAATACTCAAAACCCACTAACAGCTCGCCGAAGAGGTATTCTTTCGGAGAGCGGTTAAGTATGTAGAAGCAACACTATTGTGTGGTTGCTCAGTAGAATAATGTATCAGCTTATTGTATACGTGCACTGTCAAGACATTTAAACGCAAATCACAGCTATCTGTGAGACCCTTAACATGTTTGAGCTGACTGACGTAAACACTGAAAACAAGTCACAAGCATTTTCGTTTGCGTTCCCGACAACCAGAGCTGGATACAGCTGCAGTCTGTGGTGAATGTTCAGTTGTTTTGTTCTTTCCAACATATGTCGGAACTGTTTTTACTGTGTCGGGAGCGGTTGCTCCTCCTCCGACGATGACACGAGAGAAAAAATAGCGCGCAGTATTGTGACAGCCGGCGAGAACACGCTGTTTCGCCATTTAATGGTTGCTTTATGACTAGCGGGAGGCAGTGTTGATTTTTTTCTTTTTCATACTGAAAAGGAGGGAAAAAATTATTTATCATTTAAAACTTGGGTGATTATACTAAGAACAGTTACCGCTACCGTTACAGCTTCCACTGAAACTACGGTACTGCTCTTTCAATACTTGGAATATAAGAATGATCTAAAAAGATTGTCACTTTTAGACAAGCATAACACTTGCAAAGATAATGCTAAGATGATTTATTATTTATTACTATATTCAAAATCAACTCTTTACATAAATGCAACAGACATACAGAGTTATCATCGCTCTTCTACAATCATGCAAGCGAGAAGTAATCCCCAGAAATTTTGTCGCTTCGCAAAGGATGGAAAACCGTACGTCAGCACTAATGGTTTGGGCATATTGCTCACATTTTCTATACCACAACAAAGAATTGATGTCAAATGTTCTTCTCCCATGCACTTATCTTAATGAAATGTGTTGTTACATATTCTTTGCGTTTTATATCGGAATCATTTCTCGTTTTTCTCCGATGTTTTGTTGTTTTGATGTTGTCATCATTATTACTTTACTGTATCAATTCTGAGAAGTCTACCACAAAACGCTGCCCCTAGTTGTGCGTTAATTTCAACTGTACGAAACTGAAATTTGAAATATAGGTAATTCTTATTCTTCTCCTTCTTGTTCTTCTTCCTTTTCTTCTTGCGTTACAACCTTTTCAGGACAATGGGTAGCTCCTTTGTGGATTGCATTTTCCTCTTGTCATCCCAGAAACTCTTCATGCTTTCTCTTCTTCTTTCCTGCTTTTCCGAGATCTTCAGTACCCTCTTCTCTTGTTCATTAAACTGGTGACTATCATTTTCCTGTCTCCTTCTCTGTCGTCGAACTCCAGCATACTGCTCGGTCTGTATTTGCGTGTGCAATTGTTCTTTCCCTCGACCTTGATCTCCAATACTGATAAATCCTTCTGGAGCTCAACAACCCACTTGGTTCCTGTCTTTCTCCTTATCCTCCCTGTTGTTTTCGTACTCTTTCCATAATTCTATCCATATTAATTCTAATTACATGTCCAGTAAGCCTTGCCCTTTTCAGTCTGATTTCTCTTCACATTTTCCTCATGTTCCAGTACAGTTCCTCTGTAGGTCCTCACATCCATCGCTCACCACCTCTCTTAGAGAGTAGTATTTTCATCAGTATTTTTCTCTCTTCTTTCTCTAGTTGTTCTGCACAATTTCTTCCTAGTATTATTGTCTCAGCAACTTATAATACTGCACTTCTCTCTGTTACCTTTTAGTGTCTGAACTTTGCATCTGTAGATACAGATGTCCCAGAAATGTTGCGTCAAACTTCGTGGGGCTGTAGAGGGTGTCTCGAGAAAGAAATTGAGGATAGGAACCCCTTTCTGGAAGTGTCATCCAAGGATGCTACAGAGCATCGAAGTTATAGGCACCGGCGCCTGCCACTAGGCCACACATTTGGCAACAAACGCTTACAGACTGTAGGCGCAATGTCGCTTGTTATTCAGTGCTTGCTACTGATTGCCATGATCGGCAGTCGAGAAGAAGGCAGCATAGAAAGGCCTATGAACTCAATGTTCTGTTGCTGTGGTCGATGACGGCTTTGGATACAGGATTCAATCAACAGCTTATTTTTCCTCTGGAACCCTCAGAAATCTCCAGTCTTTTTCGATATACAGGAAAAAAATAAACTGCAGATTTAAACCCTTGTCTGAAACCGTCATCCACCAAAGCAACAGAGCATTACATTCATAGGTGACAAAGCCTGTCTATGCAACATCTAGTTCCACCTTCTCCACTGGCGATCCTGGCAATCAGTCGCACTCACTGAATAACAAACAACATTATGAGACACTCTGCCTGTGTTTCGTCAGCATACGAAGGCATGTTTACTGCTGAAGGGGTGGCCTAGTGGCAGGGCACCTATAACATCAACACTTGGTAGCATCATTGGATGACAGGGGCCCCATCCTCAATTTGTTCCTTAAGACACCTTCCACAGCCCCTCGAAGTTTATCACAACATTTCTGTAACACTTTGTATATTCTTTATATTGTATATATCTCTGGTCATACTGATGTCTTGTCTCATCTTCTTTATCCTCTCTGTTATTCTCTCAGTGCTCCTGTTTCTGTTCTATATTCTCCAAGGTATCTAAGTTTTTCCACCTTTTGCACTGTGTCCTATGATGTTTTCGAATCCCCAGTGGTATTCAATGTCTTTGTCTTGTTGTAGCCACCCTTCTGACCGTATTTTTTAGGTTTTTGAGTTGTGTCTTTACTACTTCTTCCGTCCCACTTCTGTCGCTATGTCCTCTGCAGAGGCTGGACAGTCCACTTTGAACCTGATATCCTTTTCGTCCCCCACATGCGTCTATAGTATTCCCATTTGCACGTTTACTGTTCTCCACTGCATGATCAGTGGCATGACGAAGGAGATTAGAGACAGCCCGTCTCCGTGTTTGACTCTTCTTATAGTGCTCCTTTGAATGTCACCCTTGCCTTTGTGTCTTTCAGCTTTTGTAGTGCGATCTAGGCCTGTAAGCCTGTGTTCCTCAGAATTCTTCCAAGAGTCTGTCTGTCGATGGAGTCATACACCTTCGTGAAGTTTACAAAGGTTACCACTGCCTTTTTGTTCTTTAAGGGCCCATGTTCTATAATTTGTTTCAGGGTAAATATCTGTTATATGCATACTCTTCCCTTCCTAAATTCTGCTTGATTGTCTCCAACCGTACTTTCTATCTGTTCTTCTAATATCTCGAGGAAGAGTTTTGACAGCACCTGGCAGCCGACATCTAGCAGCGATATTCCTCTGTATTTGTTTGCATCCTTCTTGGTCCCTCCTCCTTATGTATTGACACTATTATGGCAGCCTTCCATCCTTCTAGTAACTTCTTTGTTCCCCAAATCTGGCAGATAACGTTGGCAATGTTGTCTACAGCCTTGTCCGCCGTCCCACGTTATCATCTCGGCTGCTATCCCATTTTCTCCAGTTGTCTTATTATTCTTTACATCGCTTATGGCCTATGTGACCTCATCCTTGATTGGTATGTGTGACTCTCTCTCTTCTATGTCTGTCTCCAATTCCAGCTCATTTTCAGGTGGTTTGCAGCTCAGCAGGCTGTGAAAGTATTCAGCAGTATCCTACAGTTCTCCTTTGCACCAATTTCCAGTACCTCTTTCTTATCCTGTTTAAGCATTTAGCTGCCCTTGTATCCAGTCAGACTCTCTTCGAATTTCACGATAAAATCCCTATTTTTTTTCCTGAAGTTGTTCTCAATCTCGCCCAGTTCCCGCTTCATTCTCTGTCTTCTGGTCCATCTTATTGTTCTGGCCACTTCCTTTCTCATTTATAGGAAACCTCCCATTTTTCGTGGTCCTTCTTACTGCTCTACTGCTCCATTCTTTAGGTTTTCCTGCAGTGCTCTGCCTCTTCCTCACAGCTCTTGTTCCATCACCAGTGCTCATTTTTCTTTTCTTCCTTTCCCCATAGTTCAGCGTGTTTCCCCATATTCAACTTCATGTCGCTCCATTCATTGTATGTTTCAATTTCTTCCTCGTATTTCGTTCGTTTGCGACTAAATTAATCTCTGTCTGTCTTCACGTTGCTTGGTGTTCTGTTCGTCTTTGGCAGTCTACCCCTGTCTGGAATCCAATGCCACTCGACTTCTGTAAGATAGTGATTTCATTTTTGTGTTCTTCCTGACCTTGGTGTTTATGGTCTCTTTAGTGTTTACCCGACTGATTGCTACGTGGTTAATCTGGAATTTCCCAAGGCAGGTACCGATGTCTTTTACTTATTTGGTTTAGGCCTGAAATGTGTTGTTATCAATCTCATTTTGTGTCTTTCACTTTTTTTGTTTCTCCTCTGGTGTTATCTACTATTCCTTTACATTGGTTCTTCTTCTATCTGTGCATTATACTCGCCTACGGATATCTTTACTTGCCTGTGTGGCATGCTTTTCGGTGTATTATCTAGCTCCTCGCAGAAACTGTCAACAAGTTTCCTGTCTTGCCTGCTCTTGTCATTCGTGTGTGCTTGTTCATTTACTATTCAATAAGTTTTGTTCCCTGCTCGACTGTCAACATTGATATCCTTTCTGACCTATTTTTCATTTGTATGCCGTCCTAGCATCTCTTAGTTACCGTAAACCCCGTACCAAAGCACGTAGGTTTGTGTCCCACTCTGAGTCCTGGTTTTCCTATCACAACTATACTGTACCTTCGTCACTGTATCTTGGTTCTTGCACGGCTAGTATCACGATGCCTCTCTTTCATCTCATCTACTTCCTGTTTTAGTTTTCTGGTCTTGGTCATTGTAGGCAATTCTGTACTAACATTACATTTCGTAATCTGTTTGCATCAAGTTCTAACTAATAAACTGTTGATGCGTCGACTTCAGTTATTTTTTGTGTTTGTTCTGCTGGTATATATACGTAACTCATACTCATGTCGTAAGTATAACAAAAACAGCAGCGTTCAAAAGAGCTGTCACGAAGGCCAAGATTATAAATACTTCCCTGTGCAGAGAAGTACGCACTTAAGCGTGAAAAAAAAGGTATTACTTGTCCTGTAGATTGTAAGTGGACAACCAATGAGTTGTACATTGCCACGTTGGCATCAACGAGGATAATTTACTAACAAAGCACATCCTTTATGACCTTTAACGAAAACGACAGACAGCAACAAATCTCTGACGGTCGTTCTTGATCTGAGTACAGCGATAGTCCTTGAAATTCTTTTGTACTTTCGGTTTTTTACTTCATTTTATAGGCGCGTGACCATTTGGACTTAACTGAATATACCCACTATCTTTGTTATGATCTTACTAATTATAGTTATATTTAACTCCATAGTTGTGTATTTCAGATATAGAACAAATTATCAGTTGCTGTTGCCTGAAGGATTTGGTATTCAAAGAGAAAGCAGAATCTACTTTAGAAGAAAATACTTCCGAAGACATTGTTTAAGTATTCGTTTTAACATGCAAGGTGGGCGAAAAGTCTCTTAATACTAGTGTGTTCCCATAATTTAATTTGCGAGACCACATGCATGAGAACTGTTATGACTTTAATATATAGAGTCAGCTTCAGTGAACGAACTGAATGCCATCGAGCATCGTAAGTAAGCGCAACCAATTACAGCGCACGCATTGGCGTTTAAGCAATCGTTCTTGGTTCAAATGGCTCTAAGCACTATGGGACTTAACATCTGAGATCATCAGTCCCCTAGACTTGGAACTACTTAAACCTAACTAACCTAAGGGCATCACACACATTCATAATTGGTACAGCGGGATGTACCCTCTGACATGTACTTCACAGTGGTTTCCAGAGAACTGATGTAGATTTAGATGTGGAATGATACTCGTACGCTGCAAACATGGAAACGATCAAAAGTATGTTATGTTATTTGGCAAGCGTGCTATTTATTGCATCTTGCGCAATCAAACTTTTTATGGATAGACGACATCAGGCACTTTTATCATGGTTTATAGAGCTACGTGCCTCACGAGGCGACTTGGAAACGGCTGTCACCCAACCATCTTCTTGGTCTTTTTATGGTCCTGCCAGTCATCTCTAATTATTAACGAGTTCTTGCTTCGAAAATTAATAAGTCAGAGGAATGGCTGTCATCGTTACATTCCTACTGGGTGGTGATTCGCCACATTTTGCTTTGGGGGTTCGCGGAGGGGTGACCAAACGTTTATGAACCGCTGGTTTGGCTGTGAATGATAAGATTTTCCTGTCCCCATTATTACTGCTTTACGAAGACCAGACTTCATCAAGCCGTGGGGGAAAACATAAGAAGCACGCTAATGGTAATCTGTGAACGACATCGGCTAAAAGATCGGCTCATGGTCCTTAGTATGGGATGAAATTATTTAATACAACGTTGTAATTGTTTCTCGCATCCTAGCTTACAAAATCTCATACCTTTCCAGTCTTCCGCCTACAAATTCCTCTCTGACACAGCTCTTCTCACTCCCTCTTCCCATGTTGTTTTCGGTCGCCCTATTGATCCTGTTGTTGGAATCTGTTCCATAATCTTTTTGGGCCATCTGTCCTCGCCCAACCGGCATACTGAGAAAAACCTGTATACTGGTGTAAAATAAATAACGTTTGCTTAGCATTTGGGAATACTGTTCTTCGGCAGGGCCCTGAATGACGTTAATTTCAATTGCTCTTCCTCAGTCTAATTTGTTGTTAGAGAAAAATGATGATCATCTAGAGTACTAATTCTAGCGAAACATAAACTATATAAAACAAACTCCTCGTGTAGGTCTCGAATGCCCAAAGAATGTCGACTTGCTTCCGTGTCATCCTCTCCCATGCGGCGTCATGCGGATGCGATATGGAGGAGCATGTTTTCAACACATCACTCTCCCGATCGTTTTGCGACGTTCCAGACCTTGGGGTCGCTGCTTCTTGGTCAAGAAGCCCTCATGTAAAATCACAAATTAAAGGTTGGTGCTCTTTATTCAGGAAGCCAATTCCTGATCGACTGTCACAAAATAACCAGTTGCGGCCAGTGTATGTTAACTGTTCTGTATCTACATGGTGGACTCTAACTTTATTATCGATTTTTTCCAGTTCGTGTGCCACGGTATTTGGTTTTGAATCATTAATGCGTTCTACTGCCGGCCGGTGTGGCCTTGCGGTTCTAGGCGCTTCAGTCTGGAACCGCGTGACCGTTATGGTCGCAAGTTCGAATCCTGCCTCGGGGATGGATGTGTGTGATGCCCGTAGGGTAGTTAGTTTTAAGTAGTTCTAAGTTCTAGGGGACTGATGATCACAGATGTAAGGTCCCATAGTGCTCAGAGCCATTTGAACCATTTTTGCGTTCTACTTGAATTACAATAACATCATCTGAATTATCTGAAAATAGTACAGTCTCTTCTGGATATCTCATGTGGTTTAGTTTATTTTCTCCTGTGGGTACACTTTTCAATATAGTTACCCAAATGTATGTATATTCTAAATATGACTTGAATAATTTCGATGGGAGAAGATCTCTTCGTTTGAAGCCTCTAACAGTGTTAAATTTTTCGCTGATCACCGAAATACTACAATTTTACGACATTCGTCTTCATGAATGCCCATCTGGGTTAAGTTGCGTTACGCTGTTGTAGAGAACATGGCAGAAAGTGGGAATGTCTCGGAAAACTGTAACATGTTTGTTACTATTCATTGCTTGTATTATTGAGTTTTAGTCAATTAGATTTACGTATGAACGGTTATGTCTACATTTTAAATAACATTCTATCTGAACGTGGTCATCTTGGAGTGAGTAATGGTCGTGTGAAATAACCACATATCTTTATGACAGGGAAGGAAAATGAACGTGGATTGAAAGGAACATAAACGTGGATTGAAAGCGTATTCTAGTTTAATAAAAAATGCTCTTCCTACTGGCCTGAACACGTATTAATGTATTTCATGCCATTTCACGCAAAATTTTAGACAGCTTCTCGATAAAGTTTCAAACACGCAACACAAAAAAAAGGTTCAAATGGCTCTGAGCATTATGGGACTTAACATCTGAGGTCATCAGTCCCCTAAAAGTTAGAACTACTTAAACCTAACTAACCTATCACTCACATCCATGCCCGAGGCAGGATTCGAACCTGCGACCGTAGCGGTCGCGCGGTTTCAGACTGAAGTGCCTAGAACCGCTCGGCCACACCGGCCGGCAAACACGCAACACACAAGGAAAGTCTAAAAGGGAAAACACAGGCTGAACACTGCACTATGAACGCAGCCATGTTTGACTTAGCAATAATAATTCGTAACACGACAGGAATTTTGCAGAGGATGAGCCAGTCATTGGGATGTTAACTTTGAACGAGGTCGTGCTGAAAAGTAATGGTTACGAATTTTTTATGTGAAAACTCGTAAAGCTTTTTTAGTAAAACAAATTTTATTAACATTCTACATTTTTATTCTTCATGTCTACATATTTATTTCTCAACAAAGTCACCCTGACAACGAACAGATTTCTCCCAAAGAGAGACCAGTTTGTTGATACCGTCACTCTAGAATTTTGACTTTATTGACGGAGCCACAACCTCAGCTCTGCTTGCACTGCTTCATCACTGTCTGAATGAAGTCATCGAAAGTTTTCTTAAGTTTTGTAAACAGATGAAAATCGGATGGGACCAAGTCGGGACTGTATGGAGGGTGATAAATGACAGTGAACCCAAGGTGTCGGTTTCTTGCAGATGTGGCAGCGCTCGTGTGTAGTCTGACATTGTCTTGCTGAAGGCGAGGGTGCTCCATGCGTGGACTAACTCTTCGAATTCGTGCTTTCAGTTTTGTGATCTGCTTCTCACGCACCGACATTGTTACGTTACACACCATGTTACTCGGTGCAATTCGGGGACCTCTAGCGGCAGAGGGCTACAAATATGTATAGGCCTACGTGAAGAATAAAGACGTAGAATGTTAATAATTTTTATTTTATTCAAAATGCTTTAAGAGTTTTCAGGTAAAAAATTTGGAGGCATTACGTTTCAGCACACCCACGTAACAATGTTCCGGCTGAAATTTCGAGCACTTACTCTAAAAAATTAAATTTGAGAAAACAATTTTGTTTAAAATTTAATTTCTGTTTTACATTTCGCGGTTTCTCGGCTTACAGTTATTGATATACCACACATATTAGAATAAAACTTCATTGACGCTCTCCTTAATTTGTAATAATTAGACATTTGGCCTATAGATTTCATTCACATATCTGTTACGTACTGCAGTGCTCTTCTGTAAAGGATTTTATTACCTTAATAAATCAACGACATTATGATATTTCTAGCTTATTTGATCTAATAGTCAAGACGTGCGCAATCGCGTTTAATGGAAACCTCAAATCAATTCGACAGGGGCTTCCGTCGACACTGGTGGAAAGCCATCCATGCGGATGAGGGATTTACTTTTCAACAACCTGTATTATATAACAATGACAAGTCTAGAACGGCAGAAAAAGCCGACGTTGATGAATGCGATTTTGGCGAGCAAAGGATAAGCTGCAAGGGGAGGACAGAGGCCTAAAAATAAGGAAAAAAGTAGCTGACGTCGCTAACGTATGCCATTGCGATGGCTCTCGACTCGGAGGCAAGCAAGCTCGAACCATTTCACTGCCAGTATTTGACGAACGGGAGACGAGGTGATGGCGTAAAGTTCTTAATCACCAATCTTTGCGCCAGTGTCCTGGAATAAATTCCAAACCTCTCCATAATGTCTCACGAAGTGAGGGAATGTGACCCTGTAGATGATGACCCGTTCGTCGAATGGGCGACCCCGTAGGTGCTATTCGGGAGTAGTAGGCTGAGTCGGCACCGGGTTTCACCCTATCCCTTCTCTCATCGTCATCATACAACACAAACATAACACTGCACAATACAAGTATTCTTTACACTTACTTACATTTTACTCGTTCGACCTATACTTGAGTATTGCTCATCAGTGTGGGATCCGTACCAGATCGGTCTGACGGAGGAGATAGAGAAGATCCAAAGAAGAGCGGCGCGTTTCGTCACAGGGTTATTTGGTAACCGTGATAGTGTTACGGAGATGATTAATAAACTCAAGTGGCAGACTCTGCAAGAGAGGCGCTCTGCATCGCGGTGTAGCTTGCTCGCCAGGTTTCGAGAGGGTGCGTTTCTGGATGAGGTATCGAATATATTGCTTCCCCCTACTTATACCTCGCGAGGAGATCACGAATGTAAAATTGGAGAGATTAGAGCGCGCACGGAGGCTTTCAGACAGTCGTTCTTCCCGCGAACCATACGCGACTGGAACAGGAAAGGGAGGTAATGACAGTGGCACGTAAAGTGCCCTCCGCCACACACCGTTGGGTGGCTTGCGGAGTATAAATGTAGATGTAGATGTAGATGTACAAATACACACGCGGCACGACTGTCACGTATCCGCTGCTAGGAAGTGGGCCAATGTGAGCAGAAGAAGAACATTGTTTCAGGCGGCTAAATCCACCATGTGACGTATCCCAGCCAACAATGCCATACAGCGTGTACATATACATTTTTACAATTAACTGCACCTGGCGTTTTTTCTGCTCTCAAGAACTTCCTGTTAAATATGTCTGCACATTTAGTCGAATCCCATTTCATCTCTTCATCATATTTTTTGGACCGATTTTTGCTTTTTTTGACCTACTTGTGAATTTAAAAATCCACTCTCTTTCGTTATGGAGTCATATGTTAATACTAATTTGTAACGTATAACGGATGTGAAAACCATTTGCAACAGTTCACCGTACGTTTACAACAATTCACAATGTTCTGTTTACAGCTGAGATTCAGGTATTTTATCAAGCAGACAGCTTTATTCTACAGTGCTCAACACTAACCTCCAAAAACTTTGACATTGAGGTGTTCACATCTGAGCTAAATCCTCATCTCTTCTTGTAAACTAGAAACTAGATGTATGAAAAATATTAGTATCGCACAAAGTGCAGTGGCGCTCGACTTGGAGGCAGCCGCTTCAAAAATGTGTGTAAATTTCTAAGGGACCAAACTGCGGAGTTCATCGGTCCCTAGATTTACATACTGCGTAAACTAACTTATGCTAAGAACAACACACACTCCAATGCCCTAGGGAGGACTCGAACCTCCGACGGGAGTGGCCGCGCAGTCAGTGACATGGCGCCTCTAACCGCGCAGCCGCTTCGAATCCAGATTTGGCTCGGAAGGGTAGATTAGAGTGTCACCTGCTATACTAATGACCCTCCCCGCCTTCGCATGGGTAGCATTGAGTGTCAACGGCTGGACGACTTGTCTAGCGTAGCGGTGATTGTATGTAAAATTGTGGTGCATTGATAACCTGTGTAACCGTCAGAATGTTGAATTCAAGCATGCAAACGTGCCTGCATTGTGTTTTATGGTTACTGGATGTCAGTTTGTGGGCTGGAGTTCCATGCACTTCTCACTTGGTCGGTCAATACAGGGACGATTAATGTTGGTTGTGGATGACGCTGGAGTTGTCATCGGATGACGTCCCGTCTGTGCTCAATTGGAACACATCGGGTGACCGACCAAGCAAACGCAACATATCGACACTCTGTTCAGTATGTTGGGTTACAGCCACAAGTATGAATTAAAAACGTTTATTTGAATCAGACAATGACCGGTCTCGGATTTCTTGCAGATCCGTCTTCAGATGGTTGTTAGAGGTGTAGTTGTTTTCTTGCCGGGGCCTCGTTTTGTATTCAAAATAGTTCAAATGGCTCTGAGCACTATGGGACTTAACATCTGAGGTCATCAGTCCCCTAGAACTTAGAACTACTTAAACCTAACTAACCGAAGGACATCACACACATCCATGCCCGAGGCAGGATTCGAACCTGCGACCGTAGCAGTCGCGCGGTTTCGGACTGAAGGGCCTAGAACCGCTCGGTCACCACGGCCGGCGTTTTGTATTCGTTTACGGTTTGCTGCACTGGGACAGACAGAATGTTTTTCTTCACTATTTGATAAAACTTGCTAGAGATTTAGTTCTTATGACATCTATCAAAGCATTTATGAAAAGGTTTTAAAGTCATTAAAACGCGAAAAGTGGTGAGAACTTAAGTGCTGCATCTGTATAACCAAATTGCCCTGTGTTTTGTACTGGATTTTAAAATCAAGACGCTTGTGGACATGCAGCATGTGAGTGCTGCTCAATTCACTGAAAAACACCTTACACCAAACAGTTCAGGGCAGCAAACGCGATAAACATTTACAAAGCGTGGCCTAGCTTCTCATGAATAACATAAACAATGTTTTCACATATGTTATAATGGTGAAGATGTTAGGTTACCTATGTTATGAGAGTGCATGGGAGTAGTAAAATACACTGCCGGAAAATAATTAGTACACCTGGAAAGACGACGTCGATTTTGATCCGATGACGGCATTGTGCCACGTGGGGGATAATAGATGTACTGATAATTGTTTCAACATCGTCTGCTAACAGATAGTGGCATGGCTACCAGAGGGCCGTTTGTGTCTACCCTTTAAGAGGAGATGCTCACAGCCGGAAGCCTCAGTTTTGTGCAAACGTGTGAAGCAAGCAGGCAACTATGCCACGGACACGCACTCGTGCTTCCTACAGCCAGCTGAACGAGTTTGAAAGGGGTCAAAGTGTCGCCTTTAGAGTGGCGGAATGGACCCGTAGACGAAGTTATTGACTTCCACGCAGCGCAGACGCTCGCCAGGATCGTCGTATTGTAAGGGCAGCAGTGTCAGATCGTACAGCTGCCACACCACAGATAAGTGGGCTTGTGAGTCCAGACATGTCAACAGGAACTGTTGCGAACCGGTTATTAGCAGCGAGACTGTGGGGACGTACACCTCTAGTCCGTCTTCCACTCATGCCACGGCATGGACGTGCACGGCTCGATATTGGTGCCGTAAGAGGCCGAAGATGGAAAGGCGCGTCGTGGTCTTAAGCGATGAAACCAGATTCTGCCTGCACGCTAGTGATGGGTAGTCCTTTGCGCGTACGACTTAGACCAGGAGACCGCTGTCTCGCAGAGCGCATTCACCCAAGACACACTGGTCCCACCCCGGGCGTCTGGAGTGCGATAAGCTAAAACTCTCATTCACCTTTGCTGTTTCTGGAGGAGACGCAAACCAGCCCTCAGTACGTGTAAAATGGTGTTAGACCCGTTCTTTTGTCGTTCATACAAAAGGAAGATGACGTGTAGTTCCAACAAGAAAATGCTCGTCCACACATTGCCCGTGAAACTCAACGTGCTCTGAAAGAGGTGGAACACGCTCTCCGGACTTGTCTTCAATCGAGCACGTGTGGGACATGACAGGACGAGAAGTACCTCATGCGACTCGTCAGCCAACAACTCTTACAGAACTACCTGAAAAGGTCGAACAGTCGTGGTATAACATATCACAAGACGGTAATCACCATCTGAAAGATCGACTGCATGCCAGAGTCAGCGCCTGTATTGCCGCCTGTGGAGGCTACACCACGTACTGATATGGGTGTTGCAGCATGTGTGATTTCGTATGACAGTAGGACCACTCTCGTGGTTATCACAATACCCAGACAAAGGTATTCCAGAAATTTCGTTACTCTACGTTAATTATTTTTTGGTGTTGAGATTTTTTTTTTACCGTCAGTGTATTACAATCGAGACAATAGTGAAAAAAGTGTAAGTCAATTACGGATCAGTTTTGAACGTCTTGCACGATATTTTAACACGACAAAGGTCAGGATCTGCGTTTTCCGCGAGTGCTCATACCTATTCAATATCCCGTCGGACAGAGGAAGTAATAGAAATGTTACATCTATTTAAGGTCGATACAGATGATTTTCTTTGCCGTCTGATCACCATGGACAGTACTGAATCATCACTATGACGTCAAGCTAAAGGAGCAAAACAAACAGTGGAAACATGTGGATTCGCCACCGCCAATAAATTCGAAGACCTAAGCATCACCGCGGAAGATGATGCTGAGTGGTTTTTTGGGACTGCCGTGGTGTGGAGCTAACAGATTATGCTCGTAGAGGCAAGCCGTCATAGGAACATACTACCGAGATCTGATGACGAGTATCTGTGAGACTGTCAAGACGAAGTGCCACGTGAAGCTGTCCAAAAGCTGTTTCTGCTCCACGACAACGCCCCAAATTATTCCGCACAGGACACGGTCGCATATGCTGCTTCTTTAGCCTATCAGATTTTGTCTTGATCCTCGTATTCTCCTCGCATGGCATGAAGAAACCATTGTGTGAGTGACATTTTCTTGTTATGACGGTAATCTGGCCCCTCATGTCATCTATGTCATTGTTTTCTATGAGGTATCGACTATCCTTGAGTCGCTGTTTCTTTTTTCTGTGTATGCAGTGTAATATGCGAACTACACTGAAATGATCGTATGGCATTTATTGGCCGGGATATCCCCTTCGGGGTTCGACCGCCGTATTGCAAGTCTTTTATATTTGACGCCGCTTCGGCGACTTGCGTGTCAAGCGAACTACACTGAAAAACACATTTTAAAAATTGGCAGATATCTTGGTTTCCAACACTTGTTCTAAGACAAGTGGAACGTGGTGATTCAAAATTTGCTAACCATTTGTCCCCATAACGCACCGTTTTTGGGATATGCTCCTTTAACTATTTATATTTCACTAGAACAATTAGTGTTACATGGGTTACTAATGAGCATGGCATTAGCTAAGAAAATAGTGAGACTGTGTCATGCACACATACACTATATAGCAATATCAGGTTCAAGGTATAATACACACACAAAATTCATACACGCTGAAAATACTTCCTTGATCTAAAGTGTGTTTAATTTCAATTTCTTGGCTGTAAACTTGCGTTTGTGCTGAGAATTTGGCATTTCACGCTGACGTGTCCAGCAATAGCCAGCCAATATTGCTGATCTCCATCGATCCTGATACCGTGACTCCGTCACCCAGATGTCCTGTTGAAAACTGTCACATGTTCGTCACTAACTGACCATAGGTTTTCGGGGAAGAAGTCTAGATGTGAATTGAAGAGATGAATTTTGAGGAACATGTTCACACCCAGCTATTTGTACGCACTGATGCACTTCTCTTCTACATTAGCATAGTCAGAAAAGTTATAATTTCTAAGGAAAATGGTTGCAACTGATTTGAATGCGACGCATGTGTTTCTTTCTGCATCATTCCGTAAGTCTTGGAAGTGGTGTCAGCAATTACCTCCCTTATTTGTGGACCTGTGAACATACCTTCTTTCACTCTCGCGTAACTCAAATCTGGAAACGTGTTGCATAGGTACCGAAAACCATCTACTACCTTCACGAAATTTGTCATAAGCCTCAGTTTGGTATGAAGCGGTGACATGATACCTTTGACACGGTCAATCAATGGCACACGAAGGACATTTTTATTTCCTGGCTGTATTCTGTTTCTGACTGGCCAATTTTTCTTTATGTGGTGGTGCTTTCTATCTCTACTTTCCCACTCACAGATAAAACAGCGATACTTGGTGTACCCTGTCTGCATTCCACAAGACATGAGACCTTGAACGTCTGTGCAGTGGCAAATAGTGTCACTTACTGCAAAGAATTTCATAAGTTCTTCGTGTCTGTGAAGAAAACGTGAAGTTATTGTACACGGAACAAGCAAATTAAATTCTTCAAGGCGTGAACCGAGCAGGTTCAGCTTGACCTTTTGTCACAAAGATCAGTATTGTTCATTAAATGAATACCTACTCCAGATTGGTAGCCAGAGTCTGATGCGTTGTTGGAAGATGAAAGGGAACTTCCTTCTTGCATTCATTCATCACCTGTATATTCTGTAGGTGCCACTGATATTGGACAAGCGACGGGATCACGTGGAATTGGTTTAGAAACAAAATCCGGTAACATTTGCAAAACAGAAAGAACAGCCTGTGGCGTGGTTTATTGACTCGCACCATGTTGTCGGAACTTGAAATGGTAGATGGTTCTTCACCTTTGACTTCCTTCCACCCGAGCAAGTTGCATGCACATGTCAAACAGATGAACTGTGATGCCCACAATTTTCCAGTATCTGCCTCTGAACGGAAGTATAGTTCAATGCTTGCTTAAGAAGCGGTATAAAAGTCTTGAGATGGAATTGGTCTGTTACATAGCCGCACACATGGCAGATATGGTGACTTTATGCAACACCTGGACGCCAAGATATCGTCATAAACTGAAAATAAAAAAAGTGAGAAATGAAGGATTAGTAATGCGATATCGAAAATTTTTTGATGTATTATCTGAAATATAACTATTTTCGCAGTCGAAGAAAATATTGTATGGCTTTGCATGAAAAATTACTAAGAACGCGGGAGTAAAAAAATCGATGAACGGTGTTGCACGAAAATTAATTTTTATTGATATCTTCAAAACCTGAAGTGATGGAGTAAATGTTTTTTCAGATTTCAAATCGGCATGACAAACTATATTAGGAAAAGTAATCACCGAGCCAAATATCTGTAGCATATTTATCAGTGTTAGAAACAACTGGAAATTTTGGTAAGATCCTGTGGGACCAAACTGCTGAGGTCATCGGTCCCTAAGCTTACACACTACTTAATCTAACTCAAACTAACTTACGGTAAGGACAACACACACACCCATGCCCGAGGGAGGACTTCAGACGGGGGGAGCCACGCGGGCCGTGACAAGGCGCCCAAGACCGCACGGCTACCCCTCGCGGCTGCCCTGAGCCGCTGTTAGGAACAGTGTAGGTGTTATTTATATTTGTCATCATAATCGACTCTGCTAACACATTTCCAGAATGATGACGAGGGAATGTTCGACGTGAAACGTTTCCTATACAGCCCAAATGCAGACTTCTACATTGTAGATTTATTATAAATTTCAGTCTTCTTACCTTAAGCAATATAGATTTCACGCATATCCAAGATTATGCTACAGCTTATTACCTAAAACTCTTCACAGTACGGTAATCATGGGAAACACACAGTACATACAAACATACTACATGAAACACTTTCTTACATGAAATGTTCAAAAAGTCTTCTGTTAGCATTGATATTTTCGTCGACCCGGAGTCGTACTGAACTGCGGGTGCATTGACGCATCCCTCGAGTGTTAAGTATGAATCATAAGCCTCGACAACAGTATGGACAGAAATATTCGCAGCATGTTGTACTGAGGTCCGACACACGTGAGCTTCAAATGTCTCCAGTAAGGTCTTGTGGGTTTGAGTCCAGAGAACGTGGACACCAGGGTTCACCCCCTTCGTATAATACGTCATAAGAAGAAATTTTCTGTTAATGTTTGGACTGACATTTTTGGTGCGTGCTAAGGCATCTTGTTCTTCCAAGCAGGCTTAACAGGCGAGCTTATGAAATACACTATCTGATCTCCTAGAATATGTACTTTTATCAGTGAAACGAATCATCTGTTATAATGCTTCTCCTCAACTTAGAGGACATGTCGTCCATTTGTGACGCTCTCTTTCCGGTAACAGAATATTTACCTTGCTGGCCATTTACATGGTGACGCTGGCGTGGCTCAGACAGGGCGACGTAGCACCTCGCTGTGAGCACCAGCAACTAACTCTAGGAGAAATAAATCGCTACATCTGACTTGTTCGAGCAGATCAACATAAATGTTGAAGTAAGCGTTAGTAGCGAATTCATTTTTTTTCATTAAGCAGTCTGTCTGGCTCCTTTCTTTTTGCAATGTAGATCTCCAATTCTTCTAAAACTTCGAGTCGTCCGCAGTTCACTAGTTTGTGCGTCATTTCCATTTGCGCTTCAGTGTTATCTATGCTAAGCCGCTTCTTATCCAAATGCCAACCTAAGTCAGTCATGCTAAGGGTGATTGTTCAACCAGTCATCCACTGAGATGGACGAGGACTTCTGGAGTGCAGCTAGACCGTGACATATTGCGCAGTTAGTTTCCAGCAACTGGGTGCAAATTTTACAGATTTTTATTTGAGAGCAGATTTCTGTGGCCACAGTTTTGATACACCCGTCCAAGCCAACCTGCATGTATAGAATAATTTTTCAATGTTTGATTCTAATAATGTTGTCACTTAGCGTCGTGGAGTTGTACAAATGGCATAATCCAGTGAAGTAAAACACAGTTGCTGTATTTTTCCAGAAGTCTTCCTATGAGCGAAATGAATTGTTCATTTATGTAACTGCAGTTGCACGTATTCGGTCGCTCTGAATGCTTACTATCGGTATAAGTTTTGCAGTCAAGTACTCCAATTTTCCATTATTACTTGACAAGATGAAACACTTTTCGTTAAATAAGCACTATTTTCTCACAGTCCGCGACTTCTTGCTCGCCGTGATACTACCAAGGTATGTGTGTGATAAGACGGGTAGGACGGAAAGAAAACGTGTCCAGTTCTTAATTACAGCATCGAGATAAAAAGGGTCCAGCTGGAAGCTCATCAAACAGAGATGTGCATAATGTTTGTCCAAATAGCCTATGTGTCAGGTTCCTCGAAACGAGGAATTTTTTTCGATGCTGGTCGTTACCAGTTCCTGAATCAGCTAGCGTTAGTTACTTTTTCAAACTTAGCAGTTTGGCGACGGACTCGATGCGATTCATGCTCAGGGTTGCAATTTTACATTTTCCCAGAGAGGGATGGTTAGATCATTCCGTGTCTTATAACCATGGAGTTAAAAGTCCGTCCTAACCGTCTTTGATTGTTTTCGCTTCTTCTTTTCCAGGAAGCTTTCTTGTTCTTTGAAGTTTTTGTTGCAGTTCATGAATTTCCACGTCGTACTACTAGCGCAGGTATGGCTGGTTTCATGTCTAGGTTCTTCTTTTTAGTGATCGTCTTCCTCTTCGAACACAGCCATGACGGGATGATCTTCTATACTCTGTATAGTTGTTCGTAGTGATGTATTCGTAATATCCCACGTGTGCAGTGTCTCTAAGTCGTTAGAGAATTGCGTGGGGGCGGTTGCCTCCATCTCGCATTTTTCCGGTAGCTTTTTATTGATTTTCTCCGGATATCATACTGCATGGTTATAATTAAACTGACGGTGTTCCGAGTGCTGCAGTGCGGGCTTTATATATCGCAGGATGCTGAGACGTCGTAGGTATGTTCATTAATCGGTGCGCTCGCGGAGTATGCTGAAAAAATAATAGTTCCATTTTCTCCCACCACGTGAAAATATGGTGCTGTAAGCAGTCAGAATGTGGTGTGGGGTGCACGAAATGGAAAAGAATGATCAAACACATGATAACGGTGGTTCTGGCAGGTTTATTGGGATATGGTCACAAAGTACGACGTGTGTTCACTGTGGTCCCCTGTCTCAGCAACATGGTACATTCTCGACTAGTGGTCGACAGTTGTTCGTGGCATATTCGGTGTGATCAGAGAGATAGGTTGGCGTACGTTAGCACATCATGTATGTACCACGTTTCCAACCATGGGGAATGGGTGAATGTTGAGGCCAATCAGTTGTGGACTTGATCGAAAAGTTTACATTTCATATACATTTGAATTAAGTAGAACAATATTTCTTACTGAAGTCAATGGCGGCTCATGTATTTATAAAGCTGGAGGCAGCTAAGACATTCCAGAAGGACAAGTAGACCTAGGTGCAGCTTCTGCCAAATTATAGCGGGCAATGAGGGGAATATTCCGACATACACAAGTAATTTTTAATGTTTTATTGCTGCCAAATTGTTATACCAACTTTTTTATGGAAGTGTATAATTTTTTCTATGGGACTGGAGAGAGTCTTCGAAGAGGACTTTAGGAATGTGATCCAATAGCATCAAGATAACAGCGCCGCAAACCACGGTCTCACCATCAGGGAAAGTAGTTGCCACAGACGTCTGTCCTGCTGTTCAAATATACGCAAACACGTGACGTAGTTACAATTCGTGTGCTTACCAGGCGACTTGTTTGTGAAATTGTTCATACTTTTACAATGTACCCGACATCTGAATATTGTACATGGTATTTTTTATGGTGAATGTTCCCAAATTGTTACGACAGCGATGCGGTTGTAGCTGAAAAGTATTCTGATCGTGCCAATCGCTCAAAGTTCGTCTTTGGAAACACCTTAAATAAGTTTCAAAAGACTGGAAGTGTGGATAACAAGATACACGAACCAAAAAGAACAGCAACTGATGAGATAAATGCAAACAAACATGTTAACAGCGGCAACATACGGACCACATTTCAATACGAGGCCACTTGAAAATGCCTGTGGAATGAGCCAAAGCAGTGTTTTGCGGATACTATTTGTTTTATGCACTTCATACTTCCGACATTTCGCTCAATCGTCGGCTTCATCCCAACGATTTTCAGCATTGGGCACAATTATTCGAATGGCGTTTACGAAACCTAAAAGTGATTCGGCGTTTATTTATTTATTTATTGTTCCGTGGGACCAAATTAAGGAGAAGTCTCCATGGTCATGGAACGAGTCAATACTTGAAATTATAACACGATAGTAGAAACAGATAAAATGAGATATAAGAAATATATTCAGGCGGCAATTCGTAAGCTTAAATGAAGAAAATCAACAATGTAACACTGGAATTTGCTTAATTTTTCAGCTCTTCCAGGAGCTCCTCGACAGAATAGAAGGAATGAGCCATGAGGAAACTCTTCAGTTTAGACTTAAAAGTGTTTGGGCTACTGCTAAGATTTTTGAGATCTTGTGGTAGCTTATACTGCACTCCTTTCTGCACAAGAGTCAAGGAAGTGCATTCCACATGCAGATTTGATTTCTGCCTAGTATTAACAGAGTGAAAGCTGCTAACTCTTGGGAATAAGCTAATATTGCTAACAACAAACGACATTAAAGAAAATCTATGCTGTGAGGGCAATGTCAGAATTCCCAGACTATTGAATAGGGGTCGACAAGAGGTTCTCGAACTTACACCACACATAGCTCGAACAGCCCGTTTTTGAGCCAAAAATACCCTTTTTGAAGCAGAAGAATTACCCCAAAAAAATAATACCATATGACATAAGCGTATGAAAATATGCGAAGTAGACTCTTTTGGTGTTGAACTGTCACTTATTTCAGATACTGTTCTAATGGTAAATAAAGCAGCATTTAGTTTCTGAACAAGATCCTGAACATTGGCTTTCCACAACAGCTTACTATCTATCCGAACGCCTAGGAACTTGAACTGTTGCGTCTCGCTTATAATATGTCCATTCTGTCTGATCAAAATATCGGTTCTTGTTGAATTGTGAGTTATAAACTGTAAAAATTGAGTCTTACTGTGAATTAGCATCAAATTATTTTCCACAACCCACAAACTGATTTCATGAACTACATTATTTTATACTGTTTCAATATTACACACAAGATCCTTCAGTACCAAGCTTGTGTCATCAGCAAACAGGAATATTTTTGAATCACCTGTAATACTAGAAGGCATATCATTTATATAAATAAGAAACAGCAGTGGCCCCAGCACCGACCCTTGGGGAACGCCCCACTTAACAGTGCCCCATTGGGACTGAACGTCACTACCACTCTAAATATTGCGGAGCATTACCTTCTGCTTTCTGTTCTTAAAGTAAGAGGTGAACCAGTTGTAAGCTACTCCCCTTACTCCATAATGGTCCAACTTCTGCAGTAATATTTTGTGGTCAAAAACCTTTGTTAAATCAAAGAAAACACCTAGCGTTCGCAACCTTTTATTTAATCCGTCCAAAACCTCACAGAGAAAAGAGAATATAGCATTTTCAGTTGTTAAACGATTTCCAAAACCAAACTGTACATTTGACAGAAAATTACGTGAATTTAAATGCTCCGGTAACCTTGTATATACAACCCTCTCGATAACTTTAGCAAACACCGATGGCATAGAAATAGGTCTATAATTGTCAACATTATCCCTGTCTCCCTTTTTATAAAGTGGCTTCACTACCGAGTACTTTAATCGGTCAGGAAACCGACCACTCCTAAAGGAAAAGTTACAGATATGGCTAAGTACTGGGCTAACATACATAGAAGAATACTTCAGCATTCTGCTAGATACCCCGTCATATCTATGAGAGTTCTTGGTCCAGTCCTGATACATTGGGTACGCCTGTACCACCTCGTACAATTGCGACGGTTAGCCAACCATTACCATGGGAGAATGTATCATTAAGGTCAATACTGAAGTTAAGTCTACATCCACAGAAGACAGCGGGTCCATCTAGTAGAGAGTGTGCAGCGACAGATTTTATGGTATTCTTCTTCTTGTCAGCAGCAGATGTTGTCATTTCGACATCTTCAATTGTTTTATATATTGTCTGTCTTGCACGACGACGGTATCTTCTGTAGGGCATCTTGGCAGCGTTGAATGCAGTTGCCTGTGCAGCAGCAGCAGCGCGAATGATCCGCTCCGCGGGCAGCGCTCTTGTCAGTATCATGGAGGAGCATTTCAGGTAACAGCCTCGGAACACTTTTTTCTACGAGCGCTATATGATTCCCTGTTGGGACTAGGTTTCTATTTAGTTCACCTGCTATATTCAGAAAGTGATTATTAAATACTGTACATATATGCGACTTATCAGTAACACGGAGATTCCCACTACGCACTGATTCTATATCCTCGACCTTTCTCTACAGATCAGCCACTTCCTTTACGACTGACCATATGGTTTTAATTTTATCCTGAGACTTAGCTATTCTACCTGCATACCACATACTTTTTGCCTTCTTAATAACTTTTTTAAGCACCTTACAATACTGTTTGTAATGGGCTGCTGCATTTAGATTTTGACTGTTTCTAACGTTTTGATATAATTACCACTTTGTTCTACAGGATATTCTTATCCCTCTAGTTAGCCACCCAGGCTGCCTGTTTGTGGTAGTACCCTGTTTTGAACGTTCTAACGGAAAGCAACTTTCAAAGAGCACGAGAAAAGTCTTGAGGAAAGCATTATATTTATCGTCTACTGCATCAGCACTATAAACATCCTGCCACTCTTGTTCCTTGATAAGTTTTACAAAGGTCTCTACGGCAACTGGATCAGCTTTCCTAAAAAGTTGATAACTATATTTAACATGTGTTGCAGCACAAAAATCTTTTAGAGTTAAAATTTGTGCATCATGATCTGAAAGGCCATTCACCTTTTTGCTAACAGAATGCCCTTCTAGTAATGAGGAATGAACAAAAATGTTGTCTATGGTTGTTCTACTGTTCCCTTTCGCTCTCGTTGGAAAGAATACGGTTTGCATAAGATTAAATGAATTAAGGAGGCCTACCAGCATCCTTTTCCTTGCACAATCACTTATACAATTAATATTGAAGTAACCATATATAACTAACTTTTTGTATTTCCTATAAAGTGAACCAAGAACCTCCTCCAACTTTAGCAAAAATGTCGTGAAATCGGAGTCTGGGGATCTATAAATAACAACAGTTATAAGTTTAGCTACACTAAATTTAACCACACCTGCACAACATTCAAACACCTTTTCAGTGCAGTACTTTGAAACATCATCATCATCATCATTTAAGACTGATTATGCCTTTCAGCGTTCAGTCTGGAGCATAGCCCCCTTATAAAATTCCTCCATGGTCTCCTATTCAGTGCTAACATTGGTGCCTCTTCTGATGTTAAACCTATTACCTCAAAATCATTCTTAACCGAATCCAGGTACATTCTCCTTGGTCTGCCTCGACTCCTCCTACCCTCTATTGCTGAACCCATGAGTCTCTTGGGTAACCTTGCTTCTCCCACGCGTGTAACATGACCTCACCATCTAAGCCTGTTCGCCCTGATTGCTACATCTATAGAGTTCATTCCCAGTTTTTCTTTGATTTCCTCATTGTGGACACCCTCCTGCCATTGTTCCCATCTGCTAGTACCTGCAATCATCCTAGCTACTTTCATATCCGTAACCTTGTTGATAAGGTAACCTGAATCCACGCAGCTTTCGCTCCCATACAACAAAGTTGGTCGAAAGATTGAACGGTGCACAGATAACTTAGTCTTGGTACTGACTTCTTTCTTGCAGAAGAGAGTAGATCGTAGCTGAGCGCTCACTGCATTAGCTTTGCTACACCTCGCTTCCAGTTCTTTCACTATGTTGCCATCCTGTGAGAACATGCATCCTAAGTACTTGAAACCGTCCACCTGTTCTAACTTTGTTCCTCCTATTTGGCACTCAATCCGTTTATATTTCTTTCCCACTGACATTACTTTCGTTTTGGAGATGCTAATCTTCATACCATAGTCCTTACATTTCTGATCTAGCTCTGAAATATTACTTTGCAAACTTTCAATCGAGTCTGCCATCACAACTAAGTCATCCGCATATGCAAGACTGCTTATTTTGTGTTCACATATCTTAATCTCACCCAGCCAGCCTATTGTTTTCAACATATGATCCATAAATAATATGAACAACAGTGGAGACAGGTTGCAGCCTTGTCTTACCCCTGAAACTACTCTGAACCATGAACTCAATTTACCGTCAACTCTAACTGCTGCCTGACTATCCATGTAAAGACCTTTAATTGCTTGCAAAAGTTTGCCTCCTATTCCATAATCTCGTAGAACAGACAATAACTTCCTCCTAGGAACCCGGTCATATGCCTTTTCTAGATCAATAAAGCATAGATACAATTCCCTGTTCCACTCATAACACTTCTCCATTATTTGCCGTAAGCTAAAGATCTGGTCCTGACAACCTCTAAGAGGCCTAAAACCACACTGATTTTCATCCAATTGGTCCTCAACTAATACTCGCACTTTCCTTTCAAGAATACCTGAGAAGATTTTACCCACAACGCTGATTAAAGAGATACCTCTGTAGTTGTTACTATCTTTTGTTTCCATGTTTAAAGATTGGTGTGATTACTGCTTTTGTCCAGTCTGGTGGAACCTGTCCCGACTCCCAGGCCATTTTAGTTATCCTGTGTAGCCATTTAAGACTGACATTCCACTGTATCTGATGAGTTCCGACTTAATTTCATCCACCCCAGCTGCTTTATTGCACTGCAATCTATTGACCATTTTCTCCACTTCCTCAAATGTGATCCTATTTCCATCATCATTCCTATCCCGTTCTACCTCGAAATCTGAAACATTACTGATCGTATTTTCACCTACATTGAGCAACTCTTCAAAATATTCCCTCCATCTGCCCAAGGCATCCACAGGATTCACCAGCAGTTTTCCTGACCTGTCCAAAATACTTGTCATTTCCTTCTTACCTCCCTTTCGAAGACTGCTAATTACACTCCAGTATGGTTTTCCAGCAGCTTGACCCATAGTCTCCAACCTATTTCCAAAGTCTTCCCAAGATTTCTTCTTGGATGCTGCAATTATCTGTTTGGCTTTGTTTCTTTCTTCAACATAACTTTCTCTGTCTACCTGAGTTCTAGTATGTAGCCATTTTTGATACGCCTTCTTTTTCCTTTTACAGGCTGCCTTGACTGTGTCATTCCACCAAGCTGTTTGCTTCATCCTACTTTTACACACTACTGCTCCAAGACATTCTTTAGCCACTTCTAGTACTGTGTCCCTGTACCTTGTCCATTCCTTTTCCAATGACTGTAATTGACTACATTCAACTAACTGGTACCTTTCTGAGATCGCTGGTATGTACTTGTGCCTGATTTCCTTATCCTGAAGTTTCTCCACTCTTATCTTCCTACATATGGACCTGACCTCCTGTACTTTCGGCCTCACAATCCCAATTTCACTGAAGATTAAATTTCTCCACTCTTATTCTCCTACATATGGACCTGACCTCCAGTACTTTCGGCCTCACAATCCCAATTTCACTGCAGATTAAATAATGATCAGTGTCATCAAAGAATCCCCTGAATACACGAGTGTCCCTCACAGCCTTCCTGAATTCCTGATCTGTTATTATATAGTCAATGACAGATCTGGTTCCCCTGCCTTCCCAAGTATACCAGTGAATGTTCTTATGTTTAAAAAAGGAGTTTGTGATTACTAAGCCCATACTGGCACAGAAATCCAAGAGTTGTTTCCCGTTCCTGTTGGCCTCCATATCCTCTCCAAATTTACCCATAACCTTTTCATACCATTCTGTTCGATTTCCAATCCTGGCATTAAAATTCCCCATGAGCAGAACACTGTTCTTGTCCTTTACTCTAACAACTACATTACTGAGTGCCTCATAAAAACTATCCATCTTATCTTGATCTGTCCCTTCACAATGCGAATATACTGACACAATCCTAATTTTCTTGCTATACACTGTCAAATCTATCCACATCAGTCGTTCGTTTACATACCTTATTGCAACTACGCTGGTTTCCATTTCTTTCCTGATGTAAAGCCCTACACCTCCAAAGGTCCGAGGCATTTTGTTCTGATTGTTGCCAGCATCATATTTAAAGTACCAGGGAAGCAGGTTGCTAGCCTTACTTGCCCCGAGTCCCATTGGGTTTTACCCCTAACGGCTGAGGGACTAACCGGTGGATTTGGTACTCTTTGCCGTATGAGCACAAAGGTGACCACGACTCAGAATATGTCCGAGATGCCCAGCCTTCTTCCAAAGTAACTGGTATCCCGACTGCCGGGACCACTTACTTGGCCACTCATACGTTGCCCGTGGTTCATGAACTAGGACATGACTACAGGAACCCACACCATGAACATCAATTTACTCAAATGGGATATCGTTTTTCACATACATGGCTACTCCCCCACACCGCAAAGAGCTCCTAGAAAAGCTGCCTGCCAACCTGTATCCTGGTAAAGGAAGACTCTGAATTATCTCCTTTTTTAAGAAGTGTTCAGATATACCAATAATTTCAGAGTCAACATCTATAAGCGGTTCACTAACTTTATCTCTAATACCTTGTATATTTTGATGAAATATACTAATTCTCTCATTAATCGGATACCTAAGCTTTGTCGAAAGAGGTTTCTTTGTTAAGCAGGAATACCTATCAGCTGACTTCAATCTAAAAGAGGTACAGCTCTAACACCCACTACTACAGGAATTTTCCCATGAGTGATCCCACCACCCCCGCCTGTGCTGTCACCTATAAGCTTTGCCAACCTCCCCTTTCCATACCTGTTGAGGTGCAGGCCATGTCTAGTGAAACCCGTCCTGCTGATAGACTCCACCGACACCACAGAATGTGACTCATGCCTTCTGTCATCAGCGCACCCCCAAGTCTCATGTTATTACGCCTGACGGCTGTATTAAGATGAGGCCGATCGTGCCGCTGAAACAGTTACACGAAATGCACATTCGTGCTGCCAGTCTGAGTGGCTATCTTTTCCAGGTCATCATCTATGTCATACTCCCCATCCCTGTCAATACTATTACCAGCCCCACCCACAATCACTACCTGATCCTCTTTAGTAAAATCCCTACATAACCCCCCTATGTTAACAATCACCTGAGCCAATCCTGCATTAGGCTTCACAATGCTGGTGACCTGGTACTCACTCCCCAACACTTCCTGCAACTGCTGGCATACACCTCTACCATGAGAACTACGTAACAGCAGAACCTTCTTCTTTCTCTTAGACTTTGCAACTGTCCTAGCCAACGTAACTGCTGAGGTCTGCTGCATACTTCCTACATCTACAGCTACTGGAGATTCCTCTCCACTAGACTCTGACAGTTGGTCATATCTATTGCAAACACCAATAGTAAAACTATTTGAAAAGCTCCTTCTCCTAGCAGATCTCTTCCCAACAGCCAACTCCCATTCCCCAACCCCCTTCTCCCTCATCATCCTATCTAGCTCCTCCTGTGCGTTTTTCAACTGCACCTGAAGGGCACAGATCTTACGCTCCTGCTCCTGCTCCTCTATCAACTTACTCTTACTACATAACCTGCAGTTCCAGGAGAGGATCTCACCAGAATGCCCACTGGCTTCCCCACTGCATTCCCCCCAGTGAAAATACTTCGAACAAGTCTCACACCGCAATCCACTACTCACGAACCTACGGCAAAGCCCACACTTCTCACTCATGGTAAAATTTTACACTTATTGAAACAAGAAAACTACTTTATCTAAGTTCCGCTACTACAACAAGATGATGTTAAAAACCTGACTACAATAATCACAAACTTACTCTACCAGGGAAGTAACTACTATTATTAACAGTATTAATCAACAACAAATGAGAATATAACAAAAGACTAATACAGAAAGAGAATCAAACGTCTAATGACACAGTAACGAAACTGAAAACAATTCCCAAAAGGTTCTTCTGAAATTATTTCACCAGAGAACACCAAGAACACCGGTTGAAGACTACTAAAGTTCCTAAATAAACCACTATACACAAACAATTAATTAGTACTTAGCTTTCGGTGCGCCGCTACAGCTGCAACTGGTCAGCACGGAATGTAAACACAGGTAAGAGGTTAAGTTGCTCGATACGAAACACTCACAAATATCAGGTCACAACACAAGAAAGGCAGAGGTGAATGAAGAAACCACTAATAAGTCACTTATATAGTAAATATTATCACAAAAACCGTTAAAATATATATCTGAAACCTAAACATATATGAAAACTTAGAGAGCGATCTCACACGCAGTCACGCACTTATGACGTCACACCAAAGACCTGGGCAAGATTCGATATACGAATGAAGCATCGTTTACCTAACATGGACAAGTCAATCTTCGCAGTACGCACAACTGGTGAGATGAAAATCGACGCTGCCTGTGAGAAGTAAATAAAGAGTGACCTTGGTAACGTATGGTGCGCCTTTTCAAGAATTTCAACATTGGTTCAAATGGTTAAAATGGTTCTGAGCACTATGGGACTTAACTTCTGAAGTCATCAGTCCCCTAGAACTTAGAACTACTTAAACCTAACTAACCTAAGGACATCACACACATCTATGCCCGAGTCAGGATTCGAACCTGCGACCGTAGCGGTCGCGCGGTTCCAGACTGTAGTGCCTAGAACCGCTCTGCCACTCCGGCCGGCCCGTCCAACATTGGTCCATGTTTTATTCACGAGACTCTAAATTGATACAAGTATCTTCATTTCCTTATAGATATACTGCAGTAGTTATTGGAAGACATCACGCTGAGATAAGGCAATCCATGTGATACCAACGTGATAGAAAGATAATTACAGACCGTCTTAACACAACATTTGAGATAGTTGGCTTCGTCGTTTGGGGGTCACAAAATGGCCTGCACGATCACCTCTGCACGTTTGTCTGTGGGGAAAATTCAAGCAAGAGATCTACAAGGAAACACGGACGACTCCTGAAGACATGAGTTGCCGTATAACACCGATCTATGCTGTGATAAATCCAGATGAAACTCAACGAGCAGTATCGTGTGTGCGGTAACGATTTATGGCGTGTACCAATGCACCAGGTCAACATTTTAACAACTTAATTTGACGGTCACGATAATTAACACACAAACCATACCTGAGTTACGTGGCTGCCTACATTAGGGACAGGAGGGAAGACGTTTCTGAGAAATCTTCTCTTGACGGTGGGACAGAGATTTGCGGCACAGTTATGTTGTCCCCATTTGATAAAGTTCCACACATGTTATGTTGTTGAATTCTTCTTCGAAGGATGTGAAACAAAAAGCATCTAGTTCCATTAAATAAACTCCAAACATAATGCAGCAGATATAGACGTTAAAATTACTTGCATACGTCAGAAAATTCGCGCCATTTCCGTTATAGCTTAGCGGAAACGACATGTCGATATATTTGTCCATTCTGGATATATTTGTGATGGACTGTCTTAGCTGCCTCGCCGCGTATATATTATTTGTTGAACAGAGCTTTCAGCCTTGTTGCTACTCTAACTGCTGGGCACAAAACGCTTAACATCTTAGTAGACTGGTAGTTGCATAGTGCCTCTGCGGTTAGCTAGAAATGTAATCGGTGTTCTCCGTTTCTGTAGTTGCACTAGTGCTTGCATTTTGAGCGTTCAGAATCATTCGCCGTATGTTTTGCTCCCGCGTCTTTTAATCACTGTCGAGGTACTAGGATACGGCCACGTGTGCAATTTTTTCTACCCGAATTCGAGCTGGAAAAAAGGCGACATAAACAGAACAGCGCTGGCGTTCGCGCCGCTGCTGCATAGGCGGAGTGCGTCTCCAAGGTGGCACGCAGCTGAATACGCCCCAGTCTGTTTCCCTGCAGGAATTCCAGCTGTATCCCGAACAGTATTTCACGTGCCGCTCAGTTAGTTGCGCATTCCCACACAGAATTTTTCACTGGTGATGTACAACATGGGAGTCGCTAATTCTGAAGGTACGGAAATATCGTGTATTTAAAATATAAGGTACCCGTATCACAGAAACAGGAGAATGAAGATACAGTCGTGGCTAACGCCAAATTAATGTAGCACCTATTTGGGGAAGTGGAAAAAAAATTGAACCGGAAGAAAGAAAGAAAGTTCGTACCTACGAAAACTTTAAAAAAAGTCATATATATTTACAATCAATTTCATCTCCATATTCCAGTTACGACAACCGTTTAAGAATTATCCCGTACAACAGCTTTGCCAAGGCCCTGATCCATGACTAGAGCAGAAATAGTCTGCAAAATGGCCCTTATTGCTTTTTTCCTAAATCAGCTGCTTTGAACAAATTTGAATCATATCCATGGCCATCACCCATATTAGTATTTCTGAAACAGTAATTTCTACGTAGCACAGCTACTAGGACAAGCGAAGAGAAAGTTTTATAGTTGAAAAATTCACTCTCCAATACTTTTGTAATTCTTTTGTGTTTACCATCAGTTGATTCCATACAGTGAGAAAAATTTGCATTAATCTCATACTTCTGATTGATTTCCATCAAGTCTTCAGTTGTTGATTGTCTAATGAAGACTTTTCTGAGCGCCTCCTACGTAGCCACAGTCACATTACGAATCTACGTCTGCATCTACATCCATACTTCGCAAGCCACCGTACTGTGCGTGGCGGAGAGTACCCTTTGCCACTACTTGTAAGTTCCTTTCCTGTTCCTTTCGCAAATAAAGCGAGGGAAAACGACTGTCTATATACCTTCGTATGAACCCTAATTTCTCTATCTTATCTTATGGTCCTTGCGCGAAATGTATGTTAGTGGCCGTAGAACCGTTCTGCAGTCACCTTCAAATGCCAGTTCTCTAAATTTTCTGAATAGTTTTCCTCGGAAAGAACTTCGCCTTCCCTCCAGGGATTCCCATTTGAGTTCTCGAAGCATCTCCGTAACATTAGCATGTTGTTAGAACCTTCTGGTATCAAATCTAGCAGTCCACCTCTGAGCTGCTTCGCTGTTTCCTTTAATCTGAGCCTGATGCGGATGCCAAACACTTGAACATTACTCAAGAACAGGTCGCACTAGAGTCCTATATGCGGACTAATTTACAAATACTTTCCCAAAAATACTTCCCTAAAAATCTCCCAATAAACCGAAGTCGACCATTCGCCTTCCCTACCACAGTCCTCACATGCTCGTTCCATTTCATATTGCTTTCCAACGTTACGCCTAGTTATTTTAACGACGTAACTATGTCAAGCAGGACACTGCTGATGCTGTGTTCGAACATTACGGGTTTGTTTTTCATATTCATCCTCATTAACTTACATTTTTCTACATTTAGAGCTAGCTGCCATTAAAAACACATCAATTATAAATTTTGTTTACGTCATCTTACATCCTCCCACAGTCACTGAATTTCGAGACCTTCCCGTACACCACAGCGTCATCAGCAAACAACCGCAAATTGTTACCCACCCTGTCCGCCAGACCATTTATGTATACATAAAATAATATCGGACCTATCACACTTCTCTGGGACACTCCTGACGATACCCTTGTCTCTGACGAAAACACGCCGTCGAGGACAACATAATTTGGTCTGTTACTAGAAAGTCGAAAGAAGAATGACCATTTTGAAACTCGGAGTGAGAACGGAATGAGTTTCGGGATTCTGGAAAGCTGAAAATAATTTGAAAATTACAAACAGGATATTATAAATTACATAAATGTAATTTGGGTAACGAGATACAAAAATGTTGTAAGAGCGTGAGGGGTAGCCATATGCGAGCCTTAAAATAACAAGAAGGCAGAAGTTAAGATGCTGTAAATATTAAAAAGCCTTATCTGTATTATTTTCAAATTTCCTTTCTGTGTACTGTCTCTTGACAAGTCATCGCATAAAGGCTTCAGAACGCCGCATTTCATACAGGGTTCGAGTATTGCTTGTGTTTCTATTTTCTCTCTTGGGGTATTCACTCTGGACTGATCTCGTACGCTTACGACGCCATGCCTGTGTTCTGGTCTCTGCTTCTAGCCCGCCATTCACTTCGGGAACTTAGTTGTTACCGGCCTCTCGGAACTGCCATTTGTTCCACAGGTTACCACATCACTGTGTGACGAGTGATACTGAACTTTTGCTGCCTACGCCGAGTAGGATAATAAACAATGGACGTGGTCGATATTGCTGCAGCAGTGCACAACTTCTTCAATAATATTTTATCATTTTTACAGACAACGTCCTGCGCTGGGGTATTTTTTATCATATTCTTTCCACAAAGCACGCACCTCCACAGTTTTTAATATAAATATTTCTGCATCCAAATTCATAGCAAGTAGAAGATATGACGCCCTATAGAAAATGGGCACAGCCTTTCACTGCCCGTCTAGCGTGTGCGCTATACCAGACAACTTCGGCCGCAGCAGCTGCTTGGCCTGAACCAGGTCGCATGACATAACAATAGTCGCATAGGCAGCAGGGCACATTGTGCTTGCACCTCCCATGTAAAACTGGCTGCATCCGCTCTATCCGTGCTCGTCCTAGTACGCAATCGCCCATTGTACTCCGGACTTGAGCTGTTCTTGGATCACAGCAGTCAGACGTTGTGAAACCTCGCTTAACTTGTCCGTATGCCCTAAGATTTGCTTGTTCATAGTTTTACCCGTTATTTCTGACGTCATCTGCTTCTGACAGGTCGAACTAGATTGGTTTGCCGCTTGAATATCTTGTTTTTGGTGCTTTTTCGAGCCACCAATCACGCACGTGCGTGGCTGACCGTTATATACATTGGGATGACAAAGTCATGGGATAGCGACATGTAAAAGGGTTTCCGATGTAATTTTCACTACAGGACGGGAATTAACACACTTTGAACGCGGAATGGTAGTTGGAGCTAGACGCATGGGACATTCCATTTCAGAAATCGTTAGGGAATTCAATATTCCCAAATCCACAGTGTGACGGTGTGTCGACAGTACCAAATTTCAGGCATCATCTGTCACCAAGAACAACGCAGTGGCCGACGGCCTTCACTCAACGACCGAGAGCAGTGGCGTTTAGGTAGATGTGGCAGTGCTAACTGACAAGCAACACTGCGTAAAATAACCGCAGAAATCAATGTCGGACGAACGAGGACCGTTTCCGTTATGACAGTGCGGCAAAATATCGCGTTAATGGGCTACGGCAGCAGCCGACCCCTGCGAATGCCTTTGGTTACAGCACGACATCGTCTGCAGCGCCTCCCTGAGCCTCGTGGCCACATCGGTTCGACCGTAGACAACTGGGAAATCGTGGCCTGGTCAGATGAGTCCCCACTTCAGTTGGTAAGATCTGACGTTAGGGTTCAAGTGTGGCGCAGACCCCACGAAGCCATGGACCTAAGTTATCAACAAGGCGTGGTGATAACTGATGGTGGCTCCATAATGTTGTGGGCTGTGTTTACATGTAATCCAAATGAACCGATCCTTGACTGGAAATGGTTATGTTCGGCTGCCTGAAGACCATTTGCAGCCATTCATGGACTTTGTGTTCACAAACAACGTTGGGATTTTTATTGATGACAATGCGCCATGTCAAGGGTAATAAGTGTTCGCGATTGGTTTGAAGAACATCCTGGACAATTTGAGAGAATGGTTTGGCCACCTAGATAACCCGACCTGGATCCCATCGAACATTTATGGGATATAACTCAGAGATCAGTTCGTGCACAAAATTCTGCTCCGGCAACACTTTCGTTTTTATGGACTTGCACCGATTTGTTGAGTCCATGCACGCCGAGTTGTTGCACTACGTCGTGCAAAAGGAGGTTCGGCACGATATTAAGAGGTATCCCATGACTTTTGTCACCTCAGTGTACGATGAGCGTCTTGAATCCTTGCAGTGCAATGCGGGTGGGAATGTGGTTTATTGGGTCTATCTTGACATTTGTGACACAAATGAAAATCTTAAAATACCTATTCGCCCATCGTTTGTCCGTAGGTCAGTATAGCTCCATATGCTGCAAGGGTTTGATAGATGCGCTCGGAGTCGATTTCGAAGAGAACGTTAAACACACTGACTACTCTGAGACCAAATCCTGGGTAGCTTATGGCAACTTCGCTAACTTCAGCATTGGAATGATAAAACTTCGCTGTGCTCCTCTTCGATGGATTATTCTACGGCATATCGGGCATTGGCTTTGAACCATAACGCGATGACTTTGCGGCGTGTGGCGCCGTACCTGTGCAGATAGAGGTTAGACAGAGCACTGATATTTATTATGATTGTATATGAGTTTTTGGACTGTGGGTTGCAGTGACCGATTGATTTGTGTCATAGTCCAAGGTCTACATTAGGCTGGAAGGTGACGCTTCGTTCTGAGTTGATAAAAGCGACGAATGTGATGTGATGTCATGAGACAAACTATACTTCTTGCTTTAGGGAGTATTTCAGACATGTTGAATTTCGCTGATGGTCCACCGCTTTGATGACGTCTTAAATCAAAGCGTACGGGTGATGTAAGTAGCTTCAGTGTTTCCTGAAGTCGTGCTGTGAACCAGAGATTTTTTGATCGCGTAACCCAATTTTTCTTACAGGTAACCATCTATTTCTTATACCTTCCGTTTTACGTAACAGTATCTTCTTGGTCTAAAATACTGATGTAACCATATTCGCGTAATTTATCCCATACAGAGTGTTTCCGTCATAGACCGTAAACCGGACATGGTTCATTTGATGTTTGTCGTAGCAAGCTAGGTGATAATACTGTAGTTTTACTCCTGGAGGAGGTCAAGTGGTTACTACAACACGTATAAAATATTGTTTCAGTTTATCTGTCGCAGAACACAATAACTGTTTATAACTTTGAATATTACTGAATGACAGTCGCATATCTAACTATAACTTCGGTGCACCGTTATGACTAATAATGCTAGCTCGCTACTGTATCTCAGCTATGATGCTGCTGCAGCTGCTATCACAGTCGGCTGTCACAGAGTAGACGAGCGGCGCCGCGCTCTGATGCGAGTAGCATTCCAGGAGCGGTGGGGTACGGAACGTCTTCAGGGCGTGTCTTCTTCGACGTTTCTTATTCGTGGCTGTGTCTGGCAGCGACTGTCTTTAGCTTGTGGTACCGTCGTGAGGTAGCAGCTTTACTATGGGACCTCACTCTTCGGACGACGCCATAGTTCACTTCACTCGCGTCAGTGTTGTACAGCACTATAACTCTGGCTATGCTTTCACCGATCACTTTTGTGATATTTAGTGTACGTTGGAATGCCGGTTGGGAGCTTCCAGCGTAAGGTATCACTAGATGTCAGTACTGAAGAAGCCTGGGGCCGAAAAATTGCTCTCCCAAAAGCTAATAGCAGTTTTTGAAAGTGGATCGGCTGCATTCCCTTCAAGTAGCTTCTTAGTTATTCTCAGGAAGCTGAGATTACCCCTTCTAATACTTCTAACAACTTAAATTCCGTGGCTTGTCCGCCGTGAAGTTATCAGACACGCTGACCACGCAACTACATAGGCACAGATCAATGAGTTCAGAGTAATTTTGTTTCTTTACAATCCAGTTAAGACTCATCAGAGAGCCTCAGCGTTTAGTCTATTGCAAGGTTTCGGTATGTTAATAATTAGGACACTCCAAGGATCGTGCTGAGGCGTAACCTGTTCACTGTTAATTAGCCAGCTACGTTAGAGTTTTGTAAACAGTGGCGGCTTGGCCTTTCTTTACATGAGGCAGTGTTTGTAAAACACCGTCCCGCAGCTCGTGGTCGTGCGGTAGCGTTCTCGCTTCTCACGCCCGGGTTCCCGGGTTCGATTCCCGGCGGGGCAGGGATTTTCTTTGCCTCGTGATGGCTGGGTGTTGTGTGATGTCCTTAGGGTAGTTAGGTTTAAGTAGTTCTAAGTTCTAGGGGACTGATGACCATAGATGTTAAGTCCCATAGTGCTCAGAGCCATTTGAACCATTTTGTAAAACACCTTGTTTTTCAATCCCAATTCAGTACATTCTGTTGGTTTCGTAGTTAAAGACAGAATTGAAAACTGATTTATACAAGAATTTGTATGGTGGCGACATCAGTCGGAAATCCTGAGGCGTGGATTACACTCATAACCAAGTGAATTGGAAGTAGCTGCTGTGCTGGAGGGAGGAAAGGAGAAAGATTAGGGTTTAAAGGAAGGGAGAAAGATTGTGGTTTTACTTGCTGTCGTCGACGAGATCATTACAGACGGAGCACAGGATCAGAGTGGAGAAAGAGAAGGAAGGATATTGGCCGTGCACTTTCATAATAATCAACCCAGAATTTGCTTTATCCATTTAGGGTAATCACGGATAACCTAAGTATGGAGAGTCGAATAGGGATTTTAACTGACTTCCTTCGGAATGCAAGCTGTGTGTGTTAAAACCGCGCCAGCTCGCTCACTGTGTTGGAGACAGAGACCCTGGTCCACGGGTAGGCAACCGGCGGCCCGTGGGCCGCATCTTGTCCGCTGTCGGCTTCACTCCGGCCGGCGGAAGAAATTCCAGATGAACAAGAAATGAATATATTCTCAAAACGCGTGAATGGAGCCATAATTCGCTGGCGCGATGTGTTGGGAAATGGGCGCCATTCATATCGGTGCGTTACCCCATACAGTATTATCCTCACGGACGCCACAGTTTGGACTTTATGTATTAGATCGCTGATTTCGTGTGACGAGGGGGCCCGCGAGCTTAAGTAAGTATGTGAATCAGGTCGGCGGCTCACCAAAGGTTGCCCTTGCCTGCTTTAGTCGACACTCCTGGCGGAACATCGTCACACCTTAAACTGGTCGTTGGCGTGCCACTTGAGCGCAGGATGGGCAATACGCGTGATATCACCGCAGCTGTTCACCACGAGGTCGTTGTTGGCACCTGACGAATGGGACATGCCACCGTATCAAGGGTGCACTGTGCGTTCCTGGATCCAGAAAAAAAACGTCACTGCCAGCCTGTCCTTTTGGCTTCTAAATATACAAGTTTATTTTTCTTTAGTAAATTACATTTTGCTTGGGTGCTTTCACACTTCACTGTACAAAAGCCATGGCTTTTTATAAATTTTTACGTTAAACATTGAAACGTCTTCTGCACATTTCTCATCTTCCGTGCACTGTTTTAGTAAATACAGTCATAATAAATACATTCTAGACAATAAATTACTCTAGCTTGATGCACCGCACCAGGAGTCGAAAATACTAATTTTTGTCAGCGTTCCCTCCAAGAAATGTTGCAATAACCGCTGTATCCCTCAGGAGAAAATCCAGCAACACAATCAAACAATGCCAAGCCGAATTACTGCTTGCTGAAGGGCCAGAGGTGGACCAAAGGGTTACTGGCTTGCTCAATTTGTGAAGCTCTTTCTCTTCAATAAATCTTCCAATTTTTCTCATATTGTTATCATTTGTTTGTCTCTCTATGTACATCACATCTACCGACTTCCGTCCCATCTGGATAATTCCTTCGTGGTGGGTCGTTGTTTTGTCTCTTAGAGTGTAGTTGTGTGATGAAAGGCGGAGGCATAAAATACGTCTTGCCTTGTTCATCGTCTGTTGGAGGCTAGCGTTAAGTCAGCTGCGCCTGAGTGTTAGGCAGCTCATCTCTCTTCCGTATATGCCTGTGTTTCGTATCATCTGGAGAACATCGCATATATAACTTGAATTTTATTTCTTTTGGCTGCTTTCAGATCCTCTAAGTCGTTCTTGATTTACTGACCTAGTCTTTAGAATTTTAAATAACGCCATAAAAATTTGGAACATTGAAGTGTGGTCAACGGGTAGGCCGTTCACCATCACCAAACCTCCAAATTACTTGACTGGGAAATGTCTGTTCCGATAATTTCCTTGTTTCGAGACTTCTGTGGCTTATTTAACCATATTGCCAAAGAACATCGCCCCAAAATCGGGTTTTCGATGTTGTAACTCACGAATAGAAAGTTGTCTAAGCATTTGTCTGTAACGATCACCATTTACAGTTACAGTAACACAAATTTCGTTTCCAAAACAGTATGGGCCTAATATCTAGCATCTTGATAGTGCACACCATGCAGTAAGCTATGCACTATGTAATCTCACATATGTTTTGCCCTGTCCGTATTCTCACATCCAGTTTATTCACGTAACCAGGTTCTTTGGGCTGTTTGTGACTGCAGCTTCCATCTTTTTTTATCAGTTTTTTCATTGCGGACAGATATATGTCTACCCTGTACATTTAGCGTCAATTGCATTCACTCTAGTTCTATGGTATTCAACATATCGCAGAAATGACTTTCGTAAAGGACATACACGCCCACCAAAAGTCGCGTGAAACCTTTGAGCAGCGATAGTCCGCCCCCGGTAGCTGAGTGGTCAGCGCGACAGAATGTCAATCCTAAGGGCCCGGGTTCGATTCCCGGCTGGGTCGGAGATTTTCTCCGCTCTGGGACTGGGTGTTGTGTTGTCCTAATCATCATCATTTCATCCCCATTGACGCGCAAGTCGCCGAAGTGGCGTCAAATCAAAAAACTTGCACCAGGCGAACGGTGTACCCGACGGGAGGCCCTAGCCACACGACATTATTATAGCAGCGATAGGGTAGCTGCTAGCAAAATAAAACTGAACTGTTGCTGTTCACTGTTGTGTACTCGACCTTTCCATGCTACACCTCTAAATTTCTCAAATGTTTGTCTTTATCTTCACCCGAAAATAAACAAAAAAGTAGTACCACAGTACACTTTCAATGTAAATTTGATAATTAATTAATTGTCACCTTGTACTTTCTCGGTTGTACGTCTTACTACTACGAGTGACGTTTTATCTTCCTGTACGCCGTGTCGACTTCTCCTAGAATCGTATCCTTCTCAATCTCACTCGTATTTCTGTCACCCATTCCGAAGTGCAAATCTGAACTTTCAATGAATTATTGAAACACACTGGAATGAAGCAGCTCGTGGTGAAGATGTAGTCACTTTGGCATTTTATATTGCACTGCTGCAGTGCGGATACAACGAAAATGATGCAGCATGTCCACATGTAACCCTTGTCCAACTTGCATACCGTTTGATTCTTCTGTGTTTTAAACATCTCATTCAAACTCCACACTTGCACTTCGATGATGAAAAACTGTAGAACGCACAACAGCACAGTAACTTCTATTGTGTGAAAATGAGATTCTGTAAGTTCTGGATGTATTAATATGTATTCTTTCAAACAGGTGTTTAGCTTTTTGCCAAAGAATACCACGCTTGTGAATCTGCAGGTCATAACTGTATGTTATACGGTAGTGTTTCTTCCGCGGCTTGTGCTTTTGTAATCTGCAAATTCGAAGCTCTGTTGTTGACAAATGCAGATTTTTACAGATAAACCACTTGATGGGTGGTAGAATAGGCACATCTCCGTATTTTAAAATAACTTTTATTCCGTTTCAGCCATTCGAACTGGGGGGTTTCCCTTGTTAGACCACTGGTCTCTGACCCAGAGAATTTCCACTTTGTCTCGTTTTGTCCAAATTAAAAGTGTTCCATTTCATCGTATACACTTTTTCCTTTATCTTCTTCTATTGCAGCCTACTGTTCATCACTACTAGCTTATTGTCTGAATCTGTGTCGACACCGGAGTATGCTTTGCAGTCCAGGATTTGATTCCTACAATGTTTGACTTACTGTGTATCATTCCAAATATGATACGAGCCGCAAAAGGGAAAATCCACTAACGTAATGACTTAGACAAAGCTCAGATTGTTATGTTCAGGGCTCTGGGAACGACCATCTCGGAAACGGCGAAGCTGGTAGGCTGTTTGCGTGTTACTGGTTAGCATCTGTGGAAAGTGGTTTAAGGACGGTGACATCGCGTGTGTGAGGTAATGTGTTGCACATCTACGCCTCATCACAAAACGTGAAAATCGGTGGCTTGCCCCCTCTGTAAAGTAGAATATGTGGTTATCTGTGGCAGATATGACGATAGAGTCCAATGCTGCTACAGCACAAGTGTTTCGGAGCACATCGTTCAGCGCACTTTGTTGAACATGGAGCTCCGCAGTTGACGATCCCAGCGTGTCCCCACGTTGACTCCCCGACATCGTCAGCTACGACTGCAGTGGCCATGGGATCAGTTACGACTGCAGTGGACACGGGATCATAGAGACTAAACCGTGGATCAGTGGAAACATGTCGCCTGATCTACTTTAGTGTCACGATACGCGACATCGAAGCGAACGGCTGCTCGAAATATGTACAGCTCCACAGACACTGGCCTATGGGGACATTATTATGCCATGGAGGACACTCGCCTGGGCTTCCGTGGCGGCTATGGAGTTTGTGAATAGCATCGCAGACTACCTGCACTCCTTCATGCTTGATGTTTTCCCGAAGCCAATGTCATATTCCTGCAGGATAGCTGTCCGTCTCACAAGGCCATAATCGTGCTAACGTGGTTTGAGGAGCATGGTAATGAACTCATGTTGATGTCTTGGCCACAAAATCCACCTTATTTGGACTCAACATCTGAGATACTGTCGGGCGCCAGCTCCGCACCCGAAAACCACCTTCCCGGTAATTTATGGGAATTTTGTGACCTGTGTGTAGACATCTGCCGCCATATGCCTCCGGGGAACCTACCAAGGACTTATCGTATCCATGCCACGTGGAATCCCTGATGTATTGCGTTCCAAAGGTGGACCACCGCGCTATTAAGCAAGTAGTCATAATGTTTTGGTTCAGGTGGTGGTTTGGGGAAGGAGACCAGACAGCGAGGTCATCGGTCTCATCGGATTAGGGAAGGATGGGGAAGGAAGTCGGCCGTGCCCTTTCATAGGAACCATCCCGGCATTTGCCTGGAGCGATTTAGAGAAATCACGGAAAACCTAAATGAGGATGGCCGGAGGCGGGATTGAACCGTCGTCCTCCCGAATGCGAGTCCAGTGTCTAACCGCTGCGCCACCTCGCTCGGTGTTTTGGTTCAGCAGTGTATGTCATCTACCCCGCAGCTTTCCCATTTTTTATACTTCTTGGCTGTCATCAAACTCTTTGCGTTGCAGTTTGAGGTGCCCTTGTTATCTTAGGCCTACGTACAGTAACTTTCGTCTTCCCATCCAGAAGAAGTTGATGAGAAATTTTATTTGTGGTTATTTCGGTCTCAATCACAATGTATTCGAGTTCTCTTCTCAGTGTCATGTCCAGTATTTCGAGCATCTAAACCCATCTATTTTGCCTCACTTTACTCATAGTTTGCAGTAGGATTTGTCCACATTGTATGACTGCCAGTATTCTTCTCATACAGCTCACAGCACGTTTCAATTGTTGGCTTTATATCGTTTGCTTTTCCAAGTAAGTTCATTTGTCTACAACCTCTGGTTGTGTGTTTCCGAGATATAGTTCTCAGTTTGCCCACAAAAGCATCATACTCGTATGGTGTGGGGGAAAGATGTATCTTTACGTTAAGGTCTTCTACATAGGTTTTCCAGTTTACTTTTTGAAGCTGAATTTACTTCTGTAGGGGACCTGTTTGAAGCGCACTGAAAACACGGAGAACGTTCTGTAGGTTTTGTGTTTTTCTAATGGAATCGGCTATGAACATTGTACATAGTTGTTCAGTGTTAAGACTGACGAAACACAAATCTTGGTTGTAACACTTCTGGCATACCACATTGTTAAAAAAGTATGGTAGTTTAGCAGTTTAGCATCGTAAATCAACGTTAGGTCATTCCACTAACTTTAATTGTTGTTAACAGTTTCGAAGCACTAGGCTACTAAAATCTCCGATTATAAATTTAGTTTTGCCTTGAGTTGAAGCTATGTAGGGATTCAATTAGAAACCTCTTCATGGTGATTTATGTACAGATGTCATAGATCAGGTGTCAAGTTGTATGATGATTACTTCATTATCATGTTTCCGTGTAACATCGACTGAGGTAACGTTAGTCCCAGTTGTCAGATATACTGCTCTTCCAAATTTGTGGTGGGGTAAGTCCTTCACCAAATCCATACTGGTTTAATACAGTCCTCATTTTTGTGTTTCCCTTAAAACATAGCACATCATAACAGTTCTTTTTGCATATGTCTGAGAAAATAGCTTCCTTAGTTCTCGTTACACCCTCTATATTTATGCTGAAAATAGTAAGCGTTGGTTCTGAAAAGGGCCATTTGTTGTTTTCTTTTGTCATTCATGTTTCTCTTCTTATTTTGGTGGAAGGATCTGCCACAGACAAAAGACAGTGTTGCACAGGGTACACCCAATTCCACTAGTAATTTTCGGGGAGACTCCTTCCTTGTTAACCTGTACAAAGGTGATTGGGTTTTCGGTTAGCTTGAGTTCTAAGAAGAATTATTCTATCACTATGTTGCTCATATCATCTCACTCTGTTACCAACTTTTCTGTTCTTTATAACGATGCTTGCACTTGTTACACAATTCATTGATACTGTTGTTGTTACCCTATAATTATCTAACCAAAATCTCAGTACTCTTTCCAAGTCCAACTTTAGTCTTCTCATCTCATTCTTCTGGTTCTCCAGTTTCCCTACCGCATTCAGACTTCTCGCATTGCACGCGTCGATTTATTTAACATCAGCCTCATTCGTCCTTCTCCTGAACTTCCTTCTGAGAATTTCTCATCCAGAAGACCGAACAGGAAATAATTTGGTTCCGGAATTCTTTTAAAGGAAGTAGTCACCATGATGTTATTTTCTGCACACTGCGTGTGCTGGGGTGCACTTCATGTCTCTTTAATACAGTGGATTCCATTGCATTTGCACCCACATATCGTTGACCATTACTGTTTCTTTCGCGATAACGTCATTGCTATGGTACGCTGTCCTCTGCCATTTTGAGTGATCCATCCTCGAGAGTGGAACTACATCTAGTCCATGTGGCAACGAAAACTGATGGCCTTCTCTTCGTCGCCATAGTTAATTCTGGGAGTTCGAGTACAGTGTTAAGTATCCACTGGACGTGGCGAACATTACAGTCGGGGATCACAGGGTTTAGATGTCGCATCTGTTTAGCATTGAATTTTATAGAAGGTTAGTGAAGGACGCTAAAGGATGGCCCTCCAGCCGGAAAAAGAATTCTGCCGATGTATCAGAAATGTTGTCAGGCCCAACTGGAAGATGAGACAAAGGAGCGGAATTGGTGTGACGGTTTATGGGTTTAAAGCTGTAGCTACACAATAGTAACGCCCAAAATTGTAGTGGTCGTGTCATATTTTGAGGAATATGCTGACTAGGCCCATATATCGTCAGAAGTGTCTTGCGGCCCAAATATCGCCAGAAGTGTCTTGCGGTCCGTAACAATCTCCGAAGGGACCCAATACAGATAGCAATAGAACTTATGGACAAATATGTGATGACTGTAATATTTTTTTTTGTATTTGGGATAAGTGTTTCTGAGCTCTAAGCATAATATTCTAAGAATATGCGATCGAATAGTTCCATCTCTTCAGCGCGCGATTCGACATGACTATGCCGAGTGTGTACGCTGGAGCATCTGGTACAAGAAAAAATGGGTGACCTGCTGAGCAGACCATAAGACACGACGCTTGCTACAGGCGCTGCTTCAATTTATTATAGACCTACATGCATTGTGGAAAACAGACATGTCGAACTTTGCCTCTACTGAGTTCGTTCAGCGTTATTGCAATTGTGGTGGAGTCTAGGATGAATATTAAATAACAGTTCATTTTTCCTAGCACAGTTTGTATTGTCGTGATGTCACCCGTTGTCGAAAGTTTTTTGAAGGCTTTTACATGAGAATTAGTCGGCTAAGCCCCTTCCTTTCCGAGAACGTACGTCAAATTTAGGACTTCCGGCTAGAGAAATGGGCACTTCCGCAATGCAGAATCTGCATTTTGTAAATCGAATTTGTTTTTTGTAGCAGTGAAACTACGTTCAGCATGTTGGAGAGGTGGTTGGCTCGGTCGATCCGTATAGTTATGATGTCGCTGTTGTGATCTGCAGTATGAAGACTGATTTGATGCACCTTTTCACGCAAGTAGTCACTTCATCTGCGTATAACCACTGAAACCAACATCTATTTGAACGTGATTATACTGCAGTCAGTACTTGACCTCTCAGTAACCTCCCCCTCCCTCTACTTCCCTTCTTTATCAGATTGACAATTTCCACATTATTTTGTAGCAACACATTTCAAAAGTTCTAGTCTCTGCTTTTATGTACTGTTTATTATACACGTTTCACTCATGTACTATGCTACACTCCAGATAAATTGTTTCGGAAAATGCTTCCCGGCTCTTAATTTTACGTTAGATGATAAAAGAATTCTCTTTTTAAAAAAACGCTTTTCTTGCTATTGTAGGTTTGCATTTTATATCCTGTACTTCAGCCATCGTCAGTTATTCTGCTGCCCAAACAACAAAACTTATCTACTTCTTATAGTATCTCATTTCCTAATCTGAATCCTTCAGCGTCGCCTGATTTAGTTCGATTACTCTCCATTACCTCGGTTTTCATTTGTTGATGCTCATCTTATAATCTTTTCACAAGACACTACACACCCCATTCAACTGGTTTTCCATGTGCTTTGCTGTGTCAGACACAATTACAATGTCATATGCAAGTGTTAATGTTTTTATTTCTTTTTCATGAGGATTAATTCCCTCTCTAAATTTCTGCTTAGTTTCCTTTACTACTCGTACAATGTACAGATTGTAACACAACTAATCTCTGCAGAGTCCCTACGTGTCGGGACACGTATGTGTGCGCCAATGAAAGGCTTCCGACAAAGAGAAAGGTGGTAACTTGCTCAAAATGGTGGCAGCCATTAAAAATACTTTAAGTTTCAAATGATTTCTTCTCGTTCCTCGTGGAGGCGTTGGGAGATAGTGAGGGCTATTTTTGGAAGTTGTAACTGAGGCAGAATATGAAACTCTGTCAGCAAAAGACGTGGTCAGTAACCCTCTGCCACAACAGGACTTCTTTTGCTTCTACTCATCCCCTTGGTTGGAAACGGCCACATTTTATATGGTTGGAAGCTCTCTGAAATGCAGAATCTCTAAGGTCTTAAATGTCCAGAACGCAGCCCCCACGATTTCACTGGCTTGCATCCAGCTTGCAGGTGGTCACAGTTTGCGTTCTTATTACTTTATGCAGAACATCTTAATGTCATTCGTTCACAACCGTCACTGTCTTTACTCGGCGGGCGCGACTAACAACGCAGCCTCTTGGCAGTTTTTGTATTTTTTTGTATTTATGATACATGAAGTACAGAGCTAAAACACCAATCAGCTAAAGCAGTGCGATGCAACTCTCAAAATCTCTCTAGAAAATCGACTTTGAAGTTTTCCGACCGTCTTTAATATGCTAAATCAATGTAGATTTTTCTTGTTAGGCCCTGTGGTTTTGTGGTAGAATGCTTGCTTGTTATCTGTGTGGCGCAGGTTTAGTTCCCAACCCGGCAAGATTGTAAACAAATGTGTATGCTCCATGAACATAAGTAATTAAGAATTGATATTTGTTACGTGAACTGCATTTCTCTGTGCGACGTATAATTAGAAAAAAAGGAAACGTGCATTTTTCATAAAAGTAGTATTTATGTATCGGTTATTTAGCGTATACTTGTTGAATTTGATATTTAAATTACGCAGTTGTTCGAGCTGAACGAAAAAAATAATGAGCTAAACGAGACTCGAACCAACGAATACCAGTCTAGAATGCTACTGATTTTTTTCCATCTTTAAGTATTTTAAACTTCACAGTGTTGCTAGTAGAACATGCATTTCTGCTTAAAAATTTGCATCGCCCTGGAAAACCAAAAACCCTTACATGGCAGACGAGCATTCCATCACAGACCCACGCGGCATGTCGAGAGAAATTGAGCTTGCATTAGCATGTTAACGTCGGTCGGAAAACTTAAAAGTCGATTTTCTCGAGAATTTTTGAGAGTTGCACCCAACTATTTTGAGAGATTAATCTTTAAGTTTTGAACTTCCCGTACCATAAATATAAAAAATTACAAAAATCCGCCGTGTGATCCCCTCATATGTCGCGCCCCGGCTCAACACAGACAGCGCCAGTCATGTGGTAACAAATCACTGCTACCAACACGTTAGTCACCTCGATCACGTTCTCATGGCTTCAGTGTTCTCTCTCTAGCATGTCAAACTATTCATGTGCTCTCTCCCAAGCTCAGTACTAGTGTACGTTTGGTTTAAGCCTCCTTTTTTGAAGGTAATATTTATCTCTGATTCAGATCTCTGTTGAAACATTTTGTGTCACTTAGTATTGATATAGTTTCAGTTAATGTTGCTCTCGATTCAAGTTTGTACGTATTCTCTGAATACATCTCGCTATTAGTCTTTAACATGTTTTTAAAGTCGAGTTGTAGCCCTTATCCACTCCCTTCAGTGGCCTAGTTAATAACGGATCCCTTGCAAGTAGGCAAAAAGCCGATGCTGCCCATGGTCGACGTTAAGCAGGTTGCCAATTTAAATCCCAGCAGAGTGTTAACGTTTCCTGCCATGCAGGCAGGGCAAGCCGTGTAGAAACTGCCGTCTGAAGGTGGCCGCAAACAACGGGAGGTGATACAAGATTGAATATCATAGGAGATTGGCTATAGCCATGTTTCACGCCCTTCTCAGCTAATACCACCATTTCGTGTTCTTCGTCCTTTAGATGTTCAATCTGGTTTCTGTAGAAGTTGAACAACTTTCACTCCCTGTACTCTGTCCTTGCTACCTTCAAAATTTCAAACAGTATATTGCAGTCAACAGTCTCAAAAGCTTTCTCTAAATCTGCAAATGCTGTAAACGTAGGTTCACCTTTGGTCAGCCCATGTTCTAAGGTAAGTCGTTAGGTCAGTAGTGTCTCTGGAATACAAACTGAGCTTTCCCGAGATCGGCCCCTGCCAGTTTTTCCATTCTTCTTTTTATAATTAATGTCAGTATCTGGCAACAGTGACTAATATACACAGTCGTCAGCACCTGCATTCTTTGCAAGTGGAATTGTTACGTACATATCGAAATATGAGAGTTTTCACCTGTCTCATACATCTTGCTCACCACGTGGAATACCTTTGTCGTGCCTTGCTCTCACAATGATCTCTATAATTCTGAGGGAATGTCGTCTACTCCAGGTGTCTTGTTTATGATGAGGAATATTCCGTTACAAAATATGTTTGTTACAGGGAGGGACAAAACACCTACGAAAATTCAATACGCTTACTAGCAGGCATCCAACTAGAGTTCATTAGCAACGATTATTTGCTCTAAGTGCTCACTAATGTTTCCAACACGTCGACAGTGTGCATCTTCCTATTTGGGTAAAGTAATTAAAGCTTCAGGGGCGATTCTACATTTACTCAGAACACAAGTTCACTGGACAAATTATCAGCTACTCCCTTGAAAGAGCACATTGGTCGCTTTGGAACGCTGTAGATGGTGTAGAACTGGTACCAGGAGGTCATGTGATCTCCATGCTAACGTGTTATGGCCCTGGAGTGGTGTTTATATACCAGTCGGTTGTATGGAATTTACATAGTAAACTCAGTCGACGTTGATACTTCACAGAATGACAGAAAGGAACTAACGTGTTTGGACGTGCATATGGCCGTAAAGTGAATAAAGTCGCCCGATTTGTTGGCGTATCAACGCGGAGTGCCCATCGACTTTACAAGAAATGATGTCCTACTCACAGCCACGCAACACGGCATAAGAACAGTGGTGTAAAAAGAGCCTACGGACAGGGACTGGTGTTGGAACCGCCAGAGGTGAGTACCAAGGAACAGGTGATTGCTTAGACAGAAAGCAGAAACGTAATCTGAATGGCACTGTCATTACTTGAAACAGCAAGTTCTAGAAAGTCCGTTATACAGAGTGTAATCGTCATAAATGATGACAGTACACAGAAACTACTGTACACGCTACTGAGGCTCGGCTGATTCCGCTAGTAGACTGGCGTCTTATGCCGGCTCGGTGGCGTCGCCACGTGCGCGTACAGCGGAAGGTGCGTGCCCGAACCGGCCGCGATTGGCGGGACAGTCACTTACTTTGCTGCCAGCCTCGAGGTGCGTGCTGCCTGGTGTGATATCGATACTGTACGATACTACAACCGGAGACATGTGTCAGGACTTGTGGTCTCCAGCCTGACAGGAATTGCTCCCGTCAGTGAATGCAGGACGTTCTTAACAAGTGCCCGAGCGGACATTGTGAAGGGATTTGCGTGCTATGGACATTTAGAGTCGGTTGTCTCGCGGTAGGACATTGCTTACAGTAGCAGATAAAGTTGCACGTCTTCAGTTGGCAGAACAACAGAGAAACTAGAGGAGGTACTAGCTAACTGGAGGCGTGTTGTGTGGCTCAGGGAATTTGCTTCTTTTCAAATGATGCAAGGCGTCGAGTACTCAAATGGTTCAGTGAGGTGATTAACCCGCAATGTGTGGAGGATACAGTTCAGGTCGAAGGTGGTTCTGTGACGTTTTTGGGGTGTTTTTCGTACCATTACTTGGGCCCAAGCGTTCAGGTTACCGTGAACATGAACATGGATGTTTATTTCAATATTCTTGGTGATAAAGTGCTGGAATTTCTATTACATCTTCATGGTGAGTGTACTTTGCACACCCTACTCTTCCAAAATGACAACAGCCGTGTTCATAGAGTCATATGCGTGCGTACCTCGACTGACCCGTTAAATTACCCAATCTTAATACGGTACAAAATTTGTGTTACTATTTGGAATAAAAAAATGGCTCTGAGCACTATGGGACTTAACATCTGAGGTCATCAGTCCCCTAGAACTTAGAACTACTTAAACCTAACTAACCTAAGGACATCACACGCATCCATGCCCGAGGCAGGTATCCAACCTGCGACCGTAGCGGTCGCGCGGTTCCAGACTGAAGAGCCTAGAACTGCTCAGCCACTCCGGCCTGCATTTGGAATACAGAATGAAAGGTAGTAATTAACATCACTGCAGTTTCGTAGCTCCGCAGGATATAATCGCCAATGAGTGGCTTTAGCTGAATATGAAGAAACTTGTGGACTTCCTTCCTCCCCGAATTGAGGCCCCTATGAATGCAAGAGGTTGTGCTACACGGTATTACCTCGATGGCTTCTGGGAGGTGACTAATTTTTTTGTCCTCTGTACTTATACGTGATGTGTCTAAAAAGTTCGGTGAATGGTGTCATATCGGAACGGTAACTTGGCGCATGTGTGCGTGCACGCGCAAGAGGCTTCAGAGATTTGAGGAGAATCAGTACACAGCATGCGCTGCATGTGACTGGCTGTGTAAACAGACTGTGACCAATTGAGCGTGGTCAGTGTGAGAGAAAGTGTCACAGCGCAATGAAGCCACGGGTAAACATAAGTGCTACTACAAATTGGGGAAGACTGCAAGCCGGCCGAGTGGCCGAGCGGTTCTAGGCGCTACAGTCTGGACCGGCGTGACCGCTACGGTCGCAGGTTCGAATCCTGCCTCGGGCGTGGATGTGTGTGATGTCCTTAGGTTAGTTAGGTTTAAGTGGTTCTAAGTTCTATGGGACTGATGACCACAGATGTTAAGTCCCATATTGCTCAGAGCCATTTGAACCATTTGATGATTTGAGTAAGAGGAAGATCTGCTCCCGATTTGTGCCGCACAAGCTTACAGACGAGCAGGAAACAAAACGGATGGAAACTTCTGGTGATTTCATTTCCATGTGGGATCGGGATCTGAACGCCACCGTAGCGGGAGATGAGTCCTGGTGCTACCAGTTCGATCCGGAATCAAAACGGGAATCGATATCATGGTGTTCACCTTCCTCCCCGAGACAAAAAAAAAGCCCTCTGCAAAAATCAAAGGTGAAAACACTGTTGATCGCCTTCTTCGACAACAACGACATCATCCACAAGGAATTTGTTCCTGCAGGTCAAACCACTAATGCTGGAATTTACCAGTCCGCTTTGAGCCGATTGCTACAGGGTATCCGGCGGGTTCGGCCAGAGTTGCACACGACTGGAGAATTGATGCTGGTCCATGACAATGCCCCTGCACACTGCGCGATCCGTCGGCTGCAAGCGTTTCCCTATGGAATTTCAACCCTTAGAGCAGCCCAGGCAGTTGCTATTCTCGAGGGGAGGAAGGCTTGCAGTGCTCGGATGTCTGCTGCAGGCTGTGCCTGGACTTATGTACTCAGCAGATGGAAGTACGCCTCCGCTCACGTGATAAACGGACTGCTTTTGTTCTTTCATAGCAGCGCTACCTGTTTCGTGGTTCGCGCTGTTTGGGAGTGTAGCTGGTGCCCACTTGTGGAGCCTGGAACAAACGGCGTATAAACATACTGTTTGTATACAGCATGGTGTCGTGGCATGTGATGCCCGTCTTGTATGAATAAACAATCGCCGGAGGAGAGACACTTGCTTGCGACGGGTAGCCAACTCCGTACGGTAGAAACGTCGGGCTGGCAGCTGACATATGTGGCCTGCTGCTGATATACAACAACCTGCATTACGATATTTTAATAGAAAGACGCATAAATATGTAATGTTGTCTTTCTCTCTCAAGGCCTTGGGGCGCTATTATGGCTTTTAATGGTGTGTAAGAAGCATCTCCTTCTTTTATTAGCTGCGCGAAATCGCGAAAGAGCGCGCGTGCCACGGTCACACGTTCCAGGTCTTTGCGACGCCTGTTGTCCCACTGTTGTTGCGGTCTTCATTCCGAAGACTGGTTTGAAGCAGCTGTCCACGCTAGACTGTCATGTGCAATTGTTCTCATATCTGCAGAACTATTGCATCCTACATCCACTTGAGACTGCTTACTACAGTCAAACCTTACACGCTTTGATTGTACATCTGTCGGTGAAGGAACTGTTATTCCGTGGGCCTAGATCGACTGTCTACACTATATGGTAGCAAAGTAGTTATTGATAGCGGTCGCCAGCCTCTCTTTGATCCACGGCAGAAGGTTTAAAAGTCACATTGCTAACATTACTGATCACTGCCGTGTAGCAATCCTATTGCACTCAGTGATTCTCCAGAATCCGAACCGTGGACCTGAAACATACGCCACACATGGGCATTCTCATTAGTTTAGCACCTTCTATAGCTAATAACTATTAGCTGATGCTGCCTCTTAGCGGAATTACTCGTAACTTAATTTTAGGTAGTAATGACCAGAAAAACTACAGTAACGTCACAGGAAACACTCCAGCCAATGAGCATCAAATAATTCATCGTGAACTGGTAGCTTTCCAGAGTGCTTCGCTAAGCTCATGTTTGGGCAGAACCATTGTCCCCCCAAATTCTGTCGACAAAGGGCATGTCCCAACTATTGTGCTGATCGGAATGTTTGCCGGTAATTTTGCTGATGCTTGCGCCCGTCTCTGTGCTTACGGTGGTCTCTGGCGTTGCAATTACTGCACGTACAAGCAATCCATGGACTGTAGTCCTAATCAAATAACTACTCTTCCGACAACTAGTTCTTACCGCCTCTGATAAACTACGTTACAAATGGTACTGTAATTACCTGCTGCTTTGGGCATAACAAAAAGAGATAGCAAAACAGACAAACAGAGAATAGAAAACACATGAGTTGAGGATACTGTAATGGAGATTGGTTTGGCTTATAGCAACAGCAAATTACAGGAGACAGACTAAGGAGATTCCTAGGGGACGACCTAAAGGAAGATGTATTGACGACATGACGAAAAATTTAATTCAAACTTGTATCTGGGAGCGGAAGATGGCAACCTATGGAGAAGTCTGGAAGAGGCCTATATCCAGCAGTGGATGAAAAATGGCTGACCAAGATTATGATGACGTCCGTGTGTGTATTGGACGTTAATACATGGTATGTCTGCCCGTCGCCTTTATAACTTGAACTCTGCTGGGAACATTTTCGGAGAGGTGTCTGAATGTTTGTTGAGAAACGACAGCCCACTCTTCCCCAAGAGCAAAAATCAGAGAAGGTAATGATGTTTGACGCTGAGATCTCGTGGGAAGTCGACATTCTAACTCATCCCAAAGTTTTCCATTGAATTCAGGTCAGGTGTCTGGACAGGCTAGTGCATTTTAGGAGAGTTATTGCTCACAAACCATTGTTTTACAGATTCTACTTTTTGACAAGGTGCACTGTCATGCTCTGTCTGTCTCTGAACTATTCTTATACTGTACGCAATACAGTACACAGTACTACAAAATATGAACATAATTATCGTTCCGCAATTAACCTTTTCCTTGAGTGCCATAAGAGGACCACATCCTAATCATGAAAAAAAGACCATACTGTTATACCGTCCTCTCCTTACTATGCAGTTGGTACTATACGTGGTGGCTTTCTGACGGAGGCTGGGTGCACATAGAAAGAACGAGCTTCCAAGTAGATAAGTAACGCTATACTTTTTTATTAGGAATAGCGTAAGTAAAAATACTGAAATAAACATGTGAGCTGCCCTTGATTAAGTTATTGAAAAACACAAGAAGGAACTTCTGAACATACACAGGGTGCAGCCAGCTGCAGGTGATGGCTCACGTCGGTACTAATGATGTGTGTCACTTTGTGTCAGAAGAGATTCTCTCTGGTTTAGAGCGACTAACGGAAGTGGTAGAGGCTGCCAGTCTTGCTTGCAAGATGAAAGCAGAGCTGACCATTTGCAGCATAGTCGACAGGACCGATTGCGGATCTCTGTTACAGAGCCGAGTGGAGGGTCTGAATCAGAGGCTCAGACGGTTCTGCGACCGTGTAGGCTGCAGATTCCTCGACTTGCGCCAAAAGGTGGTTGGGTTTCGGGTTCCGTTGAATAGGTCAGGTGTCCACTGTGTGCAGGAGGCGGCTACACGGGTAGCAGGGGCTGTGTGGCGTGGACTGGGCGGTTTTTTAGGTTAGAGGGACTCGGGAAAACACAAGAAGGGTGCAGGCTGAACACAGGAAAAACGTAGATACAGGAACCATTGGTATAACAGTTGTAAATTGTTGTAGCTGTGTTGGGAAAGTACCAAAGCTACAAGCGCATATAGAAATCACTGATACTCAAATCTTTATAGGCTCTGAAAGCTGGCTAAAACCGGATATAAGCTCAGCCGAAATTTTTGCGAAGAACCTAACGGTGTTCCGAAAGGATAGGCTAAACACGGTTGGCGGTGGCGTGTTTGTTGCTGTCAGAAGTAGTTTAACTTGTCGCGAAATTTAAGTAGATACTTCCTGTGAGTTAGTATGGGCAGAGGAATAAAATAATAATTGGATCCTTTTACCGACCTCCCAATTCAGATGATACAGTTGCTTTTGATTTCAAACACGTACCCGACTCATACTATAATAGTTTGTGGTGACTTTAATTTACCGTCGATATGTTGGCGAAAATACATGTTTAATTCTGGAGGTACGCATAAAATCATCCGAAATTGTGCTAAACGCATTCTCTGAGAATTATTTTGAGCAGTTAGTTCATGAGCCCACGCGAGTAGTAAACGGTTGTGAAAACGCACTTGACCTCTTAGCAATAACTAGCATCAAAACCGATTCAGGGATTAATGAACACAGGACTGTCGTAGCGAGATTGAATATTGTAATCCCCAAATCCCCTAAAAATAAGCGAAAAATATACCTATTCAAAAAAGCAGATAAAAATTCACTTGACATCTTCCTGAGAGACAATCTCCACTCATTCCAAATTAATAATATAAGTGTAGACCAGATGTGGCTTAAATTCAAAGAAATAGTATCGGCAGCAAAAAAACGTTCAAATGTGTGTGAAATCTTACGGGACTTAACTGCTAAGGTCATCAGTCCCTAAGCTTACACACTACTTAACCTAAATTATCCTAAGGACAAACACACACACCCATGCCCGAGGGAGGACTCGAACCTCCGCCGGGAGCAGCCGCACAGTCCATGACTGCAGCGTCTTACACCGCTCGGCTAATCCCGCGCGGCAGTATCGGCAGCAATTGAGAGATTTACACCAAATAAATTAACAAACGATGGAGCTGATGCTCCTTGGTACACAAAACGGGTTAGAACACTGTTGCAGAAACAACGAAACGAACATGCCAAATTTAAACAGACGCAAAATCCCCAAGATTGGCGATCTTTTACAGAAGCTCGAAAGTTAGCTCGGACTTCAATGCGAGATGTCTATAACAGTTTCCACAACGAAACTTTGTCTCGAAACCTGGCAGAAAATCCAAAGAGATTCTGGTCTTATGTGAAGTACGTTAGCGGCATGAAACAATCTATGCCTTCTCTGCACGATAGCAATGGAGATACTATCGAAGACAGTGCTGCCAAGGCAGAGTTACTAAACTCAGCCTTCTGAAATGCATTCACAAAAGAAGACGAAGTAAATATTCCAGAATTCGAATCGAGAACAGCTGCCAACATGAGTAACGTAGAAGTAAATATCCTCGGAGTAGTGAAGCAACTTAATCATTTAATAAAAGCAAGTCTTCTGGTCCAGACTGTATACCAATTAGGTTCCTTCTGGAGTATGCTGACGCATTAGCTCCATACTTAACAGTCATATACAACCGTTCGCTCGACGAAAGATCCGTACCCAAAGACTGGAAAGTTGCACAGGTCACACCAATATTCAAGAAAGGTAGTAGGAGTAATCCAAAAATTACAGGCCCATATCGTTAACGTCATATGCAGCAGGATTTTAGAACATATATTGTGTTCGAATATTATGAATTATCTCGAAGGAAATGGTCTATTGACACACAGTCAACATGGGTTTAGAAAACATTGTTCCTGTGAAACACAACTAGCTCTTTATTGACATGAAGTGTTGAGTGCTACTGACAAGGGATTTCAGATCGATTCCGTATTTCTGTATTTCCGGAAGGCTTTTGACACTGTGCCACACAAGCGGCTCGTAGTGAAACTGCGTGCTTATGGAGTATCGTCTCAGTTACGTGACTGGATTTGTGATTTCCTGTCAGAGAGGTCACAGTTCGTAGTAAATGACGGAAAGTCATCGAGTAAAACAGAAGTGATTTCTGGCGTTCCCCAAGGTAGTGTTATAGGCCCTTTGCTGTTCCTTATCTGTATTAACGATTTTGGAGACAACCTGAGCAGCCGTCTTCGGTTGTTTGCAGATGACACTGTCGTTTATCGACTAATAAAGTCATCAGAATACCAAAACAAACTGCAAAACGATTTAGAAGAAATATCGGAATGGTGCGAAAAATGGCAGTTGACCCTAAATGACGAGAAGTGTGAGGTCTTCCACATGAGTGCTAAAAGGAACTCGTTAAACTTCTGTTACACGATAAATCAGTCTAATATAAAAGCTGTAAATTCAACTAAATACCTAGGTATTACAATTACGAACAACTTAAATTAGAAGGAAGACATAGAAAATGTTGTGAGGAAGGCTAACCAAAAACTGCGTTTTATTGGCAGGACACTTAGAAGATGTAACAGACATATTAAGGAGACGGCCTACACTATGCTTGTCCGTCCTCTTTTAGAATATTGCTGCGCGGTGTGGGATCCTTACCAGATAGGAAATACGGAGTACGTCGAAAAAGTTCAAAGGAAGGCAGCATATTTTGTATTATCGCGGAATATGGGAGAGTGTCGCAGAAATGATACAGGATTTGGGCTGGACATCATTAAAAGAATGGCGTTTTTCGTTGCGACGAAATCTTCTCACGAAATTCCAATCACCAACTTTCTCCTCCGAATGCGAAAATATTTTGTTAACACCGACCTACATAGGGAGAAACGATCACCAAGATAAAATAAGGGAAATCAGAGCTCGTACGGAAAGATATAGGTCTTCGTTCTTTCCACGCGCTATACGAGTTGGAATAATAGAGAAATGTGAAGGTGGTTCGATGAACCCTCAGCCAGGCAATTAAATGTGATTTGCAGAGTATCCATGTAAATGTAGATGTAGATACACTGACGGAAAAAATCGCAACACCAAAGAAACAATTAATGTAGAGTAATGAAATTTCGGGAATACATGTATCTAATAAACTATCACTTATGTAATAAACATTTGTCTGAAAAACATAACAAGATGACGGGTTAAGGTATGCGGGAGATAAGTCATTGCAAATGTAAAATGCTGTTACTCAATAACTGGTGTAACCGCCAGAATGCTGAATACAAGCGTGCAAACGTGCATGCATTGTGTTGTATAGGTGTCGGATGTCTCTTTGTGGGATGGAGCTCCATGCCTGTTACACTTGGTCTGTCAATATAGGGAGGGTTGGTGCTGCTTGTGCATGACGCTGAAGTTGTCGTCCGATGACGTCCCATCTATGCTCGATTGAAGACTTATATGGCGATCGAGCAGGCCAAGGCAATATGTCGGAACTCTGTACAGCATGTTGGATGACAACAGCAGAACGCTTTGGCGATCAAGCATACCAAGGCAACATGTTGACACTCTGTACAGCATGCGTAAGTAAATATCCTGAAGTAACCACGTGAGCTGCCCTTGATTTAGTTATTGAAAAACACAAAAAGGAACCTCTAAATACACACTGACGAAAAAAAAAAAAATCGCGAGCGTTACCCTGTTGGAAAACACCCCCTAGAATGCTGTTAATGAGTGGCGGAACAACAGGTCGAATCGCCAGACTGCCGTACACATTTGCAGTCAGGATGCGTGGGACAACCACGAGAGTGCTCCTGCTGTCATATTAAATCGCACCCGAGACCATACCTTCAGGTGTAGGTCCAGTGTGTCTAGCACGCTGACAGGTTGGTTGCAGGACCCCAACTGGCTTCCTTCTAACCGACAGACGGCCATCACTGGCACCAAGGCAGAACCAGCTTTCATCAGAAAATACAAAAGACCTCGACCCTGCCTCTCCCCCCCCCCCCCCCACCCAATTGAGCTCTCGTGTGACATCACTGAAGTTGCTAACTTTGGCGATCTGGGGTCAGTGGACACACTACGGGGGTCTGGCTCGGAGCTGTCCTTGAAGTAACCGATTTGTGACTGTTAGTGGTGTCAACTACTCCTCAAATTGCTGCTGCAGATGCAGTACGATGTGCCAGAGCCATACGCCGAACACAATGGTCTCCCCTCTAGGTAGTGCCACGTGGCCATCTGGAGTCCGGTCTTCTTGCGACCGTACAGTCGCGTGGTTCAAATGGCTCTGACCACTATGGGACTTAACATATGCGAAACTTAGAACTTAGCACTTAGAACTACTTAAACCTAACTAACCTAAGGACACCACACACATCCATGCCCGAGGCAGGATTTGAACCTGCGACGGTAGCAGTCGCGCGGTTCCGACTGAAGCGCCTAGAACCGCTCGGGCATCGCGGCCGGCTACATTCGCGTGACTACCAGTGCCAGAAATTATGTACAGTGGCTACATTCCTGCCAAGTCTTTCTGCGATATCGTAGGAGGGACACCCAGCTTCTCGTGGCCCTATTACACGAGTTAGTTCAATCTCAGTGCGATGTTGATAATGACGTCTTCGTCGCCTTAAAGGCATTCTAGACTAACGGCAACTCACCAAGTGCAATCTCAAAGGTAGTTAACTCTCATGACCGTTACAGCGTGTATTTAAAACAAATGTGACTTGCATCCACTCTTTTGCGACAGGTGTGAAATGTGAATAGAAATCATCTTACAGATGTTGAAACATGGCTACCAACTTTCGTTCATGTCGCACAACTCCCTCTTGGTACTGCGAATTTTTACCGTTAGTGTATATGCACTGCTACTGTCTGAAAGTTTTATTAATCAGTGACACTTCTTAACTAGGCGTCCGTGATGAAGTACAATCACCTTGTGTTGCAGTATAATGTTTATGCGCGGAAAGGCGACAAGCTGGAATGCTGTCCGACGTTCACAATAATAAATTCTATGATAGTTTGATACCAAGTCCAAAGGTCGGAGCGCTTAGAGGCCATGGTAAATGAGGCAAAAACTCGGGGTAGACTGGCTGGCAGCTGAGGAGGACGGTGCTGGTGTAGATGGAGGAGAAATCCGGGGCAGGAGTCCTCAGAGGCCAATGGTCGATGAGACGAAGGCTCATAATGAACCGGCCTGCAGCTCTGAAGGACGGTGCAGGGAAGTGGTCTTGGATTGGCGACTGGACTGTAACTTGTTTCGGGTGCTGTTGAAGATGGAGAACTAGGCCGAGGCTGGAGTTCTCAGGTGCCAAGGCTGTTGAGGCGTTGGCTCGCAGTAAACTGGTTGTTTGCTATGGAGGACGGCACAGATGAAGTGGTCCTGGATCGACGGCTGAACCGCATCTTGGTTCAGTGGCTCAGTCCTACAGATTTGGTGGCTGGGACTGAACTACTGCTTCTACGACTGGTTCGATGGCGAAAACCGAACTGGCTGGTTGTGGCTGTGTGACGGCATAAATACTGTAGAGGCGGAGGAATACGCACGGTCTAGTTGCGGGCACATGACCTGGCGGACGTAAGTAGTGCTGTGATTGTCGCACCTCATACAGGGGGTGAAAATGCCGCCTGTTGGCGAACTGGGCGCCGCTGGTCGCTAGGGCGACAGCCATAGTTTACTATGGCAACGAACCGTCGGTGCTGTTGTCGTCGTAGACTGTTGTATTTGGTTCTACATCTGCATACATACTCCGCAAGCCACCGTCCGGTGCATTGCGGATGGTCCCTTGTACCAGTAGTAGCGATTTCCTTTCCTCTTCAACTCGCAAATGGAGCGTCGGGAAAACGACCATCTATATGCCTCCGTACGAGCCGTAATTTCTCTTATCATCGTGGTCCTTGCGTTAAATGTACCTAGGTGGCAGTAGAATCGTTCTGCAGTCAGCCTATTTTGTCAATAGTGCCTCGCGAAGAGAACATCGTCTTCTCTCCAGCGATTCCCATTTGAGTTCACAAAGCATCTCCGTAATTCTTGTCTGTTGATCGAAACCACCGGTAGCAAATCTGGGAGCACACGTTTTAACTGATTCGATGTATTCCTCTAATCCTACCTGGTTGGGATTTCACACACTCGAGTGGTACTCAATAATGTGTCGCACTTGTGTTCTATACTCTCTCTCGTTTGTAGATGAGCTACGCTTTCCTAAAATTCTCCTCCTAAACCGAAGTTGACCATTCGCCTTCCCTACTGCCGTTCTTCAGTGCGCGTTGCATTTGGTGTCGCTCTGCAACTTTACACTGTAGATATTTAACCGACTGACTGTGTCAAGAAGTACGCTACTAATGCTGTATTCGAATTGCATGGCGTCGTATCTCCTTCTTATCTGCATTAACTTCCGTTTTTCTACATTTAGAGCAAACTGCCACTCATCACACCAACTAGAACTTTAGTCTAAGACATCTTGTATCCACAGTCACTCAATGAATACACTTTCCCGTACATCGTAGCATCATCAGCAAACTGGTGCAAATAGCTGCTCATCCTGTCTGTCAGATCATATATGTGAAGAGAAAGTGCAGCGCTTAGAGATCGGCATGCGATTCCTCATGCAGATTCAAGACAAAAGATTATACTAGTAAAATCAGATTGTATGCATTTTTGAAACATGTGCATGAAAACGAGGAACTGGACACTGTTACATCGTGCAGCACATTGGAATGTACAGAGGAATGTGTATCAACCTCCACTATCGTACCAGCTGTTGTAACTCACTGAATGGGCTGCTCGGACATCAAACCAATAACCACCATGAAACTATGGTTAGAATCCGCGTCAGGCTAGTTTCATATTTTAGAAATCCGTTCCCTAGTTCTTGTCATTTATAAGCAGAACATAAATTGCTCACATGGCAATAACTTATCACATAGCAGTGTAATCCATTAAACTGCATGCATGTTTCTGTTAACCGCGCAGGGCACAACCATAACCGGTCCCGTCAAGTTCATGCAGGGTGGCTTCCCGATGAAGTACACAAACGATGAATACGTCAATACGCTTTTGGTGCTGCGTGCATCCAGGAACCAAGGTGCTGCTGCTGCTCGTGCATGTGATCCACACTATCCTCAACGGCGCCATCCCAATAAGAATGTTTTTCGTCACTTGGAGCAACGCTTTTGGGAAAGCGCTAATATTCATCCACGGGTAATGGGCATAGGTCGTCCAAGGACTAGACATACTCCACAGTGGACGCGATACTTTAAATCATTAACCAATCACCTAGGCGGAGAAGGCCTACCTGTGATATTGCAAACCAGTTCTATCTCAAAGACTCGTTGTTGAAGTGTTGCACGATGAAGAACTGCATCCATATTGTTACACTTAACTCAACATCAGCGGTCAGAAGACCGCAATCAGTGAGTACAGTTTTGTGAATGGCTTTTGCATCACGTCGAAGATAACGAACGTTTTATAAATAAGGTGATATGGACTGACAAATCTGGCTTCACTCGTGAAGGTATTTTCATCCTCCACAACAGACGTTATTGGTCAGAACACAACCCACATGTCACCCGTGAACGTGGCTTTCAGGCACGCTTTGGCATAAACCTGTGGGCTGGAATCGTGGGAGGTGTGCTTTTGGGGCTCCGTACCTATTGCCGGACAAATTGAATGCGCCCCTGTACATCTACATCTACATTTATACTCCGCAAGCCACCCAACAGTGTGTGGCGGAAGGCACTTTACGTGCCACTGTCATTACCTCCCTTTCCGGTTCCAGTCGCGTATGGTTCGCGGGAAGAACGACTGCCGGAAAGCCTCCGTGCGCGCTCGAATCTCTCTAATTTTACATTCGTGATCTCCTCGGGAGGTATAAGTAGGGGGAAGCAATATATTCGATACCTCATCCAGAAGTGCACCCTCTCGAAACCTGGACAGCAAGCTACACCGCGATGCAGAGCGCCTCTCTTGCAGAGTCTGCCACTGGAGTTTGCTAAACATCTCCGTAACGCTATCACGCCTACCAAATAACCCTGTGAAGAAACGCGCCGCTCTTCTTTGGATCTTCTCTATCTCCTCCGTCAACCCGACCTGGTACGGATCCCACACTGATGAGCAATACTCAAGTATAGGTCGAACGAGTGTTATGTAAGCCACCTCCCTTGTTGATGGACTACATTTTCTAAGGACTCTCCCAATGAATCTCAGCCTGGTACCCGCCTTACCAACAATTAATTTTATATGATCATTCCACTTCAAATCGTTCCACACGCATACTCTCAGATATTTTACAGAAGTAACTGCTACCAGTGTTCGTTCCGCTATCATATAATCATACAATAAAGGATCCTTCTTTCTATGTATTCGCAATACGTTACATTTGTCTACGTTAAGGGTCAGTTGCCACTCCCTGCACCAAGTGCCTATCCGCTGCAGATCTTCCTGCATTTCGCTACGATTTTATAATGCTGCGACTTCTCTGTATACAACAGCATCATCCGCGAAAAGTCGCATGGAACTTCTGACACTATCTACTAGGTCATTTATATATATTGTGAAAAGCAATGGTCCCATAACACTCCCCTGTGGCACGCCAGAGGTTACTTTAAGGTCTGTAGACGTCTCTCCATTAAGAACAACATGCTGTGTTCTGTTTGCTAAAAACTCTTCAATCCAGCCACACAGCTGGTCAGATATTCCGTAGGCTCTTACTTTGTTTATCAGGCGACAGTGCGGAACTGTATCGAACGCCTTCCGGAAGTCAAGGAAAAATATCATCTACCTGGGAGCCTGTATCTAATATTTTCTGGGTCTCATGAACAAATAAAGCGAGTTGGGTCTCACACGATCGCTGTTTCCGGAATCCATGTTGATTCCTACAGATTAGATTCTGGGTTTCCAGAAACGACATGATACGTGAGCAAAAAACATGTTCTAAAATTCTACAACAGATCGACGTCAGAGATATAGGTCTATAGTTTTGCACATCCGCTCGACGACCCTTCTTGAAGACTGCGACTACCTGTGCTCTTTTCCAATCATTTGGAACCTTCCGTTCCTCTACAGACTTGCGGTACACAGCTGTTAGAAGGGGGGCAAGTTCTTTCCCGTACTCTGTGTAGAATCGAATTGGTATCCCGTCAGGTCCAGTGGACTTTCGTCTGTTGAGTGATTCCAGTTTCTTTTCTATTCCTTGGACACTTATTTCTGTGTTAGCTATTTTTTCGTTTGTACGAGGATTTAGAGAAGGGACTGCAGTGCGGTCTTCCTCTGTGAAAAAGCTTTGGAAAAGGGTGTTTAGTATTTCAGCTTTAGCGTGTCATCCTCTGTTTCAATGCCATTATCATCCCGGAGTGTCTGGATATGCTGTTTCGAGCCACTTACTGACTTAACGTAAGACCAGACGTTTGGAAGACAACAGTCAACAGATGGGGACGTTTGCATGACAACAACCATCTGCACGAACAGTTCGACGACGTTTGCAGCAGCATGGACTATCAGTTCGGAGACCATGGCTGCGGTTACCCATGACGCAGCACCACAGACAGGAGCGCCTGTGATGGTGCACTCAACCACGAACCTGGGTGCACGAATGGCAAAGCGTCATTTTTTCGGATGAATCCAGGTTCTGTTTACAGCATCATGAGGATAGCATCCATGTTTGGCGACATCGTGGTGAACGCACATTGGAAGCGCGTATTCGTCATCGCTATACTGGCGTATCACCCGGCGTGATGGTATGGGGTGCCATTGGTTAGACGTCTCGGTCACCTCTTGTTCGCATTGATGGCACTTTGAACAGTGGACGTTACATTTCAGATGTGTACGACCCGTGGCTCTACCCTTCATTCGATCCCTGCGAAACCCTACATTTCATCAGGATAATGCACGACCACATGTTGCAGGTCGTGTACAGGCCTTTCTGGATACAGAAAATGTTCGACTGCTGCCCTGGCCAGCACATTCTCCAGATCTCTCACCAATTGAAAACGTCTGGTCAATGGTGGCCGAGCAACTGGCTCATCACAAGACACCAGTCACTCCTCGTGATGAACTGTGGTATCGTGTTGAAGCTGCATGGGCAGCTGTACCTGTACACGCCACCCAAGCTCTGTTTGACTCATTGCCCAGGCGTATCAAGGCCATTATTACGGCCAGAGGTGGTTGTTCTGGGTTCTGATTTCTGAGGATCTGTGCACCCAAATTGCGTGAAAATGTAATCACATGTCAGTACTAGTATAATATATTTGTCCAATGAATACCCATTTATCATCTGCATTTCTTCTTGGTGTAGCAATTTTAATGGCCAGTAGTGTATATATCAGTAACAGTAACAGAAAGAAATACACTAGATACCGCATTGTGGAGGTTATAATTGGATAAAGTTTGATGATTTAACTGAGAAAACGTGTTTAGCGTGAACACGACTCGAACACCGGCGAGTCTGCATATCCGTTCCCCTCGGCATTGCCTCCTCTTGTCGAGCTACTGCAACAGCTCCGGCATAGTGCAAAGTTCATGCTACCTGTTCTTGGCCATGCAGTTACAGCATTACCATAGCCTCTTTTTTTAATAGCATTTTTTAAAACTTATTGGCGGGACTGGTTTTTCCTAGATACACTCTTGTTTTGAATTCGGTTGAGGAATCGCATACCGACCGCCAACTGCGGCTTTTTTTCTTCATCCTGTATAGAAAATAAGAGCGATGTTACCACACTTCCCTAGAACACTCCTGATGAACACTCGCCGTCGAGAACAACGTACTGTGTTCTATTATTTAAGAAGTCTTCGAGCCACTGACATATCTGGGAACCTAATCCGTATGCTTGTACATTCTTTAACAGTCTGCAGTTGGGCACTATGTCAAATACTTTCCGGAAATCTAAGAATATCGAATCTGTCTGTTGCCCTTCATCCATGGTTCGCAGGATGTCATGCTATAAAATGGCAAGCCGGTTCTCAACGATGCGGCGTCGGGAGTTCCGCATTGTTGCCGTTGTCATCGTGACTGTTGTGTTCGTTCCTGGATGACGCGGTGCCGGCCGGCCGGCGATTCAGCAACCCACAGAAACGGCCTGTATTATAGGCGGTCTGTGTGGCCGTATACGGCAACGGCAAGCAACTTTCTCCAGGCATTCGCCAAATACATACTGTTCTATCAGATTGTCACAGAGTGTAGCGTGCTCTACACCCCAGATCACTCGTTTCCACTCATCCACTGTCCGGTGGCGTCGCTCTTTACACAACCTATGGTTTCGCTTAGCACTGACAACAGAATTGTATGGCTTACGAGGCGTTACTCGTCTACTGTGCCCCATTCTTTTTAACTCCCTACAAAAACTCATTGTGCTAACTGGACTGCTGGTAGCACTTTCAGCGTGTATACGCCTCGGCACAATCGAGAAATCGTGATTCGTCACTCCACACAACGTTTTTCCACTCTTCAATCGTCCAGTTTTTACGCTCCTTACACCAAGCGAGGCAACGTTTGGCATTTACTTGCGTAATGTGTAGCTTATGAGCAGCCGCTCGACTATGAAATCCAAGTTTTCTCACCTCCTGCGTAACTGTCATAGTACTTGCAATGGATCGTGATGCAGTTTGGAATTCCTGTGTGACGGTCTGGATAGATGTCTGCTTATTACACATTGCGACCCTCTTCAACTGTCGACGGACTCTTGTCATTCAAATGGTTCAAGTGGGTTTAAGCACTGTGGGACTTAACATCTGAGGTCATCAGTTCCCTAGACTTAGAAATACTTAAACCTAACTAACCTGAGGACATAACACACATCCATGCCCGAGGCAGGATTCGAACCTGCGACCGTAGCAGCTGCGTGGCTCCGGACTGAAGCGCCTAGAACTGCTCGACCACCGCGGCCGGCTCTTGTCAGTCAACAAACGAGGTCGGCCTGTACGCTTTTATGCTGTACGTGTCGCTTCACGTTTTTACCTCACTATCACATCGGAAACAGTGAACCTAGGGATGTTTAGGAGTGTGGAAATCTCGCGTACAGACGTATGACAGAAGTGGCACCCAAACACCTGACCACGTTCGAAGTCCGTGAGTTCCGCGGAGCGCCCCATTCCTCTCTCTCACGATGTCTAAAGACTATTGAGGTCGCTGATATGGAGTACCTGACAGTAGGTGGCATCACAATTCGCCTAATATGAAAAACGCATGTTTTTGGTGGTGTCCTGATACTTTTGATCACATAGTGTATCTTGAAGGGTAACACACGCTAGGAAAGGCCTAGCTTCAAGGTTAATTCTTCGTATTTGTGTTAGTTCTTTTATAGATTAAAAATTATGCAGTAACGATGGAAAAAAGTATAATTGCTCTTCAGACAAAAGTGCGAGTTGAATTCTTGAGCAATTTCACTCTTAACTGTCTTTTCTATGTAAAAGTCGAAGTGCGAACATTTATTCAGCCAGGTAACCCACGAAATATACCGGGCACGGCAGTAAAAATTTATAGTCATGCATGTCAGAAATATTCAGCTGCTGCAGTTTAAGCTGTGCTCTTAGAATATTGCCGGCCGCGGTGGTCTCGCGGTTCTAGGCGCTCAGTCCGGAACCGCGTGACTGCTACGGTCGCAGGTTCGAATCCTGCCTTGGGCATGGATGTGTGTGATGTCCTTAGGTTAGTTAGGTTTAAGTAGTTCTAAGTTCTAAGGGACTGATGACCACAGATGTTAAGTCCCATAGTGCTCAGAGCCATTTGAACCATCTTAGAATACTGCGTAACCAAATCCTCGGAAAAAAATTGATGACCAATATTGTACATGAAAGCTTAGGTTTTCGTTGTAACTATACTATATGTGTAATAATTTAAACCATTAACTTTTCCTATTTGTTTACTTACATACTTTACTTTCCGTGTCCGGGCAAAAACATCTAAATTCTCTTCTTCCAAACCTAGCAGCCTTAATGACAAAAATAGATCTTCCGCAGTGTAAACATACTCCATCCCTGGGCACATGAACAAAAGTTTAATCGTCTGTGTTTCTCCACGTTCATTCTGGTCATCTTCATAGTAGCCCCATTTAACCATGTTTACTTTGATTTTTGCGACTCATGTTCTTAATCTACTCGTATTCAGTGTTCTCCATATACTATACTGTAGTTGCTGCCCTTGTGTGTTTTCCTCTTGGGGCGCATGTTTGTATTTTGCAGAGAGTCCAACCACAAAGACAGGCGGTGGGTGTCAGGTCGGCCTTCTAACGGTAGTGTCCGTTGGATAAAGCTCTTCCTCGACTTAAGACAAGTTGGAATTGTTCGCTGGTTATACATTAACTGCCGTGGGCCGACTTTCTACTTTTCCCCCTCTATTCCACTGGCTACTTTTTGTCTGATATTTGTGTGTTCTCACTACTTAACATTTATGTTGCCATTAGCTGACTACATCACGTCCTATGCTCTGAATATGCACTCATTGGCTAGCGTGATCACATGACATAAGCTATGATTGGCTGACGAAAGCACATCGCAATGTCGATTTCAGTGCTTCGTGGAATTCGTATTTATATTTTGCTAATACGAAAATGTGCAGTGTACATGCTGCTGCGCATCAAAAATCTTTCCAAGACGCGTTGCTTTTTGCTGGGTTTCATCCAATAAACTACCGGGAAGTTCTAAGCCGGCGTATTAATCATTTACCACTCAAAGGATGTTTCACTTAACACGTAAAACATGTACTTTTACCCAGGGTATACCTTATTTTCACTTGGGAAAAAGTGTATTTTCACCTCGGAAAAAGTGTATTTTTAAACGGGAAATCCAGGAAAAATCCGAAATGTTTTTCCTTAGTCACATGTACACCCTGACTTTGAGCAAATTGTAACTCACGGGTCATTCCTTCCGATGATTTCAGGCAATTTTGTACAGCCACCCTCTGCAACACTCGACAGTCCCTCTGTTTGTCAGTGTATGAGGTCTGCCTGGTCTTGGTTTATCTGTGTTCGGTCCTTCGCGTTTCCACTTCACGTTGGCATTACCAACAGTCGAGTTCAGCAGCTTTAGAAGGGGTGAAATGTCCCTGATGTATCTGTTGCTCAGGTGACATCCAGTGACTGCTCCACGTCCGAAGAGATTTAGCTCTCCTGACCAACCCATTCTGCTGTTCTTGCTTCTCAACTGATAACACAATACTCCCTGCCTTCTTTTATTCTGATACAGCTAGGTTCGCCTCTGGTGACATCTGGTGGTTAATCCCCCATTACACAGGCCTGTCAGATACTTTTGATCGGATCGTATATGGCTGAGGATGACTGAATGTGATAAAAAAAAGAATGTAACTGTAGCATTGAATGGAAGATGGTTCTGTGGACAGCAAAACTTGAGTATGGTGGCAGTGATCTTACATCAAGAAATAGTACTGAAAACAACGAAGATACTTCGTAAAGGCCAATAACAACATCTCGAAAGCTCTCTATAGAGCCCGAGGGCATCAGGATCCTAGCCGATGAAACTTTGTATGGGACGGCAGTGCCGAATAATAAGTCTTTTGAATGGCGGCAGATGGTTTAAACTTAAGCTCTGCCCGACTTTGGTAAGTAATGTGCCTGAATTTTAAATGAAGGATAGATTGTCTTTTCCGCCTGACGGCAAACATAGTGAATTAGCTGCCGAAATATTGAATAAGTTATGTTACGGCTTGAGGTGTCATGAACTTTATTGGCTTAAAGGTTTATGTATTAAATACATGGAGGCATAATAACACGTTGGGGAATAACTTATTAAAAACTGTATAAAGTGGGCGTTTTAATACGAACAGGCATCCAATAGACATTAACCCACACTATCTAATAAAGTTTTCAGTTCCATTTACTTTTACTCACAGAGTTTAATGTTGTACGAAACTCTGTCAGCGATGTCGGACATGAATGGTATTGTAGTTACGGCAAAAGGTACCTATCGATTGGAGGACAGCCTGGGAATTAGGCAGTGAAACGGCAATCAGTCTCTGCCTTAAAGACTACAGACCATAGCAAACCGTGTACATGCATACTAAAAAAGTATTATTTAAACTCCCAAAAAGGCATGGCGGAATGGGAAATAAAACTATTAGCTTGGATGCGTGGCCTGACAAAGAGAAGTGTGTGGCTGGAACGATAGGGGTGTGCTCATGTTGCCGTTGTCTCCGTGTTTCGCATTTCTTCTCCAGAAAGGAGAATAATACGCACCATAAAGGTGAGTGTCGTATTGCAGCAGTCATATTCGTAGCTTTATGTGTTTACCAGCGACGCCGAGCAGGGTACAATGCTGTCTTTTGTTCCAAGGAACACACTGCGGTTTTTATTCACCATCTTGCCGACTGTACTATGGCAGGTGTACTTTTATTGGGTACGAGAGTTGGTAACTTTATAGACTACCTACGTAGTGCGATGCTAAGAAAAGCTGAGGGGATTACAACAGTGCTTTGCAGGAGAAATGGGGCATTAGTGCTTAAATCCGAAACCTATTAGAGAGAATTCAGCCGTCAACTCTCGTAAACAACATTGCAGACCGGCTTTCGTCGGAAAGGCACGAGAAAGTCATGAAGCTCTTGCAGGGTTGCGTCTGGTAGAGTGTTTAATTGTATTCCTAGTGGATAACTTAAATATTTAGGACCTGGACAGTATCTTGGACAGCGGGGAATGCCGAGCTGTATCAGATCATTTTCCAAAATTATTTCATGCTACTGCTAAGAGATCCATTTAATAAATGATACTATGCTTGATTAAACTGAAGTGTCTGTAAAAATCTAAACAGAATATATGGATAGAGCTACTGAGTATCCTGAAGCGGAGAAATTAGGTTGTGTGTGTTGTGCACGAGGAAGCGTTTGGCTGAAAAATATGTTCCATTCATCAAAAATAAAATAACAGAACTGATAATAGATCTTAAGTACGTGTTGTTGGAAAATTAAGTATACATAGAGAAGAATTTAACGAACTGTAATAAAGTAAATGGAATTCTAAGAAGAAAATTTAGGAAGCAAATGAGAAAAGAAATGCTGATTAGATTTCACGGTGTGATATTAAAACGGGTTTTTCTGTATGGAAGTGAATGTTAGAGAATATCCGCCAAAATTGTAAATCAAGAATATGTAAGGCATAGCTGAGATGTTTACGTACTCCAAGTTTCATAGCTTTGAGGAGCAGTGCGAGAAGTGAAAATACAAGAAATCGATAGCACGTAGACGAAATGGTACGTGAGATCCAAATGAACCAGTGTAAATAGCACCAGCATATTATTAGGACGTCATAGAACAGGTTGCCACATAAAGTCTCTAACATGAACCACAACTAAGGGGAGCTTTAGGAGTATCACATCGGCGATGCACTGAACAAAATGGTTCAAATGGCTCTAAGCACTATGGGACTTAACATCTGAGGTCATCAGTCCCCTAGACTGAGAACTACTTAAACCTAACTAACACAAGGACATCACACACATGCATGCCCGAGGCAGGATTTGAACCTGCGAACGTAGCAGTACCGCGGTGCGCTGGGCAGTTTGTGTAGTGGCAGAATAGGAGATACCCAATTTGCTAATAAATGATCACAGTCATAGATGACCTTCTCAAGATGCGGCTATGCTAACTTCATTTTGCAGTGATGGAACAAACTGATAAACACCCATCTATAGCTTTGTTGCGCGGTTCGTAGTTTAGGCTAATTGTAAATAATTTTCGCTTTTCTTTATTTATCTACAGTAGAAGAAAAAACGATATCACTAGTTTCTGTTAAGCCACAGCTATTACACAATACGATTACTTCAAAAAGCATTTTACATATAACTGTCTGTGTTTCGAGACATTTGGAGCTATAAAGGCTGTAATGTAAGCCCGTTAACAGCGTGTCAATTAAAAATATAAACTTTCTTCTGTGACAGACGTCCTTCAGTTTAATGATTTTCTCGCTGAAGGTAAATTGATGATGTGTCTGGCTTGTCGTTACCTTGTGCCCAACGCATCCCCTAAGGAAAACTGTCTTGTGTTTCTAGGAGTAACCAAAATTGTTGAAGAATATCCCTCTGACAGTTGGAGAACGATCGTGACTGTAACACGATACTCTTTCGGATACGTATTAGAGATAATCTGAGTATTATTTTTCACAATAGTTGTGTTTGCGGGCATGAGCCAGTGCCTTGGCTCTCAGAACCTCCCGTCTTAGCGGACGCTGATTTCTGCTATGGAGCACGTAGACGAAATGGTACAGGAGCCGATTTCGTTCCTTTGAACAGCAACAGTGAGAAGCGCCCCACGGACCTTTCCCACTAGTATTACGCTTTCGCAGATGTTACATATTTGGTATTTTCAGTTCGTTAGAAGTTTGTAAGTAAAATCTAAAGTAAGAAATTTAAAAATCTGGGAGACAAACAAATGAGTCGAATATTGCGTGTATACAATACTCTTATGAGCCAAAACATTATGATCACCTGATTAATAGCATGATGGTCCCTCTTTGAACCAAAACAGCAGCGATTCTATGCGGCATGGATTAGAAACTTTTTTGTTTTGTTTCCGGAGGTATGTGGCACCAAATGTCTACGCATAGATCTCACAATTTTCGTAAATTACGGGACGCTAGACACAACTATGCGGTTTGTCGCAAATGTTAGCCTAACTCAAAATTTTTTTTGTGGATACGCTTCCGCATTTGTATGTGGTTTCTTGCAAACGGCGGTTAAGCTCACGAAGTTTTTATGGATTCACTTTTGCATATACTCTGACAGCATCTGATTACTTTTCTCTCTCCGCTGTTACAGGTAACGTAATTTAGGAGTGTTGCTGTCACAATGATATGTGTATAGGTGACAGCGTAAAATGTTTTGTCGTTTCATGACACACGGTCGCCTAATACATTTCAGCGACTGTGCCGAAGTGTCTGTGGCTCTGATCCGACAGATGTGAAGAGTGTCAAGGATGGAATGAAAAGTTTAAAGAGACTGGTAGTGTTGCTGACAAGGCAAAAAGCTGTATATCTGAAGTGAGTGACGGCGCTGTTGATTCCGTGTGAACAGCATTAAAGCGTAGTTTTCGGAAATCGATGCGTCGTGTTGCACCTCCGTTACAGGAATTTCAAGTATGGTTCATGTTTTAATAAGATGGTGCAACATCACACTGGGGGTTATTTATTCGTCAGTTATTGGATGAAACCTTACCGGACAGACGGATCGGTAGAGACAGTCCCAACATCATGGTCACCACGTTCACCAGCCATTAACCCTTCTTGGCTTCTTAGTGAGGGATGAAGTGTTCAGTTGACCAGTTCCTGATGTTTAAACGCTGAGTAGAGGAAGTGACGGGCGAGATGTTGGCAAAGACATGGAGAGAAATGCAATGTTGGCTAGATGTTCTATGGGTAACAAACGGAGCATCCATAAATAACGTTACGATTTAAGCTATCATTTGCAACAAAGCAATTAGCATAATTACTTCGAAATAAATCTTTGTAATCATGGAAAGTCTTTATACTTACCCTGTATAATACTGCCCTCACCGTCATGCGTCCGCGGCGCGGTGTATGTTTCGAGAAACCGGTTACCCGGATGATTGCGTATTCGGACACGACAGTAGAGCTGGAGCAAGAAGAATCTTGAATCATTCGACCAGGCGACACGTTTCCGTTGATCCACGGCGCAAGCTCGATAATCCGTTCAAATGGCTCTGAGCACTATGGGACTCAACTGCTGAGGTCATTAGTCCCCTAGAACGTAGAACTAGTTAAACCTAACTAACCTAAGGACATCACAAACATCCATGCCCGAGGCAGGATTCGAACCTGCGACTGTAGCGGTCTTGCGGTTCCAGACTGCAGCGCCTTTAACCGCACGGCCACTTCGGCCGGCTCGATAATCCGTGTCTACTGCAATCGTAACTGAAGATGTCGTTGGGTAAACATAGGAACATTGGGGAGTCGTCTCCTGTGCAGGCCCAAGTTCTACAGTGTGCACCGTCCCCCGCGTTCAGTGATGAGGAGTCAGTGTGCAACTCCTTGTCGCCCCCTTCAACCGTCCTGATTAAATGTTTTGAAGCAGCAAAAACAAGACCCCCTATAAATTAGACAATGGGTTTTTGTCCGGATTTTCATAGCCAAATGAAGAGTGGGAAGTGGATAAATGGGGTATGAAATTAACTAGCTTGAGGTCTAGTTCTGAGAAAAGAAACGTAATTGCTTGAAAGTAATCAGGATAATTAAGAAAAGCTTGATTAGTGGCTTGAGGGAAAATCGAAATATTTCACGAACAGCAGCTGATATCTATATAACCGAATTGACAAAATGTTATTCTCTTCAAGGCCTAACAATTTTGCGCATATAAAGTTACATCTGAGTGATATTTAACTGCTAAAAAGACTTCCTTCACACCAAGTACTAAATTTAGGAAGTTTCTAAAAGAGAAAACCCCAAGAAAGCAAATGAGGTATCAAGAAGACCGTGCAATGTGAACAAAACTTGAAAAAAATTGAAAGTAGTCGGTCATATGTTTTGGGGATTGACAAAAAAAAAAGACTAGATAATATTTGACGCTTTTCCGAATGATTTCGAAATCATATACAGCAAATAATTTATATCAAATGTTTGTCTACTTTGTTTTATTTCTTACTCTAAGACAAATAATTTCACAAAACATTCGAACGATTTTCTATATTTTTTTCCAGATATGCTCACGACAGTAGCACGCGAATATCCATCAGTTTTACTGTTTCCATCTTGCTCGTTCCGAGGCGCCAGACCACAAAAATTGACCCTATGGTTGGTTGGTTGATTTGGGGAGGGGACCAAGCAGCATGGTCATCGGTCCCATCGGATTAGGAAGGGATAGGGAAGGAAACCGGCCGTGTTGCCCTTTGAAAAGAACCATCCCGGCATCTGCCTGAAGCGAGTTATGGAAATCACGGAAAATGTTGATCAGGATGGTCGGACGTGGGTTTAAACCGTCGTCCTCCCGAATGCGAGTCCAATGTGCTACCCACTGCGCCACCTCGCTCCGTTAGGCCCTATGTCAAAGTCTCTAATGCCAGTGGATGTCCCCAACCTGCGGCCCGTATTATCGCTAGAGTAATATACTCTCCTTGCTGCTACACGTGCTCCACATGTGTCAGGAGAATCCAAAAACTATATACCTCTTTTTGTACATAACGTATTTAAATCCAAACATTGAGAAGGTGTTCTTATACTACAAAATTATGATGACCATCTCATTACTGCAAAAAATACTGTGACATATTAGAAAACAAATAATTTATTATGAACGTTCTAAGTGCCGCACCAGGAAACTGACGGAACATAAGTGCCAATAAGAAAGTTTTGTTCCTAGTTCTATTAATACAGTGGCACTACGTTTTATTTGTGATAATACAAGTACTGAATTACAGCACAAATATTTTAACTAGTAGAACTGTAGTCGGCAAAAACATTTATTTACAACTTTTTTACAAGAGAACAAAAAAATTAAATTCATGACAAAATCTCTCAATGCTGACTTCTGATTTATACACAGTTCCTTTCTTGCGATCATATTTTGCAAAGTTTACTGTAAAACTCCCTGTGCTGTTGAGGGCCGGCCGGAGTGGCCGTGCGGTTCTAGGCGCTTCAGTTTGGAACCGCATGACCGCTACGGTCGTAGGTTCGAATCCTGCCTCGGGCATGGATGTGTGTGATGTCCTTAGGTTAGTTAGGTTTAAGTAGTTCTAAGTTCTAGGAGACTGATGACCTTAGATGTTAAGTTCCATAGTGCTCAGAGCCATTGAAACCATTTTTTTTTGCTGTTGAGGAAGAAATGGCAATGTCGTCCTTCCTGTTTTGTAACTGATAAACGTGGATGGTCTTTTAGTTTAGGTACAGCATGGCATGCGTCTGACATGGCCTTTCCTCTTTTGAATACACTGATATTTTTCCATTCTTCTGTTCCAGAGTAAGAATTTTTAATAGCTTTTTTAGATGGATGAGTATGAGATACTTTGATGATACTGCATTTGGAAATCTTACACACCTGCAATGATAATAATGTTTCAGCAGCATTTTTCAAATCAAAGAAGTCAGTTTTATCCATTGGAATGGCATTTGGAACTCCTGAGGGATGCACTGCTAGGCATAAACCTTCTAGTGATTAACGTTTGAAACATTTTCTCCATGATTTGACACTTGGAACAAGTCTAGGGCCATGCAACAGTGTACTGAGAACTTAAAAGTAGTGAAAACATTTTTTCGAAGAAATGGTGCTTAGAACATTTCCACTTCCACTCTTCATTTAATCTCGCGGTGGGCAGTGATCCTGATGTTTTGGCTCACCAGTGTCTTTGTAAGCTGGCTTAGCACAACCAATGTTCTTTCACCCGAATACCAGAATATATACATTTAAAACAGCAGATGAAAATTCTGTTGACGCCTTTCTAAGAGACAATCACCACATCCTTCAGACTCACTTTGTAAGCGCAGGACATATTTTACTTAAAGTCAAAGAACTAGTGTCGGTGGCAACTGAGAGATTTATGCTGAATAAATTAATAATAGATGGTACTGATCCCCTATGGTATATAAAACAAGTCATAACCCTGTTGCAGGAGCAACGTAAAAAGCATGCCAAATTTAAAAGATTGCAAAATCCGCGAAAGGCATGCCAAATTTAAAAGAAGACAAACTCTTATAAATTGGCCATGTTTTACTCAAGTGCGAGACAGTACAGACTTCATGCGAGACGCTTTTAATAGCTTCCACAACGAAACTCTGTCTCGAAATCTGACAGAAAATCCAAAGAGATTGTGGTCGTATGTAAAGTACACCAGCGGCAAGACACAATAATTTCACAGCGCAACACCAATGGTAATACTACCGACGGCAGCGCCACTAAAGCGGAGTTATTAAATACGGCGTTCCGACATTCCTACAGCAAAGAAGAGGAACTAAATATTCCCGAATTCGAATCAGAAACAACTGTCTACATAAGTAACTTAGAAGTAGATACAGTCTCCTCAGTTAGCGAAGTTGCTTAACTCACTTAAAACAGGTAAGAGGGAAGTCTTCCGGTCCAGATAATATGCCAGTTAAGTTCCTTTCAGAGTACGCTTATACACACATCAAAAAAGGTTTTGCATCACTCCCGGTTCCTGGAACTCCTGAAGATAGACGTTGACCGTAGATATTGAATCACAGACACAGTCCCTTTGACTGTTCAGAGATGTCGCTAAACCCGCCCAAAGATGTAAACAACCATGCATGAGCAGCGCCTATTAGACGGAGGGGGTCCGACAGCCGATCAGTTCCAGTCATTCCACCAGGAAGGAGGCACACGGCTTGGATTGTCTGTGGTTCAACCATGCCTAGACGGTCATTGCCGCGGTTCGATCGCGTCCGCATTGTTACTTTGTGCCAGAAGGGCTCTCAACAAAAAAATGGTTCAAATGGCTCTGAGCACTATGGGTCTCAACTGCTGTGGTCATAAGTCCCCTAGAACTTAGAACTACTTAAACCTAACTAACCTAAGGACAGCACACAACACCCATCCATCACGAGGCAGAGAAAATCCCTGACCCCGCCGGGAATCGAACCCGGGAACCCGGGCGTGGGAAGCGAGAACGCTACCGCACGACCACGAGATGCGGGCGGCTCTCAACAAGGGAAGTGTACAGTCGTCCCGGAGTGAACCAAAGCGATGTTGTCCGGACGTGGAGGAGATACAGAGAGACAGGAACTGTCGATGACATGCCTCGCTCAGACCGCTCAAGGGCTGCTACTGCAGTGGATGACCGCTACCTACGGATTATGGCTCGGAGGAAGCCTGACAGCAACGCCACCATGTTGAATAATGCTTTTTGTGTAGCCACAGGACGTCGTGTTACGACAAACTGTGCGCAATAGGTTGCATGATGCGCAACTTCACTCCCGACGTCCATGGCGAGGTCCACCTTCGCAAGCACGACACCATGCAGCGCGGTGCACATGGGCCCAACAACATGCCGAATGGACGGCTCTGGATTGGCATCACATTCTCTTCACCGACGAGTGTCGCATATGCCTTCAACCAGACAATCGTCAGAGACGTGTTTAGAGGCAACCCGGTCAGGCTGCACGCCTTAGACACACTGTGCAGCAAATGCAGCAAGGTGGAGGTTTCCTGCTGTTTAGGGGTGGCATTACGTGGGGCCGACGTACGCCGCTGGTGGTCATGGAAGGCGCCGTAACGGCTGTACGATACGTGAATGCCATCCTCCGACCGACAGTGCAGCCATATCGGCAGCATATTGGCGAGGCATTCGTTTTCATGGATGACAATTCGCGCCCCCATTGTGCACATCTTGTGAATTACTTCCTTCAGGATAACGATATCGCTCGACTAGAGTGGCCAGCGTGTTCTTCAGACATAAACCCTACCGAACATGCCTGGAATAATTGAAAAGGGCTGTTTATGGACGACGTGACCCACCAACCACCCTGAGGGATCTACGCTGAATCGCCGTTGAGGAGTGGGCAATTTGGACCAACAGTGCCTTGATGAACTTGTGGATAGTATGCCACGACGAATACTACATGTATCAATGCAAGAGGACGTGCTGCTGGGTGTTAGAGGTACCGACGTGTACAGCAATCTGGGCCACCACCTCTGAAGGTCTCGCTCTATGCTGCTACAACATGCACTGTGTTGTTTTCATGAGCAATAAATAGGGTGGAAATGATGTTTATGTTGATCTCTATTCCAATTATCTGTACAGGTTCTGGAACTGATGGAACCGAGGTGATGCAAAAATTTTTGATGTGTGTATATAAACACAGTGTAGGTGAGATGAAGTACAGCTAAACATGTGAAATTATTGTATTATTCCCATGTAGTTTTCTAAATATCTACACAGTCCAGTCACATTAATATGACCACTGCCTTTCTCCGACGTCAGCGTGCAATAATCACTCACAGACGGCAGGTTGCAGCGCTAGCAATAGAGGGTACATAAAGCATGTCGGTGGAAGCAGGAAACAGTGCAGTCATGGTCTTAATGCAGCAACGGAGCGATTTATCTCACGTCCAAAATTGTATGATCATTGTCTTTTGAGTTAAGGTTGGAGGCATTTCCATAATGGCTAAGTTTGTAAACTGTGTGCCACTGTGGTTAAAGTATACTGTGCATGGAGAATGACGCTATCCAAAACCAGCGCCGAGGCAACTGTGGTGCACCACAAGCCATAGATGATAGGTATGAACGATAGCTGCGGAGATATGTACAGGTGAATAGACGAGCGACTGTTGAGCAACTGAGCACGCGGAGGAACCGAGGGACAACCAACCGTGTCTCCTCAACGGCCGTTCAGTGAACATTGCTGCGTGTGTGCCACCGGAGCAGGCTCTTGGTTTGCTGACTGCTGTTCACCAGCAACGAAGGCTGGCATCTGCAGGCCAATACCGTAGTTGTATGTCAAGTGAGTGGCGACAGGTGACCTTTTCAGGCGACTATGTTTTATGCTCCATCAAATATGAAACGTCTGAAAGCAAACACCCTGCAACAATCGTCGGTTGGGTCCAGGCTGGAGAAAGGAGGTTCAAATGGCTCGGAGCACTGTGGGACTTAACTTCTAAGGTCATCAGTCCCCTAGAACTTAGAACTAATTAAACCTAACTAACCTAAGGACATCGCACACATCCATGCTCGAGGCAGGATTCGAACCTGCGACCGGAGCGGTCGCGCGGTTTCAGACTGTAGCGCCTAGAACCGCTCGGCCACCCTGGCCGGCGGAGAAAGGAGGGTTATGGGCTAGGGAATGTTTTCGTAGCATTCCCTAGGTGATCAACGCAGCTACGCATCTGTCCCTAGGGACGATCTCCAACCCTACATGCAGTTTGTTTCTCCTTGGCACAATGGAATCTTCCAGCATGACAGTGCAATATGTCACACAGCTTGCAGAGTGTATATGTCGTTTGAAGAGCACTTGGATGAGTTTACTGTATTTTCCTTGCCACCAGATTCACTGGATTTAGACCCAATCAAGAATCTGTGCAACCACCTCAGTCGGGCTGTTGCACCATGGATGCTCAACCGAGAAATCTAGCGCAGCTGGCTATGGCACTGCAATCAACATGGCTCCACATCCCAGTTGGTACTTTTCACAAGTAACTGACTTTCTTCCTGGATATCTCGCAATTGTTCGCGCTGTGAGATTGGTTATTCTGGCTTTTGGCAGGTGGTCACATTAATGTTATGAACAGTGTATTTCTTTCACATCTTCTCATATCTTAATCCATCTAACATAGTGGTTGTCTAATGTCATTTATCACTAGACATTGCTTAAAAAACATTCGATGCCATGTAACTCTGGAAGAATCCATTGTGGTAATGGTCATCCGCAGCCTTACGTACTAAGTGTGTACCGTTGATCAGTATTCCGGGCTATCAACACAGACAAAAGCAGAAATGCATGTCACCTTTTTAGGTGGACTTGGAGTGAGATTTAGTAGGAAGCAGTGTTTAAGATAGCACACCAACGATGATGCGCTAATTAACACACACAGTTTTAATTATTTTCCGTTAAAGTATGTGGAAACTCCAGCACTAATTACGATTTGATAGCCACTACATCCTCTGACACTTTGTGTCACCTGACAGGTAATCTGAAAGAGTTTCGTCGTGACTTCAGTGGATCATTGCGATGGTTAAGACAGGTTGCTAGAATTCCATATAAGACCTTGATACACATCTCGCTAACTTACCATAAAATACCTAAAAATAATGAACCTAAAGTGGAATGTGTAGATAAGGTAGAAGCAGATGCCAGGCAGAAGAAAATGTAATTCATGTATGAAAGATGTGGTTTAGAAAACACTGCTATTGATAAAATCGCGTTACGTGATTGGTTGTGTCTGACCTTCAGAGCACGTACATCATGTGGCTACTAGGATCATATTAGGTAGGTATACTCCAGTCTTTCTTTGATAGGTTTGCAACACCTAACGAGGGCAGACCACGACGTTCGGGTCACGGATTTCAAAATGGTTCAAATGGCTGTGAGCACTATGGGACTCAACTGCTGAGGTCATTAGTCCCCTAGAACTTAGAACTAGTTAAACCTAACTAACCTAAGGACATCACAAACATCCATGCCCGAGGCAGGATTCGAACCTGCGACCGTAGCGGTCTTGCGGTTCCAGACTGCAGCGCCTTTAACCGCACGGCCACTTCGGCCGGCTGTCACGGATTTACTTCAAACTTTATACACTTTTAATAGTCTATTAGGACAAAATCATGTGCAAGTAGTAAGGAGTATACTTAGGCAATTTCGAGAAAATCAGAAGATAAATTTTACACGTTAATGATGTACCGTTGCGTTGCGATCCTGAGCAGAACCTAGTAACGGTCATGTGGTTAGCGTTAAAGCTCCGTAATTGGTGGATTGCTGGGTCGAGTCCTGCTCATAGTTTTTTTTTAAATTTGCGTTTATTCAAGACTAGTCATATTATTTCATACTGAAGAAAGCAAAGGAAGAAGTGGACTGCTTCCAGAAATTCCACTGGCAAATTGCAAAAACAAAATTGCGTAAAAGGATGAGGCACATATCGGGTGGGTGTGCGGACAGAACAGGAGTGCAGACAATTTGAGGGCAGAACACCGTTGGTAAGTCCATCTGATGGTTGGTCACGGTGTTAAATTCTCCACCACAATGCACATAACACATGTGGCACACAGTTGGCTAGAGGATGGGTCGGGGGAGGGGGAGAGGGATTGATCATAAGTCACTCAACTGTCTCTGGATGTATCCTGGAGGACATCGTCATTTGAGCTTGCTGACATGTAGAACAATTGGCCGATTGTTCTAGTATTGACCTTGATACACTAATAACAAAGCCACCTTTCATTCCATGATTCGCTGAGCATATCTCATATTTTCGCGCGTGGACTATATGGACCAAATATCATCCTTGAATCGCGTCTGTTTCTCTTTATCGTAGGCAGGCTTTTGAAAGACCCCAAATATCAGAGTTAAAATACGTCTCCTCCTGTGCCTTGAATGACCTTTCATTACCAAATGCGCTCCTATTTTTCCAGAATAATCCTAACGAATCTGATTACCCGTTTACCATTCGCACTACTGATTTCCTGTGCTCGCACCATTTCCTGTTGACAGAAGAATGAAAGTAGATTCCGGTTTAACGTCCCGTTGATAACGAGGTCTTAGAGACAGTAGACTATGAGTGGGCGGGAAATCGAACGTGGGCCTATATCAGTAATCCTCGTGGCATTAGCTTTAAAAGACTTGAGGGAAAACACAGAAATCTTGATCTGGTACCGGGATGGAACCAGTGGCGTTATAATGCAGCATATCGAGATCTTTTTCTTTTTTGTTTCCATTTGTGTAGCATTATTCACGTTTAAGGAAAATTGCTGTTCATTTCTGCATGTGTAAATACTAAGTCGTCTGCACTTTCTTATTGTCATCCAATTATTCTACTTTTCTGTCGACAAAAAGAACACAAAGGAACAACGTGAGAGTGCAGCTGTCTCAATATGGTAGAATGTTAATTTACGCATAGAAATTAGCAAATTTATGTTTCTGTGGAGCATAGCTGATATTATTTTTGTTTTTGAATATACTCTGTCCACCGTAAAGTTATGTTTGCGTACGAAGCGTCTCGGATATATATTCAAATCGTGGGACAGTACAGACAGTTCCTGCTTGAAAGTCTTTTTTTACTCCATACATTATTTCTTGAAGCATTTCCAGTTGCCCGCAGCAATTCAATGTTTGGCTCCCTGTAAAAGTCACAAAGAAGAACTGTGAATGGGATGGAACTTGTAGTGAAAAGCAATAGTAGACAGCCTTTCCGAAACCTCCGGACCAGATGTCAGCCAATATCTGCAACAAAGTATTTTTGAGTCTAATTAAACTTAAGATAAATAAAATGGTTTTGAACACAGGTTTTTTAAATAAAAGATCAATAAAATGTTGTTAGCACAGAAACTGTCCGCCCCTGGTAGCTGAGTGGTCACCGCGACGGAATGTCGTACCTAACGGCCCGGGTTCGATTCACGGCTCGGTCGGAGATTTTCTCCGCTCAGGGAGAGGGTGTTGTGTTGTCCGTATCATCATCATTTCATCCTCATCGACACGTAAGTCGCCGAAGTGGCGTCAACTCGAAAGACTTACACCAGACGAACGGTCTACCCGACGGGAGGCCCTAGCCACACGGCATAATATAAGCACAGAAACTAAAAAAGAATTACTTGTACCAGCCTTCCCCCAAAATATTTCCAGTTGTATCAAATTCTATATTTAGTATGTTGTTTTCGTAGAGTCTAACAAATTGTACTTTGGCTTGAATTTGCTGCCTGAAAAATTACCTTATCCGCTGAAAATTGTCTTAGAACCGCGGACTTTTCCTGACGATTTTTTATGTGAGAATAATAATTGCTAATGGAATTTATGAATTATGGCAAATGCCGATTTATTTACTTTGTGCATGAGCTTTTTTCGTTCGTTGCGTCGATCATGATCGTCGGTTCTGAGGACATAAAAACATCCTCAACTTCAGCATTGCATTGGTAAAGCTCTTGTTTGCAAAGAAAACTACCAACAGTATTTTGTTCTGTCAAGATGTCAACAATATTTGCATGCAAGCTGAGGTGAAGTGTGTTTCTTGCTCCAAGGAAATATGCAAGGCATGTTACTGAGAAGATAAATTACCTGTTATTTTTACTCGTTCGGCAAGTGGACACCTAACGAAAGAAAGAGCTGTAACTGTCTGTGGCTGGAATGGAGGAAGGTTCTGCCTATCGCTATCTCCCTATTAGACAGGAAGTTACACTCTCCTTTTAATCGTCTGTCCCTGGACCGTGAGAGCGTCTGAAGTCTTCTGTTTACAGGTTTTCGTAATCTAATTGGCAGTTTAACTAAAGAAAAAGGGACAGTGGAGAAGTTACAGATCAGTAATATTCAGTGAATACTATTATCTTTGAATACGTATATCGCAGAAAAAACACAAACGTGAGGTAGTCCTGTCACAGTGTTTTTAGCATGCACAGCCTCACTGTGGAACAAGAAGGGAAGTATAAAGAACATGGAAACACAATGGAAACTAAAACGAGAATACACCCAGTCGCTAGAGAGAGCGAGGAATGATCAATCGAGATGAACCAAGAAGTTGAGAAATGCTAACCATGAGTTCCATGGTACGAATAAGGAGGCAGGGGCTGAACGACAAAGCCTACCACATTACGATCGGTGGAGTCGCGATGCCAGGAATCGCGGTGCAAACGGGGAGATTGCACTGTGGCAACCAATGTAGTTGCTGTAAGTTTCCTATCGCGAATCATGCTGGACAAACCGAACTGTCTTAGTACATAGCTCCTCGCAAGATGATGGAAGATAATATTTGCCTATCCGTATGGCGGTAACTTCCGCCCTGCTACTATCTGCGAAGTGTAGGCATCCAAGTCGGACGCCAGACCGTAGTGTGCGTCCGCAATTAGCAAATAGGTTCCTATAGCCAGCATGACATGCGGTGGAGGCGGAACCGTTGCTGCAACCTCGACCCGGCAGGGCGGCGCGGTCTTTTGGCTCTTTAAGTTGGGAGACCTGTCCTACAAACGGAGGAGGAATTGGTATGCGTCCCCCATGGCGTGGCTTCAACTAAGTTTTAAACGTAACGGCCTTGGAACTTGACAGAATTTCGCCATCTTGTGTACTCTCTAAAATTAATTAAATAGTGAATGTAGTTATTACTTCACCCGCTATTGTTGGATATCATCCACGCAGGCAAGGCTTCGGTGGTATCCATTGGTCAGGGAAAATTGAGCTAACTACATAAATTTATTGATTTAGTTTTATAATTAATGATCCGTCCAGTCTGAGATTACTACCAAAGACTTTGGAATTTTGTAGGCAACTCGAATCTGCGATGGAAATTACTCAATTAATTTCGTTTCGTCTCTTTCTTTGTGATAAGGACTGGTCTGGACACTAGCACTTTTTTTTCACTAGCTGCTTATATTTTATGACCCACCGTCTAATTTCTTATGGTGGGTCGTATGTTGCCACTTAGCCGCTGTGACTGGGTCCGGGGTCCGGAGTGACTGAAAGTAACACCACCCCGGCTCCCGTCCCCACTCACACCGTTGCCCGTGTTCCGCCACGTGGAGGCGGGCTCTATTTGTTTAGATCCGTTTGATATCTTTTTTTTTTTGTGCAGCATTAGAAAAACTTACAACTAATACAAAATCAAGTAAGATATTAATAAACAAAACGAAATTAAATATTTGGTCTGGACAGCCGTTGTGGCCGTGTCACATGTTCTCTGTGGCTTCGAAAAGTCTCCGTGTTGCAGGGTGACAATTGGAGCGGCAACTCAAGCGAGCCATTGGATGCGCTGCGAAGCAATTGACCGGTTGCGATAAGCCGTGCTGATCACTGTTTGGTCATGAACCGTTAATTTTCTAATATGCATACGCCCCGTACGGAAACCATATGCGGAGAGACTATGCTCAATATAAAGTCGCCTCCTCCGCATATTCACGTGCTAAACCCGTGACAAGCAGACACGATGTTTACCAGACCACAAGAATCGAACGATTACAAACGTGAATGATTAAACTCCGAGCGTGATACGAGTGGCATCTGTTGCAAAATAAAAGATACGGTACACATCATAAAGGAGAAACCACCGCAAAGAAAGGCGCCCCAGACACAAACACATATATACCGCACCAGCCGTTGCACAAAGCATAACACTCATATATTCTGATACGGAGATAGTACTCACGCCACCAACTCAACAGGGTGCCAACAACTCTACAAATACGCCTCACATTTTCGCTCTATATATTCACTAAGATACATTTTCTTTTATGTTTATTTTATACAGTTACCCTTCTTTTTGGATTTTTTTACTTTACATATGCTGAAACATTCCTTTCATGAGTGATCGGAGCTTCCGTGGCATCAGGCGTCACACTTGCGACCGCGGCCAGAAGAAACTTTTAACTCTGTGTGGCACACGAGACAAATTATTGGATTTAATCGGAAACGTTTATTTGCGGGCTCGCATTAAATCTCTGAAGAGGAACACTATTAAAACAATCTAAATAACGGTCAGCTGCCTCTCTTTGACTCGCGAGACAGGGTTAAATTTTCTCATAACTCCTAAATCAATAATTAATAGCCGGCCGTAGTGGCCGAGCGGTTCTAGGCGCTACAGTCTGGAACCGCGCGACCGCTACGGTCGCAGGTTCGAATCCTGCCTGGGGCATTGGTGTGTGTGATGTCTTTAGGTTAGTTAGGTTTAAGTGGTTCTGAGTTCTAGGGGACTGATGACCTCAGAAGTTAAGTCCCATAGTGCTTGGAACCATTTGAACCATTTTTTTTATAATTAATAGCCCTATTGCGATCTAACTACTCTCAAGAAAGATTCCGAGATTCGACCACTGAACATGAATATGTACCCCGCTAACAGTTCGTACACCGCCTTCAGTCGACTCCTAATAACATCCACTAATAATTTTCGCGACAGCAAAACATAGATACAGTGTAAAGTCATTAGGGAAAAATTCACACAAAACCACAACACTACAGTTCTGCGAGAAGAAATGGAATTTATTGGCTTCATTAAACGTAGCCATGTCCGTCACTTTTAAGGAACACCGTCTCCAGCTAGCAAAACACTCCACGCTGTGCTATGAGGCGTTTCCCTATCGAACAAGTCCACGCTCACTAATCGACTACACTCGCTGAAAAAAAAACTAAAAAATAAAAATAGGAAGGGAGACCAAACAGCATACCACATCTGCACACGGGAACGCATTTCTGAGTCTTATAGTCTCTCCATATTTGGGAAGTAGAGTATTAATGATGAAGGATCACTAACTCCCAGGTTCAGTTAACCATTTGAAAACATTAACTCCGTTGTACAGGGCTCACGACCTGCAGCCACAAACTGACGAGGATTGACGGCCGATCCCTCGAATTCGCGAGCTCCAAACTGCTCCTGTTTAACATTTGGTCCTTTAACCCAATCAGAATCAGGAGCAGAATGAAGCCATTTTTATTTGCCATCTCCTTCCCTTGGTAATAGCGCTTCTGTAAGGTTCTGCTTCCTTCCACGAGTTTCAAGGTTTCATTCCAACAGGTGGTGGAAAACACCAGCTGTCCTGGCAAAGCTACTGGCCCTTGAGATTAATTTCGTATTTCCAGATTACTACGCATTCAGGAGAATTACGCATGGACCAGCCCATCATCCCTAGGCTGAACAATGCCCCCTTTCCCGAACTACTAGAAACTGGTAGTGGCGTCCACAACAGCGAACGGATGGAGCACGCAGATACGGCCAGGAAATATGTTACAATACCTTTTTTATTATTCACATTAGTTTTACTTTTTTTACGTTGTTTTCTATCCTACCGTGTAGTAGGAATCATATCATTTCGTTTTGGCCGGCCGAAGTGGCAGTGCGGTTAAAGGCGCTGCAGTCTGGAACCGCAAGACCGCTACGGTCGCAGGTTCGAATCCTGCCTCGGGCATGGATGTTTGTGATGTCCTTAGGTTAGTTAGGTTTAACTAGTTCTAAGTTCTAGGGGACTAATGACCTCAGCAGTTGAGTCCCATAGTGCTCAGAGCCATTTGAACCATTTGAACCAGCCATTTCGTTTTATTTTTCCTTATAAATAAGTAAATTACACATATCATTAAAATTCAGAATATGATTTGTAACCTATAACTTTTTCTCTTTTTGTAAAGCAATTGTATAAAAGGCAAAGTAATTGAAACACACTCGAAACAAACAAATGAAACCAATATTAATATGTAAAAAACTGTGACTACAAGGGGCGAAATGTACACCTTCATATAGCCCATCCGTCTTCATGAGAAAATAGGATGAAAAATAGAAAAAAAACTGCTGGTCGCGAATTTCTAATAATATTGTACAAACATTATTTTCACTCGCTATAGTAAAGAAAGGACAACTAGGTTGTAATGTTCCGTAGGCGACAAGAGAAGGACGAGAAGGGAAATCCGTCGTGTCCTTTTCGGAGGAACCATTGTGACAATTACCGTAAGCGATTTAGAGAAATCACAGAAAATTTAAGTGTGTGTGGCCGGATGGGGATTTGAACAGTCGTCAACCGCATACCATTGCGTCATCTCGTCCGATCACGTTATGTAGACTAAACCACATTACCTCATGCACTAATGATTGTGTTGCAATTTTTTATGCAACTGTTTGTTACTTGCGTAATACGAGGGTTGGAACTTTAATAATGGCAACTATTTGTTTACAGCTTGTAGAAAAGAGATACGTGTTTCAAAGTTTTACTGACCTTCAAAGTAGTCACCAGCATTGTGTATAATCCGTTGCCAGCGATGTGGAAGTCGTAGGATTCTCTTAGCAGTGCCAGTTGTGTTGACATTTCGAGCGGCGCGGTCTATTATTTCTGAGCACTATGGGTCTCAACTTCTGAGGTCATTAGTCCCCTAGAACTTGGAACTGGTTAAACCTAACTAACCTAAGGACATCACACACATCCATGCCCGAGGCAGGATTCGAACCTGCGACCGTAGCGGTCTCGCGGTTCCAGACTGCAGCGCCTAGAACCGCACGGCTACTTCGGCCGGCGCGCGGTCTATTGCCCGACAAATTTGTAACAGTTCTGAAGTGAACGCCGAGTTGAATTCACGAAGGCTTAAGTCAGGGGAGTGCAGCAGGTGGTATAGCACATAGCAGCTCCATCAGTCAAACAAGTAAGTAACAGCTTGCACTGTTCATGCTTGAGCACTGCCTGCAAAATAATGGTCAGGTCCTGCAGAAAGTGTCATCACTTCTGTCTCAATACTGTTCATTTTTGGAACACAATCTACAACCAGCTTAGAGACAGAAGTGATGACACTTTCAGCAGGACCCGACAATCGTTTTGCAGGACAATGCTCAAGCACGTACAGTGCAAGTTGTTACTGATTTGTTTGACTGATGGGTCGCCGGCACGGTAGCTCAGCGTGTTCGGTCAGAGGGTTACGTGCTCTCTGTAATAAAAAAAACTGTGTTACTCGATTAACAACGAACTTCAATGGATGTTTTACGACGTCTGCCCTGAGCAGATGCAACGATCAAAAGCGAACAAAATGAGATTAAAAAAAAATGGGGCTGCTAAGTGCTATACCACCTACTGCACTCCCCTGACTTAAGCCCTCGTGAGTTCAACTCGATTTCTAAACTGAAGGAAACACTTCACGGCATTCGCTTCAGAACTGCTACAAATTTGTCGCGCAGTAGACCGCGCCGCTCGAACTGTCAACACAACTGGCACTGATAAGAGAATCCTACGACTTCCACATCGCTGGCAACGGGTTATACGCAATGCTGATGACTACTTTGAAGGTAAGTAAAACATTGAAACACGTGTCTATTTTGTACGAGCTGTAAACAAATAGTTGCCACTATTAAAGTTCCAACCCTCGTAAATATGAGTCGAACAAAACAGTCGTAATGCAGATGAATTTTTGAAACTTATTGAGCCTCATGAATGAACCATATCGAAACCTTTTTGTATTTATCGCTAAAATAACTTCATTTTACTTCCTGGGCATAATAACCCCCAGGGTACGAATCATTTTTCTAAAGCGATATAAGATATTAAATGTAGAACTAGAATACGGAGCGCTGAGAATTCAAATACACTAGTAGATAATACTTCCATACCCGAATGGGGCACTAAAAGAACGGAAGAAATGCATTGATTCAAAGTGCGGCCAGGATGGGAGCACGTTGCAGAGTGTGCACTGCCGTCCTTGTGTAGGGAAGCAGCCTACTCACGCCTTATAAAATTCACATCAGTCTTTCCATTGTGTGCCAGCCTAGTCCGCTGTATCTAGCTCTGACGTCATAAATATTGCGCAATACTTTAAAATGAAGTAAATAACCTGAAACGTTTCTAGCATGTCAGGAGTAATACAAAATCAATATGTGTTGGATATCAGTTCAATAACTTTAACCATTTTCGAAATTTGGATGTTTTTCTGTAAAAATCATTGGCGCAACAGAAAAGAGCTAGAAACTTAAAAATTTATATTTAGATTCTTTTTGCATAATAATTTAGTAGAAACAGTATTCTGGATCTCACAAATTAAAATTTTAGTTGAAATTCATGATTTTCTGGTTTTTGTCTTAGAAATTAAGGAAGCAAGATGGATTAAGTAGGCGAATAAATAAAGCTAGGATGTTTAAATTTAAGTAGAAGGGAGATCCGCTATAATCATAAAAATGTGAGAAGTTTCAACAGAATAACTATAAAACTATAGCGATAGCGATAGCGTCCTCCAAAGGGCAAGTTCAGAGCTCGTCTACTGTGTGTAGTGTAATTAAATTAATTATCTCGCCCAAAATATTTGACTTAGCCACGTCAGACTTTTATTATGATTACTTGAGAGCTTCATCGGCCATCAGCAAAGGAAGCAATGATTTATTCGATAACTTGAAGTGGTGCATTACTAACCCAGCGGCTAGTCGGGAGAGCAGATTTGATCAGGCGTTCCCTTAGCCGTCCGCACCACGGCTTTATATGGAAGAACGCGCGCGGGGAAGGAATGCCCCAGTTATCTCCAGACGCTGATTAGCGCACCACCTGTGCCCCAGTTATCTCCAGACGTTGATTAGCGCACCACCTGTGCCGGGAGTCGCGTCGTGTCCGTATCGTTGATATAAACAGCCTCGGATGCAGTAATAAGTTACTCAGGATACGCGTAACCACGAAATCGTTTTCAAGTGAAGTGTTACTTTTGGGAGGAGGAGGAGGAGATTAGTGTTTAACGTCCCGTCGACAACGAGGTCATTAGAGACGGAGCGCAAGCTCGGGTGAGGGAAGGTGGGGAAGGAAATCGGCCGTGCCCTTTCAAAGGAACCATCCCTGCATTTGCCTGAAGCGATTTAGGGAAATCACGGAAAACCTAAATCAGGATGGCCGGAGACGGGATTGAACCGTCGTCCTCCCTATGCGAGTCTAGTGTGCTAACCACTGCGCCACCTCGCTCGGTGTTAATTTTGGGATGACGTTAATGATCTATCTTTAGTTTGCGTATGTCGTATTTTCACGTGCCGCTGCAAGACAAACATTCTACCATTATTAGCGTGGCGTTTGATGAACATTATCATCAAATTATGGCGAGCTTTCACTTAAACATTTAATTTGAACAGTTATAGTGGCATCAGCGCATTAGTCTCTGAACTGCTCTGGTAGTTGGATTGTGTGGATTCTTTTTGGTCTGTGACTTTCAGAATATAGTGAACATTTTAGAGAGAATGGTTTTTGATTATGAATCCCAGACAATCTCCTAATTCCTCAGAGCTGTAGGCTGTAGCTATAAATGTATTTCTCAGATGAAGTGGGCACTAGGAATTCTAATTACAGGCTTCAAGTTTTGCTCAATCACTTTCTGGTTGCCAATATAGTAGTTAGAGAGCCAGTGTTGAGAACGGCAAACAGCATAAATACAATACATTTATTCTATTATTCCACCCGCCGCCCCACATATGTTGCTAATCGGTCGGGAAATAAGCAGAGTAAAAGTGAAAGTGATTTTTAAATATTCGGATTCGGAAGTGAAATGCGACACGCAACTGAGCAATGGAACAGTGATAGACAGTGTTACGTGTGCATGTGGACGATGCAATTGGATTAACAACGCATCTGGATTGACGGAGCTAGCGCTGAGTCTAGCTGCACCGCTGGCATCGCGAGAAGTCAGACTCGCCGCACCGCAGTCATCCGTCGGAGCGACCGGAGCCGCGTCTGCTGTTGCGGGCTACGCCCACAACACAGCAGTTGTCGAGGTGCCGTCTGCAGTTCAACGCGCCGCGTCACATCAGTAATCCTGGTACGCTGCGTCGGTAACGCCATACGTCGTGCAGAAGGAACTAAGTTAAGTGAAAAGCTGTTAAAACTTTTACTAACCTGCACTAAAAGACTGTCGGCGATGGAACCGCAAATAGAAACAGAAGTTAAACCTAAATCAGGACCAATGTCTGTTGAAGGAACTGTAAATCCAGACAACGGTTCAAGTGTAAATATGCATGAAAATAGTAATGTTAAAGTGAAATCCGAACTAGTGTCTACTGACAGTAGTGTGAAAAAGGGCAACAATTCAATAGTAGAGATCACTGTAGTAACGCAGAAATCAGAAAGTGTTAAGTTATTGGATGATAGTTTCTCTGATGAATTAAAAATGAAACAGTCATCCGAGATTGTAGAGTTTAAAAAGGAGAAGTTAGATATGACTGATCAATCAGAAGTTTCATTTAGTTTTGATGATTCTGGTGCTGGAGCTAGTTTTTCGTCACCTGAGTGTGATAAAAAGCCAGTTAGTGAGCAACCCAAAGATACTGGGGCTATTGATTTAAATGTAATATTACAAGCAATAGCTGCCAGTAATGCAAAAATGTCAGCCAGTAATGCTAGAATGACAGCTGAGTTAAAATCTGATATAATTGAGGTAAATAACAGGATTGTGGCCAGCCAAACCAATTTTAATAAACGGTTTGAGGCAATGGACAATAAATTAGAATCCAATAAAGCTGAATTAGAAACTTCCTTCAAGACTGGCTGCAATAAGTTGAAAGAGGATCTGGACAGTTTAAATTATAAAATTGATTACAGCCATGAGGATATTAAGAAAAAGGTTGCTCAACCGTTATCTGAGATGTATAAAACAGTAAAGTCCGAAGTTGCTGAGGTTCGCAAAGGCTTCCAAATGGAAGATGCGAAGCTGGAGCACAAGTTAACAGAAAAGATCGAGGCGGAATCTGAAATGTGCTCAGATAGGTTTAAAGATGTTAATACAAAAGTAAACATATGTCAAGCAGAAGTAGACGCAATCAAAACTGATACTACTCATATTGTGCAAAGAGTAGAAAATATTAGTACTAACATTGCTAACATTGAGAGTAAAGTAGCTTTAGAAACTTCTGGTAATGGTTGTATGCAACAAGTTGTAGCTGCAAACGCCGCTTTTATCGGGTGTTGGCAGTTCTTGCGGTTCGATACAGATAAAAATATCCACCCGCTAGATTTCTGGAACGATTTTGAAGATGTGATTCCACCAACTTGGTCTGAACGAGAGAAAATCTCATTTATTAGAAGCCATTTAGCGGGTGACGCCATGCGTTGGTCAGCTGATGTTATGTTGAAGTTTAAAACATTAGCGGAATTTAAAACAACTCTCATTAATGAGTATTGGTCTAGCAATAAGCAAAATGAAGTGTTGAGAGAATTTTGGAGTGGAAAACGCTTCAATGCAGGCAAGGAATCTATTAAAGAGTTTGCTAGGTCATGGATTTCACGTTTGTCACATTTGGCGGAAAAGCTGAAACCTGAAATGATAATACTAGGTCTGGCAAACTAGAATTATATCTGCCCCTAGAGACGATCTTGATCGTTTCATTGAGTATTTGGAACGTGTAGAGCGTGTTGCTGCCAATGAGGAGCAAGCACGTAATAGCAGAAATGGTAATAACACTAGTAGTAATTTTAAGAACGAGCAGAATGGCAATGTAAACATCAGAACAGTAGGTGTTCGCATTCCTAAGATAGGTAGGAATTGGAGAAATAATTATCAGAACCAACAATGGCATCCAAATGATAGTAATTTTGTTCCGAACAAAATTATGCAGGTAAACAACAGTGCGGAAAGCAATGCTGTGCCAGTTAACTATAATGGAAATAAAGGAAACAGTAGTAGGCCGAGGCAGGAAAACTAGTTCCCGTCTATGAGGACACTGGCGCTCACCAGGCGGTTATTTTTCCTAAGCCAGTAATTGCAGTAATTGGTAAGACAGATCAGAATACTCAGACTGAACCTGTGGATGAGGGGTCGGTAGCATCTAAGGATACAGCAGAAATATTAGATCACTCACAGTATTTGATAGATACCGTGTTAGAGACGCTTTCTAAGTGGGAAGAGAAAGAGAAGGCGCAGCAGTGTAACGGTAGGGAAGAGCTACAAAATACTGAATTGTCAGATGAAGAAGCAGAAGAAATTCATGCTTATATTTACGATGAGGATGATGTGCTCTTATCTAAAGTGCCTGTGGAGGATGTTGATACTGTACTAATAGATTTAGGACAGGAGGTAAGTGAGAATGTAGAGGATAGCCTGTTGGGGGTCGATGAACCCAGTAGCTGTGACCAGTTGTCACTGGAGAAGGAACCTGAAGATAATAGTGAAAGTGGTTTAGCTGTAACTAGTGTTATGCCCGGTCTGCAGACGGAGAATCGCTCAGACTACAGTAATTTGGGTCATGTTCAGCAAACTAATTGTAATGAAGTCGTGCGGTGTTTCGATTTGAAATTAATAGACCGACCGGAAAAGGCAGCTGAAAATGTAGTTCAGGCAACCCCTACACACTTTGACCTAAATGTAATGAAGACAGATGTCGATCACTGTAGTTGGAGAGAAATCCAAAAGGAACTATTGGATGAGTTTGAGGAATCACACAATGTGATTGCAGATATGGTAGAATTCCCTATTCTAACGCAAATATCCATAGACGAAAAGAAGTTAAGGGCTAGGGCAAATATAAGGAAAAGAACATTAGAAAGAAAGAAGCGTCATGACGCAAAAGCTGTACCCATCAGTTTTGAAATAGGTCAGTTAGTCCTTGTCAAAACCAAGGAAAAATCAAAGAAAATAAATGCAGAAACAAAGAAATTCATGTTCGTATACCAAGGACCTTTCAGGATCATAGGAAAACCACATGCCAATGCATATAGGCTAGAGTACCCTAAGAGTAAAAAGCTATTCGGTCTCAGGAACGTGATCGACCTAAAGAAGTTCATAGGTAGCGAATGAATTCTGTAGGGAGGAGGTTGTTCTGTAACCTCTACACAGTGTGGCAGCTGTGCAGTCACAACTGTGTGAGACCTTTTTTTCCTTTTCAGGTCTCACTCATTCTTCATCTTTCCTATCCACCAAAATTTCGGCTCTTAATCTCAAATACTAAAATCTTCCGGTATGACTATCAAGCCAGCATTAAGCTAATGAATTCAGTAGGGAGGAGGTTGTTCTGTAACCTCTACACAGTGTGGCAGCTGTGCAGTCCCAGCTGTGTGAGATCTTCTTTCCTTTTCAGGTCTCACTCATTCTTCATCTTTCCTATCCACCAAAATTTCGACTCCTTCTTAGCAATACAAAAATTTTCCGTCATGGCTATCAAGCCATGTGTTCTGTAACCATTCTATCCACCGATTAGTGAAGAAAATACCTACTGTGACAAACCTAACAGTGACATAAACAACAGAGAAGTATGATGTAATTAAGATACAAAGGTATTTGAGTAACAAATATGTATAGAACCCTGGTAATATTATAAGTACAAAGTTGTTGTTTTATTGGAAATGGTCCACCAACAGTAATTTAAAAAGATATACAAATTCGTGTACAAGCAGGATCTGAAGTGGCAGAAAAACGTATTGTATGCTGTAGAGCTAGCTAATTAATAGTAAAAGAGATTGCTTAGTGTTATGAAAAATATGCAGATAAGTTATAAGAATGAACTCACCTTGCGTAGCAAGGAATGGCAGTGTAATAGAATTGAACAGTGTTTGTGGTTGAGGCGTTAAGGACACGTCCTTGAAATATTTATAAGGTCGGAGCTGGCCGTTATTTGGTGTAGTGTGTGACAGGATACACCTACACGTATTGAGGTTATGAGTTGGAGGCGTGAATGCGACCATAGGTACCCTTATGTTAGATGAGACAGAGCAGCTCATGGTGTCCTATAGGTTTAAAGAATTTAGCATTACGCTCGTCCATAATTACTTAATGCACTTTAGTGGTAGGTCGAGAGAGACTACCTGTGGTTTCAGCATCCAATCAAGTGGAAATGGATTGCAACGTGAGCAAACTGATCAGCTGCAATACACTATAGATGTGAAATGAATGTGCTATCCTATGCGTTAAATGTTAATAGAGTGAGTGTTAAATAAGTACATACACTAGCAACATAATTGAGTAACATAATGGCAGACGTGAAACATTATTTATAGCTCAGCATAAATACACTTCGATGAAGTAAGTACATAATTGCAGATGGGGAACTGACACAGCAGCAGAAGACCAATAAGTGGATTTAGTAGTCAACTAAACGTAGTGTGTTTTGAACACTCAGAACTGTACTATTACCACAAGTTACTCACCTGTACAAAGAAGCTGAGAAGACAACTACTAATCAAATATACTCATACTACCTCTAAGAATAAGGTAATTGAAGATGAGTCAGCTAAGTAAATAAAATACAAATGTATCAAGAATGTACCGAGCATTGGTTCAGTGTTCTGGCCCAGAAATAATAAATTGAGATTAAATAGGATTCATGATTGTATGCCTTGAGCATAAATTTTCTCTAGTACGTGACTAACGGCGTTTTGAGCCATTTGTTTACCGATTTTATGACAATTAAGTAACCGCGAGAGTAAAATTGAAAAAGTTCTGTTAACTTTGTTCCAGAAACATATTGAAAGATAAAATGTGTATATATCTCCATTTCATTGTGACCCACCCTTAGATATTAAGTGAACAGTGTCTGAGGCACTCTTTCTGTTGTTCTACAGGACAAACCAGATAATGGGAGCCTGGTAGCTGCGTGAAAGCGTGGAGTGACTTGGACACAATGTAATTTAGAGTGAACGTGAAGGACGCACACCATAGCAACTTCCCCTCCTCTACCCTTGTGAATGGAAGTGTAGAACGCCAGCCAAAGCGGCTACAACCACGTGTGTAAAAATGAAATTGTCATGGTTTGTGAAATTTTCTTTCAGGTTTAGAAAAGACTGCTATGATATAATTATCTGTTTATGTATAATGAATAACTGTGTTATTTTCTTTGAATTTGTGTATGTAAAAATATTTACAGCCAATTTAATGGATTTAAGATTTTCATAATTTTATATATTTTTATGTGTTCGTCTGTCTAAGGCAATATGTATGCCAAAGTGTTTCATTGATTTTTGCTTAAATTTTGAGCGATAATGTTGCTTAAGAGGCAGTGAACATCCCAGCAATTTAAATTCATTTCAATATTAATTTTTCATAGGGAGTTAAGCTGTACTCTTGCTTCCCTTTTTGTAATTAATTTTTTTCATTTACATTCAAAAAAATTAAGTAGAAGGTGATGTAGGGAAGCAGCCTACTCACGCGTTATAAGATTCACATCAGTCTTTCCATTGTGTGCCAGCCTAGTCCGCTGTACCTAGCTCTGACGTCATAAATATTGCGCAATACTTTAAAATGAAGTAAATAACCTGAAACGTTTCTAGCATGTCAGGAGTAATACAAAATCAATATGTGTTGGATATCAGTTCAATAACTTTAACCATTTTCGAAATTTGGATGTTTAACTGTAAAAACCATTGGCGCAACAGAAAAGAGCTAGAAATTTAAAAAATTCTATTTAGATTCTTTTTGCATAATAATTTATTAGAAACAGTATTCTCGATCTCACAAATTAAAATTTTAGTTGAAGTTCATGATTTTCTGGTTTTTGTCTTAGAAATTAAGGAAGCAAGATGGATTAAGTAGGCGAATAAATAAAGCTAGGATGTTTAAATTTAAGTAGAAGGGAGATCCGCTATAATCATAAAAATGTGAGAAGTTTCAACAGAATAACTATAAATCTATAGCGATAGCGTATCTCCAAAGGGCAAGTTCAGAGCTCGTCTACTGTGTGTAGTGTAATTAAATTAATTATCTCGCCCAAAATATTTGGCTTAGCCACGTCAGACTTTTATTATGATTACTTACCTGTGAGCTGATTGCAGATTTAAATTGAGAGCTTCATCGGCCATCAGCAAGGGAAGCAATGATTTATTCGATAACTTAAAGTGGTGCATTACTAACCCAGCGGCTAGTCGGGAGAGCAGATTTGATCAGGCGTTCCCTTAGCCGTCCGCACCGCGGCTTAATATGTAAGAACGCTGCGCGAGGAAGGAAGGCCCCAGTTCTCTCCAGACGCTGATTAGCGCACCACCTGTGCCGGGAGTCGCGTCGCGTCGGTATCCTTGGTATAAACAGCCTCGGATGCAGTACTAAGTTACTCGCGATATGCGTAACCACGAAATCGTTTTCGAGTGAAGTGTTAATTTTGGGATGACGTTAATGATCCATCTTCAGTTTGCGTATGTCGTATTTTCACGTGCCGCCGCAGAACAGACATTCCACCATTATTAGCGTGGCGTTTGATGAACATTATCATCAAATTATGGCGAGCATTCACTTAAACATTTAATTTGAACAGTTATAGTGGCATCAGCGCATTAGTCTCTGAACTGCTCTGGTAGTTGGATTGTGTGGATTCTTTTTGGTCTGTGACTTTCAGAATATAGTGAACATTTTAGAGAGAATGGTTTTTGATTATGAATCCCAGACAATCTTCTAATTCCTCAGAGCTATAAGCTGTAGCTATAAATGTATTTCTCAGATGAAGTGGGCACTAGGAATTCTAATTACAGGCTTCACGTTTTGCTAATCACTTTCTGGTTGCCAATATTGTAGTTAGAGAACCACTGCTGCGTACGGCAAACAGCATAAATACAAAACATATATTCTATTAATCCACCCGCCACCCCACACGTGATGATCACATGCCCTGTCAGGAAGCATGTCACGCGTTTTATAATGTCCAGGAGACCATCGTTAATCGCAGTGTAATAAATGTCTTAGAATAAATGTGTCAAATAAATGTGTCATTTCTTTTCGTCTCATTGCTTATTTCTTCCATTACCTTGTGTACCATGCTGTAGTAGTTCTTTCTACTTATGGTCCAAGTTTCATCGAGTTATGTTAGTTGGTAGTGACATATCATGTGAAAGTTAATTTCGTCCTAGTCTTGCACCCCTGTGTATTTGTCTTACCGAAAATATTTTTTATAGCGTTTCATTCGATTATTAAACATATAGACTTTGCGAGAATGGTGTCGACAAGCTTAGTTTTTGCAATTAACTACTAAATTTAGTCCAGGTGATACTGTTGGCCTCCGGCATTCAGTATGGTCTTTTAGAACTGCGCAGAACGTTCAGCGTGAGGTGTCACCTGTGTATGGACATTACTCCCTCTGGTCCATGGAATGTACCCTTGACTCTTCGCAGTAGTTCCAGTCGACAGCGGTATACAGATGCACGCATGGGTAGCCGCAGCTGTATACAGGTTTGGTACGGATTCTTTATATGACATATAAATGTACCTTACTCTGAAAAGCCTTCTTTTTTCAGTAAATAAGGGAAGTTTACGTTCAACGGGTTCCGACGTAAGATCCAACACCTGATGTTTCTAAGTAACAATTTAACTGTTTTAAAAACTGGATAGAATTTGCGCCTAAGGCAAAAAGGTACATTTTGTTTATTTTAACTTTTCCCAAAAATGTTTCAGCCCTCATTGTGGATTTTTGTTTATTATTGTATCACAGATAACGTTATTAGTTGGTCATGGTGTCCGATGCTGTTTTTGTTAATTATTACGTCGGACATGACGCTCCCACGTGTCATGTGTTGGTAACTTTATTTGCACCATACATTATTCAGTGTCACATGGTTTCTGATGCTGTAGTCTTCTTTCTCGTTGTTTTAGACGCTTTAAAACGCTTATTTACGTGACTGTCGCTGTTTTTAACCGTCACACACGTGTTTTATTTACTGTACCACAAAACCACAAGAGTTGTGGAGTCATATCACTGCGGAAATGTTTGGAGTTTGACACAGAACGTTGTCACATTTTTCGAAAACTGTATGCGACCATCTCACCTTTCACCGCTACGTAATTCTGGCGACAAAATTTTCTTCATCACCAGTATTCAGAATGATTCTATCCTGGTCGATCGTCACTGCTTTTAGTCTCAAGTAATCGACCGTGTGCTCTGTGGCTGGTAGTAGTTATCCAACTGTGTAACCGAATACAGCCTATTGCTGTTTTCTTTCTGTTACGAAACACGATATTGCTCATTGTTTAATTATTTTCAAAATTCTTGGACCCAGATTTCGACTGACAAAGCTATTACGACTTCGCTAACTATGAACTTTCGCATAATGAGTATAGGATGTTGTGGTCTAGTGGTAAAGCGTGTGGATAGAATGCAAGATGTCATGGGATCGAATCCCGATATAACCATGGAAATTTTCAGTCTTCACTTATTAAAAACGTGAGTAGTCGCCAAGGACGACACGTTATTCGGATTCCACGTTCAACTGTAGGTCCCATTACCCAGGTTGAATAACTCGATTAGATTAGGGATATGGAAGTCGTCGAAGTGGTGTCCAGATGAAATAGATGCACCCAGCTTTTGAACCACACTAAGTTATTGTTGTTATTGGCTTGGTTCAAATGGCTCTGAGCACTATGCGACTTAACTTCTGAGGTCATTAGTCGCCTAGAACTTAGAACTAATTAAACCTAACTAACCTAAGGACATCACACACATCCATGCCCGAGGCAGGATTCAAACCTGCGACCGTAGCGGTCGCTCGGTTCCAGACTGTAACGCCTAGAACCGCACGGCCACTTTGGCCGGCTATTGTTGTTATTGTAACGTAATGAATATACGAGGGTAAGTCAAAAAGTAGAGGGACTTCTGAGAAAAGGAATATTTATTCTAGTCATAGAAGACTGAAACGTACATTATTTATCTACTTAACCTCCGTGAACTTCAAAGCAATTTGTCCAATGTTGCACAAGTTTTTTGATTCCGTCAGAAAAATAAGTTTTTTGGTTGTACCTGTAACCAATTTTGCACCGAATCAATGACTTCTGCATCGACTGCAAATGTTCTTCTCCTGACCGCTTGCTTCCATTGACCAAATATGTGGAAATCACTTAGAACCAGGTGTGGAATGTATGGCGTGTATTTCAGCACTTCCAATCCGAACTCCTTTATTGTTTCGGCCGTCCATTTGGCAGAATGTGGCCGAGCGCAATCTTGCTGCAGGATGACACCTTTTTGCAGTTTTCCATAACGTTTGAATCTGATTGGAGGTTTCAGGTAGAGTCGCAACACATCGCAATAGCGCTAACCGTTCAGAGTTTCGCCTCTTGGGGTGGAATGAACGGCTACCACTCTTTCCATGTTCCAGAACAGTGTTAGCATAATCTTACCAGCTGATGGTTGACGTTCAAATTTCTTAACTGCTGGTGATGAGCTGGCAGCCATACTTTCTGGTTCGTGATGATGCACCCAAGTTTCGTCTACGCTAACGGTTTGCTGTAAAAATTCATCGCCCTCATGATTATAACAGGCCAAATGTTTACAAGAGATGTCCATCCTTTGCGCCTTGTGCTGCACTGACATTTCTTTCGTACCCACCTTGCACACACTTTTCGAATATTTAGCCTGTTGTGTAAGATGGAATTCACTGAACCATGACTGGTATGTAAAGTATTCACTATTTCGTTCACTATGATTCATCTGTTTTCCATCACCGTTCCCTCAATCACTTACAAATTGTCCTTAGCTGCTGACGTCAATGGTATGCCCGATCTTTCCTCGTCACGTAGAGAAGTTCTTCCCTGTTTGAAGCGCTCTAGCTATTCGTAGATCTTGCTTCGCGATAAACAGCTGTCACCATACTGCACTTGCATTCAGCGAATAATTCCCACAAGTTAAACACCTTCGCAAATAAAAAGCGAATCACTGCCCTTATTGACGCCTTCGTGTAGATCGACAATGGAGCTGCCATGTTTCACCGTTGAATAGAATCGTTGCAGACGACGGTACTGCAGCCCTGGATACTAGCAGTGTTACCAAGTCCTACAGCCAGACATTGCAAAAGTCCATTTACTTTTTGACTTCGCGTCGTACATATATATTTCTTCATAATAATTTTAGAAGAACAAAATGTGAAGTAGTAGCCCACGTAAGTTGCTTACTTCCGATGTCGGATGACATGACTGTTATAAGCTAAAAAATAAAACAAAAAGCTTGCGTATTTAACTATCTCTCAATATGGAATTGTCCTGACAAGGTTGGTGCTAGCTCGAACTTTTAGGCATTATATTGGACTGAGGTTATATTTTGAACAGGGTGGAATTAGTTGCGGCTTTCCTCCTGTGATTCGCTATAAATAATGGCGTCTTCCGCGAAGAGTCTGAAAATACTGCTGACGACGTTATTTATATAGATTATGACGCTCTCATTTCCTTGAGACACTCACGATGTTGCCTGCTTTGCTGATGGAGCTTGCTTGTCCAGAGTAATGTGCAGAACTCAAGTTTTACAAAACCATTTAGAAATCAGCATAATTAATCCTCGAAAATGTACTACATCTAGTGTCAGGGTGTATATTCGTGGAAAACAAACGCGAGATATAAGAAATGCTGTATTAACTAAGTGCAGATCCCACCGTTGGCTCTATTTCACTAAATGATTGCTGATTGCATCGAACTTCCTCAAACAACAGTCATTATTTCAGGACGTTCTGCGTACTTTATGAAGTGAGTAGCCTCAAAAAAAATCATATAAGCTTTTTTTGTTTCTAATCTTGACTTTTTGTTATCTTCGAAGAAGAGAACGTTGTCCACTAATCTAAAAGCACGGAACAATAAGCTTTGCTTCTTTTCTAGTCTTATCCTTTTATTATCTTCGAAGAAGTGAACGCCGTGCACTAATCTAAAAGCATGGGACAATTACTGGTGTCGGATAATGATAACAAAATTCATTTTGTGGAAACTCCTGTATTACATTCAGTACATAAATGAGACATATTTTTACCAACATGCAGTTCGGTTTTAAAAAGTCAGTCGCTTTAAAACAGCTGCGAGATGTATTTGTGTTACTCATTGCACTCCGGCTATTCTACTAATTTTATCAAGTAAATAAACGAATGATAACTCATTGTAGCCATAAATTCAAACTAACAACGTAGCGTATGCTTCAATTTTAGTGCTAAATTAGAATAGTAATATGCCTACTCTCAGTCACATTTAGGCTCGCGAAGAAATTAATAAGATACATTAAATTTTTTCATAATGCGGGGCCAGAGTCATAATATATTTCTTTAAAGTCATTACCGCCATTGGACTATTGTTTATTTACAGTGTTACAGTTACACTTACACACTCATGATTTCGGCTTCAAAGTGCCATTATCAAGTGTTCTAAGTGTTATAAATTGCCTAAGATGGCATACTGTCGTATTAAAATACACTATTAGACACATCAAAAGATACATTTAATTTGTCGTAATACGGTCTAAACGCAGATGCAATTCCTCTGGCTCCCACAGCGTACAGTTCCCTCCTAAGAACTGACTGTGTCAGTTGTCCGGCCGGCGCCGCTGAACACAGCGGTTATCCTACCCGAAGTACCTCTAATGGCCATGACTAAGGTTTATGGTGACACACTTGCACCAGGCCTGCCGTAAGTACGTGGTTTTAACTCGCCCTCATGCGAATTCATAGCTCGTTGTGTATCTTATGCTTGAGAACACTAAAGAAGGGCCTTGCTCCCTGCCTACACCCCCACTCCCCCCCTCCCCCCCAAACACACACACCCTCACATTCGAGTACAATTCGGCTAGTTTCGCTATACTTTCTCGCCTGGTAGCAACTTTACCTGTCGGAGGACTTGAATCTTTTTTGTGCAGTTCCTCTGTACCTCATATATACTTTTTGCACACTTGGTCATGACAGAAAATACATATCTATTAAACTTCAGTGTTGATTCCTTCGGATTTATTTTCTCTAAAAGTTCAGTTGATAGCCGAGTCCAATACAGGTATCCCTTCCATAAAACACATAGCCACCTCACGGGAGTGTTGGTGTTGACCGCTCGCAATGCCTAAGGGTGACGCACAAATGGTTACTCAATTTCCAGCCTTTTTACAATATTAAGTTCTTAATCCTTTTTTAAATAGACATCTGTTTTAGTCAGTTCAGCTATTGCTGGATTTGGCGTTTCTGACCAATTATTGAAATTTCTGATAAAGACACTAAAATCTGTCCTACATATGTGTGTGTTTTTGTGGGTCGAGTTTCTTGTGTGCTTTCATGGAGAATTTTATACTGATGGGCAATTGCATTTGAAATAGCTGTAATGAGGGAGGAAAAGCAGTCATAACGTGTCTGGAATGTCATCGGACTTTGCCATCGGCGTGAAGGTCAACTGCAGGATGAGCAAGATGCGCGATATCAGTTCGTGTAGCCGCGGCCAGATCGTGGGTGCCCGACGCATGGAACGCTCTACCTCTGAGACAGAGCAAGTACTGATCGTCTGACATGTCACCGGCTCGATTTTCCTCATAGGAACTTCTCTCTACCTTCGGAGGAGGCTTAGCCCTGCGAGTTGTTCTGTCCGTCCTTAGATGTCTATTTTATTCCTTCCTCTTTTCTTAGATGGTCCTCTCTCGTGTCGATTTGAAACACACGAAGAAAGTCTACATTAATATGTTACAAGAACACGCTATTCCGCCAGCGTACGGGGCTACCAGGTAGCGTTGTGACGCTGCACCATGGGGTCCAGGTGGCGGTATTGGACGTTTTACATTTCTCGTAGAAGTCACCAGCCATTTGCCTAAACCTATCTCTGAAGTAAGGTATTCTGGCTGTCTGATGGAGTTCCGCCGTCAGCAAATCCCGAGGTAGGTTTAGATAGAGTAGAAGTTGACTAGTGGGAGAACGTTGCTCGACGAAACATTGTGAGTCTTTTTGTAATTGCATGTGTGCTCATCTGAAAAACCTCAATCGATTCCGAAAATAATTCCCATGAAGTACTTGATGCATAGAAATATGTTAGGAATTGTGGTTCTGACGTTTTAGTATCGCCCAAACACTTGTATGAGCAACTGCTGACTGGTGAGATATTTCTCACTTACTCGCATATGGATTATGAAACACTGCAGTTTCATTATTGCTGTTCCCTGTTACAGTTGCTTTAAGAGTTCTGTGTTTTTTAAGCGTCACACTTCCTTCCGTAGTGAATAATTTTATAACACGATAAATAGTCGTATGAGATGTGGCGTATCAGCGCAAAGAACAACAGCAGCGTTCATAAATTAATATTATTTCAATTTTCTTGTCTACAAATAAAACATCCGTTACTTAAAATGTGCCATAAAATGCTCCGGAGGAGGAAGTGGTGCCGAGTCGTTCGACGTTGGTGCATATAAAGGCTTAGGCGTCGTGGTGGGACGCAACGTGTGGTGGGGCGCTGAACAGTGGGACGTGCATGTAGAATTCACTCGGTATGTGTTTATCCACGGCAGGTGCGTCTGTCACTATTATTATGAACATTTTCCCTTGTAATGGTTGTGGATTGTATTTTGCCAGTAGCCGCGTAGCGCCTGACACGAGAGTTATGGTGGTTGGATGGAAGAACAAATCGAAATCAGTCACCCTCATGACGAGATTCGAGAGGATTCTCCGATGGTGTGGGGACTCACCGAAATCAACCTCTAAGAGAACTAAAAACTAGGGTTTTAAATATCTAAACGTAAACAAAAATATTAATTGCTTGGAATAAAAAAAGTTTAAATTTCTTTCGCGAGTATAACGTAGAATCAAGCGAGTTGGTTCTTAATTGTAAATACCGGAAAAATTGACTTCTGTCAATTACAGCACCATATACCTCGAACAGAAAAAAATATTTGGGGTAAACCCCACGTATTTGATAGCGTACAATCCGAATCTACAGCAAAATGAGTGCTTCACATTTGAAAATAGGAAATTAACCTCCCCTTCATGAGGAAAGGGGTGTTGGAGTTGATCAGTTTTAGCACAGAAAGATGTCCACTTTGAAAATAATAACGTTTTATCTATATCATTTTTTCGTACTACGCGTATTTTTCGCGATATTTAGTTGTTCCGAGTTAAAAGAAACATCATGTATAAAAGGGTGGTCAGAATGAGTCCGAAAAGTTTGTAACGGTGTTGCAGTGTAGTTGTGCTGAGAAATAATTTTGAGAACAAATTCGATATGTTGCGCCGTTTCCGAGTTAATTCGCATTCCCTTTAGCAACTCAGGCCGTTGCGCGCGCAAATTCAAACGGCCCGCCAGATAAAATTAGTGTCAGTTGTTCTCATAGCGCAAATGAAAGCACACGAGATTTCTCAGTCTTTGCTTCGGGTTCGATCGCTACTACCTACCACCCCACGTCCAAGTTTTGTATAGCTCTCCTGTTAGATTTTAGGTAACCAAACGAAGAACGCTTGAATTTGCGTACATCGGCCAACTTCAATGCTAATTAACTCTGAAACATCACAAGGTATGGAATTTTTTTCTTAACAGTTATTTTTCAGCACAACTTACCCTGCAACACCTTTACAAGCTTTTCAGACTTGTGTTGACCACTTTATATGCTACGGGATACTGCACACATGGCCGGCCGGGGTGGCCGAGCGGTTCTAGGCGCTACAGTCTGGAACCGCGCGACTGCTACGGTCGCAGGTTCGAATCCTGCCTCGGGCATGGGTGTGTGTGATGTCCTTAGGTTAGTTAGGTTTAAGTAGTTCTAAGTTCTAGGGGACTGATGACCTCAGAAGTTAAGTGCCATAGTGCTCAGAGCCATTTGAACCATTTGAACTACACACATGTAAACAGAAAATATTGGAAAATAAAACTATTAGCTACCAATTCAGAGTAGTCTCCCTATTACTTTAAACGGCAGTCTGTCACTTAAAGCAAGATTTCACTTTCACACTCGTTCGCCTCTTTAACTCACAAACAAATTGTTATCTTCCAACTTAACCTCATTTACACTGAAGTGCGACAGTATTATGAACACTGTAAACCACGAGACTGAATACCACTTGGAGGTGTTGCGCACACATAACGCTGTGTATTAAGTACACTGAACCGCCAAAGAAACTGTTACAGGCATGCGTATTCAAATACAGAGATATGTAAACGGGCAGACAACGGCGCGGCGGTCAGCAACGCATATATAAGACAACAAGTGTCTGGCGCAGTTGTTAGATCGGTTAATGCTGCTACAATGGCAGGTTATCAAGATTTAAGTGAGTTTGAACGTGGTGTTATAATCGGCGCACGATCGGTGGGACACAGCATCTCCGAGGTAGCGATGAAGTGAGGATTTTCCCGAACGACCATTTCACGTGTATACCGTGAATATTAAGATTCCGGTAAAACGTCAAAACTCCAACATCGCTGCGGCCAGAAAAAGTTCCTGCAAGAACGGGACCAACGACAACTGAAGAGAATCGTTCAACGTGACAGAAGTCCAACCCTTCCGCAAATTGCTGCAGATTTCAGTGCTGGGCCATCAACAAGTGTCAGCATGCGAACCATTCAACGAAACATTATTGATATGGGCTTTCGGAGCCGAAGGCCGACTCGTGTACTCCTGATAACTGCACGACAAAAAGCTTTAAACCTCGCCTGGGCCCGCCGACACAGACACTGGACTGTTGATGACCGGAAACATGTTGCCTGGTCGGAAAAGTCTCATTTCAAGATGTATCGAGCGGATGGACGTGTACGGATATGGAGCAACCTCATGAATCCATGGACCCTGCATGTCATCGGGGGACTGTTTAAGCTAATAGAGGCTCTCTCTGTAATGGTGTGGGGCGTGTGCAGCTGGAGTGATATGGGACCCCTGATACGTCTAGACGCGCCTCTGACAGGTGATACGTACGTAAGCATCATGTCTGATCACCTGCATACATTCATGTTCATTGTGCGTTCCGACGGACTTGGGCAATTCCAGCAGGACAATGTGACACCCTAAACGTCCAGCATTTCTACAAAGTTGCTCCAGGAACACTCTTCTGAGTTTAAACACTTCCGCTGGCCGTCAAACTCCCCAGACGTGAACATTATTGAGCAAATCTTGGATGCCTTGCAATGTGCTGTTCAGAAGAGATCTCCACTCCGTCGTACTCTTACGCATTTATGGACGGCCCTGCAGGATTCATGGTGTCAGTTACCTCCAGCACTACCTCAGACATTAGTCAAGTTTCTGCCACGTCGTGTTACGGCATTTCTGCGTGCTCGCGGTGGCCCTACACGATATTAGGCTGGTGTACCAGTTTCTTTAGCTCTTCATTGTAGATGCAACGTGTGAACAAGCCAGCTTATAATCCGAAATTGTTTCACTGCGGAAGACGGTCCCTCTTTATAACTGACGAAATTACACTGAAATGAAAGATATTGAGGTAAGTGATTGCGAAGTAATAGATCCCCTAAAATCGCCCAACGGTGGATAGGCATCTGAATCTGCTGACGTACTTAGGAAGTTCTAAATAGATTGTATGAAAGAACTGGGGGCCCTTATAGCAGCACATTTTCGTATGTCGATGGAGCGACGAAGGGTTGCAGGTAGCCGCAAAAAGCCGCAAGTCATTCTCATTTTTAAGAAGTGTTATACGAACAGAAGCACATAATTAAAGGCCCGTAGAACTAACGTCAGTCAGGATTAAATTTCATGGACATATATGATGACCTTTTTGAAAAGCGATAAATCTCGTGTTTAGGAGACATCATTCACCATGTATTCCGCATAGTGAGATCTTGTGAAACTGAGCTCGCTCATTTCGTCCATGAGGTCCAGACGGTAGTGTATAATATCACCGTGTTCTTTGACTTCCGGAACGCATTGGGAACAAAATACGAGGTTACAGAATATCGGACCAGTTTTGAGACGTGATTTAGAATTTATTATCGGTGGGATCCTGGATCAGTATCACTCGGTTATACCAAGTTTTCAGTATCACCATATGTGAGAAACGGTAGCTTTGATTTGTTGTTAAACGCGTCACACGCTTTTTACTGCTTTCCTGCATTGGGAATGGTTTGAATAGTGAACCAACTCCTTTCTAATTTGAAAACAGTGCGTGTAGCGTTCATATATCATAATATAGCGATGGTAATGAGTAATGCTACTCCTTGCTTGGCTCCAAAGTTTTGTTTTTAAGTAAAAGGCAGGGTATATTCCATGATTTTCGACTTGGAAAAATGTCATTCACTAGTGCTCAGAATACTGAATACTATGCATATTAACATATATTTTCATTATTTTTCTCAAATATATGAACATGTTCCAGTTTGGTGGGAAAAGGGCTGTCAACAAAATTTAATGAACCTGAATAAGGAAGATAATTAGATACACGATCCACAGAGACATCTGCAGGATACGATCCAGTTATAAATGAGCATCTGAAACAATAATTACCGTTCTTTGAATCGACATTTACCAAGAATGTTTGTCTGAAATCACGTTAGATAATTTTCTATATTTTCTCACAAAAATCCTTTATTTATTTACACACTAAAGCAAAGTTTCAGAATTTATTTTAACCCCCATCCGGAATGTCGCCGGCCGAAGTGGCCGTGCGGTTAACGGCGCTGCAGTCTGGAACCGCAAGACCGCTACGGTCGCAGGTTTGAATCCTGCCTCGGGCATGGATGTTTGTGATGTCCTTAGGTTAGTTAGGTTTAACTAGTTCTAAGTTCTAGGGGACTAATGACCTCAGCAGTTGAGTCCCATAGTGCTCAGAGCCATTTGAACCATTTTGAACCGGAATGTCGCACCTGGAAAGACTCCTCTTTTTTAACATTCGACCGTAACATTGGTTGAATTCCATTCTACAGACAACAATAGAATCGAGTTCTTGCTGTTCATATTCATTTCTAATTCACCAGACCTGGTCAGTAGGAACTTACGAAGAACTGTTATTTTTATGTTAAGTGGTTGATTTAACTCGTGTAATCTGTTTTCAAAAATTGGAAGACAAAACGCGATTGACCATTACGCTGGTGAATTGTCGAATCTTAAATTCAGAATCCGCATACTGATTTAAGAGTGTCATCATTGATTTAAACCGCTTTGTTGATGATTCACCCTTTATTTACAGTCATTATCTTTTTCACCGATAATATGCAGTTGTTGCTATGATTAGAGGTCATTATTCTGTAAATTCTGTAATTCATCAGATCAGCCACCGAATTTCATTGACCTTTCTCCTTTAGAAAGTGGTACACTTCTTCTGGTTGCGTTTTGTAGCTGCATCATGAACGAAGAAGAATATTGTAAATTAAGAACACTCTTTTAAAAAACAATGGGCATTAGACTTTTACTCGTAACGTCCATTACACTGCTGAAGAGTGTTCTGTATGCATGCCAAAAAATGTTTCGATGATAATGACCTCAGCGTTCTGTCATAGACATGTGTGACAAATATCAGTGATAACATAAGCTTGGCACAGACTATGGAACATTGATTGTTATTGCTATATATTTATTTCTGCTGATTAAGAGTCAGAGACAACCACGAAGGAAGGAAGATTAGAATTTAACGTCCCATAAACAGTGATGTCATTAGAGACGGAGAAACATCTTGGATTACGAAAGGATTCGGAAGGAAATAGGCCGTGCCATTTTCAGAGGAACCATCTCGGCTTTTGCCTGAAACTGTTTAGGGTAATCACGGAAAACCTAAATCTGTAACTGTTCGCGCAGCTCCCCCCTTCAGAGGTTCGAGTCCTCCCTTGTGCATGGGTGTGTGGGTTGGCCTTAGCGTAAGTTAGTTTAAGTTAGATTATGTAGTGCGTAAGCTTAGGGACCGATGACCTCACCAGTTTGGTCCCATAAGACCTTACCACAAATTTCCAATTTCCTACATCTGGACTGCCGGACGGGGATTTCAACTGACATTCTCCCGAATGTGGAGTCCAGTGTGCTAGCCATTGCGCCACCTCGCTCGGTCAGACACAACCAATGACAAGCTGCAGCTGCTGGTGCAATCAAACTTGCACGTACGTGTCTTGAATCTCATATTATACAGAGACTTGAACTGAGAAGATGACGTTGCAGCACATATCTGAAAAACGTCCCAGAGAAATCTGTCACGTCGTAAACATGACATCTCGATCAGTGTCAATAACGCTGTTGTTCACCTATTCTATAAGTTTCAGTATCACCTTTCGTCGCTATGTTTTTGAATATTGTCACATTTAACGGCAAAATCCTTTCCTAAGTGTACGTATGCCTTGGAGGGTTTCCATGCATTAGAGACAGCGTGTAACTTAAGCTCACAGCTACACGCACCAAGCAACAGCGTGGTCAAATACGGAGCACTTTATTGAACTAAATACCGTGGGCAGTTTAGCTCATCAGCTCATCAGTCTGAACCGCACTAATGACTCGGCAATGAAATTTATGTCTGCGCCTTGGTGTGATGAGCCGTGAGACACCAAGAACAGTCAATTTTACACATTTTCTACACATCAAAGAATTCTGCTAACTTCCTCGTAGAGCAATCACTACAATAAATTTTGTCAATGATGCACTAAGAGTATCGTGGATTCTGCCCTGGTCGCGTTGAACTGATTCCCTGTTTTGACAGGAAAGTATCTAACTGAAAACGAGAAGATATCATAGTTACCTAAAAGATATAACAACTACCTTGTCGCTCGTAATACTACCGCAATTCAAATGAACCTTTTTTAAATACGATTTCTTCACGTTTAATCATTTGGTCTACTTTCGCGTCCCGGTCGGTAAACTAGTGTGGTACGCTGCCATTTAATCCGATATAACCCGGATAGTGTCCGAGTTCTGGAAGCATATTTTATGTGACAGTGATAGGTTAAGGCTGCTCCCAATTAAAATTGATTTTACTTTATTAGGTGTTTTTAAATTAATGTACGTAGCAGATCTCACTCCATAAGTTCAGCTTCAGCAATTATTACAAGAACAGTTAACCATTTTCGTTTCTCTAATTAAAGAATTTGTAAATTACTGCGTTTGTTAAATCAATTGGAAACATATAGAACAGGTACCAATGCACTCGTGAAGCCTTGAATTAAATACACTGTCCAGTTACATTAATGTGACCACCTGTCAGATGCCGGAATAACCATATTTTTGCAGCGCGGACCATACGTGCAGGAAGAGAGTGGGTTCTGGAAGATCCTAACAGGGATGTGGAGCCATGTCGCCTCCAGTGCCGTGACCAGCTGTGCAAGTTTCTGGGCTGAGGATCAATACCGCCAACAGCCCAATCGAGGTGGTCCCAAAGATTTTTCGATTGGGTTTAAATCCGAAGAGTTTAGTGGCCAGGGGAGTTCGGTAAACTCATCTTGGTGTTCATCAAACCACGCACGTACACGGCGAGCTGTATGACACGTTGCATTGTGCTGCTGATGATGGGCATCATGCCGAGGAAAAACAAACGGCATGTAGGGGTGGACGTGGTCCTCAATGATACATGCATTCTTGGGGTGATCCTTTGTGCCATCCAGCATGACGAGATCGCCCAGGGAATGCCATCAAAACATTTCCCAGACCTCCTCTGCCCTCCACCCTTCCGACGAGGGGTGTTTGCTTTCAGACGTTTCACTGTAAACACGCCAATGGCCGTCTGTCATCTGAAAAGGCCATCTGCTGCTAGTCAGTGGACATTGAGTTGTGGTACTGGCGTGCAAATTCCAGCTTTCGTAAATGATGAACACCAGTCAACATGGGTGCAGAACCAGGAGCCTGCTGCGGAGACCCATACGTAGCAACGTCCACTGAAAGGTCATCGAGGAGACACTGTTGGTGAACCTTCGTCCATCTGCGCGGTCAGTTGCTCAGCAATTGCACGTCTGTTCGGCCGTATGTATATGCGCAGCCGTCGTTCAACACTGTCATCTATGGCCCGTTATGCACCACAGTTGCCTCGGCGCCACTTTTGAGTAGCGCCTTTTTGCATTGCACTGAATACAGTTTAAGTCCATTTCAGAAATGGTTCCACCCTTGGCCCGAAAGCCAATGACCATGCTATTTTGGCCGTCAGATAAATCGCTCCATTACCGGATTATAACAACGACTGCTCGTACCACATGCTGTCTCTGAGTGTTTACTGTACGTTGACGTCGAACATATGTGGTGGTCACATTAATATGACTGGATCGATTAGTAGCCATGTTGACTTCGGCGACATGGACTCCACGTGAAACTGAAATCGTTGAGAAGGCATCATCATTAATGACAGCTGCGGGCTTTCAAACAGTATGAATTAAAGATGTGATCGCGTGGCCCTCAACTACATACTCTCCAACTCAGAGTTGCAATATTAAAAGTTTTGGCTGGTTTCGTTGTCTAGGGGCTGGGATACGCAGTTGGCGCATTACAGGCCAAATACTGCTGAGTCTACAGTATACGTTAAGAATACACACATGAATCGAATGGTGGAAGGTTTCTATCACTCGGCAATTGCGAATTATGAAAGTAACATATAAATTTATAAATGAAAGATTGCAATTAAATAAAATCTGCAGGTACTATCTTAACGACTTTAAATGATGAGTATGATAGTAGAAGTACTTTTGAGAATGCGCTATATTGCTGCAAAACACTTATTGGTGTCGATGGTCCAGCAATTAAATAAAATATAAGTTGAATAACAGGGAAACAGTAGATTCCTACTGCACGTAATTAGTTATGAACAACAACATAGCTCGCGAGATATTCACTTCTAAACGCACACTACATCTTCACTGTAGAAGCCAAGGACATCTGAAAAGTGTACGAGTCGGCACTCCGAAGTATTTCTATCTCTCGCGATCACGTGCAAACTGCTCCACTGTCCAAGTCCTTCCGCCGACTCTGCGTCCGTCGCGCCGTTGCGTCCAGCACTTCCCGTGTCCTGTGCGACTGTCCCTCAGGCCGCACTGCCCAGAACTGCCCCGTGTCCTCTCAGGAAACGATGCTCCTCCCCAACCTCCATGCGTCTCTCTTAGTAACGAGCACTGTATTTGGCTAGAGCGCTCCCTCCATGGCTCCAAGCCAACGTGCACTCACAAAAGTATTGAAACACATACGAAGTACTGGATTTACATTTAAATAACAGCTGGACCATAAAGGCGCTCTAACACACCTAATTAAATACATAAACAAATTAAATAAACATATATCAAAGGAGTAGTAACAAAAGGTAGGCCAGTAGCCTAATGTCTCTGTGCTTTCTTAAACACAGTAAATATTTACCCAATTTCTTTATGAATAGTGTATATCGGATATAAACAAAAACATAGATGAATAAATATGTTTATAAGCTTGCTGCTACTGTTTCTTCGTGTAACTGTGGAGTACTTATGACCTGACGCGATCGATAGTAATCGGCCACTTTGACCTCCAATAACTCATGTACTACTTAAGTTACATGCCTGTAATTCCTACAAATGTAGGTTTATCCTAATAGCTTTCTAAAGACACGTAGATCGACGAAATCGGATGAAGCGTTTGGATTTTGGAAATTCGTTGCTGGGTGTTACTTGTATAATTTACCATCAGATACTAAACTTTAAATTAATAAAGATATTGAAAATCTGGTAACACCATCAGAGTTGTCGTGCAAATAATAGTAATGTACGTGTTTCTTTTTCAGGTATCATGATTCATCTGGCTACTATTAATTTCTATACGAACTGTGAAACGTCTGCCATTAAGGTTTCACAAAGTCCGCCATCTTCGGCCCTCCCGACGCACAGCGTCACCAGGGAATTCCCAGCCACGTGCTTGGTAGACCAAGCGCTGGGGCTCCCCTCATGCTGAGCTAACGTTCGGCACCAAATGGTTGCTGCCTGGCTGCGGCTTTGACGAGCGTCCTGTGCGGCCGCCCCAACTCCGAACATATAATATTTCCAGGGCGACACAACTCGCCCGTTACATCACACAGCTCAGTCGCCGTCAACAACTTACGCAGATTGATGGTAACTGCGTACAAGTCACACATATCTCGCTCGATGGGTTCCCAGATGATGCTCAATATAATTGTGGTGTGGTAGCGTTGGTGTGAGGTTAAGGTAACACAAGCAGATTCATGACCTTGAAGGGTTTCTTCCTGTATCGTTCGCCTGAGAGAGTCATCAGGAGACGAATCTATTTCCTCATTTTATTTCATGGAAACACGTCCAGCATGAGATTATATCCATCACGTGCGTCAGTAGTGTCCTGTTGGCGCTAGGAAGCATCACCTGATCTGCTTCACGACAGGTTCATATCCTTCCTTTCAATTGTTGAAAATGTTGGAACTGAGTCACGCGGCCAATGTTTTGGGTGAACATTAAGAATTTAGTACATCGTTATTAGGGGAAAATCGATACGATACCTGCTGTGAAGTACTGATATTAGTAAAAGTATCAGTTGAAAAGTATGGAATAAAGACCTATGGTTATCCAGTTGAAATTACTCGATACCAAGAAGAATCGATTCTTTTTCCATATCCTTACGTGGAAGATCTAGGAAATGGACACCTACAATATGGACGGGATAGACTGCGCACATATCGTCCGTGTTACCCATTCCACAGGGTGTCCATAATTCAAGCTCCAGGTTTAAAGCGCTGTAGAAAGAGAACCACTGCTCAGAATGACATCAAATTTGAACAGCATGTTATTGACACAGTGGGAAACGTCACGAAACAAAAAATAAAAAATACGAAAATTTGACCAATAGCTGGCGCTATAAGTGTCAGAATATGCACACCAATAGTCGCTAGACAGCCAACATAACTATCTCCGTGAAGGCTCTCACGGTGCTGGTGAACGTCTTTTACAAGAACAGTGCCTGTGTGCCAGTAGACCAGCAGAAGCTCCGGACACTGAAGGGTATGAGAAACGGCATATGCTAAGGATCTGGAGAAAATGATTACAAAATTCGAAAAGATACGTCCGTTGATGTGCAGTGTGGAAGAGGGAGGAAGGGAGTTGATCCGGCGTCTGTTGAAGACATGATCACAGTATTGCAGGAGGAGTCGAGCGGTGGCACGTTGAATTGCCGACCGTTGGACATGTGTGCGTGTAAGGTGCACAAAACCCTACGAAACATCCTGCATTACTATCCATATAAAATCGCCCGTGTTCAGGAGTTGCTTCCTGCTGACCTGCCAGCAAGGCAAACGTTCGCTCTGGTATTTCTTGTTCGCACGGAGATGGGCGCTTGCAAAATGTCTGTCAGTGAACAAAAGCACGGTGAGTCGTTGGACGAGGCGTCTGTTATCAAACCAGGTCGCGCAAAACTGTCCGATCTTCTGCGTGCTTGCGGGCTGCACTCAGCTGTGACTCCTGCAGTGTTGGAACGTGTGGATATTCCCATTCGAGGTGATCAATGGATCACTCTCAGAAACCTCGTTGCCCAACTGGACGTCTCTGTTGGTAGTGCTGACACACGCGTCGCCTGGGTGGGATACTCAAACGTGTCTGCTAGCTGGATTCCTCGCCGCCTAACGGAAGACTAGACACAGCTTCCATGTGTTTGGTCCAATGAAAGATGACTCTGCGGGGAGCAGTACGTGGGCGATGGAGAGGCTTTTGGTGCACCAATACGTTGTCTGCAAAGTCGACCAGTAGAGTGGAACCATACGAGTGTACAGGTCCTCCCGGTAAGGTGGCATAAGGCCCTCGCATTGAACGGAGATTATGTTGAAAAATAGGGCTTTGTAGCTAAAAGAGAATGAAAAAATATGGATTTATTGGAATCCTGAATAAAACCAAACTGCTTTCTGAAAAAAATATGATGCGCTACTTATTGAACGCCCCTTGTAGAAGAGTAGCTTCTAGCGTTTGTCACTGTGAGTTAAGGGACTCCAACCCTTGCTGCGAGCGTACAAGTTCCATCTGTGGCGCGCAGGCGCATGTGGAATGGTAGTACTACATGCACGCTCTCTGTCGGAATGCGAGCTCGCGAAGTTCAAATTCGTATTTTAGATTAATAAAACTGACTGTCGCTAGACGTGACATTAGTGATAAAATTTTTTCTCTCTGTTGAGCCCCACGCCATCGCGATTAATAAGATCTTCCGCCAGACGTATTTCCACCGATTTCTTAATAACGGAATCCTAAAAGCATCTCGTCGAGGCCAAGATTTCCGTGCCAGAATAATTCATAGGATATTCCGTGGAGATACAGTGCTTGGCTGTGGCCGATTTATTGGTCGGCCAAGGGCGAGTGGGATCATGTTCAACACACTTTTAACGTAATGTGCGTGTTGTCTGACCACAATGTCAAGATATTATGTTGATTCCAGCCTCTACAATCCCTTATTGTCATTTATCGAACCAAGAAGAGCACAAGTCTTTTTATTTGGCCGGGAGATTACTGTGACATCATGTTTCCTTAGGATTTTGCCTAATTTAGGCGACATATTGCTGACATATAGGAAGAACGCCCTGAACTTGAAACGGCCCTTCTCCTTTTGATCTAGCGCGTTGTCACGTGCCACGAAAGACTTGGCTTCGACGAGACCCTTCTGGCTTTCAGTTATAAAGGAATCGGAGGAAATGCGTTTGGCGGAAAAAAAATGGCCCTGAGCACTATGGGACTCAACATCTGAGGTCATCAGTCCCCTAGAACTTAGAACTAATTAAACCTAACTAACCTAAGGACATCACACACATCCAAGCCCGAGGCAGGATTCGAACCTGCGACCGTAGCAGTCACGCGGTTCCGGACTGAGTTTGGCGGAAAATCTTATTTATCGTGATGGTAGCTTTCAACTGGTTAAGGCATGTGGCCCGGCGATTCCTTTAATGTCTTCAGAAAGGTGTTCTTGGCTTAATTTCGCTGAGAATTACTGCACTAAATACACCAAAATAAAGAAAATCTTTTGTAAGCTTGATAGTGATGAATCAGATACTATCGAAATTGTGAAAGTGGTCTTTACAGCTATCTTGTCTGGAAACTTGGCATACATCAATGCCAACTTTTCAGTGGTATCAAAAGTCATCACAAGACTGGAAGCTGCTGGTACTCAACTGTGGGCCCCCCTGGGTATTGTGCAACATGTGCAGACCTCAGTTGGGTCAAGCTTGTGGTTGTGTGGCTGACAAAGTGAACAACAAATTGCAAAGTTTACTCCAGTGGAATCTTGGATATTCTTTCACGTACGAAATTAGTGACAGTCTTTCTGGGAATTCCACAATATTTGAAGACAGTGAACCAAAGCTAGCCTGCAGTGACCTCGTCGCCTTCAAATGCGCTCCTATTTCGTTATGTGATGTGAAGAGGAGCTTTTCCAGGTGAATAACAATCCTAAGCGACAACTTTAGATCTTTGAAAATGGAAAACCTGAAAATGCACCTTCTGTTCCAATGCAACTCTGCAGAAACTGAAGACTGATATGTCGTATTAACTAATTTCGAATACTTTAAACAAGTGGTGTGCAGTTGGTTTCATTGTTTCGATAGGTATTATTGTTTTCGTTGTACTTCATGCTTTTACAGACGTTTCAAAAATAAGTATAAACTAATTTCAAACACTGCAAAAATAAGTACTATATTCACATATGCATTCGGTATTACACTTTGTATAAAAAATCAATAAGAGTATTTTTAAAGAATCTTTGTAAGTCATGTATTATTTTAAGATCATATTTGTATAAATTTTAGGTCCTAAATGCTTGCATAGTTTGCTCTTTCTTAGGTCATTAAAATCTGAGCTCTACTAATCGCACGACTAACGACCGTTAATTTTATTAATTTGGCATCTGAATTTTAACTCCGTGAGCACGCATTCCGCCAGAGAGTGTACATGTAGTATCACCATTACATCTGCGCCTGCACACCACAGATGGAACGATATTTGAAGAGGGTGCTAAACTCGACAAAGGGCACTCATGTTGTGGCTGCCTTTGCACTGCTTCTACGCGTCAATTTTTGGTGTAAAGATAGCGATGTGAACTAGCAATCTCCAGTGCAAAACACTCACCTGAAGATGGCTGAGTAGTTGCCAGCCGAAATATCGTTGCAAGAAGTGGACGTCATCGGGCTGAAATCCGAAAACTTCATGGAATAAAGACGTTTATTTTGAAAATTGGTTTTATTTTTGGTCAAGCATCTTGTCAAAAATTATGTTACATGGCTAAAAAGAGTTATGAATATTAAAACCAGGGTTTTTATTAAACATGTAATGCAGGGGCTCACGGGCTATGCCCGGGCCCGAGTGTCAAAGCCCTCAGCCTCGTTTCCCATTTCCCACACCGTCACGCCACGCTGAGCGCGAGGAAGGGGAAGAGGGGAAAACAGCGAAGGCACCGTATTTAAATTGCAATGCATTCGCACTGCATGCGACTTCGTTTTATGAGTCAATTCCTCAACAATATAGATCACAAACGAAACAAGTTTTAATTTTTTTTTTTTTTTGTGCAAACTGTCGGCATACGCACAGACGCAGAGAATTTCACAGAGTTTTGCACTCGACCTGCCGCCTAATCGTGACTTATGCAGTTTCATGATCGAAAAAGGTCTTTCACATAAATATGTCGATGGAAATAATGTAGCACTTTTACAACCTGATGGTGGAGACTTGGAAAATCCGCCTGAGGAAAGCAATGTAGACGTCCTGGACAATTTTGACGTAAAAAGATTTGTCAGTGAAACTGGAATTACCTCGCAGGTCAATCAGCTACGTCTGTACATGCACAGGGAACTTTCGACTGAAATGGCAAACCGTCTCGAAAACAGCTCGAAATGAGATGTAAGACTGACAGTGTCCTCAAAACCCTTACAAATCTATCCATTTAATTCTTGCAAGGCCACAATGAATTCTTCAAACCTCGGGCTTTCTTTAAGGCCAGTGAGCATAGGGAACTGGACTCTCTTTGTCACAATGTGTCCTCTCTACAACGAGATTTTCTTTTTAATTGCATCCCAATCATATCAGAAAGAAGTTACCTTGTAATGTTTTACTGTGGGCAGTGTGCAGTCAAATCTCCTGAAAATACGAAGTCTGCAATCCATTCCGGATGTTCTAACTTTCGTTCCTGCACTCCTTTTTGATTCATAAATTCAGCAATAGCGAGTTTTAAATCGAAAAATCTTTCCGGGCATGCCCATGCCCCGTGAATTAACCAACGTACTTTGTAGTAATATATGAGGTCTCCATACTTTTTCGTTCATGAAACTATTGCAACTGACAATGGAATAATGTGTGCAACTTCACGAATTTTACTATTCGGACCAAGTGCTCCATGCCTGCAGATTTAGCACAAAGTACTTATGGATGTACAGAACAATGAATCCCGTCTGTCAATCGTTGTAATTTATTGCTCTTTCATTGGCATATAAATATTTGAATTCCCTTTGCATGGTACTGTAATGTCGTTTCATAGCAAATAAGCAGTACCCGTCGTTTATGTAAATTGAGAATTCGCATCCCTGTTGAAACGTCCCCTTTGAACAATTTATACAGGACTGTGCTTAAACTGACACACAATATTTCTAGCGCAACGCAATCTGACTTTCAAGAATCCCTACAAAAGAATGGCCCTGACTAACATTAAACTATATCTTCCAGAAATCACTTACCTCACAAAAATCTTCGCTACTCAAGCTACTGCAATACCGCGAGCGCCACTACTGCCAGCTAAATAAAAGATTCAAACTATGGAAGGCACTAACTACTGATAGGGATAGTTAGCAAATGAAAGATATTAATAGAGAACAAACAATGTATTTACCTTGATATCATCATATATAAATATAGCAGTTCATGACAAATTACAAATCTCCGCCATCTCTCTCCCCACACTGTCTTCTGTCATTTCCACTCATTTTAAATGATTGTGACGATACGTCGCTATAGTGACTCTTTTTGCGTAAACAGCCACTGGACCTGTTAACGTCCATCGTACCACGAACAAATAGCTAAGGGTAAACAGCTCTGACACCACGCTTCTGCCGAACTCATAGAGTTGTGCCGATCGAAAAATGCCGCGCAGCAATGCTAAATGAAATGTTGCGCTGTTCCGATACTTCCGAGAAGCACCGAGCAAAGGCGATTGACAGGCCGGACCTTGGCGCACCCGCGGCCCGCACGCGCTATGCACATGAAGTTTGGCTCGCCGTGGCCCGCCCTGGTGTAGTGAGTTGCGTTTAGGAAGTGTAAATTTCAGGTTGTCCGCAGCTCGTGGTCTTCTGGTAGCGTTCTCGCTTCCCGCGCGCGGTGCCCGAGGCGGGATTCGAACCTGCTACCGTAACGGTCGCTCGGTTCCAGATCGAAGCGCCTAGAACCGCTCGGCCACACCGGCCGGCTTGCAAGCAAGACTGGCAGTCTTTACCACTTCTGTTAGTCGCTCGAAACCAGAGAGAATCTCTTCTAATCCAAAGTGACACACATCATTGGTACCGACATGAGCAACCACCTGCAGTTGGCTGCACCCTGTGCTCGTCATGGCATCTGGGAGGACCCGTTCCACATCTGGAATAACTCCACCCGGTAAGCACACGGAGTGCAGATTGGTTTTCTTTCCCTTCTTGGCAGCCATGTCCCTAGCGGGCCCCATAACGCGCCTAACGTTGGAGCTCCCAACTACCAATAAACCCACCCTCTGCGATTGCCCAGATCTTGCAGGCTGAGTGGTTTCCTCTCAAACAGGACAGGCTACAGCATCTGGCTAAGCGGCAGTGTCAGCCACAGGCAGCACCTGGAACTTGTTTGTCAGACAAACCGGGGAGGTGCGGCCGCCTGGGAACTCTTTCGCCGCCTGCTACGCCCCGGAGCGACCTCCCACTCGACCACAGGTGAGGGGTCAACCTCAGTGCGAGCAGTAGCTGGGCTTGCCACCGGTGAGGACAGATCGGAGGACTCGGACGTGCTGGACGTCCGTTGGATCCCCACGGCCGGCCGACAACAGTGGTGCCCATCCACTGCAGCCTCAAGCTGTGTATCCGAAGCCATCACGGCCTGAAGCTGAGAGCGAAGTGTCACCAACTTGGCTCGCATCAGCACACAACAATCGCACTCCCTGTCCATACTAAAGACCGTGGAAAACTAAACTATGCAGATAAGAGGACTATCGGCACGTGCAGCGCAACTCTACTGTAGACCCTGACGAAAACGCAGGAACTGTGTCTAATAAATTAGATTAATACGCAGAGATTCAAAAAACTAACTACCGAAGCACTCAGGTGAAACTAAATAATTTGACCCTCATTAGGAACTTTTAATATGTCACAAAATCGGTTTACTTTCGATGCAAACGAAAACGCGAGAACTGTGGTTATTAGCTATTAAATTAACACGCAGAAAATCAAGAAACTAAACTATTAAAGCACACAGATGACACAAAATTCGCTCCTGGTTAGGAACTCGTAAAAGTCACAATATCTGTTACTTCTCTGTTACTGCTTGTGTCTCGGCCGGCTACTCTGCCAGAGGTCGTTCTGTTGTTTTGTGGGTGTTTTGGTGTATATCGTTACCATGACTTGAGCTCACCCATTCATGAAACAGGATGTTTGATTTAACATTCTCGTTGACCAGTTGTTGGCCCTTCTTCTACATCTTCGTTATGAGTATGATGTGAACATTTCCATCTTCCAATATGAAAACAGCTGTCACAGGGCTGCACGCATACTTTCCTGGTTTGACGAATACAGCGGGTGAAACGCAGCAATCAATATTCTTGCAGTTTGGTAGCTCTACGCGATCTAATTATCAATGAACGATTAATTTTATATGGTCATTCCATTTTAAATCACTCCTAATGCCTACTCCCAGCTAATTTATGAAATTAACTGCTTCCAGTTGTTGACCTGCTATATTGTAGCTAAATGATAAAGGATCTTTCTTTCTATGTATTCGCAGCGCATTACACTTGTCTACATTGAGATTCAATTGCCATTCCCTGCACCATGTGTAAATTCGTTGCAGATCCTCCAACATTTCAGTACAATTTTCCATTGTTATAACATCTAGATATACTACAGCATCATCCACAAAAAGCCTCAGTGAACTTCCGATGTTATCCACAAGGTCATTTATATATATTGTGAATAGCAACGGTCCTACGACACTCCCCTGTGGCACACCTGAAATCACTCTTTCTTCGGATGACTTCTCTCCATTGAGAATGACATGCTGCGTTCTGTTATCTAGGAACTATTCAATCCAATCACAAAATTGGTCTGATAGTCTATATGCTCTTACTTCATTCATTAAACGATTCTGGGGAACTGTATCAAACGCCTTGCGGAAGTCAAGACACACGGCATCCACCTGGGAGCCCGTGTCTATGGCTCTGTGAGTCTCGTGGACGAATAGCGCGAGCTGGGTTTCACACGATCGTCTTTTTCGAAACCCATGCTGATGGACACATTGCAAACGAATATTTACGCATGCCTAAGAGCCAGCTTTTGATTCACGCGCCATGAATTTCGAAATAAATGGATGAGGCAAAGCTTTTGTTGATGTGTGTCCAGTCGTGGACAAAACGAGCGAGACCCCTCGCCTTTTCGTTATGCTGATCCGCACAGCTTTGAAGTCTGCTACACAGCATAACACGCAAGATGACGAAGTGCTACCAACATACTATGCACAGGCGTGAAATTGAAAAACTATCCGAAATTTGTCAGACTGTTTTCAATCATGTGCAAGACTATATTAATGCTGATTAGTGTGTTAACCACAACACCTAAATATAAGATATAAATGAAAGAAGAAACGCTAATTAGTATGAACTGTACTAATAAAAATGAATTTCAGCTTATCGATAACATAACTGTTTTAGTAAGGCAAAGTACCCCAGATCGTTACGAATTAGCAAAATATTATGCGCATTTGGGCGCTAAATGGTCTGTGTCAACGTTCAGACCAGTCATACTGGATTACCGTTGCTGACCTACCATGAAAGTGTGCAAAATTAGCAATGCGTGAAGATTCATAACGAAATTCAGTTATAAACCATTCAGTGCCACCCTTAAGTCAATTCAATTATTGACAGAAGCGGAAAAAGTAGGCAGCAACAAGTATGAAATTCTACAAGAGTTTCATATCGACATCCACGGGGCGCCGGTACAGAATAACGGTAGCAATAAAACGTATTGGGGGCGCGAGAATTTCTTAAAATTCCTTTTTCTGATAGTCTATCTGCCTCCATTTAGATTAGAACCGAAAACAAACGTAACCTCCCTTGCAGTAGCAAACACCTTTCACTACGCTAGCAGACAACCCAGGCAAACAGCCCTCTATTATTACCCCAGACATGAATAAGCCGGCGACTTCGCAATGAAAATGGCAAAATGATCTGCATTTTCTGTTGCATAGAGCTTTCTGAACTCAAAAACATGAATTGTCTACCCTTATGTCACCGCTTATGTGACAATCATTCGGGATGTTTATCGAAATAACAAAAAAATGTTATTAGCGAGTAAATTTAGTAGGATAAATTTGCACCACCCCAGGAAATAAACGCGACATAGCTGCCAAACGTATTCTACAATGTTTCGAATTCTCCATTAGACGTGCCACGGACAGAAAACGTTCATTAGCCGAAGTGTCCCTTAAGGTAACTAGCAATGGGAATGCTCGCACATCTAAAACGCGGTGGCATTAACAATGGGATCTGAATTATCACGTGTATAGGCAAATGGATTTTATTTGCATTCCTGTAAACGTGATTTGGATCGAAAGCGCAGCTACGATTAATATGATGATGTATCGACTGCAACTGGAACATTTCGAATAAAGAGTAGGGCAAATTATTATGCGGCCCTCATCTTCAGTAACTGTGGTAGCTATTTTCGTTGTTAGGATTTCGTCACGTAAATCGGTAAAAATGGAACCCTACTAGTCTCACTTTACCGTCTGTCTGTCTACCCAACCCTTAAAACCCGTTTACCTCGAGTACGGGTGGACATAATAAGCGGAAATCTATCGCACTTCCTGCGGTATTCGGTCCCTTGGTGGTGTAAAAAGTGAGCTATGTCAACGCAACCTAAAGATACGGCCGTTTATGTAAAGAAAATTTACGCGAAAGGTCAAGAAATGCCTCTTCAAATGGCTCTGAGCACTATGCGACTCAACTTCTGAGGTCATCAGTCGCCTAGAACTTAGAACTAATTAAACCTAACTAACCTAAGGACATCACACACATCCATGCCCGAGGCAGGATTCGAACCTGCGACCGTAGCGGTCACGCGGTTCCAGACTGAAGCGCCTTTAACCGCACGGCCACACGGCCGGCTAAGAAATGCCTCTAAGAACTATGCCACCAAACTGCTTAGGTCATCAGTCCCCTAGACCAAGAACTACCTAAACCTACCCAACCTAACACACACCCATGCCCGGGGAAGGATTCGAACTGACGGCGTAACGAGCCGCGTGGTCCGCGATATGACGCCGTTGGGCACACGGTTAACCCGCGCCGGCAAGCTGTTAATATCATCTGCTATTACTAAAAAGTTATTCACTTCTGGTGAATGATTTTCTGCGCAGTTCATTTAAGAAAGAATAACTAAAATATATTTGGTGTTACGGAAGAGGAAGGGCGCCTAATTCATTTCCCATTGTCTTTATTCATGATGTTAGATTCGCAATGTGAGCATACGTACTATCCATAACCACACTTTAGATCCAAGTCATAGTCACAGATATGCTAATACAACATATTGGCTTATACTTGAGGCATTTCGTTTCCCACGAAGTGGTGGCAGACGATGCTGTGGCGTCTTCGAAGAGCACATCAGCTGAGCGAACTTGCATAGTATGTTGGTAGCACTTCGTCGCCTTGTCTGTTATACTGTGTAGCAGACCTTAAAGCTGTGCGGATCAGCATAACGAAAAGGCGAGGGGTCTCGCTCGTTTTGTCCACGACTGTACATCTCATGGAGTGACCATGAGGATAAAATGTAAGTAATTCGGCTTATATGTGGTGCTTGCAGTCTTTCTTCCCGTGAATATAATAGAAAACGGAAATGATTGGGTACGCTATATACCCACCACACGTCGGCATGTGGAGCACAGATGTTGATGTAAAATAGAACACGTCTCTTGCTTTGATAGTCTTTCCTGTTCAGTTTAGATGCTCATCCAGGACTGTGTGGGCATCTATGCTGCTTATGATAAGGTAGTGGGGTAGCATCAAGGACTGCTGGAAGAGCCGCTTAACGAAAATGCTCACTCATTAGATTTGGCTGCGATACAAGTATTACATATAACTGCTCCTGATTTGGTTGGACACCAAGAATTTTTGCCTGCATTCATGCTGGAGTAATGTCAGCTTTCATGCCAGAGATAATCGAAGTGATATTGAGATTCATTTGGATATAAATTTGTAAGTTGTATAAATAGTTATAAGCATGTAACTCAGATGTGATGTTATCGATATAACAGGAGAAAAGCGATGGGTGAAGGACTAAACGTTTGGGGTACTCCTAAGAACATATTTTTCCGTGATGACTTCTCTATTCCACAGAACGTTGTTGCCTCTTGATCACGGGGTCCCGGGCAGGGCGCTGTGACCGTGCGGTTCTAGGCGCTTCAGTCCGGAACCGCGCGCCTCCTGCGGTCGCAGGTTCGAATCCTGCCTCGGGCATGGATGTGTGTGATGTCCTTAGGTTAGTTAGGTTTAAGTAGATCTAAGTCTAGGGGTCTGATGACCTCAGATGTTAAGTCCCATAGGGCTCAGAGCCATTTGAACCATTTTGTAAAAATTGGGACTTTGTACAGGCGTTGCTAACCGCGCAGTTGAGCGCCCCCACAAACCAAACATCATCATCATCATATTCCACAGAAGACTCATTAATATCTGTTTGTCAGGAAGCTTCCAATCCACATGAGTCGACTGTTTGATAAATTCAGCCTTCACATTGTGAAAAGAGAGATATCTAAATCAGCATTATCAAATGCATTACTGAAATGAAACATTATTCGAATGACCGTTTCTCTTCAGTTCATGGCCTTGTTGAATTGATAGTACATCATCTGATCATGAATAATATACTCCACAGTTCTTGATGCGTTGGGTAATATACTGGGTGACCTTTAATCACATGGCGATATTTGGTTATTGCTCTTATGTATAAGTCTAATTAAGCTTCGTTTCAGCTCAGTATGTTATGTACCATTAATGAGAGAGAATTCGAAAATGCCCAGTATTCCGTATTACTCTTGTAGAAGCATGTTTTAAGAAGCGGTGCCTGTTGTGAAAGTGCTATCTCGTGTTATAATTTATCTTGCCTCGAGAGCGAAATAGTGTCGAGAAAAAGTTGTGTAATTCGTCTGAGGGGGTTTGCTAACATTCATTAAACGTCGTCTCTCCAAAACCGAGTTGCTCAGTTTGTTTTCCGCTTTTTTTTGTTAAATCTCATTTTGTTCGAAATTGATCGTTGTGTATGTTTGGGGCGGTCGTCCCAGGACACCCGTTCAGGTTGTTCGTTGAGTAGTTCACTCAGTTTTTTGTTACAGAGGGTAGCTAACCCTCTGACCGAACACGCTGAGCTACCATGCCGGCACTAGAGGGTAGCAGAGGTTGACTCGCTGCATACTGAAGGAGTTGCTCACTGCCGGGCTGGAAATCCCCACTGTTTTGTCGGGATGCAGACCGAGGACCTGTGTGGCGTTATTAGACGCAATAAAACAGTGCTCAAATTTATTCCATTTGTTACTCAGAATAGATGTCGTTCTTTTGTCGTCTGCGACCGCTGGTGACTACGTAAACCGGAGAGGAATCCGCTGACTCAAGCAGCGGACTCTAAGCTGCCGAGGACGGAATCGAAGTCGATGACACGCTGATGCGGCGGTTTGCCTCCAAATGGCGAGGTAGGCACGCCACGTCGGCAGCCCTGTTTCGGGACGGCGGCAACCGCGACGTGTGTGTTTCATTCACACGTCGCTTCATAGAGTACTCAATCCGTCGCAGTTCACTACCTACGTTGTTCCATCAGGTGGACGGCATTGTTGGATGCCGTGATTTTGTGCTGAAAGCTCGACCCTGCCTGCCGGTACCGTAGGCCGTCAGTCTCGTGCGAGGCTGGAGTTTTAGGACAGTTTCGGTACTGGACCAGAGTCGTGTTGGTAGATCTCTGGACTCCCCATCAGTGCTGGCTGTTGTGCTGACTTCAGTACTGGATGCTAGATTTACTTATTCATGACTAAGAATCGCTGACCTTCTCGTAAGGCAGCAAGCGGAAGGCGTACATTAGAACAATCTGAAACATAAGATAGTATTACACCATTACCAGAGAATCGATCCTACTGATCGAGTGCTGTAGGCTAGTGTGGGTGGGATATTTGTGTCGCCGAGGAGAGTCTCAGCTGTACGACATCATTCGGAATAGCCGAATCTGTACTGCTCTTCTCGAATCGTCACTGCATTTGCTTAATAAATTTGTTAGAATTTCTTTACTGCTTAGTCAAACCCCTACCAAGCGATGTTGCATTTTATCTAGTGTCTCTTACATAACGTTTCGAAGGCAGTTCAGTCTGCACTCTTCTAACGATTTGCTGCTGAGCTCACTCGCAGTCTCGCTCAAGAGTGTCGAGGTTGCTGTCTTTCTGACCGAGTAACGGTGTTGAAATGTTTACGCTTCCCGGCTGGCGGGTGTTGATACTTCCACGTGACTGAGTAACGCCGGCTGTTCGAACTTAGAAAATTTTACTCTCCCGTTTCCTTACTGATTTGTCACATAACAATACAACAAAGCGAGTATGGCTGATTTTGTCACTGCTTACATTTTGCTTCACTTTTTTCCACAATTTTCTGTGTTCCTCACAAAGAGTAGTTGTTGAATTTCACTTGAATTTTCCGTGCGCACAGTGTCACTTCTTCGTTTTCTCGTGGAATTGCAGTTAGCTACGAAGCAGGAGCTCTCTTTACTTTGATTAGCTGCTGGATGAGCATGTACGTATGTGAGAGCCGAATGTCGGCTCACTTCCCAAGTTTTAAACTCACATTACATGTGCTCAGTATGGGCATCATTTTTGACATGGCAGACGTCAGTACGGGCTGAGCCCTCTTTGGATATCAGTTCATTGGATTGGCAATCTGCAGGCTCGAACTAATTCGATGTGACAACAGAGAGCGGATGATTTTTCTTCACATTGTGATATACTTGCGCCCATAGTGGCGCCCTTTGTCGTAGTATTTTGTCGCTTCGGAACACTGTAGATGGTGTAAACTGGTAACAGGCGGTCATGTGACCCTCCACCACTGATGTAAATCATCGCAGTGAAGTGGAATGTACTAGCCAGACCTTTGTATGGAACCAGCACAGTGTTAGATGGGTCGACATCGTATCCTCCCGAATAAGGTTTCAGTGTCTTCACCTCTACGTCATCTCGCTCCGTGTCCGTGTCTGGCGACGTCACGTATCTGTGCTATGGGAATAAGTGTGCAGACCGTCGTGTTACACCCTCCCAAGTCTACTGGGACAAAGAGTGACAGTAATTCACTGGATTATTACTGTTGAAACCAACTAAGCAACTACAATTTGCAGAAGGACGATGCTATGTTGCTTCGAACATTCTTGCTTGTCCGAAGGAAGGGGCACTGCGCCGACTACAGCCGTTTTGGAATGCCTGAAATGTCGTCGTAGTTGTGAATACTAACCACCGTCAGCTGTATAAGGGAATGATGACAATGAACATTTGTGCCGAACCGAGACTCGAAACCGGATTTCCCACTTTACGCGAGCGGTCGCCTTAACTGCTTTGGGTTTACGTGCACGACTCACTGCCAGACCCAAACTTGTCGGCTCACTTCCCAAGTGTTGTCGTTCCTGCGTCACTGTGCATTTTTAATCAAAGTCGCTGCCTGGAATCGGCGGATAAATACGATATTGCAGTGCCTGTGTTGTTAAGAAGAGTGCATGGATGTCCGAACGAACATTGAATCGCTCTTCTTAACAACACAGGCACTGCAATATCGTATTTATCCGCCGATACCAGCAGCGACTAATTAAAATGTCCTCCTCTGTAGGTGAATTACACAATGTGTGTACGAGTACAGATTGTGACGCAGGAACGACGACATGTGGAAGTTTGGATGTGGCCGTGAGTCGTGCACGGATAGCCAAAGCCGTTAAAGCGACTGCTCGCGTAAAGCGAAAGATCCGGTTCGAGTCCCGGTTCAGCACAAAATTTAACTGGCGTCATGCCCTTATACAGCTTACGCGTGTCACAAATCTGACACATTTATGTGTTTCTGGGTATCCTGCATCCACACGACGGCGATTAAGTGGCAATAAAATTTATGAAAGAAGCTAAAAACTTCACGCCTGGGATGACTACGGGAACAGAAATTGCCTGTGTGTTGGATTTAATATCACTCCACATGATGGTTGGAATCTCGGAATGTGAAGAGTCTACTTCTATACCGGAGCTCTGGACCTGATAAATGTATGGTTTCCCGGACAAACTTAAAACAGTATGACATATATTACATATATATCTTCTGTAGCTATTTCCAGCACACATGACCCTTTTTCCTCTTGTTTAAGAATTCGACGTTGGACCCATACGTGTTACAGTGGTTCATATCCTGAAATTGGCATTCAGCAATGAAGCCAAACAGCCATTCACTACTCACTAAGTACCCAACAAGACAACACGTACACTGTACATAGATCACTGTGCCTTGGACAAAATTCGAACCGCCGAACTCCGACTTATCTGCTTCGTTCCATCTGCAACAGGAGGTCGGGCAGACAGAATTACGAAGTGTGGGAGGAAATCTGTGAGACAGACAACACTACGGGCGATCTGGCAACGGTGTGTTGTTCTACTTGTGTAGACCAGTTTGTTCATCCCTTCCAGTTGCTCAGTCCGAGTTTCAGCATCGTACAGTCCTCAAGTGATTTTTGAGAGTGGCATCACAGAAGTTGCGTTTTTGTTGTGTGTTATGAAGATGCAACAGCGGAATTTAGACGAACGTTATCCAATCAAGTTTCGCGTTAAACTTTGTGAATCCGTGAGTGTGACCCTTGAAAAATTGAAACAGGCCTGTGGGGAACATTCCTTATCAAGAGCACAAGTTTTCCGTTGGGACAAATCATTTTTAGAAGGCCGAGGACACGTCGAAGATAAATCTCTATCAGAGGAACCCTCAACTTCAAAAACCGACGAAAACGTCGAACGTGTGCGTGCTCCGAGAGCAATAATTAACAATAAGGATGGTGGGTGACCTCTTAAATTTAAACACTTGCACTGTACATCAAATTTTGACCGAAGATTTGCACTTGTGAAAGGTTTGTGCCAAAATGGTGCCAAAAAACCTCACGATTGAGCAAAAGGATAATCGAAGAAACGTGTGCGTTGATTTTCTTGAGAGAACTGCCAATGACCACGAATGGTTCAGTCGTGTGATCACAGGTGATGAATTCTTTGTTTCTGAGTACAATCCGGAATGCGGAAAAATGAGGAGTGGCACACTGACACAACTCGACCGAAAAATCTCGAATGAGCAAGTCAATACAATACTGATTTGACTTTTTGACAGTTGCTGTATCGTGCATAAAGAATCTGTTCCTCCAGGACAAACTGTCGACCACCTGTTTTACAAAGATGTTCTTGAAAGGCTCAGAAAAAGGGTGAATAGTGTGAGACCAGCCAATGCAGACAAGTAGATGCTGCTTTATGCACCATGCATCGCATGGCCACTTCCATCACGGACTTTCTTTACCTCAAAAGGCATTGCTTTAGTACCACAGCCCCCCTATTCAACTAATCTTAATCCTTGTGACTTTTCTCTTTTCCCGAAATTGAAAAATATCTTCCAAGAACGTCATCTTGAGACTATTGAGAACATTTAAAAGAATGTGACCGATATGTAAGAGACCCTACCAGTTGAAGACTTTCAGCGCTACTACGAAGGCTGGGAGTAACGATTCCATCGGTGTATAGCTGCCGAAGGCCACTACTGCGAAGGCTGTAAAAAAATAAACTCTTTGGCGGATAAAACAATCAGTCTCATTACTTTTCTCACACACTTAATATTCTCTATATTTGTTATGTTATAAAGACGCCAGCTTCGGACATTTGCGTATTATAGCCGCTCGCTACTGGTTTTTAATAAGTTTACAGTGCAGCTATCGTTTATTTGTTCGGATTCAAACAAGTATCTTAAGAACTAATTCACAAATTTTTATTCAGGGACACACACAGATGGACACAAAGCCAAGACAGAATGATCCTAGTCATGGGGGAAATTCGAATTCACGACTTCCGAAAAAGAAGCTTTATGCTACACGGCCTCCACAAGCTGGAGCCACGTAGGCTTATGGGCATACTTAAAGCGGCAAGAAATTGGGAATATGTTTTCCTTTTGTCTGTTAACATTGCCGCTCCTTGTGGCAGCAAGTAGAAATCACATAACGTGCAGTCAGTTGCAATGGCTCACTGGGAGCATTCAGTTCGAGACAGAGGCGCCACACTGACTGAGAAAGCGAAGTTAACAATCGGAGATGTTGGCAGGAGGTATGGCGTGCCGCCTACTGATGGGAAGATATGGTGGAAGAATTATGTTAAAAGAGGCACTACCAATAGAGTTCCTGGTCATGGCAGGTAGAGACTAAACACCAGGAGGACACAGAGCTTGTGCGTAAGAGCAGACAGGTTACGTTCCTTGTTTTTCTGTTCAGTTGACTGTCAGTGAGGGCCAGTGTAAGATCACCTGGCGCCAGAAAAATATTAAACACAAGATAATAAAGTATGAGTTTGCAGGTCACTGCTGTGTCCTCTGTTCTTTCGTTCATAGCGATGGTTAATGTAAGTAACTGGCGACGTAAAACGATGAGATTAGTTGTACTTTCTCTGTGGAACTACGTTTCTGTACTCAAAATTATAATTTTTAAAATACTATCTCACATAAAGTGAAAATTACTCAGATTATTTAATATAAATGACAACAAAATATAAGATGAATTTAGCATGATAATTCAGTGCCACTCCAGGAAGTAACTTGACTATCCTGGAGTTGCCAAACATATTATGTGATGTTGCCAATTATATTAGCCACAGGAATAATATGTTTGCACAACCAGTGGTTCCCCTGAGTGGCCTTGGAAGTGAGGAGCGCAGCTCACGTTTCAAAGATGCACCTCTGAGTAGACCCTGGTTCGAAATACACTCCTGGAAACGGAAAAAAGAACACATTGACACCGGTGTGTCAGACCCACCATACTTGCTCCGGACACTGCGAGAGGGCTGTACAAGCAATGATCACACGCACGGCACAGCGGACACACCAGGAACCGCGGTGTTGGCCGTCGAATGGCGCTAGCTGCGCAGCATTTGTGCACCGCCGCCGTCAGTGTCAGCCAGTTTGCCGTGGCATACGGAGCTCCATCGCAGTCTTTAACACTGGTAGCATGCCGCGACAGCGTGGACGTGAACCGTATGTGCAGTTGACGGACTTTGAGCGAGGGCGTATAGTGGGCATGCGGGAGGCCGGGTGGACGTACCGCCGAATTGCTCAACACGTGGGGCGTGAGGTCTCCACAGTACATCGATGTTGTCGCCAGTGGTCGGCGGAAGGTGCACGTGCCCGTCGACCTAGGACCGGACCGCAGCGACGCACGGATGCACGCCAAGACCGTAGGATCCTACGCAGTGCCGTAGGGGACCGCACCGCCACTTCCCAGCAAATTAGGGACACTGTTGCTCCTGGGGTATCGGCGAGGACCATTCGCAACCGTCTCCATGAAGCTGGGCTACGGTCCCGCACACCGTTAGGCCGTCTTCCGCTCACGCCCCAACATCGTGCAGCCCGCCTCCAGTGGTGTCGCGACAGGCGTGAATGGAGGGACGAATGGAGACGTGTCGTCTTCAGCGATGAGAGTCGCTTCGGCCTTGGTGCTAATGATGGTCGTATGCGTGTTTGGCGCCGTGCAGGTGAGCGCCACAATCAGGACTGCATACGACCGAGGCACACAGGGCCAACACCCGGCATCATGGTGTGGGGAGCGATCTCCTACACTGGCCGTACACCACTGGTGATCGCCGAGGGGACACTGAATAGTGCACGGTACATCCAAACCGTCATCGAACCCATCGTTCTACCATTCCTAGACCGGCAAGGGAACTTGCTGTTCCAACAGGACAATGCACGTCCGCATGTATCCCATGCCACCCAACGTGCTCTAGAAGGTGTAAGTCAACTACCCTGGCCAGCAAGATCTCCGGATCTGTCCCCCATTGAGCATGTTTGGGACTGGATGAAGCGTCGTCTCACGCGGTCTGCACGTCCAGCACGAACGCTGGTCCAACTGAGGCGCCAGGTGGAAATGGCATGGCAAGTCGTTCCACAGGACTACATCCAGCATCTCTACGATCGTCTCCATGGGAGAATAGCAGCCTGCATTGCTGCGTAAGGTGGATATACACTGTACTAGTGCCGACATTGTGCATGCTCCTTAGCCTGTGTCTATGTGCCTGTGGTTCTGTCAGTGTGATCATGTGATGTATCTGACCCCAGGAATGTGTCAATAAAGTTTCCCCTTCCTGGGACAATGAATTCACGGTGTTCTTATTTCAATTTCCAGGAGTGTATTAACAATATAAACTAATGATTTTTATTCTCATACCAGTAACTGGCTTTAGGGTCTAGAGCGTAGGTACTAATAAGATTCAGATTCGCCGAGTGCAACCTGGAAATCATAAATCAATAGCTGTCGCAATTTTTTCTTTCTTAAGCGTACAGCAAAGTGAAAAGGTTTTTCAACAGACGTAATTCACTTTCTTGGAGTATCTACGGTGGTGGTAGTGTAAGCATTATGTGTACGTAACACGTGTTTTGAGCTTTCTAAATAAGGCTTTTCTTGAGAACGGTGTCATTGGCAGTACCACCAAAACAGAATAACGCAAATGAGAAGATAACAACAGCACATTGTTTGCAAAACGCTAATATCCACAGAGAAATTCCGGATGCTACAAGTAATGGTTCAAATGGCTCTGAGCACTATGGGACTTAACATCTGAGGTCATCAGTCCCCTAGAACTTAGAACTACTTAAACCTAACTAACCTAAGGACATCACACACATCCATGCCCGAGGCAGGATTCGAACCTGCGACCGTAGCGGTCGCGCGGTTCCAGACTGAAGCGCCTTTAACCGCGTGGCCACACTGGCCGGCTACAAGTAATAAAAATTAAGAAAAGGAAGCAGAGAATTTAAAAAGGAACACAGTGCACTGACAGTACCGTCTTTAATATGTCGTTCTAAATTAAAACTGATATTTAGTCTATGATAATCAAAAGAACGGAAATTAACTTCTACCCATAATGATTACAAAGCAATCATTGCTGATGCTTGGTCCATAGAAGTAAAAACCTTCTGATGTATAAGCTGTTCAATTTTCAGTATACTTATGACAAAGAGAGAAGGGAATAGCATTAAGAGGTTCACCTAGTTGAGAGTGGGGCATATTTTCAAACCAATGCCTCGCAACCAGTGCAGTTTTTTCTTAATTTGTTACCTGCCCCGTCATACTTTTGCTCATTAGCTCTTGCTTAACTGACAAATTGTGGGTCAAATAAATATAACATAAGAGAATGACAAATAGATATCGAGACTAACAGCCTCACAATTGGAATCGCAATGCAAGAACTTGACAAAGGAATTAAGAAATCGAAAAATCCCAACGCAACGGCTATAGATGGTATGACAGTGGGACAGATTAAACATTTAGGCACCAAAGGAAGTTAATAACGTCTTTTGTTTTTCTATGTTTATGTGTCTGTAAGTGACGAACAAACCCTTAATACGCGTCATACTTTCTTTTCGCAGCTCGTGGTCGCAGTGACGAATGTCAACGCAGTCCATCTGCGATAAGATGTGCAGTCACTACACGAGGCAATTATACCATTAAGGGAAAAATTTATCAGCGGACCTGGAACAACTCCAAACACTTCAGTATTACCGAAATAGTTTAGACAAGAGTCACTACCCTCGCCTTGATCCACAAGATGAGGATGAAGCCTTACCACCTGTATTCTACGATCAGCTCTGCAGCAGCGGAAATACATTATATTCAGTTCCAAATTACTACTACTGGAAACATACATCGCTACCGGTATCAAGTGAAATGTCTCCACTTGACTCGCAATGTCATCAAAAATGAGGGAATAGAAAAATTCTCTAGACCAATGTTCAAAGCAAGAAAGATCGAACAGTCACAGGATATCGAGCACGTCAGTTCTCACGGAAACAGTGTAGTTTATTCTCCTTTTAGGAAGCAGCAGACCGCTAGTTACTTTCACGATGTGATGCCTTCGGTTAACAACGCCTGATTCTCCTACGTCTCCGCTCGGACCTGCAAAAGTTTCCACTAGCCACAGTTCCGAATAGCCATCACTGCTAGGAACTATCGCCATTATGTCTCGCACCTGTGCACTTAACCACAATACGCCTTCAGAAGTTGGAAATTGCTGATGAACCTGCACGCCCGGGCACAGGACCGTAACTTATTTTTTCAATGCTTCCATACTCTAAACATAGCTTGTCCAAGCTCTAGTATCTTAACCAGAATCCCCCATTGTTTCTAACTTCTATCATGCTTCTTGGCATGGAATCTATGAGACGTTGGACATTATTGCCACAAGAGGCAACTTTCTCCCAGGCTTCAAGAACGCGGTCACAAAGGGAGTCAGATTGGTTTTTTGGTCAGTTATCTGACACCGTTCGTGCTATCTCAGCCTACATGTTCTCCATTGGATTTATATCAGTAGCCCATGGCGCCCCGTCCATGACACTGATGTCCACGTCAGAAAGCTGCTGCTGAATGAATGCGGACTTATGCAGAAGTGAATGATCTGCCTGTAATGTGAATTCTCCTTCACTGTATACCATTTGCACTGAAGGCAGCATTACGCTCTGCTGTATGTGAGTGTACTGCCTGCTATCGAGAGTTCCCTCTATTCTGCTCGTGCTCCTCTGAAAGAAATCCAAACCGAACAGGAAACCTATAGCCGCCCACTACTTCTTTTTGTTACTACATATTCTTCACGATTTCTTGTCTCTCGTGGCCTGTGAACCACTCTTGGACCGTCGTTGCTCTTGGAAGACACCCTCTCATCAGTGAAAATTACGTTTTCCCACACTGCTTTTAGATAGAGCTGCGCTAATGCCAGCTGCTGTAAGATATTTTCCGTGCTGAGTTTCTGTTTCACAGCTGATCTTTGTGCATGGAGTCCAGATTCCTTCATTGTCTGATGAACTATGTCAGTGGAACCGGGGATGTTGGTCTCTTACTGCAACTGCTTCGTGATGAGAAAGAGAAACTGTGCTCTCACGCAAAAGCTCTGCGTCCTGATGTGTGCTAAGTCTCTTGCTCCCTGAGTCAGGAATTCTCTTGGTAGTGCCTCTTTCAACGTAATTCTTTAACCATATATTTGCAGTGTGGCACACCATACCTCCTGCCAGCATCTCGATTTGAAAACTTGCATTCTTCAACAAGAGTGATTACTCTGTCTCAGACTGAACACTGCCAGTAAGACATTACATCTGACTGCACGTGATGTGATATCTGTTTACCGCCAAAAGGAGCGGCAATAGTGGCAGACTAAAGGAAGACGTATTCAAAACTTTTTGTCATTTTTTAAAAAAGTATGCCTATAAGTTTATGTGGCTACAGCCTGTGGAGGACGTGTTGGCCAAGGCATGGAGACGCTGTTTCGAAATTCGTGGATTCGAATGTCGCCCATGATATGGACGACTTTGTCTTGGGTTTGTGTTCGTCAATACGGCTATGACGTGAGTCCCTGAATAAAAATTGTGAAGAAGTAGTTCTTAAGAAACTTGTTTGAATTTGAACAAATAATTAACAGCTGCACTGTAAAGTTGCTAAGTGTGAGTAGCTAGGGGTAATAACACACGTGTTCGAGACCGGTTTTTCAAACATATCTAAGTGTAGAGACAATTTCTATCTGACCGACCTCCTGTTGCAGATGGAACTAAGGCGGTAAGATGGAGATCGCCGGTTCGCATTCGGTACAAGGCACGATGGTGTGCGTTGTTTTTTGCGTACTTCGTGAGTAGTAACGATGACGACGATAGAGTGAGTGGCTGTTCTGACTGATTGCCGAACGTCAGTTACGAGATTGTGGACTACTGTTAACACGTGTGTCCAGTGTCGAATTATTAAGCAAAACGGGATAAAACCAGTGTACTGGAAATAGTTACAGCAGATAACTCGTATATGTAATGTATGTCAGGCTGATTTGTCCTAAATACCATGCATTTACTGGGTCTAGAGCTCTAGTCTAGGAGTTGACCCACGACATTCCGAGGCTGCAACCATCATATGGGGTGAGATTTAATCCAATACACAGGCAATTTCTATTCCCCAGTCATCCCTGAGGTGAGGTTTGTTTTAACTTTTACAATAAATTTTATTGCCGCTTAATCGCTGACGTGTGGGTGCGGGATACCGAAAAATTCATAAATGAGACAGGTATGTGACAGGCGTGGATGGGAGGTCACGTTATCTGCATATTGCTGGCGTTTACTGAATCCTGTGCAACTGCAGCTAGGCCCATATTAGACTACTGGCAGGGTGATCGAAGAAAATTGCTTTAAACGCGTTCGACATCATCAACCTGAGAAGAGCGATAAATCAGCATCAGAACAATATGCTATGTCTGACATAAGTCATAACGCCCTAGAACAACACTAACATCCATCCACAATCAGCACCACAAGCGTATTACAGTTAATCGGAGATTCGAGTTGAACCCAGGGCGTGGTAAGGACATCCAGTGATATACAGGGTGGTCCCGAATTCATGGTACAAACTTTAATGGTAGGTACAGGACATTGTAACAAGGATTTATTGTATAGGAATGTATAGTCGCAGGTGACGCGGTGAGGCGTAAACAGGGGAAAGAGAAATGGAGTGATCGGTTGGTGTCACTGCCGGTAGAGGGCAGTAGATGAACATGATGTATCGCAGTAGGGACAAGCGCCATTCACAATTGTGCTGCCGTAGACGATGGGTGACTTTACGTATGCAGAAAAAGCAGACATGCATTACATGTACGGCCGTGCAAATGGTAACGCCAGAGCTGCGTTACGAATGTATCGCGCGGAGTATCCTAATCGACGAATGCCGGATCATAGAATTTTTCAACGGTTACATCGTCAACTTTGTGAAACAGGTACGTTCGACGTCAACAGACATGACGCTGGTCGATTAAGAGCTGTACGCACTCCAAGACTGGAAGAACGCATCTTGAACATAGTGGCTGATAGACCCGAGTCAAGCACAAGAACTGTTGCGCGTGACGTACATGTGAGTCATCAGACTGTATGCAGAGTGTTAAATGAAAATCGCTTACACCCCTTCCATTTTCAAAAAGTACAAGCATTGAATCCGGCAGATTATCCTCTTCGCGTGAACTTCTGCCAGTGGTTGTTGCAGCAATGTGCGTTGCAGCCGGATTTCGTAGGTCATGTGCTATTTACAGATGAAGCGACATTTTCACGCGAGGGTGTCTTTAATGCGCACAATTCCCATGTGTGGGCAACAGATAATCCACATGCAACGCGTCCACATGCGTATCAACAACGTTTCGGTATTAATGTGTGGGCTGGTATTGTGAACGACTTTTTGATTGGGCCATACTTACTACCCACGCGACTCTGTGGCGAAAGCTATCTTATTTTTCTGCAAGAAGTGTTACCAGAACTGCTGCAAGATGTTCCGCTCGCCATTCGTAACCGCATGTGGTTTCAGCACGATGGAGCGCCAGCACACTTCAGCACTGCTGTACGGAATTACCTGAATGCCACGTTTGGTGCTAGATGGATTGGGCGTGGTGGACCAGTCCCTTGGCCACCCCGATCTCCTGATTTCTCTTGCCTCGATTACTTTTTATGGGGACATCTTAAGAGTCTTGTTTATGAGACTCCAGTTGACTCAGATGAGGATCTCGTTGCTCGCATATCTGTAGCTGCTGCAGGTGTGCGTGAAATACCAGGCATCTTTGAACGTGTACGCCAATCGCTGCACCGACGCTGTCAAGCATGTATCGCTCATGGTGGACGCAATTTTGACCACTTACTGTAAACATGACACTTGTCAACAACGATTTCAATAAAATCTTTCGTTTTCCTTTCGGCCGTTATTTCCCCTGTTTACGCCTCACCGCGTCACCTGGGACTATACATTCCTATACAATATATCCTTGTTACAATGTCCTGCACCTACCATTAAAGTTTGTACCATGAATTCGGGACCACCCTGTATTCATTTGTTTGCAATGTTTGTTACTAGAATCAGTGCCCCGCTATTGTTAAAAGGCCACTGCCATGATGGTCCACCACATGACTGAGCAACATCCTGCCATCTTCCTCTCGTTTCTCCTTTTACCAGAAGTTAGCCTGTTGTTAAATTATTTGTAAATAATCGCAGGACCATCCACATCATGTACCGTGTCCCATTATTCACATCCAAAACCCGCGTATGACGAAAACCAGAGTAATATTATAAACCCCGTGGAGAAATTGGAGACTTTTTGTCACAGAAGGGTTTGTGGAACAGCATTTCAAGTATCACCTGTGCACTGGATACTACTCAAGCACTTTAGTCATCGCCTGTGCACTAGATCCTACTCAAGCACTTTAGTCATGGGAATCAAAAGTGAAATAATAGTTCGGCATATGTGACGGATGAGATTTGTAGTTATATGATAGTTACTGTGATGCAGCATTTTGGTTAAATACATCAGCAACTCAAAGATGCAGCGGATCATGACTTTTATAGTTTTAATCCTTTTACCAATATGTCTCATTTGTATTTAACGAACTATACCGAAATACACTACTGGCCATTAAAATTGCTACACCACGAAGATGACGTGCTACAGACGCGAAATTTAACCGACAGGAAGAAGATGCTGTGATATGCAAATGATTAGCTTTTCAGATCGCCGCTTAATCAAGGCTGGCGCCGGTGGTGACACCTACAACGTGCTGACATGAGGAAAGTTTCCAACCGATTTCTCATACACAAACAGCAGTTGGCCGGCGTTGCCTGGTGAAACGTTGATGTGATGCCTCGTGTAAGGAGGAGAAATGCATACCATCACGTTTCCGACTTTGATAAAGGTCGGATTGTAGCCTATCGGGATTGCGGTTTATCGTATCGCGACATTGCTGCTCGCGTTGGTGGAGATCCAATGACTGTTTGCAGAATATGGAATCGGTGGGTTCAGGACGGTAATACGGAACGCCGTGCTAGATCCCAACGGCCTCGTATCACTAGCAGTCGAGATGACAGGCATCTTATCCGCATGGCTGTAACGGATCACGCAGCCACGTCTCGATCCCTGAGTCAACAGATTTGGGGGGGGGGGGGGAGGGGGTTGCAAGACGACAACCATCTGCACGAGCAGTTCGACGACGTATGCAGCAGCATGGACTATCAGCTCGGAGACCATGGCTGCGGTTACCATTGACGCTGCATCACAGACAGGAGCGCCTGTGATGGTGTACTCAACAACGAACGTGGGTGCACGAATGGCAAAACTTCATTTTTTCGGATGAATCCAGGTTCTGTTTACAGCCTCATGCTGGTCGTATCCGTGTTTGGCGACATTGCGGTGAATGCACATTGGAAGCGTGTATTCGTCATCGCCATACTGACGTATCACCCGGCGTGATGGTATGGGGTGCCATTGGTTACACGCCTCGGTCACCTCTTGTTCGCATTGACGGCACATTGAACAGTGGACGTTACATTTCAGATGTGTTACGACCCGTGGCCCTACCCTTCATTCGATCTCTGCTAAACCCTACATTTCAGCAGGATAATGCACGACCGCATGTTACAGGTCCTTTCTGGATACAGAAAATGCTCAACTGCTGCCCTGGCCAGCACATTATCCAGATCTCACACCAATTGAAAACGTCTGGTCAATGGTGGCCGAGCAACTGGCTCATCACAAGACGCCAGTCACTACTCGTGATGAACTGTGGTATCGTGTTGAGGCTGCATGGGCAGCTGTACCTGTACACGCATCCAAGCTCTGTTTGACTCAATGCCCAGGCGTATCAAGGCCGTTATTACGGCCAGAGGTGGTTGTTCTGGGTACTGATTTCTCAGGATCTATCCACCCAAACTGCGTGAAAATGTAATCACATGTCAGTTCTAGTATAATATATATGTCCAATGAATACTCGTGCATCTGCATTTCTTCTTGGTGTAGCAATTTTAATGGCCAGTAGTGTAGTAACCCATTAATTGCTCTTACCTCTTTACTCGAGATGCTCTGCTAAGCTTTGAATTATGGACATAATTTATTTCTAGAAGTCCGTAAGAGACTTCGTATATTGCAGTTAATATTGTGTGATAAGTAAATGATCCAGTAACGTTATGTTCCTAATCTGATAGCACTGCCCATTCATGAGACCTTTAATGACTGTATGTAGGCGCACAATAACTCGTTACATCCTTACTCGTCCGCTTTTAGTCGTAATTTCTGTCATTAATTAATGGGAAAATATAAGAATAACAACTATTAGGTGTAGCTATATTAATTTATAACATTTCTTACGCTGCCCAAGTAATGATTTCTTGTTTCGTTATGTCTTTGAAGAATAGCTCCCCGAAAAAGGCTTTTGCATTTGGATATTTTGTCTGACGTAAGACACCATATCTTTCGCGACTTGAGCTACTTCAAGAAAAATATTTGAATTACAGCGAAACAGATATTTCGTTTCCCTCACACTCGATTTCATAATTTGGGTAAACATTGTTCGAAATTATGCCATCTTTCTCTTTCTACTGAATTCATTCGCTGAAAAGATAAAAATGTTTGCAGCATGTATACTCGTATTTGAATTCTGCAACTTCTGATTACCACTCCACACTTCTAAGCATTACGCCACAAGAAGCAGAGATTAGAACACTCTCCTTGAACACATGACACTATATCCTTATTCTAAAACATGCAATGTTGTAATTTGAAGCTGCAAAAGAAGAAGATAAGGGATTTTAGAAAAAAATGCCTTGTAGGTAAAAAAATGGTTCAAATGGCTCTGAGCACTATGGGACTTAACATCTGAGGTCATCAGTCCCCTAGAACGTAGAACTATTTAAACCTAACTAACCTAAGGACATCACACACATCCATGTCCGAGGCAGGAGTCGAACCTACGACCGTAGCAGTCGCGCAGTTCCGGACAGAAGCGCCTAGAACTGCTCGGCCACCGCGGCTGACTCTTGTAGGTAAAATTGGTCTTTCATTCTTAGACATCTCCGATTAGTTAAGCCTGAATGTCAGATCCGTAGCCCCCATGATAACTTTCTTGAAAATTTTGTAATCTCTGCTCCCAATGTTTGTTATTTCCAGGTGGTTTCGCTGCTGTTCGAACATTCAGTCATGTCCATTATCTGTGCCATAGCAGCCAGAAGATCTGGAGCGCCCTCTGCTAGTCAGTCAAGAAAGGAATCCTTACCATACAGGGCATAGGTGAATGTACATAATGAGCTTCTGATATCTTCCATGTCATGATTCAGTGACCTGCTTCCTCTTTCTGACGTCACGCCCCGCGCCCAGTTTTGTTGCTGCTATTGCCAGATGGCCCTATTTTTTGCTGTTATGTCTACAGTGGCACATTTATTTGCTGTTATGTGTCTCTTTTGTGTTTGTAGAAAGACATTGGTGTACTGATTCTCCACGCTTTCAGCCGGTTTTCGCTTTTCAGGATGTTAGTTAAACAGCTTGCCAGTAGATTCCACGCTTCGGCTGGTATTTGGTCTGGCCCACACGTTCTGGTAATTTTTATTTCCGATAGTGCTTGTCTGACCTCTACTGTGATGATTTCCGTTACAGGGCTCATTTATCTCTAGCTGTCGTGAAAATTCTTCATTCCTTAGAAGATTTCATTATTCATACCATCTTTCGCATATTACCTTATTAGCTACCAGATGTGTGCCTTTGCCATCTTTGATTTAATTTGTAGTTTGAACGTCCTTATGTCCGTGTTTCACCGTTCTGTAGATTTCAGTTTTCCCTCCTTATCCATTCCGTTTATACAGATCGAGTTCAGCTTCTCCTTTCTCGATATCTTTCTTTGTACCTGAGTGAGCTTCTTGCCACAATTTGAATAACTGTTTCTTTTCAGATATGGCGTCTTTGTTGTGCCTGTACCATCATATGAAATACTTATTTTTGTGAAGGGGTCTTTTACTGGAGAGTAGTCCTGAGGTGAATATTTGGCAAGGCAGTTGCTAATTTCATTTTTAAACTAATTCCTTTTTCAGTGCGTGATTCATGCCATTTTATCTTACTGTATATTTTATTTCCTCCTAATTCGCTCTCTGAAATTAATTTATGCCAAGAGTAACTTGCGTTGTGAAGGTAATGATTCTCCTGGAATTACTTTGCTGACTTTAATACTGGGTGAATCACCTAAAACTTGCGCTGCAAATATTGTGGAAATGGAAATTGCTATTGATGTGCGGTTTTCAGGGAATAGATTGGTGGTCACGGGATTGTACACTGAAGAGCCAAAGGAACTGGTACACCTGCCAAATATTGTGTAGGGCCCTCGCGAGCAAACAGAAGTGCCGTAACACGACGTGGGATGGACTCGACTAATGTCTTAAGTAGTGCTGGACGGATTTAACACCATGAATCCTGCTGGGCTGTCCATAAATCCGTAAGAGTACGACGGGGTGGTGATGTCTTCTGAACAGCATGTTGCTAGGCATCCCAGATATGCTCAATAATGTTCATGTCCGGGGAGTTTGGTGGCCAGCGGAAGTGTTTAAACTCAGGAGAGTGTTTCTGGAGCAACTCTGTAGCAGTTCTGGACGTGTGGGGTGTCGCATTGTCCTGCTGGAATCGCCCAAGTCCGTCGGAATGCACAATGGGCATGAATGGATGCAGGTGATCAGACAGGATGCTTACGTACGTATCACCTCTCAGAGTCGTATCTAGACGTATCAGGGGTTCTGTATCACTCCAGCTGCAAACCCCCCACACCATTACAGAGCTTTCACTAGCATGAACAGTCCCCTGCTGACATGCAGGGTCCATGGATTCATGAGGTTGCTCCATATCCGTACACGTCCATCCGCTCGATAAAATTTGAAATTAGATTTGTCCGACCAGGCAACATGTTTCCAGTCATCAGCAGTCCAGTGTCGGTATTGCCGGGACCTGTCGAGGCGTAAAGCTTTTTGTCGTGCAGTGATGTTTCGTTGAATGGTTTGCGCTCTGACACTTGTTGATAGCCCAGCACTGAAATCTGCAGCAATTTGCGGAAGGGTAGCACTTCTGTCACGTTGAACGATTCTCTAGAGTCGTCGTTGGCCCCGTTCTTGCTGGATATTTTTCCGGCCGCAGCGATGTCGGAGATTCGATATTTTACCGGATTCCTAATATTCACGGCACACACGTGAAATGGTCATTCGGGGAAATCCCCACTTCATCGCTACGTCGGAGATGCTGTATCCCATCGCTCGTGCGCCGACTATAACACCGCGTTCAAACTCACTGAAATCTTGATAACCTGCCATTGTAGCAGCATTAACCGATCTAACAACTGCGCCAGACACTTGTCGTCTTATATAGCCGTGCCGCCCGCTGCACCGTATTCTGCCTGTTTACATATCTCTGTATTTGAATACGCATTCCTATACCAGTTTCTTTGGCGCTTCAGTGTATTTTTAGTCCATCAACAGGTTGTAATAATACTTAGAAATTTTGGAAATTTTTATAAGGTCTTTTGGGACCGAACTGCTGAGGTCATCGGTCCCTAAGCTTACGGACTACTTAATTTAACTTAAACTAATTTACATTAAGGACAACACACACACCCATGCCCGAGGGAGGACTCGAACCTCCGACGGGGGAAGCCGCGCGGACTGTGACAAGATGCCCTAGGCCGCTCGGCTACCCCGCGCGGCAGTACTTAGAAAGTGTATTTTTTGTGCAAATATCCACTTCTTTAAATGTAACAATGCGTATTGACACTAACAAGCTAAAAGTAGGGTAAATTAGAATGCCAGTGGTGTTTGTTGTGGGGTACTAGTGTGAGTTGTTTACGATGTGTCATATTTTGAAAACTTTTCACACCGACGCTTGTGTGTGCCATTCAACCTGCTTAGTTGCTAGTTACGATGTTGTTACGTTTGCTTGGAGTGTCCTTGTGTGTAGTACCTTGAGTGCATTGCGACTTGCTAGTCAGTTAGTGTGTGACAAACCTAGCAGTAGTTCACAAGTGGACAACGGGATTTAACAGTACAGAAAAGGCCAGCATGCACATTATGCATGGAGAGTGTAGGGAGAGTGCTGTTCGTTCTTGTACAGTGTATGCGGCAAGACATACCAATAGACGTCAACCATCTCGACAGTTATTTATCAACCTCTTCAAATACATACGTGAAAGGGAGAAATTAATCTTCTTGCTGATGTTGCAGTTGATCGGCATGTTAGCTCCTGCGCAATTGCAAGAGGAAGTGGCATGAGTCCTATGCATTCTCCGTCGACACAGGTTCCATCCCTATCACATCTCTCTCCATTAAGAACTGCACGGTAATGATTATGAGAATTGTGTTAACTTCTGTACATGGGCATTACTACAGGATACTCGAAAGATATCATATATCTTGTTTAGTGATGAAGCCACATTTACAAATCATAGCCAAGGAAACTAGCGAAACGTGCACTGCTGGTCTGTTGACAGTCTCCATTGGCTTCTTCAGGTGGAACGTCAGTGTCCATGGAGTTTACACGTGTGGTGTGGATAGTGAACCATGAGCTCATAGGCCCGTTTTTCATAGACGGAACACTGAACGCGTGCAAGTATCGCAGCCCCCTACCAGACCATCCTCCATGGATACTAGAAGGTATTCCTCTGCAGGCTAAGAGGAACCTGTGGTACCAACATGATGCCTGACCAACCCATAGTGCACTAAGTACTACTGCACGTCTTCACGAATTGTATCCAAATCGTTCGAGTGGACGCAGGAGACCTGTACCTTGGCCGGCCCTTTCCCCGGATTTGACGCCTGTACCCTTATTTTGTGAGGAGAGCTGAAAGACGCTGTCTACAAGAACATACCAACTGCACTCGATGATATGCAACTACGTATTACTGCAGCCTGCTCTGACAGCTGAAATGCTAGCATGTGTGCAGCGAGTCGTTCCGGTCCAGACTGGAAGCATGTATTGCTCCTGTTGGTGGTCATTTTGAACACAACCTGTGATGGTCAGTTGTCTCGTTACTGGTCAGAATCCAAATAACTAGAGTATGCATTTGTGTTGTCCTTAAGTGTGTGCTACCACAGGTATTGTACAAGTGTCGGTGTGGGAACTTTTCATAATACGGTATCTCGTAAACAACTCGCACTAGAATCCTACAACAAAAACCACTGACATTCTAATTTATCCTACTTTGTGTTTGTTAATGCCAATAGGCATTGTTCCATCTAAAAAAGTGCATCTTTGCATAAAAAATACACTTTTTAAGTATTATTAAAATCTGTTGATTGGCTAGCTAACCTAACCCGTGACTACCAGTCCATTCTGTGAAAACGGCACATCAACTGTACTTTCCACTTGCCCAATGTTTGCAGCGCAAGTTTTAGGTGATTCACCCTGTATATTTGAGGTTCTGTTTGTCTATAAAAACGATATCTATATGTGTTTTGGATAGTCCACTTTTGAAACTGATTACATTTCTTCTTTCTTCTGAAAAATGTGTTCACCACTTCGAGGCTTTGAGGCACTGCCAATCCCAGCAACACATCTCTCTCGTTATTTCTCTTTCGAAAATAAAAACCACTACGATATCCCTCAAAACCAGCTCTATCTGCCTCACGTGTCCATTAAAATCCCCACACAACAGCTTTCGCTCTGATGTTGGTACTCTAATTCGCTGTGCATGCAGTTCTCCCTGGAATTCTAGTTTTTGGAACTTTCCATTGCGGAACATAAACACTAAAGGTGATACAGCAAGGCTGTTTCTCCATAGCTAGCTTTACGGAGGTGATACGATCACTCGTTGTATTTATTTCGACTACGTTTTGGCTCATTTATTCCTTTAATATTTGTATTATCTCAACTCCGTTGCTGGTTTTCTCTGTCCTATTATACAGGGTATAACACGTTTAAGTGCAAATATCTCTATTAGTGAATGAAGACAGCGTACTGAACAACATCAGTATTTATGTCATTTTCATGTTTTTAGGTTGGTTAGTACCTTCAAGTACATGTGGCAAATGGCAAGAGCAAGCCATTAAATCTTATTTTCTCTGGGACTGCGTGTCCGTGTCAAGTGTTGAAGAGAGGATACGTGGACACAAAACGTTTAGTCTATACTGACAGGCGTAGTCCACTTAGTGGTGCAGCTACGACCGTGCAGAAAACATCAGGTTGTAAAGTTTGTGACGTGTTTGTGGGAAGACTGACTCAGAGGGAAAACGCCCATCACACTGATGTGTGCACATGTTAAGGTACCACATATAAAAATATCTTTACTTACACCCTATATATAAGTTTTATCTCCTTCCTGATTATGTTTATTCTGCACGCTTCCATTTTGTTTTCTGAACACAACACTTGCTGATAGCCGGCCGCTGTGGCTGAGCGGTTCTAGGCGCTTCAGTCCGGAACCGCGATGCTGCTACAGCCGCAGGTTTGAATCCTGCCTCGGGCATGAATGTGTGTGATGTCCTTAGATTAGTCAGGTTTAAGTAGTTCTACGTCTAGAGGACTGATGACCTCAGATGTTAAGTTCAAATGGTTCTGAGCACTATGGGACATAACATCTGAGGTCATCAGTCCCCTAGAACTTAGAACTACTTAATCTTAAGCAACCTAAGGACATCACACGCATCCATGCCCAAGGCAGGAATCGAACCTGCGACCGTAGCGGTCGCGCGGTTCCAGACTGAAGCGCCTAGAACCGCTCGGTCACACCGGCCGGTAGATGTTAAGTCCCATAGTGGTTAGAGCCATTTGAACCATTTGAACTTGCTGATATAACGTCTTTTTAATATAGCTCTTAGTTCGGCAGTGAATCCTGTCACACTGCTAATGTTGCAAGTGGCAATGCAGACTTGTGATATTCGCATAATATACTACTGTTTAGATGTTCCGTCGCTTGAGGGGAACGCCCTAGTCTTTTCATCACTCGATGAGGAAGTGCAAGGTGTTTCGTTGCTTGAACGGCGGCACTGTAGCACTATACTTCTATTTCATTTTTCTGTGCCTCGTGAGTAGTATCAGTTTTCGGTTTAAATGTTTTACGGTTGATTGCCAGCTGACACCAAGATTCTAATCTTCCTAGGACATTGGGAGCTCTGTTGACGTCTTGTGAGCTCTTCCGCCGGCCTTGACCTCTAGTGAGCTCTTCCGCCGCCATCTATAATAGTCGCTCCGACCTGTATGCTCATCTCAATTCTGAACCTCTACTTCCGGTATGTCGGAGGATCCCTGGTAGTGGGTTTGCCGGCCGTTATGGCCGAGCGGTTCTAGGCGCTTCAGTCGCAGGTTCGAATTCTGCCTCGGGCATGGATGTGTGTGATGTCCTTGGATTAGTTAGGTTTGAGTAGTTCTAAGTTCTAGGGGACTGATGACCTCAGATGTTAAGTCCCATAGCGCTCAGAGCCATTTGAACCATTTGGAGTGGGTTTTGTATCGAATGCTTCTCTCCGGCCTTTGTGATCATCAGGAGGTATTTTATTGCCCTCCTACCCTCCAACCGCATTTGCCGCTGCCTAGCATTCCTCTGTCTGCCACCTGCGGCAGCTTCCTTTGGGTTTCGAGAGTTGTGCAGAGTGACATTTTGAAATGTGAGCGGGTGACTCACGACCCAGCATCCTCCCGGGAGGGGGACTGGGTTGCTAGCTATGCCTGTGTCCTTTGGAGCGTTTGCTGTGGGTTCGCAGGGGAGAGCATATCGTCCGATGAGACATTCACTTTGACCTAGGCCGGCAGTATTGGTTAAATACACCACGCAGTGTTGTTGACTGATGGATTGTATTGCCTTCAGGGACTGCAGTTCTCTTCATGTGGAATTCAACTTGGGGCATTGTGCTCATAAATGAGCTGTTTCTGCTTATGCCGCAGAATTTCGTAGTTGAACACCATAGACAGTAAGAACTCGAAAGCTAGCTAAGATCAGACACGAGGGGATATACTTCTTCAATAAGACTGTCAAAGCACAGACGCCACTATCTACAGTGAAACGACGACTGTTATGCCAGCATTCTCGCTTAATATTTTTAATACAAATTTCCGTCAAAGTTGTAGTTTTAATTTCATTAATTACAAGTTTCGGTTGTTGTAATCATCAGATTCAATTATATGTGTGTTTTTCAGACACTTTGTATAATGTCAGATGTAGGAGCTTACGTGCATACACAAGACTTGTCTGCTCTAGATATCAAAGAATCCCTTGGAAGAGCGGAGGTCAGAACATTAAACAACTAACAACTACTGGCTCCTGTTCACACCCCGGATCCGTCATCACAGAAATGGGACGTTTCAGGTCCAAATAGTGTATTTTTCTGCATTCCACGCTCTCTCCGGATGTGAAACCTTCCGTTGTTAGACTCAAAGACAGGAAAACATTGCTCTCTCCGGGTTGCGAGTTTTTGATTTTCCTTTGCCTAATGTTTTGGAGGCAACGGTATTTTGGTAACATTCATGCAGAGATACTACCTTAACGTGCAAGGCCACAGGCTTCTGTGTTTTCGAGAGCCGCTAGAGTTCTGCTCTATTCCGTCGTTTTTTCCGACATGGAACAATGGAGTGACATCGTGACTATCTCTTGCTGTTGTTGCTCGTGGAGGACTTCGCGTACATCTTATCCGGATATTTTCTATTATTTTGTGGAAGTACACTTCGGTATACTCCAAAGGTATCTGGTATGTCGAGTTGTGTCTAGCGAAAGGCTCACCATGCTACAGACACTTTCAAGTCACAATGTTAAGGCAGAGTACAATTTTTATTCATGTGGGAGTGAACACAAGCAGCAATCACTGATAACTTCAGGGTTACAATAAACTTGGTGGGCAAAAGTTACAGGGAATGTGCGACGCCAGAATATTGCGACTAGATGATGGTATGACGCGATTATAGAGACGATATTTGTGCAGACTGTTACGGAAAGGTGTTTAATGAACATAAGAACACGAGTTAATTGACTCTGAATGTGGGATGATAATCGATACAAGACGTATGGGTCTTAGCGTATTGGAGGTAACACAACAATTCGGATTTCCGAGGTTAGCAGTGTGTACGGCGGAGCTATTACATCGCACAGACAGTGTTTGCACACACGTAAACCTCAGCACAGACACCACAATTGTTTGACGAACAGACTGTACGAAGACATGAATGAACGAGCGTACGGCATTGTGGGCCGGGAGTCCCCCATTCGGGGAAGTTCGGCCGCCGAGGGAAGTACTTATCGCATTTGACGCCACATTGGGCGACTTGCGCGTCGGAGATGGGGATGAAATGATGATGAGGACAAAACAAGAACCACTCCCTGAGCGGAGGAAATCTCCTGCCCCAAACGGGAATCGAACCCGAGCCCCTTGGCGTAGCATTCCGCCGCGCTGACCACTCAGCTAACGGGGGCGGACTGTACGAACACAAATGCACCGTACAGGTTTCAACACCCGACACCGACTCGTGTACAATATGCAATAAAGTGTGCTCTAACAACGTCCTAGTGAAAGGAGTAGTTGTATTTGGGTGAACACAGCTACCTATTTTCTACAGTAATAAGAAGCGTTTGACATGGTGCTCCATTGCAGACTGTTAACGAAGTTACGATCATACAGAATACTTCTTCAGAAATGTGAGTCGTTCGAAGAATTTTTAAGTAATCGAACCCTGCACCTGGTTGGTGCGATAAATGACAGCCAGCCTTAAATGTAGAAAAATGTAAGTTAATTCAGATGACTAGGAAATAAACACTGCCGTCATGTTCGAATACAGCATTAGAATACGGTGCTTGACACAGTCACGTCGAAGGAATATGTGGGCGTAACGCTGCAAAGAGATATAAAGTGGAACGATCATGTAAATATTATGGTAGGGAAGGCGAATTGTCGGCTTCGGTTTATTGAGAAGACTTTAGGAAAGTGTGGTTAATTTGTAAAGGAAACAGAGTATAGAACACTCATGTGACCTATTTTTGCTCATTTCTGGGGTGTTTGGGACCCCCACCTCATAAGATTAAATGAACACATCGAAGCAGTTCAGAGGGGCTACCAGCATTGTTACCGGTAGCTTCGACTAGAACGCAAGCATTGTGGAGATACTTCGGGAACTCAAATGGGACTTCCCGAAAGGAAGGCGACGTTCTTTTCAAGGAACACTGTTGAGAACATTTAGAATACCGGCATTTGACGCCGGCTGCAGAATGATTTCACTGGTGCCAACGTTCGCATAAGGACCACAAAGGTAAGGCCAGACAAATTGGGGCTCTTACGGAGGCATATAGATAATCGTTTCTCCTTCGCTCTATTTGCGATTGGACTGGAAAGTAAATGACTAGTAGTAGTACAAGATACCCACGCCTGGGGTCATTAAAAATATTCTTAGCAATTGTGGACTCATGCTCAAAGAATTACACTTAAGTTTCGCACACAAAAATGGAGAACTAAACATCAGCAGCTGTATGATTCCCTTTATACCGTGGAGCATAAGTGGGTCCATGAGTATGCGAAGGAAATGGAGCTCCTTGCAGTTATACCTAGACGCTACTGAGACCCGTCTTGTTAGCTGAAGTTTGATGTGTCAGCAGTAATCATTAATTATTATACTCCACCTCTCACACAATCATTAGATTTACAAACGAGTGCAGTAACATTATGTACTCAGAAGAATGTAGTTGAATGATGATCTTGATGTGTCATCAACTGAGAAGACAGGTATTTAAACTGTCGAGGATTCAACCCAGGAAGTCTCTCAAACATTTTATCTTACTAATACACTGGGTGGTTAGAGTTAAACTTTCGGTACATGAGCCAGAGTAGACACGAAACCATTTACGTGTGGGTACTCAACTTTATAGGAACCATGTTCAGACGGTGCACTGCAGGATTTGCGTTGTTAGTGGCGTTGGTGTCATGACTTGCCTTTAGGCGCCGGTACTGGTATGGTGACTGAGCATTACAGATGCAGACAGTCAGTACGGGTCTGGGCAAGGTCAGCAGGGCTTTACTTGTAAAGCTGTTTTATGAAAACAACAGCAACTGCTCTCTTCGAGTACCGACGCGTCGGGGGAAAACAGAGAGGTCTTCTTTCTGCACTGAGATTGAAGAACATGATGCGGAAGTTCCAATTAACTGGAGATTTGGGAATTGCTAGTGGGAGAGGCTGACTGCCACTTGCGCACCAAATTGTTGAAGAAGTTACTGTTGCCATGGCTGAGAATGCTGGACGCAATGAGCGATCTTCAAGCAGCGTACGAGCTGTGTCACGACAGCTGAACATTTGATGGTACACCGTTCGAAAAGTGCTGCGAACAATTGTGAAATGGTATCTGTAGTGCGGTCCAAGGCTGTCGTGGATCCAGGTGATCGTCACATTATTCAGAATTTGTAACCTGGAACACAAACATAGGATGCAGTTAATATCACCCTCTCATTTGGAAATATGTGGAAATTTAAATGCATTTCTTTCAATGGTTTATTCGTTATTTCCCTTCCGCATTTCCTTACAAGCGTTTCCACAACGTTTCATTGTTCTACGATCACTCGTTTTTCATGGGTGCCCTCTCAAGCAGCGAAAGTTTAATTATAACCACACTGCACTTTCAAATACATGAGATGCTATAAAGAGTTTTTACAAATGCTTCAGTGATAAGGTAACTGTGTCTTCAGCAATTAAAATGGGTGTCCCTTGATTTCTAGATTAACTTACGTATATTTCACCATTGATGTTAGGTCATTCTGTGACACTCTACCGCCTATGAACTTTGTTTAGACTGCCGTTTTTATATTTATTATTTTTAACTAGACAGAGTGGTTCTTAAAATTAAAGCGCCGAAACAGATGAGGAAGATGCCATATTAGACGACATACAGCGAAATGGTTATATTCGTTAGTGCCAGTATCAAAGTCTGTGTTGATCATGCCACAAAGTAATGCATCCTGCCCCAGAGAAACCATTTCAACTCCCTGGTATCGGTGTGAAAGGCGTCCTGTTGACCGTTCCAGTGCAACATTCCGCAAGAGAAAGTTACACCTTAGAGTCAAGGCACTGTCTTAAATCATCTAGACCCTCGAGACTTTATGCAAAGAGTTCCTCAAGGCAATAAAACATATCGTAAGCAAAGTTCGTTTAGAAATCTTTATTGCACGCTCTAAAGATCGCAGGTAAAAATCTCTTCAGTCGATGTGTAGGCACACCACCCAGATGGGGAAAAATGCTAATCTTAAATCTACTGATAACGAGTATCTGTGTTTCCGACAATATGGAACGATGGAAGATAAATATGGAGCGTCAGCGTTGGGTCATACTGGTTCCACCTCCTTCTTCAGGACACTGGGGATACTACCTCTGGAAGTTACTTCATCTAGCCCCAATTTTTCTGTACCTTTAAACTGAGTAAAATAATCTTACTTTGTGTTTTTAATGAAATCTCACTAGCTGGACAATTTTCCCGCTTCTGAAGCGCTCTACACCTGTATCAGAATAACAGAACGATAAATATATACTTATTTACCATAGCAACAACCACTCAGCTGCTTCAGATTCCGGTTACGAAAAACACTTGCAGATGACAACTGCAGCCCGTAAGGTAACTGTTGTGATTCACGTTGGCGTGTATTTGATTTCTCTGTGTAACATGTTTATTTCACGTAGTAAAATTTCCGGAGCTAGCGGCAAATGTGTGCAAAAAACTGATAAAGCATTTACGACACTGAAAAGCGTATTCAGTACAACGCGTTGATGGGCGGTGTTGTAACGTATGCGGTAACTAACGACGCAGCTGTGGCTACCGCAGCCGTAATGCGCTAGCAGGTAATTGAGAACGTATATTGGTCCTTTCAGTCCTCAGCTGTACTCGGCAGTAACTTTCTTTGTTATTCTGATCGAGGTGTAGTCTTTAAGCCTGTGCTAAAGTCATGGAACGATCGTACCGATACCTGCAGTAGTTGCAATAACACTGTCGTCTGACTGCGGATCTTAGAAAAAATTGTCAGAACACTGACTTACCTTGTTTTTTGCATCGATGAAGTTACTTAGTTCTTTTCAGAGTAGATTTAGAAGCTACCATTCCACTCTTGATAACATCATTTCATCGAATGTTGTTTCGTAACTGCTTTTTATGCGAAGGGAACAGTCTGAAAAGAAAGTCTGGTGTGTTACTTTGAAGCATAACGTACGGTATGATCCAAAGTATCCAGACACACATATGAAATTGCAGCTAGTATTTGGTAATAGGCCCAGCTCATGTTGTGGTGCCTAGTACAGAATAACAGTACCTACAACTTGCAGACAAAGCGCAGTTTTACACAGCTTGGTTAATAAACGTTTTGTGAGGGGTATCAAACTGTTCTTCGGGAGAAACTGGATGTTGTCGATTGCGACCTTTATTTTCAACCAAAAGTCTGCATTCCAAACTATCTCATGTTTTTCACTCTTTTTCAGTTTGCGATTCTGTGCAAGCCAGACCATTCGAATAATGAAACCCATACGACCAAATGTACCAGGTGATCAAAAAGTCAGTATAAATTTGAAAACTGAATAAATCACGGAATAATGTAGATAGAGAGGTAAAAATTGACACACATGCTTGGAATGACATGGGGTTTTATTAGAACCACCCCATGTTGCTAGACGCGTGAAAGATCTCTTGCGCGCGTCGTTTGGTGATAATCGTGTGCTCAGCCGCCACTTTCGTCAGTCTTGGCCTCCCAGGTCCCCAGACCTCAGTCCGTGCGATTATTGGCTTTGGGGTTACGTGAAGTCGCAAGTGTATCGTGATCGACCGACGTCTCTAGGGATGCTATAAGACAACACCCGACGCCAATGCCTCACCATAACTCCAGACATGCTTTACACTGCTGTTCACAACATTATTCCTCGACTACAGCTATTGTTGAGGAATGATGGTGGCCATATTGAGCATTTCCTGTAAAGAACATCATCTTTGCTTTGTCTTACTTTGTTATGCTAATTACTGCTATTCTGATCAGAAGAAGCGCCATCTGTCGGACATTTTTTGAACTTTTGTATTTGTTTGGTTCTAATAAAACCCCATGTTATTCCAAGCATGTGTGTCAATTTGTACCTCTCTATCTACACTATTCCGTGAATTATTCAGTTTTCAAATTTATACTGACTTTTTGATCACCCGGTATATGTACGATTTGCCCGACGCACCTGTTTCAGTACCTTGTATATACTCCATGATCATCAACGCAACTCCGCAATCCGCATACAGACAGTCGTAATACTTGTCATATATCGTTTTCTAATAGAAATTTTCACAGTATTTTCACATGGAAGAAATGGACAAGGGATGCTCCCAGTAATGCAGAACAGAATAGACAAACCCCTTCCGTACATTTTCATTAGGGGATGGGTTTAGTGACAATGCTAGCCAGTGGAACTGGTGAGAAACATGGTGATGCCATTGGATAATGTGAGATCCGCGTGCATGGACAGTGTCCTTTGTAGCTTCGAGATGATGCAGGAACGAAGAAAAATGGTCTGGATGATGCTGAAGTAACTTCAACTCTTCCTTTATATCTTACTAACAGCACCACTGTGAGGTCACTGTGGCTCCGCACAAGCGAAGTTGCTCCTGCGTGCATCAAACTGTGTATATCAGCACACTAATAGTTGTCACTCTCTGGGTGCACGCCGCTCTCACAAACGATCGTCATTGTTCCAAGACAGAGTTTGTTGTAGTCGCTAAAAACATCTTTGTACTGCTCAACCCCTGAGTTACGTCTTTCAGTAATCCATTGGAGGGGGGTTGCGTGGTAATGAGGTGTGAGAGGAAGCTTGGACAGTGATACTCCAGTTCGAAGCCCCATTCCCAGAAAATGGTTCGTGGTGGTTCTAGTCCACATTCTGGATGTGGCATAGGTTTTAATTTGTGCTGCAGTCCACAGTGGCTGCTCGCCTGATGTATTGTTCCATGCGTGAATCTACGGGATGTATCATAAGTAATAGCAAAAACTGACACAAGCGAAAGTGTTCGATCACAGAAACGATAACATTCCAGTAAACATGGGTTTTCAAACGAGCCGTTTTCTAATTTCCCATCTAATTGGGCCTGATTTCATTCGTGACCCATCACTGGGGAATTTGGTAGATCTATGATCGAGCGCCTGTACATTTTACTACTCACTGTTCCAGCTAAATGGGCCAAAATGGGAAAGGGTGGAGCGATTGACTGATTAGGGACAACTGTAACACTTTATAAGCATTTATTTCAAAATTGCCGAGTCACACCAAACTTGGTCACTCGTAACCCAACAAAAACATTCAATTCAGTTATCCCATACAGTGTAAATATTTCCATTGAAATTATTTCCTAAAGGAAATCAGTATTTAAAAAATCATATAACAGTTGTACCAATACTGGTAATAAAATTTACACGTTAACATCTGAAAAATTTGAACCTATTATACACGTCTTTTAGTTATTGGTCGTCCTTAGAAATTTAATTTACCTTAATCTTACCTAAACCAGAAATCAACTGCCTCCTTTCCCTGCTTACTCGTGAGGCAGAATAGGCTTACGCAAATCAACTATTAAATCTTTAAACTTACGAGAATATACAAGTATATATGCAAGTGCATATACAAATATTGTTTAGGACTTACAGAAGATTCAGTGGTAACCGAATGATCTTAATGTTCACTAACGTTGGTTTTGAAACAACTAGAAACGGAACATTGGTTCCCTATTACGAGTAGTAACGTGTGGTTGTGTCACGACCGCTGCTTCATCCCACGCCTTGTCCTACGATGTGCTTCCATCCATCTACTTTTTTTTATTATTATTTTTTTATTTTTTTTATTTTTATATCAGTCAACATAAATACTAGACAGTGTCAGCTCTTACACTTGAAACAGTTTAGTATCAGACACTAGAAATAACAATAATTTTTAGAAGGCAAATAGCCTCGTCTGCTGCCATTTGACAACACAGCCTGTGGAAGAGGCCGTTACCAGCGTGATTAATGAAACACCAGACACCAATAAGCATCAGCTCACTCCTTAATAAGTGACAACTCCCACTTCATGAATCTCTTTAGAACAATACATTCAGTCAACCATTTAGTCCCTAAGTCGAAGGATGCACAATTCGCAGAAGGCAAGGCTTTAACCATAGGGAGGAGCAATTTGATACCGACGCACCATAAGTTAATGTTCGACCAAGAAGATAGGCCTATAATATTGGCGAATGACAATACCTTTTACAAACCTACAATTAACACTTCTCGTATCTGGTCAGTTAAGACACGTTACATGCACCGCTGTCTGCTTTGAGTTACCGTGCCTCTTACTTCCTCCGTGCAGTGTAGCCCCCATCAAGTAAACACCGACGCACTATATTGGCTCTCCGCTTTCCACACAAGCCCCAGTTCCTTCCATCTCCGTGCGTCCATCCGCTCTCTCCACAACCACCGATCTTCCTCATTCAAAGCTTGTCTATTCCACAGATAAATTCCTTTCTTTCTCAGAGAAGCTCCATTGAGTGCCAATGACGGGACGCCAACCTTTCCCACTCGAGTCTTGCGATACTTACACCAGCCCGTCCTTGAGCTGTCGAAGTGAGCCGGCCCGTAGAAATTCTTCCTACCTGTTAAGTAGAGATGCACTCGTAGTTATATGTCCCTTGGCAGGGCCGTGGCAGTGCAGTCTGATTCTGAAATTGCAGTACTAGTGTCTATGTTTTACGTAATGAAGGGAAAGAAGTTTTTTGTGCAAATAATGTTTACATGGGATGCCATTATAGTGCGTTTATTTAAGAAACACCGTAAAATGAACTTGTTCACACTGATTATAAGCTAACTATTAACGGTACGAGAGCATGGTCTACCACATGGAGTCATGGACTGTGGCGGCTGGTCCCGGCGGAGGTTCGAGTCCTCCCTCGGGCATGGGTGTGTGTGTTTGTCGTTAGGATAATTTAGGTTAAGTAGTGTGTAAGCTTAGGGACTGATGACCTTAGCAGTTAAGTCCCATAAGATTTCACACACATTTGAACATTTTTTCTACCACATGACTGGATCGAAAGACGTCGTATTGACGACGTCGACTGTGGCGCACAGTCTGCAACTTGAGCGTACAATCGGTATAGATCGTATAAGATCGTACATCTTCTGTTGTGCCAAAGTTATTCATTTATTTATTAATATCAACGTTTCCTGGCATTGTAAAGTTACTGAAAGATACTATTCATGACCCATAGACTCCTCCTAATGTCTGAGTGGCAAAAGGCAAACTTTGCTAGCAAATATTTGTTAATAACAGTTACTTGATTCGCGCTAGAATAAACTTACTTTCCCTACGTATCTCCTTGCTGACATCACGAGCGATTTCTGCGTCGGCACATCCCACTGGCTCTGAAAGCTTCAAATGACGAACCGCTTCAGCTAGCCAGCGTGGGAACATACCGCTCGCTCCTACTCCATACGTACTGGAGCGCTGATACATTTGCTTCACGTATGTGAAACAGCAGAGCTGGAAATAAAGTGAAATGCGCTCTAATCTGCAAATAAGGGCTACCTTACATACTCCAAGAGATGGATAGGTCGAGCAAGGGCTGTACCTTGGTCTCCAGTATCGCCTAACATCAAATCTATGGATTTTTCTCTCTGAGGTCATCTCAAAGGTGGAATCTGCAGCACTTTCGTTGATACAGTGGAGCAGCGAATTGTACAGTCTTGGAAGACTTTTGAGATGGTGTGTGGGTGTTTAAAATAATTTTTAACTCATTAGAATGATGAGTGCGGTATGCGTGCAAATACCAGGTTGACACACTGAAAACCTCTTTTAACAGGTACAAGTGTATATTAAATTGCAACATATAAAGTAGTATTCAGTTTCTTGTTAAAGTAAGCACTGTTGGGTCAGGTCTTAATCGGAAAGTCTAAATTTGTGCTAACGAGGACAATATTTCGTACTCAAGTGAGTGGGGGATCATAGCCAGGTATTTGCAAAAATGGTTCAAATGGCTCTGAGCACTATGGGACTTAATATCTGAGGTCCTCAGTCCGCTATAACTTAGAACTACTTAAACCTAACTAACATAAGGACATCACACACATCCATGCCCGAGACAGGATTCGAACCTGCTACCGTAGCAGCAGCGCGTTTCCGGACTGAAGCGCCTAGAACCGTTTGGCCACACCGGCCAGCAGGTATTTGCAATGGTCTCGCAAACGTCTCGTTCGCAGATCCCTATTTATGGGAAAGTTTATGCTACTTTCGTTGGATTCTTTCACCTGTGTCAGTTTTTGCTTTTAATTATGATACAGCCTGTATGCATCTCTTATGCCAGAAATCGCAATGACTAACATATGCCGGCCGGCGTGACTGAGTGGTTCTAGGCGCTTCAGTCTGGAACCGAGCGACCGCTACGGTCGCAGGTTCGAATCCTGCCTCGGGCATGGATGTGTGTGATGTCCTTAGGTTAGTTACGTTTAACTAGTTCTGAGCTCTAGGGGACTGATGACCTCAGATGTTAAGTCCCATAGTGCTCAGAGCCATTTGATCCATTTGGACTAACATATGTACCATCTTTCCAAGATTTTAAACATGGCTGAAACAGCAACTGTTGAAATTCTTCACGGTAAATGATGACAGCCAGAACAGTTACAGGATCAAAGATTTATTAAACTTCTTGACCAAGGTTTCGGTATATATAAATATACCTTCATCAGAAGTAAAATATCTAAAATTACATCTTGCAATGGAGATAAATAAAACAATTGTGCCAAAGGCGTCGTCAGTAGTTAAGACATCATCCCCATTTATACAACATGATTCTGGACACAGGGTCGATGCGAACACAGTTTAGCATCAGTACAGAACTCGGTGCGTGGCGTCTTAAGAAGACAGGCTGACGGATACATTCGCGTGCAACAAGCGGAACAGAAGGTGGCGCCGCTGGTAGGAATATGGCGACCCCTGTACCTAGCGTGACTCGCAGTGGCGCAAGCTGGCGGCCCGTCTGCGAGTTGTGCCGTCTGCTGAGATATGGGCGGCACGCCATGTGCGGTCCGCATAGATACCGTCGATACTGCATTCCTCCTCCTCCTCCCCCCCCTCCCAAAATGGCGCGCTGTCATCGCATAACGTGGATGCAGGCGACGATGTGGGGAAGGCCCGTGCTGGGGTGCAGTTTATGGAGTTTGACTTGGCGTGATGGCAGATAGTACCAACCTACCTGTGTCCTGTCATTTGCTTCGTGAACTACCGTGAATATCCGCAAAACAATTGTAGGTAGGACTCCATGTGGCTCAGGTGGGTGCAGCAATGGTGCCGCTGCTGATGCTGTACACTTAAATACGGATTCTGGCCCGATGTCAGTCACCGATGACAGCAGAAACTGCAAAGTAAGGAGGAACGGTCGATTTCTGTGGCAGAGCCATCTTCTGAACCATGCGCCCGAAGGTTGGGCGCTGGTGAAGGCTGCTCAGGGGTAACGGTGTGGGATGCAGGCAACGTGTCTGAAAAATGCAAATCTATGGCAGTATCACAGTAATCACGAAAACAAAATTGGATTTGGTGCCGTCTATGAGAACCCTTTTGCCGCCAGTGGTGTAATGAGCCCGGCCGATCGACTGAGAGACATCTCCGAGTTCCCAGATGTGGGGTTTCTTACATACACGCTAAAAAAAAGGAAGGTCGTCATTCGTTTGGAATCTCGTTGCGAAGTGTGCGTCTGAAGCAAAGTGCCGAGGGTCAAATAAATGCAGCAGAGTGACGAAGACCGTGTAACAGTTATGCCGGCTAAGTGTTGGGAAGAGGCATCTTGCGAAATGTGCTGACAAAAATTTACTCTCGAGTGCGAATCACATCTTGAAGGTGCGAACGAAACGCTCGGCTTCACCGTTCGATTGTGGGGAGAACAGAGCCGTCTGGATACCTTGAATTCCATTTTGTTGGCAAAATAATTGAATTTACAACGAGAAAAGCTGCAGGCCATTGTTCGAAATAATTTTTTGAGGCCTACTTCTAAACAAAAAACAGAAGCGTGTGCTTTAATTTCGCTAGTTCTGGTTGTCGAATTCATAGGACTGACAAATGGATATTTATTGTATGCATCGACGATAATTCTCTACAGTGTGTTCCAGAAATGGCGAGAAAAATCAATAAGGATGCGACAATTAGGCCGGGGGAAATTGAAATCGTCTTTGCGTGGGGCTGCGTGGTTGTCCGCGCATGCGTTGCAGTGGGCAGTCAACTGTTGAACTGGCTTTTCAACACCGAATAACTCGCAATGCTGGCACGCCAATTGCTCAGTTTTAACTGTTCCCCAAAGTTCTCTCCGTAAAAGTGACAAAACGTTTTGCTGCAGTGATGCGGAAACCAGGACTCTCGTTTGTTCGGTAGGAATATGCAATAAAATCGCACCATTCTGAAGAGAAAGCCTGATATTGCTGTGCGTAGTATTTTCGTATTAATGGGTCTGAAACTGAGCTCTGACATCGGGTGCAGCCCGTATGAATGTAGTAGGTAGTAGGTAAGCAACTGTAGCGACTGAAGCTTTTCAGTTGCTTGTGGATCCGCCAACAGTCTACGGGAAAAGTTTGATGAGCTTACGAATTAGATTGATCAGTATGAAGATAAGTAGCTTGTGATGTGTTGAATTCCGAATCATTGACCGTACGTAAACGAGAGAGAGTGTCTGCGTTTGCATGCTGTGCTGTAGGGTAATAAAGAATTTCGTATTGGTAACTCGAAAGAAGTAATGACCAACGTCAGGCCTTCTGTGCTATTCGATCAGGCACATCTGTCGCTGGATGAAAAAGTTCAGTTAACAGCTTATGACCAGTCACGAGAAAAACTCTTCTGCCAGGCAGATACTGATTAAATTTCGTAACAGCTGCCAACGGCCTTGCTGCAATGGTAACACCGGTTCCCATCAGATCACCGAAGTTAAGCGCTGTCGGGCCGGTGCTAGCACGTGGATTGGTGACCATCCGGTCTGCCGAGCGCTGTTGGCAAGCGGGGTGCACTCACCCCTTGTGGGGCAAACTGAGGAGCTACTTGACTGATAAGTGGCGGCCCCGGTCTCGTGTACTGACATACGGCCGCGAGAGCTCCATATCCGCATCCAGTGACGCCTGTGAGGTGAGGATGACACGGCGGCCGGTCGGTACCGTTGGGCCTTCCAAGACCTGTTCGGACGGATTTATATACGATCGCTAAGGCTTCTTTTTCCAGCGGACTGTAATTGACTTGGGCATTGTTCAACATTTTAGAAGCGAATGCTATGGGGCGTTCAGTGTTACCAACCTTACGAGACAAAACCTCTCCGATTACGTGTGACGACGCATCAACTGCAACCAGATGTGGAGATGGCAATGAATAAGATACTCGTGACTAAGCAATACGTTTATCAATGTTTGACATGAACGTTCGCATTCCCCATTCCATCGGAAACGAACATTTTTAGGCTTGACGCGATGCAAAGAGTCAGCAATTTGTGGTGCATTCGAAATGAATTTAATTTAACAGGTAAGTTTTCCAAGCAATGCCTGTAGTTCTCGTACGTTTTTAGAAGGTGGTAACTCCTAGATGGCCTCTAAATTCTTAGCCGAGGGACAAGTGCTGTTGTCGACAATGAGATGTCCTAAATATTCAGTTTCTGTGTTGAAGAATGAACATTCTGCAGAATGCACATGAGTCCTGTATCAGTTAAATATTGTAAAAGAGATTCTATATTTCTGAGATGGTGTTCTGGAGTTGATCTGGGCCAATGGTGTCACAGGAAATCGCTGGTACTGCTACAAGCTGCCGTGCGTACTGACTGCTAAATATTTCTTTGTTTCATCATCCAAGGAGGCCGAAAATAAGAACCTGGTAAATCAGTTTTTGGAAAGAATCGTCCTGCTGCTAATAGATCCGTAAGTTCCTCGGCGCGTGGTAGGGGGAGGAATCAGTAAGTCTGACTGTTAACTGTTGCTTTAAAGTCGGCAAACAGTCGGATTTTCCTGTTCGATATTCTAGTGATAACCATAGGAAATGCCCAATAGCTTGCCGAAATCGGTTTAAAGACACCGATTTGTTCCAATCTGTTGAGTTCAGAAACTATTTCATTGCAAACAGATTGAGGTATCAGACGTATGTGGTAAAGTTTTGGTCAAACATTAACTTTGAGCGTAATGTGCACTTGAAAACTCTTTGCATGTCCCGATGTTCCATTGAACAAATGTCCATATTTTTCACACAGTTGTTGAATGCTCGCTTGGGAAACTTGAGTATCGACGACATGCACATTAGCTTGAATATGCAAACCAAACAAATCAAATGAACCCATGCCAAAAATACTAGGACTACAGCGTGTCTGGACTACAGTGAATGTCACTAATGTAATCGTATTATTATACTTCGTGTGTAAAGAAATAACGTTCCGAGAACAGAGCAACTTTCGTCGTTGTAGGCTCTGAGGTGCAGACGTGATTTATGTAGCTTAGGGTGTCCCGACTACTCTTGTGCATTCTGACTAACGCGACTGAAGCACATGTATGTAACTGAAGTTGTACGCTTTGACTGCAAATCTGTGAAGATATGAACAGTATGCTGTGAGTCTTTTAAATATGATTGTCAGTCCTGAAATTCGAAAGACATCCTCTGTCATATTTGTGGTTGCCGAGCATTGTGCTGTTCGTCTATTTGTGGAGAGATTATGAGAATGAGCGAAGTTTTGTACTTTGCTGGTAGCTTTGCGATTCTTGCACTTGCGTTTACGGATACTGTATGTATTGTCTGGAGGAGCGGAGGTGGATTCAGAACGTGAGATCATCTTGCTTTTTAATTCTTTTTTCATTCACTTTTGCTTTGTGTGTGTCCTGACATATGGCAGCGTCGAGATTCCAGTTGGCGGAAAAAGCAGTGTTTGCCTTCATGTGTTACATAGCACGTAACGCAAGATTTTGAACTTACAGGAAGATAGGCTGGGTGACTAGTGCACTGCCTCGTCGCTGCTTGAGTCTGTGGTCCACTTGTGCCAAGCAGGTCTAGGCCTTCTTTGAAAATCCGTGGCTATCATTGCAACACATGCGCGTGGAAGTCTAGTTCGATGAAGTTCTTTACTTCCTGAGCTCCGATCACTTTAAGTACTTCATTGAGACCAGGATCGCGATGCTTTAAAAGCTCTTCCCGAGTTCTATTGTCAGTAAGTTCTAAAGAACTGCATCACGAAGCATTTCGTCTTGCAGAGAATCTCTACAAGTGCAGGTAAATTTACAGTTCCTAGCCATGCCCTCGAGTTCAGCGTTCCATTCCTTGTAAGATTGACTAGTGTGAGAAAGTGTATGAAAGAATTGGTAACGAGCAGTGGCTACATGAATACGAGATTCAAGAAATTTACCAAGTTTCTTAAAGACTTCTTTATAGGGTAGGGTTTGACGTTATATTTGCAGGAACAATCTGCGACAAAGTCGAAACACTTCAGCACGTACCCAAGAAGAAAAAGAAGAAATAACATGAGTCACCTGATATTTGATATGCTGAGAAGTGCTGCTTAAGTGTAAGCTTGCATTCCATCTAGTAATCGTGCGTTGTCTAGAAGGAACAGAAGGGAGGAGGCGTCACTTGGCCATCCAAATTTTGTGTTTCAGTCGCAGTTGGCCGCTGGGCTTGTGCCTTCAGTAGCTGGGAAATACATGACAGTAACACGTGAATTCGTGTTCTCTGACACTGAACAAGTACAGTAAGTTGTTCCTTAACAAGACTGGTTCAAGATAATAAGATTAAATGCAAGAAATAGCCGGCCGCTGGTGGCCGAGCGTTTCTAGGCGCTACGGTCTGGAACCGCGCGACCGCTACGGTCGCAGGTTCGAATCCTGCCTCGGGCATGGGTGTGTGTGTTGTCCTTAGGTTAGTTAGGTTTAAGTAGTTCTAAGTTCTAGGGGACTTATGACCTCAGCAGTTGAGTGCCATAGTGCTCAGAGCCATTTGAACCATTTAATTTTTTTTGCAAGAAATAAAATTTTTTACGCGTTCCGCTCCTGCATGTACTAAAAAGAGAAATTTTAACTGTTATTTTTATTTTTCTGCCAGTAGCCATTTTAAAGAGATCTGATTAATTTGATGGTGTTTGTAGTCGAATCCAGTTCGAGTCAGATCAGTTCCTTGTAGCCAAAGATGTCCAACCAAATCCATGGATCCATTAGATACCAGCAATCACTTCGTCGTTGCCAGAAATGTGTGTTGTGTCCGTAGTTGGTAGGGGATGGCCTGGATACTTAGAAACACTTCAGACGTTCAGAACGCGAATAAAACATCATCAACTTTATTTACAATATCTACAATAACGAAATATACATAGCTTTGACAGGTCTGAGTATGAGTATTAGTGTCGTTCTGCACTGTTCATTGTAATCTCACCGCGCGGCTTCCGAGATCTGAGGGCGGAACTCGGTGAGTGGCACCTTAGCCAGACAGGTGGACGGATACCTTGCCGCGCAACGATTGAAACTGAAGGCAGTGTCCTGTGGTGGCGTCCGTAGCGCCATCTACAGGAATACGGGGAGCCCTGTAGCTAACGTGACTCATGGCGGCGCCAGCTGGTGGCCCGGCCCGTCTGCGAGTTGTCTTCGGCTGAGCTGTGGCCGGCGCGCCGTTTGCGGTCGACATGCATACCGTCGTTATCGCAGAAGTGGATATTTTTGAAAGTATTTGTGAGCAAAATGTAAAACAGTCTGGTGATTTACTATATACTGCAGTTGTGCGTTATTAACACAGTTTATTCGAAGTAAAATGCATTGCATTTTGATGATAGTGTTGTCAGTGTTGTGGGGGCCGCATCTGTTATAGCGAATAACGTTCAAGGACTAGTGGGTAGAATAAACGAACTATCATTACTTGACGTGTTATAAATTTTTCGGTAATGGTTCTACTCATCAAACACCATTTCAAGTAAGAAAATGATCATGCATAATGTTTTACGCTAGAAAAATATGATTGACGTTATTGACTGACAGGAAGACCTTCGTCCAACTCCACACGACATGCAAACATTTGAAATTCAGCGAAAAGGGTATTCAATGTCATTTGACTCCAAATTACATTTATATAGATTTAAGTAGTGATCCTCAAGCAGCACACAAAGCTACGTTAGGACACAGAGATCTTAATTAAGCAGTAGAAATTCGAGCTAAAAAAATCTATACATTTTACACCTGCAGAAAGCAACTTTTCTGGACAAGACAACAGTCCTATAGCACATGACAGGCAAATCAGATCAGACAGCTGAGAAAAAATCAGCAAAAGCGCAGAGATAAAAAAATAAGAATTTCCCAAATGCGCGTATGAGAGAACAGCTGCAGAACTTCCTCTTTGTTTCTGTCTTACGTACACACACACACACACACACACACACACACACACAAAGATTCAACATTCGTTCTACCCTAGAATAATGAATCTCACTGACACACAACTGAGTTCATTGTGATCATAACTGTGAGACAAAAATGATAAATATAGTATTAACGAGCGCAGAATAACAAATACAGGTATTAGGGACATCGTAATAGAAACAGAACACATTTAGCGCAAGAAGGAAAAACTGTTACATAAATACAGGACTGATCACGGAATTGATGGTAGAACAGGTAACTTGTTTCATCAAAAACAAGAACACTCATAAAACAAAAAGGAAAATAACAAAAAAACACTAATATTTAAGTCAATAAAGAAAAATCTTCGGTAAAGGGGATAACAGCTACAAAATCAGGCAGAAACAATGCTGTACTGCTCATGGATATACTGGGCTATACTATTGAAACAAAGACAAATTTTTAAAAACTTTTTGAAGAACTAAGTCTGATCCATTAAATTCCAAATGAAACTGAAAACACGTTAGAAAGTCAAAAACTTACTAAAAAAAACAAAGAAACATAAGAACTACAAAAAAATCTGCAGCATCAATGCTCATAAGCCAGCCAAAAATACCTAATGACCAGTTATCAATTCCAAGAATGTTTCCAGACACCACGTTGCCATGTTCACAGGCTAATACTTACCTGAACATTACAAACAAGAGAACAACATAGTATTAAAAAATTACTTGGCATGAATCCAAAAATTAGAAACTGTAGTCCACCAACTGCAAAATAGATTTAGTTTTATGTCCAAGACCTGTACACTTTAATCTCCCTCGGTTATACAATCAACATCATAATACAAATACTCGCAGGAAAACCAGAAATCCCAAACACAACTACAGAAGAACTGACACAAATCAATAAAGCAATCACTGACCAAGATTACATTCGTTTTAACAGTTCATCTATTTACGATGGACACTCAGTCTCGCACTTACTATCAAATATCTTAATGATTCCCACTGATAACAGATTTTTTGCAGAAATAACAGGAACAGAAATATGTGGAGAAAAGTTGGTATATATATGTAGACAGCATCATATACCTCATAGACAAACCACAAGAACATTTAAAGAGTTCAGAAATGTAGATATATAACATACACTACAACAGTCAGTTCACCGTGGGAATGAAAACAGAAGAAACAACAGACTACTTTGACGTCAGAATCACAAAATCCAACAAGACACGACTTCAACATATCCCGAAATGAAATAGCTATACACAAGAAATCAAATCACTCACAGTCTCAAACAATAGCAGCTATTCAACATATGGTACAGAGGTAATACAGAGCACATCCAAGCAAAAATAGCTATCAAGAATATGTAAACATGATGATCATTCTAGTCCAAAAGAATGGATGCAGCTACAAGATCGTTACCGTGACACTTGTAAAATAAAATAATGCGTAACACTCTTTAGTGTCTGCTGTACGGAAGAGTGGTAATGATTCATTGTGAATTTTTGGATGCACAAAAGGTAAAGAGAGAACACGAAGCAGTCATCCGAATGAAATGAAAATCGGTGGATATGATGCACATGTACAGACTAACAAATGATTACAATTTCAGAAAAATTACATCGTTCACTCAAAAGAACGAACGTCACAAATTGAGCATGTCAATAATGCGCTGGTCCACCTGTTGCTCTTATGCATTCCTTTATTCAGCTTGGCGTTGATTAACAGAGTTGTTGGATCTCCTTCTGAGGGAAATCGTGCCACATTCTGTGAAATTGGCGCGGCAGACCGTCAGAATCCAAGTTGGTTGGAGGACCCTGCCATACTGCTCCAATTGAGGACAGATCCGGTGACCTTGCTGCCCAAGCAAGAGTTTGACAAGCACAAAGACAAGCAGTACCCGTGTGCGAGCGGGTATCACCTTGTTGAAGCATTTAAGTCTAGGTTGGCTTGCCACGAACAGCAACAAAATGGGACGTAGAATATCAACGACGTACCACAGTAGCTGTAAGAACGACGCGAATGACAACCAAAAAGTTCGAGCTACGAAGTGAAATGGCACCCCAAACCATGACTCCTGATTATCAGGCCGTATGGTGGGTGACAGGTTGGTATACCATCGCCGTCTAGAGCGTCTTCAGACACGTCTTCGCTAGTCACAGTGGTTCAATACGAAGCGGGGCTCATCACTGAAGAGAATTATACTCCAGTCAATGAGATTTCAGGCTGAAGACGTGTCTGGGGACTCTTCGAACAGCCGTTGAATATCAGCCTGACTGTCGCCCGGCATACAGCCCTACAGTCAGGAGTGATGGTTTGCGCTGCCATTAATTTTCGTAGTAGGACACGGTTGTCATCTCCGGCACCCTTACAGCAGAGCAATACGTCGACAATATTCTGCATCCCGTGTTGTTGCCCTTCATGGCAAGCTATCCTGAGCTTACTTTCAGCAAGAGAATGCCCGCCCGCACTAGGCGAGCTGCTTGTCTTCGTGCTTGACAAACCCTTCCTTGGCCAGCAAGGTCGCCGGATCCCTCTTCGACTGATAACGTTTGGAGCACTATGGGTAGGGCCCTGAAACCAGCTCGGGATTTGGACGATCTAACGCGCCAGTTTTTCAGAATTTGGCACGATATCTCTCAGGAGGACATATAACACCTCTCTTAATCAGTGCGAAGAAGAATAACTGCTTGCGTAAGGGCCAGATGTGTACCAGCGCGTTATTGACTTGCTTAATTTGTGAACCTTTTCTCTTGAATATATGATCCATATTTTCTGACATTGTAGTCATTTGTTTGTCTGTACATGTACATCACATCTACCGACTTCCGCCCCAATCGCATAATTCCTTCGATATGCGTTTTTTTTGTGTTAGAGTGTATATAACTAACGAAGTAATGTAGTAAGAATGGCCAGCAATAAGTGCTGTGGTAGTAATGGACAAATTCTTCTGACCATAAGTGGAAGAAGAGACAACTAGTATACTATGCGATACATGAATACTATTTGCTTCGCTTCTCGCTTTTCATACGTCATCGCCACTAAAATAAATAGCTGGCTAACGTTGTAACAAGTCATTTCTTTCGGGAGGATGGCGGTTCGAATCTCCTTCCGGCCATGCATTTTCCCCCATGGTTTCCGCAATTCACTTAAATCATATACCAGGATGATTCCTTTGATAAAGACGCGGCCAGTTCCCTTCCCAAATCAGAACTTCTTCACCACCTCCCACGTGCACATCGTTGATAGAACGTTAAACTTAAAAATGGCTGAAATGGCTCTGAGCACTATGGGACTTAACATCGGAGGTCATCAGTCCCCTAGAACTTAGAACTACTTAAACCTAACTAACCAAAGGACATCACACACATCCATGCCCGAGGCAGGAGTCGAACTTGCGATCGTAGCGGTCGCGCGGTTCCAGACTGTAGTGCCTAGAACCGCTCGGCCACCCAGTCCGGCATTAAACTTAAATCTTCCTTTATAAATGTAATACTTCCCATTCACATAAAATATTGTGTTTCTTTTTCCAGGCAGACTCGGGAAAGCAGAGTACATTATTTCACATATTTCAGGTATCAGTCGTCCTTTTTAACTTTTATTGGCAGATCTAGATATCAGCTAGAAACTAGCCATTCTCAATGCACTATCATTTTTCTTCAATGCATGTAATGCCTGTTGGTCGGGCTTCATCCACAGTTAATTGGTAGTATTCAATGAACTGTGGATGAAGCCAGACCAACAGGCATTACGTGCATTGATTAAAAATGATAGTACATTGAGGCTAGTTTCTAGCTGAAATCTAGATCTGCCAATAAAACTTAAAAAGGATGACTGATAGCTGAAATCCATTATTTATAAGTCAATACAACAGTCGCTGCGTGCAACAGCCTTCCGAATGGAAGGTAACCTGATTCCACATATTTCTTGCTGTTGCGTGGGAGAGCTGTGATTCCATTAAAGAGTACAGCATCAAACCGATTGAACCTCGGTCATAACCAGAGGTTTTAGTGGAATTTCAGGAACATCCTTCAGCTCTTATGATATATAATTATTATAATTCGTCAATTGATGATTATGGCACGAATAAATAATCATCTCCCACGAAACACCTTTTCGGCATTTTACTAATATCATTTACTGAAAATAAATACGTGTCAATATGTGCCTAAATCTCTGGGTAGACCGAATATTTTTTACCGAGCGATATGGTGCAGTGTTTAGAAAGATTCGTAGTCTGGCGGACGGTAACACACATCCCCATCCGACCATACAGATTTATGCTTCCTGTGGTTCCCGTAAAATGCTTTGAAGTCGACGGTCGATTTCCTTCCTCATCCTTCCCTAGTCAGAGCGTGTGCTCCGCCTCTAAAGAACTCGTCATCCAATGGCCGTTAATCCCCAATCCCGCTCGCTCCATTTCTTTTCCAAGATTTCTTGACAAGCAGTAACTCTGTCTAGATAGAAGCGGTCGTTTGAAAAATATGTTGTCAGGACTTCAAGACCAGTGATAAACAATTCGTATAACCTTGCTCGCTTAGATTAACACAGAGCACACTACTGAACAAGACAGGTGAACGGGAAAGCACAATACTTGTATTTTACATTTTTAATTCCGTTAGATGGAAGTGATACATTGCATATATATGTGTGTGTGTGTGTGTGTGTGTGTGTTCTACTTAGCATGAAAGAAGCGAAAGAAACTGGTATAGGGACGCGTATTCAAATACATAGAGCCGGCCGGTGTGGCCAAGCGGTTAAAGGCGCTACAGTCTGGAACCGCGTGACCGCTACGGTCGCAGGTTCGAATCCTGCCTCGGGCATGGATGTGTGTGATGTCCTTAGGTTAGTTAAGTTTAAGTAGTTCTAAGTTCTAGGGGACTGATGACCTTAGAAGTTAAGTCCAATAGTGCTCAGAGGCAGCCAAATACATAGATATGTAAACAGATTTAAGTGAGTTTGAACGTGGTGTTATAGTCGGCGCACGAGCGATGGGACACAGCATCTCCGAGGTAGCGATGAAGTGGGGATTTTCCCATACAGCCCTTTCACGAGTTTACCGTAAATATTAGGAATCCTGTAAACATCAGATCTCCGATACCCCTGCGACTGGAAAAGATCCTGCAAGAACGGGACCAGCGATGACTGGATAGAATCGTTCTATGTGACAGAAGTGCTACGCTTCCGCAAATTGCTGCAGATTTCAGTCGCCGGCCGTTGTGGTCGAGCGGTTCTAGACGCTTCAGTCCGGAACCGAGCTGCTGCTAGGGTCGCAGGTTCGAATCCTGCCTCGGGCAAGGATGTGTGTGATGTCCTTAGGTTAGTTAGGTTTAAGTAGTTCTAAGTCTAGACGACTGATGTCCTCAGATGTTAAGTCCCATAGTGCTCAGAGCCATTTGAACCATTTTTTTTCAGATTTCAGTGCTGGGCTATCAACAAATGTCAGCGTGCAAACCATTCAACGAAACTTCATCGATATGGGCTTTCGGAGCCGAAGATCCACCCATGTACCCTTGATGACTGCTCGACACAAAGATTTACACCTGGCCTGTCAACACTGACAAAGGACTGTTGATGACTGGAAACATGTTGCCTGGTCGGACGAGTCTCGTTTCAAATTGTATCAGGCGGATGGACGTGTATGGGTATGGAGACAACCTCATGAATCCATGAACCCAGCATCTCAGCAGGGGACTGTTCAAGCTGGTGAAGGCTCTGTGATGGTTTGGGTCGTATGCAGTTAGAGTGGTATGGGACCTTTGATACGTCTAGATACGACTCTGACAGGTGACATTCTTGTTCATGTGCAGTCCGATGGACTTGGGCAATTCCAGCCGGACAATGCGACTCCCCACACGTCCAGAATGGCTACATAGTGGCTCCAGAAACCCTCTTCTTAGTTTAAACACTTCCACTGGCCACCAAACTCCCTAGACATGAACATGTGTGGGATACCTCGCAACGTGCTGTTCAGAAGAAATCTCTAACCCCTCGTACACTCACGGATTTGTGGACATCCCTGCAGGATTCATGGTGTCAGTTTCCTCCAGCACTACTCTAGACATTAGTCGAATCCATGCCACGTCGTTCAAAAATGGTTCAGATGGCTCTGAGCAGTATGGGACTTAACTTCTGAGGTCATCAGTCAACTAGAACGTAGAACTACTTAAACCTAACTAACCTAAGAACATCACACACATCCATGCCCGAGGCAGGATCCGAACCTGCGACCGGGCCTAGAACCGCTCGGCCACCCCGGCCGGCATGCCACGTCGTGTTGCGGCACTACTGCTTGCTCGCGGGGGCCCTACACGATATTAGGCAGATGTACCAGTTTCTTTGGCTCTTCAGAGTATATACTGCCTGTGGAAAAACGGGAAACACCCACAAGACATGATCGGATGTAATGCAACTTCCTGCAAATATAGCCGGAGGTTCGAGTCGTCCATCAGGCGTGGGTGTGTGTCTTGTTCTTAGCGTAAGTTAGTTTAAATTAGATTAAGTAGTGTGTAAGCCTAGGGACCGATGACGTCAGCAGTTGGGTCCCATAAGAACTTACCACAAATTTCCAAATTTCCTGCAATGCACCATCGACAGGTATGTAAATGATTAGAGTTGCAGCTGTCTGTGACAGGTAGAACGGCCACTAGAATACATTAATATTGTTGTTACCAGGCCTGGCGGGGTACATAAGTGGCGTGAACAGTGTCAAGATGATGAATGATAACTATGAAGCACACGGAAATGCCGCGTATTCGGCTGAGACAGTATTATCAGCGCCTGAAACTGTTTGAAAAGGTCCTCTTTATGGGTTTCCGCTTGGCTAGCTAGTCGAATCGTGCTATCTCCACATTTGTGGGGCATTTTTATGTGTGAGTAGTATGATGTTACACTAGATGGGATCATGAGAGGATGCATACTCGTCGTGGAGATTCTGATCGACCATGTGAGGCACTACAAGGGAGGATCACCGTATTATGCACCAACGACATCGTAACCTCTCGCATCTGCGCCTATTATATGAGAAGAAGTATTGGATTTCCTAAAACATTCTGTGTCATCCCACCCAATTGGTCGGAGACTATCAGCAACCGGACTATCGAATTACCTCCCCATGCGTAGGCTGCCATTAACACGACGTTTGCCTTTGGAATAATTCGTTGACTGCGAATCATGTATGACGTCGCGCTGGGTTCAGGAATAAATCGTGGTTCGGCACTATCCCGGATTACCGTCGTCGGTGATTGTGATGGCGACCTGGGGAGAGTTCCCATCGTCCAACGTTTTGGAGAGGCACAGCGGTGTTATGCCAGGCGCACATTGGGATGTAGCCGACGAAGGGCGGGAAAGGGCACTGCAGCGAAGGGTTTTGTGATGCGGGGGCGTAAATACAACAGCGCAAACCGAGCTGGGCAGCACAATGCCTGCTTCCGCCTTCGGTGAGTAGCGTCCAGCACACAGTTCACTCTCCGAGAAGCACGAAGCTGACGCGCGGCATAAAGTCCACGTACTCCTGCGGGGTAGGCACGAAAATGAAAACTGCATATCAATATGCACGCTCATTGCGTCAGGAAGCATTTGCTTCGCTGCCTGGCGCTGCCCTTCCTTTCGTCGACTGCATCCCAATGTGAGCCTGGCCTAAGGCGTGTCGGGTTGTGGGGAGCCGTCCGGTATGACTGTAGGTCACGGCTGGCAGGGAGTGAGGGAAGTCTGACGGCACGACGGTCGTCACGGACGTCCTGCGCCCTCCTGTGTTACCACTCGCGAAATAGTATCGTGGTGTTACTGTTCAATAGCACAATGCTTGTCCATACATGGCACGTGTCTCTATGAACAGTCTGCGTGATGTTGAGGTACTCCGTTGGCCAGCAAGATCCCCAGATCTCCACCGATGAGCAGGATCAGCTCGGACATCAGTTCTGTCCGTGTGTCAGTATCCAGGATATCAAGGACCAGTTACAACGGCTGTGTGCCAGCTTGCCTCAGAAGAGGGTACAACGGCTATATAAAGCCCTTCCCAACAGTATCAGTGACTTCATACACGCCAGAGTGGGTGAAATGTCATACTGATTAGTGAAGTCATGCTGCCAAGTTCTTTGTAAATCTGGCTTTATTTTAATTCACCGAAACAACATCACATACCTTCTCAACCCGTGAAGATTCAATTCGTTTCCTCCCTCCGCATCTCATTTTTTATCAGTTGGTGTATATATTGCTAAATCTTGTCGGCTAATAATCATCCATAATCTTCCGGTCTAAGGCGAGTGACAAGTCGGATGAAGCATCCACAGTTCAGTATTTTATTGTAAAACTGTTCCACCGAGGACCGATCGAAAGCTATACAACAGTAAAAAAGAACGAATGTATCTGAACTACCAACACGAAAATAATACTACATTACTGGCCATTAAAACTGCTACACCAAGAAGAAATGCAGATGATAAACGGGTATTCATTGGACAAATATATTATGCTGGAACTGACATGTGATTACATTTTCACGCAATTTGGGTGCATAGATCCTGAGAAATCAGTACCCAGAACAACCATCTCTGTCCGTAATAACGGCCTTGATACGCCTGGGTATTGAGTCAAACAGAGCTTGGATTGTATGCAGTTAGAGTGGTATGGGACCTCTGATACGTCTAGATACGACTCTGACAGGCGACATGTATGTAAGAATCCTGTCGAAACACCGGTATGACTGTAGGTTACGGCTGGCAGTGAGTACGATACCACTGTTCATCAAGAGTAGTGACTGGCGTATTGTGACGTGCCAGTTGCTCGGCCACCATTGACCAACCGTTTTCAATTGGTGAGAGATCTGGAGATGTGCTGGCCAGGGCAGCAGTCGAACATTTTCTGTATCCAGAAAGGCCCGTACAGGACCTGCAACATGGGGTCGCGCATTATCTACATCTACATCTAAATTTATACTCCGCAAGCCACGCAACGGTGCGTGGCGGAGGACACTCTACGTGCCACTGTCATTACCTCCCTTTCCTGTTCCAGTCGCGTATGGTTCGCGGGAAGAACGACTGTCTGAAAGCCTCCGTGCGCGCTCTAATCTCTCTAATTTTACATTCGTGATCTCCTCGGGAGGTATAAGTAGGGGGAAGCAATATATTCGATACCTCATCCAGAAACGCACCCTCTCGAAACCTGGCGAGCAAGCTACACCGCGATGCAGAGCGCCTCTCTTGCAGAGTCTGCCACTTGAGTTTGTTAAACATCTCCGTAACGCTATCACGGTTACGAAATAACCCTGTGACGAAACGCGGCGCTCCTCTTTGGATCTTCTCTATCTCCTCCGTCAACCCGTCATTCCGTCCTGCTGAATGTAGGGTTTCGCAGGGATCGAATGAAGGGTAGAGCCACGGGTCATGACACATCTCAAATGTAACGTCCACAGTTCAGAGTGCCGTCAGTGCGAACAAGACGTGACCGAGACATGTAACCAATGGCACCCCGTACCATTACGCCGGGTGAAACGCCAGTATGGCGATGACGAATACACGCTTCCAATGTGCGTTCACCACGATGTCGCCAAACACGGATGCGACCATCATGATGCTGTAAACAGAACCTGGAGTCATCCGAAAAAATGACGTTTTGCCATTCGTGCACCCAGGTTCGTCGTTGAGTACACCATCACTGGTGCTCCTGTCTGTGATGCAGCGTCAAGGGTAACCGCAGCCATGGTGTCCGAGCTGATAGTCCATGCTGCTGCAAACGTCGTCGAACTGTTCGTGCAGATGGTTTTCGCGTCTGTAGCACGTCAACTTCGTGGTGTAGCAATTTTAATGGCCAGTAGTGTAGCTAGTTCTAACTATAATAACAAAGCACCTACGACGTAGACTATTTCTTTAGCAGCGAAGTATAATTCTTGCAAACGTCCTCATCTATTGACTCAGGGATCGAGACGTGGCTGCACGATCCGTTATAGCCATGCAGATAAGATGCCTGTCATTTCGACTGCTAGTGATACGAGGCCGTTGGGATCCAGCACAGCGTTCCGTGTTATCCTCCTGAACCCACCGATTCCATATTCTGCTAACAGTCGTTGGAACTCGACCAAGGCGAGCAGCAATGTCGCGATACGATAAACCGCAATCGCGATAGGCTACAGTCCGACCTGTATCAAAGTCAGAAACGTGATGGTACTCATTTCTCCTCCTTACACGAGGCATCACAACAACGTTTCACCAGGCAACGCCGGCCAACTGCTGTTTGTGTATGAGAAATCGGTTGGAAACTTTCCTCATGTCAGCACGTTGTAGGTGTCGCCACCGGCGCCAACCTTGTGTGAATGCTCTGAAAAGCTAATCATTTGCATATCACAGCATCTTCTTCCTGTCGGTTAAATTTCGCGTCTGTAGCACGTCAACTACCTGGTGTAGCAATTTTTATGGCCAGTAGTGTAGCTAGTTCTAACTATAATAACAAAGCAACTATGACGTAGACTATTTCTTTAGCAGCGAAGTATAATTCCAGATCTAAGTTAGTAAGCATTAATACAAGTGACCATGTGTAATTGGTCGTCTTCGTCATTCCATGACTATTGAGTGCAGGGTTCTTATCAATTATTATCACTCTGTTAAATGAGACGCATCATCTAACTGTAAGTCCTGCATATAGACGGTCCTTTGACTTTTACATTGCAGGCTGAGGCTGATGTGGCAAGGCCCCATCACCAGTAGATGACAGTTCAAATGAAACCTCCAGCACAAATGTATACTCTACGTAGAAAGAGAAAACCGCTAGCATATCCACCCATGATAATATCCTTGCAAGCTCAAACAAAATTAAGAGTGGTGTTGCAGGTTCAATAACAATAATAAAAGAAAAAAGCATTAAAATCAAAATCATGAGATGTTTGGTTGGTGACCAGTGCCAAAGAGACGAGGCAGACATACCGAAAGTACGCAAAAATGTCCCTCACACAAATTTTAGAAAGTTTGGAAAAATTCATGACACATAGCTGTACGGTTGTATAGTTTATTAAGGCTGGTTTTGTTATTAGACTATCATAACGTTGAATAAGTCTCATACATCAAACGTGCATTACAACAGTACTGTAACAAAAAAACCACATCATTGTGCTTGCGGAGAATGAGGAAAAGGGGCGAAAAAATGTGCGTATAATACACAGAATAAAAATTCAAATCGGTCTGCAACGAGAGTTATAACTGGAAACTTGACATCTGTATTTTGATAAGACAGTCATTTCAGTTGTATACAGCCACTTTTCTTAGTGTTCTGTGAGTTACAAGCGTATGTTTCACGCCCGCAGCCAAATAATTTATGTTTTAGTACATAAATTAAGCGGTTCTTTGCATTTTAATGCCCGGCAATGCCTTCCTTGCGAATTAATAGGGTGAAGTTCCTCTTGAATGCAGTTATACGACGCTTAAGTGATATCATTGTCTACTTTTACTGTATAATTAATGCCTCAGTATCTGACATTGTGAAGTTGCACACAAATTGCCGGGTAATTTGGTCAGGCGCATCGCATAAGGTACAGGAGCGTTAGATGCTTTAGCTAGCGAGGGGGATAGGGAAGTGGTTAGCACACTGGGCTCGCAGTTGGGGGGGACGAGGGTTCAAACCCACGTATGGCCATCTTGATTTAGATTTTTCGTGATCTCCTTAAATTGCTTAAGGCAGATGCCGGGATGGTTCCTTCCGAGCACGTACTCCGTCTCTAATAACCTCGTTGTCGACGAGACGTTGAACACTAATCTCCTCCTCTTACATGCATGACTACGCCTGCCAATAACAAATACTTAATTTAAATTTTAAGTTAAATAAGACAGATTGTAGTGCTTCTTGGCAAAAACCAACAGTAACAGGAAAACATAAACCAGAAGATGAAGAAGATACACCTATGAACCAGGCATGGGCGACCTGTGGTGACCCGTGGATCAGATTTACATACTTTAAGCTAGCGGGCCACATCAACACGTGACGCGGTAACAGCGCTCCTAGCGTCTACAGTCAAAACTATACGTCTGTGAAGTTCATATTTATGGGGTAACGCAACGATATGAATGGCACCCCTTTCTCGATACGCTATGGCTAACGAATTTCGCCTTTTTGAGAGTACATTCATTTGATGTTCATCTCATCTTCAGTGGTTTACATTTATTTACCCGTCCGTGAATAATGTCTCGTTGGTTACAACGTTTTACACTAGCTGTCTTAAAAATTTCCGACGGAAAATTCTGCTACCACGAATTTGTCCCGCAGGCCGGATGGAAACTAATCTCGGGCCGGATCCGGCCACTTAGACTGAGCGAGGTGGCGCAGTGTTTAGCACAATGGACTCGAATTCGGGAATAGGACGGCTCAACCCGCGTGCGACCATCCTACTTTAGGTTTTTCGTGATTTACCACGGCCGATTTCCTTCCCCATCTTTCCCTAATCTGATAGAACCGATGACCTCGCCTATTTGGTCCCCTGCCTCGAACCAACCAACCAGTGGCCACTTAAAACTTTTTGTTCCAAAGGCAATTGGTTGGGAGTACTGCATTTAATCTTCAATGAAGAATTTGTAAGAAAAATTGATTCACTAACAGGGACTTATATTTCCAGTCCTCCTGGTACACGGTGGATTGTTTTTTGGAGGCGTTTTAGACGTGGAACCCTACCGAACGAACTATTTAATCCAAAGAATCGCCCACTTGCATAGGCGTCAAGGGGTAACCCTCCTACGCAACGGGAATCTAGCGTACATAATTTTTATTCATTTGAGAATTTTCGTAAACCATGAATAACTATCAATTCTCTGTGGTGCAACAAGTTTCTGTGTCACTATAAAATGTAGTTCTTGTGGCATCGAAACTGACCAGTTCATTTATATAACAAATGGCAGTTTTAGAGCTGCGGCCGGCCGCGGTGGCCGAGCGGTTCTAGGGGCTGTAGTCTGGAACCGCGCAACCACTACGTTCGCAGGTTCGAATCCAGCCTCGGGCATGGATGTGTGTGATGTCCTTAGGTTAGTTAGGTTTAAGTAGTTCTAAGTTCTACGGGACTGATGACCTCAGAAGTTAAGTCCTATAGTGCTCAGAGCCATTTGAACCATTAGAGCTGCGGCTGCGCCCTCCGTACCCTCTCCCCCTCTCGCCCTTGTCGATAAATTTCTGCCTACAAGGTTAAATTCTGGGCTTTTTAACCAGGTCAATACGACAAATATACCTTATAGTCTTCGATTCTTCAAGAAATAATCTAAAAGAATTCAAGAATTAACACAACAAACAAAGTAAAAACTAAATAACTAAATTAACTTACATCTGACTCAGTATTACGTCCACATGAAGTACTTCTTCAAAGAAAAAATTGATACTATCCGGCGTACCTTTAGTGCATCGTGATGTCTATGTAGTAGTCTATGCTGATGCAGTGAGGGTCTTATTCCAAACCGATGCCACCGGTTAGGAAATATTTTTACATTCTAAAATGTATTCATAAACACTTACGTTTCTTACACACTCTAACAAGGACAACGGCTGTATACCAGATGAAGAAAACAGCTATACCAGATGAAGAAAACAGCAGCGGAAGATGACACCAATTGCGCTGGGTGTAGTTGACTCCCAAAACTAATTTTAAGTTCGTTCCCTATGTAGGGGAAAGTGGGGTAAGATCTGGCGTAGCTAATACTCTAAGACATTTTGGAGCTAAATTATTTAACCTACAGACTGTCAGATTGAGTAAAAATAATCATTCTTTAATTGGGTAATACATATTGTTACTGAAAAGTCATAGCTCAACTACTTTTTAATGAGAGATTGTTTTATACAAAACATTAAATAACCCATTTTTACTCCACTAGTGGAGTAAGACTGGGCACACATACTAACTTTATGCGAATACATGAAAACACGATTTTCAATGGAAAAGCAATAGAAATGTAAACTGAAATACAATTTCGTTAAGAATATTGTTCACAAACTCCACATGTAAAGTAGAAGTCCGCATCATCTGCTATCTGCAGCTCGTGGTCTATGGGCTACCTTGCTGCCTCTGGATCACGGGGTCCCGGGTTAAAAAAAATAAATGGTTCAAATGGCTCTGACAAGGGAACCTCCCCATCGCACCCCCATCAGATTTAGTTATAAGTTGGCACAGTGGATAGGCCTTGAAAAACTGAAAACAGATCATTTGAGAAAACAAGAAGAAGTTGTGTGGAACTGTGAAAAAATAAGCAAAATATACAAACTGAGTAGTTCATAGCAAGATACGCAACGTCAAGGACACTGTAAACGCGGGAGCGCTGTGGTCTCGTGGTAACGAGAGCAGCTGTAGAACGAAAGGTTCTTGGTTCAAATCTTGCATCGACTGTAAAGTTTAATTTTTTATTTTCAGTTTATGTGACAAACTCTTATGTTTTCATCACTTTTTTGGGAGTGATTATCACATCCACAAGAAAACCTAAATCGGGCAAGGTAGAAGAATCTTTTTACCCCTTCGCCAAGTGTACAAGTTAGGTGGGTCGACAACATATTCCTGTCATGTGACGCACATGCCGTCACCAGTGTCGTATAGAATATATCAGATGTGTTTTCCTGTGGAGGAATCGGTTGGCCTTGCGATCAAATGATTTCGGTTCCCATTGGAGAGGCACGTCCTTTCGTCTACTAATCGCACGGTTTTGCGATGCGGCCACAAAACACAGACACTTAACTTATTACAGTGAACAAAGACGTCAATGAACGAACGGACAGACAATAACTATGCAAAAATAAAGAAAATAAAATTTTCACTCGTACGAAGACTTGAACCAAGGACCTTTCGCTCAGCAGCTGCTCACGCTGCCACGGGACCACGACGCTCCTGAGGTACCCTTGTCCATGATGTTGCCTATGCGACCCGTGGACTACTCAGTTTGTATATTTTGCTTATTTTTTCACAGTTCCACACAACTTCTTCCTGTTTTCTCAATTGATCTGTGTTCAGTTTATCAAGGCTTATCCACTGTGCCAACTTATAACTTGTGAGCAATATGGGACTTAACTGCTGAGGTCATCAGTCCCCTAGAACTTAGAACTACTTAAACCTAACTAACCTAAGGACATCAGACACATCCATGCTCGAGGCAGGATTCGAACCTGCGACCGTAGCGGTCGCGCGGTTGCAGACTGTAGAGCCCAGAACCGCTCGGCCAGGCCACCCCGGCCGGCGTCCCGGGTTCGATTCCCTGCCGGGTTGGGGATTTTCTCTGCCCAGTGACTTGGTGTCTGTGTTGTCCTCATCATTGGTGGCAGTGGTTCTCTTGGACTGTAAAAATTGGGCCTTTGTACGGGCGCTGATGACCGCGGTTGAGCGCCCCACAAACCAAGCAACATCATCATCATCTGCTCCACCGCAGTTTCTGTCAGCCCCGGAAAGACATTTTCCGCAACTGAATACAACCAGCTTATTCCAGCCATCGTCGTTTCATTGTTGAATTTGTGCTGCAAAATATTGTTGGTTTAGAGATCACATGCTCATCTACGTACATTTTTAAAAATTAAACCAAAAAGCATTAATATATGCTCGACAGTTGTTTTTTTTTTGTTTTTCTAGAAACACATGTGGGCATGCCTTTAATCGTCCTGCAATTTCTGCTCCCTTTAAGGTAGTTGATATGTCTTAGCGTTTTTTAATATTGTAAGGTACGTTATGTAACATTGAAGGTTCTGGCAGCTTACAAGTAACACACCATACCCGATAACATTTCGTCTATTAACCCTTCCATGCTCTCTTGGCCCTACGATTGTCAATTTGTCTTCCTCTGGTAAGTTCTTGGCATATTTGACACTGCAAAAAAATAGTTTGTATTGCAATATTATACGCCCGGTCTTGCCCCTACTTAACGTACCTGGCCTTACCCCGAGTGTAGGGGCGATTCTAGAAGTCGGTCAAGGGGTGGGGGGTGGGGGGGGGGAGCTATTGGAGGTTAGGGGGAGGGGGTTTGAGGGTATGGAATATGGCTGAAAAAAAAAGAAGAGTTGGGGTCATCTACCGACAAATTGGTAAAATTTGGTGTTGCTTAAAGTAGTTTTTGGTAACTGTTTTGGCGTTCAGGGTAAAAACTGTGTGTTAATAAATAATAAGACGCCTATTTTAAGTTAAATGATATGTACTGGTTTAGGTAGTAAGCTATTTGCCGCTCTTATTCTTTTGTTAGAATGTGTTTGGAATACATTGAAACCTATATTGCTGCATAATTATAAAAAAAGATTGAATCTGTTATAGTAATATATTCGCTGATTTCTGAAGTCATTTTATCCAGTGTTACATGATACTCCGTGGGGGGAGGGGGGGGCTATAGCCTCCCCCTCCCCCCCCCCCCCCCTCCTTGCCGCCGACCCTGCCCGAGTGGAGAGATTATAAAAACGAAACAAATGCACGCAGTTGTTGAATCAAATCCCTACTGTTTGCTAGTGTATAAATACTTACTAATCATCTAATATTCCTAACTAAATAGAGCTTTTATAAGTGTAATGACTATGAAATAATCGCGGTTTAAATACAAAAGAACGGTAATAGTTGATACCGTAGCACAAATTACCTTCACAGACATCGTGAATTGAACAGCAACAACACGCCAATATGGTCGCTCTTTGTTCTTGTCTAGTGGGGTGCAATTCTGTATCCCTCCACTAGAGAGCATAAATAGTAACATTAGAAACAAGGTACCCGGTCTTACCCCCCTTTCCCCTACATTCCAGATACCCTCATGCCCATCTGAATGTCTCATTGTATGCCGTGGCCCATTTCTCCACGAACCGTTTGTGTTGTTTTATGGGCCAGTGACAATGTCGTTTGCTATACTGGTGAGCCAAAACTTTATTACTGCTTGCTTGGTACAGCCTTGGTCGAACTTTGGAACGCAATGCAGCACAAATTCTGCATAGCATTGATTCGTAAAGTCCTTGGGTAGGTTTCCGGAGGTACGTGGCACCAGATGTCTAAGCACAGGTCACACTATTCCCGTAAATTACGAACCAGAGGTCTGTGAGCCCTGAGCTGAAGCCCGATAGCGCTCCAGATGTGTTCCACTGCATTCAGATCAGGCGAATTTGGTGGCCAAGACATTAACGTGAGTTCACTATCATTCTCCTCAAACCATTGTAGCATAATACTGTCCTTGCGACACGGACAGCTGTCCTGCTGGAAGTTGCCATCGCCGTCGAAGAAGACGGCAATAACGCTCACTTAGTCTACAGCTGTCATGGTTCCTTCGGCTAGTTGACAAGGGGAGGGTAGTTGGTAGCGTAACGTTCCTACTCAACTGACCCAGAACTGATATTTGTGTCATCACTTCGATGATAGCGCTCTTGGAGAATTCTCGCCACATTTAATGACTTGTTTCATCACAAGTGATGACTCATAAAAAAGCTTTCTTGTAAACAATGAATTGATATTCTCTTATATTTTCTTGTGCTCCGAAATGTACAACTAAAGATTATCGATGAGTAAGTAAATAATGTGTTGCCCGCCCGGCAAGCCGTGCCTTAATGCGCTACTTACCGAGCAGGAAGGCGTGCCAGTCTCCGGCACGAATCCGCCCGGCGGTTAACTGTCGAGGTCCGGTGTGCCAGCCAGCCTGTGGATGGTTTTTAAGGCGGTTTTCCATCTGCCTTGGTGAATGCAGGCTGGTTCCCCTTATTCGGAGTCAGTTACACTATGCCGGCGATTGCTGCGCAAACACTGTCTCCACGTACACGTACACTATAATTACCACGCAGACATTTGGGGTTACACTCGTCTGGTATAAGACGTTCCCGTGGGGGAAGGGGGGGAGGGGTCCACTGGGAGTTGAACCGCACAACCACCTTGGGTTCGGTGTGGGGCGGCGGTGGCGTGGGTGGACTGCTGTGGCCTGTTGTGGGGTTGTAAACCACTGAGGGTTACGGCGGGACGAAGCGTCTCCGTCGTTTCTAGGTCCCCGGTCCAATACGCGATACATAATACACACACAAATAACGTGTTATGAGGATGTACGAATATTTCCGACTATAAATGCATGAATCTATACACGGTGTTAAAAAAAATCAGTATTTTGAGAGGTGGTAGTATGAACTAAAACAGGAAAAAGTCCAGTAAACAATGGCTCTAAAATGCATACCTTAAGAGCTATGAGCACTTGTTCGTCGTAACTACTGTGAAATACATCTCTTCTACTCAGTAAGTACTCACAGCTATTAAGGCATGCATTTTAGAGCCCATGACTACTGGTGTTTTTTCCTTGTTTTGAGCCATACTACAGTCTATCAAAATATGGAACACTTTTTTAAAAACCCTGTACATGAAACAGTAACACATAAATAAATCCTCCCAACCATCCCATTGCTTTTCCTAATACCGGAGTGAGAGGAAAGAACAAGTACCGTCGGAAGTATAAAGCACCTGAAGCACAGGTAATGGCACGACAAAGGAGAACCCGAGGCACACTTCGCTTGTAGCAGCCAAAGGGTTAAGAGTCGAAACTTCACGGACTAGTTTGCTGCCCTTTGACGTGTACATGTCATTCTTTTGTCTAGTTTTCATTTAATCAACTAACACAGTGGCTTTACGCCTGTACTCACGATGTCTAAATATGTGCTTTCAAACTAATAAAGATTCCGATGCAAGTGTAACGCATATTTACAGCTACCTCACAATTTAATAGCTGCTATGACTTATCATGAGGCAGCCAAGTCCACAGGTATTACAACTGTATGGAATTATCCTGAAGGTAAAAGCTATATAGAGATTGACGTTTGAGGTGATCCTACACAAATGTCCGTTGTTCGTTGGTAACAAATCGGGCAGTAGTGCCGGACTCATACACACGACAACCACGACAACAAGATACAGGCATTTCATTCGTACCTATCCTAAGTAAGGACGAGGAATTTTTTGAAACGCTATAAAGAAGCATGTTCATAGACGTAAACAGCGGTGGTGCTGCATATTTCCGATATGGCACTGTGTATCAGAGTTCTCAAAACTGCCACCAGAGATGACCTGACGTTAGCTGTCTTTGATTCCCCACGCCACAGTGGCACCGGTTGTATGTGGTTTCTCCCATCGGCGCACGGTAATTCAGAGTAATGATGAAGGGACGTTGATCGTTGGTAATGATACAACGTCTCTGATTAGTAGTCAGCGTTCCGTATTAAATGGAGTCATTTGTGCTATAATAGTAAAGTCAGCTACAGCTCATGTTATGTAAAAAACGGACGTATAAAGGAAGGGATATATTAACCGTCGATAGTTAAGACGTACATCTACATTCAACGCCAAAGCAGGGGAGGCTTATTCAACATTTTGGAAAGCTATCCCAGCAGAAATTGTCGGCACGGGATGCGACCAACAAATGATACATGTTTCTAGGTTCCTTTAGGTCATACTTTGTTCCTTCAGATGACTGGCCAAAAAGGCGACAGCAACCAGACCTCCTCCTGTGTTTCCACTAGCTCAAAATATAGCGTCGATGGTAGAAATGATCGTAGACCTCTGATCAATAGGCAGAGGGGTTTGGGGGGGGGGGGGGTTTGGAGGGGAGACATCTAGGAGGGGGGATAAGGCTGAACCAGAGTCTTCGGCGTTTCTGTGTCAACCTCAGCCAAGGTGGCTACCACTGTAACTGACCGTGTGTAGAATAGATATGAGGCTTTTGATTTGTTTGAGAATAGATGAGTTTTAGGAGGAGGAGGAAGAGGAGGAGGAGGCTCTCAACGACGAGGTTATCAGTGCCATTACGAAAATTTATAGGAATTAATGTCGTTAAAATGTCCAAAAACGAGTAAAATTAAATCTTACACAATTACACTGCCTCTCCCAACCTCACTCGAGGTCACCCTCAAAATCACACTGTCTCATATCCTTTGAGATGTAGTAAAACTGGTCAGATGTTTCGAAACTGTCAATAAAAATTCAAGTATTACAAGAGGAAAGCTAAAATAAATACACAAGGACTGTGCCGAGCTCTCTCTCACTCTCTCTCTCTCTCTCTCTCTCTCTCTCTCTCTCTCTCTCTCTCTCTCTTTCTCTGACGCGTGGCGGCTCGCCAGCGGATGCAAGTCATTTTTCGTGACGCCATTTAGGCGACTTGGGTGTCGGTGATGATAAAACGATGGTGAGGACAACACAACACCCAGTCCCCGCGTGGAGAAAATCTCCGACGCGGCCCAGAATCGAACCTGGGCCCCCACGCTGACCCCGCAGCTACCGAGGTGGACATATGGCTAGCAGATGATTTGCAAAAGAACATGGATGAGTCAGCCACCCTGACGGGACATTAAACAATTCTCCCAAAAATTTTAGGGAGCAGTTCGCACTTTTCCCTTAAAAGTCGTACCAAATTGCTTCGATTGTCAGTTAAAATAGAGGGCAAATCTTTCGAAAGGTTAGCTGCTGACCTATTGTCGGAATATAAAACACACAATTGAGGGTTCTCTCGTCAGAGCAAGATGCCAAGTGTCAGAGGGCTGTGTGCTATGCAAAGAATATTGATAAGCACCTCATGCCGTCAATGTAGCTTGAAGGAGGTACGTCATGGCCCAGCTGGTGTCTTCACTAGGCGCAGCTTATTGTCTGTCACTGCCATCCACTCTTCTTCACATCAGCAAACGCCTCTGAACCTCAACAGTGAGGTTATGGAATGTAGGGGGGTGGCACACTCAACTACCTTAGTATCACGACATGTCGTCTTGGATGCTACATCTGCCATTTCGTTTCCATTAAAACCCATGTTCCCTCGTACTCAGCCTGAAGTCACTTTTCCCATCTGTTATAGATGGAGAATGGCGTCTTGGATGTTCTGGGTTACTTTATCTGCTGGGTCAAACTGTTGTAAAGCGTTAAGGGGACTCAGGAGGTCGGAACAGACAAGTAATTCAGTAGTCAGAATGCGTCTCATCTGCTCCAGTCCCCTCAAGATTACGTACAATCCTGTATCAAACACAGTAAATTCTTGAGGTAACCGGATCTTGAGGACACGATCAAGGAAAACAACAGAGCTGCCAACTGAGTTTCCCTGTTTTGTCCCAACGGTGCATATAACTATATAGTTGTGGTTTCCACTTAAAATGTCGTAAAATATTGCATTACAATAAGCTGCAGGAGTTCAACTTCTGTTGTACCTTACTTCACCTAAAATTACTCTGGGCCTCTGCAGTAACGAGAGTGGCAGTGGATTCCAACTTCCAGCTCCAGGTTTGTGTTTGCACTTTCCCCACACCGAATGATTCCAGCATATACTTCACGCGAATCCCAAACGGTCTTCTTGCTTGTGGATGATTCGAAGAAAGATGTTCCATATCGGGACAAGGGCCAGTATGGTATGTTGGTGAACTGGGAACAGCGAGGATCTTACTCATAAACGTTTGACGCACCTCGAGAACTTGCCGCCCAAGGCAGAGTTCAGAGGCAGGGGGGGTATGGGGCTGGTCCTGTAAGCACCCTGGCTAGCCAGGTGCCCTCATGGTGGACAGCGACCGTGATCTTGAGGTGAGAAGGTCTCGCTATACACTGTGCATCGTAGTCTAGCAGTGATTTCGCTCTGCTCGTATACACGACCTGTGGCTAAGGCACATTAAGATTTTAAGTTATTTCTAGGTCCTTGCCTCCAGGTGCTTTAGGTGTGGTAAACACGACATTTTTGAATCATAAATGAGACGCAAAGACATCGCCGAGTCTTTAAAATGAAGAGCGGTGTCAGTCATAAATTGTGCACGTGAAATTAGAAATGATACGAGAATGATTAAAGTCAGCACACGCACCCACACATTTATCTGCAGAAAACATAAAACCTGTCTTTGCAGCCCACTCCTTCGCTGGGCAGTGTCCCAGAAGGAAAATTATGGACAATGGCTCTGAGCACTATGGGACTTAACATTTATGGTCATCAGTCCCCTAGAACTTAGAACTACTTAAACCTAACTAACCTAAGGGCATCACACAACACCCAGCCATCACGAGGCAGAGAAAATCCCTGACCCCGCCGGGAATCGAACCCGGGAACCCGGGCGTGGGAAGCGAGAACGCTACCGCACGACCACGAGATGCGGGCAAGGAAAATTACAAACCCCACACTGCAGGGTGCAAAACATAGACACCGACCACGACTCACAACTGCATCTGATCTAGTGTTGGTAGAAAATGGTCGTTTGCGAACCTGGACACCCTGTGAAACGGTTATCTGGTTATACAACACATCGTATAGGAAAACCGTGTGTAGTGATTCAAGCTGCCCGAGAAGTGTTACGCAGGGCGATGGGAGACCCAGTTACGAATCAGAACCCTATGGCGGCGTGGAAGGTGTAACTTCATAGAGAGTGAACCACAACTTTACCGACAAAATTTCGGAAGTTGTTTACTGATGGTTTCTGTGCATTTTGTTGTAAGGAATCTGCGGTCTTCGATAGCTCGTTACAAAGTAGTTGCATCCCATTTGATTTCTTCTTTCCATTTATGTTTGTATCTATATTGCAAGAAAATAGCCGGCCGGAGTGGCCGAGCGATTCTAGGCGCTACAGTCTGGAACCGCGCGACCGATACGGTCGCAGGTTCGAATCCTGCCTCGGGCATGGATGTGTGTGATGTCCTTAGGTTAGTTAGGTTTAATTAGTTCTAAGTTCTAGGGGACTGATGACCTTAGACGTTACGTCCCATAGTGCTCAGAACCATTTGAACAATTTTTTGTAAGAAAATATCTCCACAGCAGTGTAAGTGTCGACGGGTATAAGCTGCACGTCTTATTTAGAAACAAAACAGACTATTTTCGTATGTTAAAAATATGGTTCGGAATGTTGTTATTCGGAGTGATTATAGGATTTAGATCTCAAAAAATGGCTCTGAGCACTATGGGACTTAACATCTATGGTCATCAGTCCCCTAGAACTTAGAACTACTTAAACCTAAGGACATCACACAACACCCAGTCATCACGAGGCAGAGAAAATCCCTGACCCCGCCGGGAATCGAATCCGGGAACCCGAGCGTGGGAAGCGAGAACGCTAGCGCACGACCACGAGCTGCGGACGATTTAGATCTCACTTACTGTCAATATTTTCACAAAATCCCTCTTATTTTCATGTAATTAAAGTTCAAAAATCATTAAATATCAAGATTTGGTCACGCGATCGAAACAGGTTTGTTATTGGTCGACGCTCTGGTAACGTCACAGACTAGGAGTAAGATGAAGCTGTAAGTGTGCTCCAGGAGTGTTAGCGTAGTTACTAGGTTTTTCACTACTTTTTCTGCAAATAATTTAAGCTTTTTAATGATGGAACACGAATTTACAACTTTAAAGTAACAACAATACCGAGCGAGGTGGCGCAGTGGCTAGCACACTGGACTCGCATTCGGGAAGATGACGGTTCAGTCCCGCGTCCGGCCATCCTGATTTAGGTTTTCCGTGATTTCCCTAAATCACTCCAGGCAAATGCCGGAATGGTTCCTTTGAAAGGGCACAGCCGACTTCCTTCCCCGTCCTTCCCTCATCAGATGAGACCGATGACCTCGCTGTTTGGTCTCTTCCCCCAAACAATCCAAAATTGAAGTAACAATAGAAAGGAATTTTGTGAACGCTTATAGTAGAAACCTTACGAAAATTGATGTGTTTATGCTCTACTCATTTAGAGCGGCGACATTTGCAAGGACGGAAATTCTTTTCCCTGCTCCCTGCAAAATCGTCAAACCTGCTCAAAACTAGGGAATTGTGGAACTTCTGCAAATGGGTCCGTATCTTGTATCTAGATTGTCGATTATTCTTGGTAAATCTTAGTGCTGATTTCCGGTGTACAAGATACTTACAACGGAAACTCCCCATCGCACCCCTCTCAGATATAGCGGTTAGAGGGCTCAGTGGACAGCCCGTCAAAACCTGAACACAGATCAAGCATCAAAACATAAAGAAGGTGTACTGAACTGTGAGAAAAAAAATAGAAACAGTGAACGGTCGAAGGATAGGAAGTGCAATGTATAGCAACCTAGACAGACAAGAGCGTTGTGGTTAAGTGGGCCCAGTGTTCAACTGCCACGCGGACGAGACATGTTCATTCCTCCCCCGCGCATTTTATTTTATTATTATTTTTTTCGCTGTTCGCTGTCTTAAAATTTGTGTCTGTGTCGTGGTGTAACAGTTTATTCTGCGCAGTTGCTCTGTTAAGCAGTCGAAAGGAAGTGGCTTTCGAATGGGAACCACAAATGTTTGATGGCAAGCCAACTGAATCCTCCACCGGAAAATACGCCTCGTGTGTCATACAGGGCATAAGTGATAGTACGTGTGTCATATGAGAGGAATCTCTTACCGAAGCACATAATTTGTACACCTGGTGAATGATATATGCCTCATTACCCAGTTTTGGTGTTCGTATGAATGTGAATATGATCACTCACAAGGAAGTGACGAAAACATAATAATTTGTCACATAAACTACAACAAATGAACGCAAAAGTTTCACAGTCACACAGTTTCTCTGTGCTCTGTCGAAACATACATTTTTACCGTTGCATTCCGTTTTGAAAGTTTTGATTCTTGAATTCCTTTGTTCTATCATAGTTCACATTCCTTTATTTGTTGTTTTCATTTCTGTGAGACGTGTATGTAGTATCTCGCCCGCTCTCACTATTCATCACGTTTACTTGCGACGGTAACGTATTCTTACCACATGGAAATGGAAATGCCGTGTGGCTAGGGCCTCCCGTCGGGTAGACCTTTCGCTTGGTGCAAGTCTTTCGAGATGACGCCACTTCGGCAACTTGCGTGTCGTTGAGGAAGAAATGACCATGATAAGAACAACACCCAGTCCCTGAGCGGAGAAAATCTCCGACCCAACCGGGAATCGAACCCGGGCCGTTAGGTATGACAATGTGTCGCGCTGACCACTCAGCTACCAGGGGCGGACTCTTACCACATGACTCATATTCTATAACCAACGCATAGTATGACAATTGCCAGGACTACAAGAAGAGAACAAACATTTCAGTGACCGGACGGACAGTTCATAATCTCGTGAAAAAAATTATTGAGACGAGTGAGATTTCAAAACGGATCATTCGTGTCACAGTCCCTACGCCGTGACCACTGAACCACGACGACACAGTTTTTTACCTCCGCACAATGTTATTCTTGTTCAGCTTGTACCGTTCACTGTTTCTGTATTGCCTTTTTTCACAGTTCATACATCTTTTTCCTGTTTTCATTCTTGCTCTGTGTTCAGTTTTTGACAGGCTATCCACTGGGCCATGTTACCACTAAATATGAAGGTGGTGCGGTAGAGATATTCCATTGTTAGCAGAGGAGGCCAGCCACACCGGCTGTGTGGAGTAACGGATAGCACATGTAATTACGGATAAGAGAACGCAGGTTCGAATTCGGGAAGCGTGATACATCTTTAGAACTTTTTAATGAAATATGAAAATAGCGTTAGCAAGAAATCATGGTAGCAGTTGTTTGACGGTGGGATGTATCGTATATAGCTTCAAATTATTCTTAGTCTGAGAAATGGACAACTGAGGATAAATGCATCTTCTTTTTTTACAAACATTTACCTTTTTCGAATGTGTTGCTAGTATTGAAGACATCACCATACTCCCGCAGTACAACGAGGTGTAGGACGATGAAGTTTTGTATACGGAGAGATATAAATCATGTACAACGTGTTGGTAACAGAAACGTAAGAGCTGTACTGGTTGTGAGTGTAAGCTAACGTCAGTGTCTCAAGCAGACATATCTTCATCTTATTAAGATGATGGAAGTTCAAAAGCTTAAACAATACGGATTCTAGCCGGATAGTACGAAGATAAAAAAAAAACATTATTTCTAATAAGGTAAAAAGTATGTGGTCACATTAACCAGAAAATATCTTTTTGAACATGACGTGTATGAACAGCTACTGCAGATGTAAGCGCATGTAAATCCCTAGGAAAACACAATAATACTCTTTTTACAATGACAGTAGGGAGCAGCGAGCTAGCCAGTATGTCAGAGGCATCACATGACTCGAATGGAGCGTTTTAACAGGTTTTCAAATTATTTGAATTTCATTTCCGTTTTCATAAAAGAACAATGAAATTCAAGGAGGAAAAAAGCATGTTATGAAAATGAAATAACATAATTAACCATTTAAGACGATTTCCAGGAAGCAGTCAAATACCCTATTGTTGCAGCCACTCACGATACTTACTGTTGACATTAATAATGCCCACTTTACTCTTCGCCCTCAAGCTTGCATTTAGTACTACTCGGTTCCGTATCGGATTTGTTTTTGGGGCACTGTTATTTGATCGTTAACAGTGATACACAGCAGTATGGGTAGGTTTACCGATGGATAGTTTGCCGATATTCACCTCGTGGATAGATTTACTGGGTAGAATAGGTGAGCAGCACGACGACACTATACTGATCTGTTCCCGGAGCGACGGCAACTACAGCACAGTATTTTTGCCACTGAGACTTGTCGCATTATCCAGTTTTTTGTGTTGTGGGTTTGGTGATTGCATGTGATGGGATTTTTCTCTGTTGTGAAGGTATATTTAGAGAAAAAAGGTAAATGGGGGAACAAAACGATTAGGTCATAATTATATTATTATTCCTTGAGGAACCACCGGGATTGCGGAACATGTTCAGTGCTCAAGCATTATGACTTTCCTGGAAAACAAAATCTCCTCAATAAAAACCAGCATCGATTATGTAAACAGAGAACTTGCTAAACAAAGCTCGCTCTGTTCGTCCATGAAATTCAGAGCGCCGTGCACAAAGGCGGCCAGGTTTATGCGATGTTCCTTGACTTCCAGAAGGCATTCGATCAGTTCCGCACTGCGGTTCACCGTACAAAATACGAGCTTTCCGAGCATCGGACCAAACTTGTGACAAGATTCTGCACTTTGTAAGATGTAGAACTCACTACCTTATTCTTAATGGGACAGATGTAGAAATAATTTCTGGAGTACCCGATGGTAGTGCTGCAGGGACATTACTGTTTACAATATATTTAATATAGTAAATAAAGTCAAAAACTCTGTAAGGCTATTTTTAGACGATTCTGTTGTCTTTGGCGAAATGCAGAATGACCTGCAGAGGATTGGTGATTAGTGCAATGACGGGATAGGTGACCCTGAAGTGACCTGAAGTATAACGTATTTCGAGTAAAAAGGCGAAGAGGTCCATACGTTTGTTTAGGTAACATATTTAAGTGATTAACATTGCAAGATAAGACATTGCAAATTTGAAATGCTGGTGCGTTAATAACTGGTGTAGCCGCCAGAATGTTGAATGGAAGCATGCAAACGCGCATGCAATGTGTTGTACAGGTGCCGGATGTCGGTTTGTGGGGTGCAGTTCCATGCCTGTTGCACTTGGTCGGTTAATACAGGGACGGCTAATGCTGTTTGTGAACGACACTGGAGTTTTCGTCCAATGATGTGCCAGAAGTGCTCGATTGGAGACAGCTCTTCTCATCGAACAGGCTAAGGCTACATGTCGGTACCCTGTAGAGCATGTTGGGTTGCAACAGCGGTATGTGGGCGAGCGTTATCCTGTTGGGAGACACCATGTGGAATGCATAACAGGTTGAATCGCCAGACTAACGTACGAAATTTCCGTCAGGGTGCCTGGCATAACCACGAGAGTGCTCCTGCAATCATACGAAAGCGCCCACAATACCATTACTCCAGTTGTATGTTCAGTGTGTCTAGCACGCGGGCAGGTTAGTTGCATGCCCTCAACTGGTCTCCTTCTAACCGACACGCGATCATCACTGGCAACGAGGGAAACAAACTTTCATTAGAAAACACAACAGACTTGCGCCCTGCCTTCCAATGAGTTCTCGCTTGATACCACAGCTGTCGCAAAGGGCGGTGGTTTGGGGTCAGTGGAAGGCACAATACAAGGCGTCTGACTCTGAGCTCTCCTCGAAGTATCCGATTCGTAACAGTTTGTTGTGCCACTGTGGTGCCAACTGCTGATCAAATTGCTGATTAAGATGCAGTACGTTGCGCCAGAGAGGTATACGCCGAACACCATAGTCTTCCCTCTCGGCAGAGCCATGCGGCTGTCCGGAGCCCAGTCTTCTTGCGACCGCACATTTTCATGACCACTGCTGTCAGCAGTCATGTACAGTGGTTACATTCCTGCGAAGTCTTTCTGCAGTATCGTAGAAGGAACATCCAGCTTCTAGAAGCCCTATTACACGATCTCGTTCAAACTCAATGAGGTGTTGATAATGGCGTATTTGTCACCTTAAAGGTGTTCTTGACTAATATCAGCTTACCACGTTCAATATCAAAGGTAAGCAATGCTCACGACCGTTGCAACGTGTATTTAAAGCAAACCTAATTAGCATCCTCATAGTCGCGTTACTGGCGCCACTTTTATGCTACTGGCGGGAAATTTGAATAGGCATCATCTTTCAGATGTAGAAACACGCCAACCAACTTTCGTTCATGTCGCACAACTCTTTCTTGGTATTGCAATTTTTTTCTGTCACTGTACATGTCGATAAAACGAATATTGCACTAGACTAATTTGGGATCGCTCCATCGAATCGGCACGTAAAATTCCGCTTTGAAACTCACTTTGTAATGAGAAACAAACCAACGATTTGCAATAGACGTCTCATGAAAAACGTGATGACCAGTATTTGTTTGGGTTCACTTCATTCACACACTATGTAAACGAAACTGCTAATATCTGTCGAAATACCAGAGAACATCCCTTTTATCATCTGTAGCGACTGACTCTATAACGGACTTATGGTCACAAATTCCCTCGTTTACTAAAACAAACGTCAGAAGGTAATTTTCGGATAAGTTGTTCTATCATCATAAGGATCCTCGTGGGTGGGACCTGTTCTAATCTTGTAGGTCTGTCAATCAATAGCTAGTGTGAATAAATCTCGATCTGTAACTGTAGGATGGTCAAGAAATTTACGCACAACATTCTCCTAGCTTTATCTGAAAGGGTCTGTCAGTGCATCTACTGAAGCACTTGGTTTATAAAAGCATCGTGTTTGAACTACCTTTGAAACTTACTTTTATCGACATGATTTCGTATTCGGATTACTAAATAATCTCATTAGGCACTGTCGACTTCTCTCCGGGAAACATACGCTGCCGTGACTGGCGTTCAGGTTATCTTTTTACAATATATTCCCGTCAGAATCGGAGATTTCGTTACTGTCCACTTCTAGTTACAACCAGCTTTCTGTTGCTAATAGAGCGTGAGTAGTGACACAAATTTTTGGACCTTACCATCAACGCTCATATAATTAACCTCTACCAGAATACTGTTTTCTTCTCTTTGTACCCTGAAGGGATGAATGTTTCCATCTGTTCTTAATGTTAGCGATCTCCTGTTTCCGACATATTCATAGGCTCTGTGCCGTTATGCCTATAAAAAGGCTTTCTTAATGGTTATGTTCTGGAATTTGTTGAAGAGCTTCAAGCAAAATACTTGTCTAAGTGCTGCAATAATCATCTGTTGGATGTTGCAGCTCATCTTACGTGAGCTGAGAGCAGTCGGACAGAAATTTCGCTTGATCGAAGAAAAGTATGAACAACTACATCCTAATAATGATTATTTCATAGTCAAGTCAGGTAGTTTCCTTGAAGCTCTTCAACAGAGTCCAGAACACAACTATGAGACCTCAAAGAACATAATTTGGTATAAAATTTAACAAATTATGTTTGGCCAGTTGTATTATTCCCAGCTTATCGTTCCTTTGTATATGTAAATACATTGTCCGACAAAGAAAAAGTAGGGCACCCAGAAGAGGAGTGAGGAATGAAATGAAACTTCGTGGTGTGAGAGGGTGTGTGATGTTATTTCAGTGACTCCAAGGCCAGTAAAATTTACGAAGAATGAATGAACCCAGTAATCGCTATGACGTTGCATCTCTTCTGAATTGGATACATGCAGTGAATCGGTTGGGAAGGGTGTCATCAAGCCGTTGTATCCTTTCATGAGATATAATGGCCGACAACTTTTGTGAATGGTCTTTCATTACCTGTATACTGGCACTTGGATGGAGTCTACGTCCGAGCTGGTCCCGCACCTGTTGTGGACGAGCATTGTTCTGTTGAAAAATGGCTCCACGATACTACCGCATGAGAGGTAGCATATGAGGTCGTAGTATGTCCATTACGCACCGTTGTGCCATGAAAGTTCCTTCAGTCACTGCCATCCGTGACCTGAAGTCATATCCGATGGCTCGCCACGCCAGGACGCCAGCAGTAACACCACAGTGTCTCTCCAAACATTTGAAGAATGGTACCACTCCGCAGGTCGCCACCATACTCGCCAACGATGATCAACCATAATAGTGCACAACAGCAGTTCATCGTTGAACACAGTGCGATTCCATTTGACAACACATCAATGCCGGTCACAGCACCAATCCAAAACGGGGTCGTTTTTGTTGTGGTAGTAACGGTAGCCTACACATGGGATAGTGAGTCCCCAGCCCGGATGCTGCTAGTCTACGACCAATGGTGTGTGATCACACAGAATGTTGCAGAGTCCATTACTTGTTCTTCGATGGCAGGTGTAAAAAATGGTTCAAATGGCTCTGAGCAATATGGGACTTAACTGCTGTGGTAATCAGTCCCCTATAACTCTATAACTTAGAACTACTTAAACCTAACTAACCTAAGGACATCACACACATCCATGCCCGAAGCAGGATTCGAATCTGCGACCGTAGTGGTCGTGCGGTTCCAGACTGTAGCGCCTAGAACCGCTCGGCCAGATGGCATGTGTAGATATAAAGTGGTTACGATGTGCTTGGTGCACACTACGGCGATCCTCCTCTGTGGTGGACAGAACTGGTCGATCGGAACCCCGACGACGAGTAGGTCTACCCTCACGTTCCCAAGCAGCCCAGCATTAGGCCACTATCACATCCGAATGCCTCACAAATGTGAATGTTACATTATTCTAACCAGCCGACCAAATAGTGACCCACAATGAGGCTTCTTCCAAACTTTGTCAGGTACTGAAAACGCTGTCTCACACGAGTATGGGTATTTCCTTTTCCTTCACAGTGATCAATCAACATATGACGCTTTTCTCACCATTATACACTCTACCAGGCCTGAGAACAGCAGTAATGGACTGCGGTGGCTGCTCTATCTTTTACTAAAAAATCTGTTACTGAAAATTGTAGCTTCATGCATTGGCTGATGGCCTTCCTCTGTTCATTTGACATCACCCTCCTACGTTGTGAATTTCGTTGGACGGGAAACTTTGAGGTATTGATCAGCAACCTGAAAATTTTTCTGTTCTATATGATGTCAAGTCCTTTCTTGTCTCTTACAGCCATCCCGTGGTGTTTTTTAATTTGGAAATGAAATTCAAAATTTTCTTCGTTAGCCTACTTTCATTCATTTGTAAATATGACTGTAAAACTTTAATCTCCCGTTTCTTATTAAGTCTGTGATTGTTTCTATGTTTCTGTATACATCTTCATTTCTCCTCTTCGTCTAGTTGTTATCTTTATTCTTTTGTGGTCTTAAAATTTTGCTGAGTGTTTTCCTTTCTTTCTTTTCCAGTTCGTATTGTTCAACTCTTTTATTCAGCGTTAGGCATTCAGGTCCGTGAAGTTCTTCCGGCGAAATTACTGATACTTCGTGTTTAATTTTTGCCTGGAATGATACTAATCTCTTATTATATCGGTTTTTTGTGCGTTTGTATGCTAATACCATTTTCTTCGATGTTTCTTTACTTATAATGCTTTTAACCCTTTTGATCGTATCCATTCTCCCAAATACTTAAATTTACCAGCTGTTTTGATGTTTCAGTGTTGTGTCTGTATATAATTTACTATGATGTGTCTATGTTCAGTGTATTCCGTTTTCTAATATGATACTAGCAATCTGATTTTTGTTGCAATTTCGTGAAGTGTTTCTATCATTATCTTTAAAACTGTTTTGTCCTTAGAAATTACTGCAATATCGTCAGCAAAAGTGAGACATTTCACCTCCGATCTTCCTCTTCCTGTTCTAAATGGATTCCTTCGATGTTTTGCTCTTGTAGTCTTTTATGCCACTCTCTCATGACCTTGTCTAAGACCAGATTGAAAAGAATCGGTGAGAGCCCATCGCCCTGTAGAACACTTGTGTTAGTTCTGAAAAGTTCAGAGACTTCTAGAAATTTAACTTTTGAAGTTGTGTCAGTGATTGTCTGTTAGATTAATAGTCTGGTGGTGTTGACGATACGTGCTTCATCCAGTGTTAGGAATACTGCGTGTCTATCTACAGAATCGTAGGCTTTTTGAAAACAATGAATGTAACGACTGTGTTAAGGTTTCGCATTGTTCTGATGCTGAGGATAATTTTTAAATTAAAAATTTGCTCTTGGCACGATCCATTTTTCTGAAGCCCGCTCGGTACTCTCCAACTGAGTGTTCTTCTTGATCTTCTATCTTATTCAGTAGAGCTTTGGATATAATCATGTAGGTGACTGGACGCAGACATACGCCTCAATAATCGTTGGTGTCTGCCCTGTCACCCTTCTTATATAGCGGATTGATTAGGGCTTGCTTCCAGTCGTCGCGGTATTCTTCCTCTCATCCAGCAATATTTAATAACCTCATAAGTGGATTCAGCTGCCCGCTTCCCTCCAAGTTTCCAAATCTCGGCTAATATCACGTCCTCACCTGGCGCTGTGTTGTTTTTCAGATGGCCAATGTATAGCTCAATTTGATGCAGTGACGGTGGTTCTGAAGGTGTTTGAAAATTAGTCGTTGTGTCGGTTCCTCGCAGTTTAGAAGATTTTTGCTAGTAACTCACAGTTGTCTGTGTTGTTGGCAATCAGTTTGACTGTTGAATCTTTGAAGTGTACGCTCATTGGCTTGTACCGTGTTATTTATTCTTTGAAAACTGTGTAGAAGTCCCTAGCGTTTTTCTCTCTGAAATTTGTATCTATTTACTCTAATCATTTTTTGCCACATTTCCATGTCTTTGTTCGAATAATTTTTAAGCCTATTTTCTGGTCTCAGTGAATGTGTTTCAGTCTCTTTCCTTTTTCCAAGCTGTTAGTCTATGCTCTATCGTTTCGTGGTTGTTCTAGTTCTTTCACCGTTTCTATCAGTGCTTCTCTGATTTCGTCCCAATTTTCCATCTTCTTTGTGTGAAACTTTTTAACGAATTCCTTCCTGTTGTCTGACAGAAAATTTGTGTCAATTCTGTAGACTTTTTTAATTTTGTGGTTTGGCTTTTTAGGTTGAAGTTTGGCTTTGATTTCTGCTAAAAAGTGTTCCGAATTTATGTCTAGACCTCTTCTAAACTGTACGTTCATGATTTGTCTATGAGTTTGTTTGGTCATTGCCACATGATCCAGTTGATATGAGCCTAAATGTGTATTAGGAGAAGACCAGGTCTTCTTTCTCCTTGGTAATTTTGTATAAAGCTTGACATTAATTTTAAGTCGAATTGTCTGCAGAAGTTGATGAGCCTTTCCCATTCTTCTTAGTGCGTTTGCGCGCAGAGAAATTTTCCTGCTATTGCCTTGTGTTTCTCTTCTCTGCCGATCCGTCTCCTACGAGTAGTCACTTACGTCTCCTACGAGTAGTTTTACATGGTACTTTGGTTTTTTTGATGATGGTATAGCCCTTGTTTGCTGATCTAAGCGAGAGAAGTGATATTCGCTCCGGTGAGGACGCAAAATTTGCTATGGATTCTGTTTATAAATTCTGAAGCCCTCTGATTAAAATGTGTTCTCATCATCATATCTGGTTCCCTGATGGCTAGTATGAGTATGTGGCGTCTGTTTAACATATCCGTCAGTTGCTTAAGTTTCCCATTCTTTAGCAAAGTGTTGATGTTTAATGTGCCTTGCAGATGTTTTTTCTTAGGCCGTATGCGAGAAGTTCTAGGAAGCTCCGCTTCTTCCTTACTTGATGTTCTAGGCTCTCCAGAATCAGATGGCCTAGTTAAATCGCTGTTTCCAGTGATGAAGTATTGTTTATCTCCTGGAGTACTTTTCCGTTCAGTGTTTACCATCACGTCTTGGTTGAAAGTATATTAGGAAGGTATGCTAGCCCCATCGTGAGATGTTACATCTGTGATCAAATCGCCAGAATCATCTTAACGGGCCGCCCAATACCGGAACAGACGCCTTTAGTAGCCTGTCACTTTGATAACAGACGGTACTGATTTTTGCAGCCACAATCAACATGTAGAGAGACGCTGATCACGTAGCCGCTTATTGCAAGTCAGACGCGACGTCGATTTTTGTTCTGCTTGGTGGACTATCTCTTCCGCTAGATATGCCATACTGAGGTCCTTTCTAACCACCTTTACTACTGTTGAGGTATCACCGTCAGGAGAAAATGACTCGTCTGCCTTCTTTACAGAGATTAATATCTTTATTCGCCTCAGAAGCCATTTATCTTCTTCACCTCAACTCCCACGTTGCTGACTAATTGGCTTCCTCTCTCCTCGTACCAAGCTACCGGCTATTAGAAAGGAGACTATCCCGCTTTAGTCGTCTGTATCATTGAGCACTGACCAAAATTCGTATAACCTCAACATGCCAAAATCATTATCTAATCATACTACCAGATAGAAAAATAATCAAAAATCTACCGAAGATAGCGCAGAAAGGGTTGAAACATGTTTGGGTAAAGCAAAAATACGTAAACGGCGTCTTGTAAAACAGGTAATTTCTCTCCACTTCAGTCTCTCAGTTTCATTCATTTGACTGACACGGTGAGCGAATAATCTGCCTCGACATTTGTTAGCAGCTACGTAAAATGAGAAAGTTCAGCTATGCGCAAAGAGGTCTCTGGAATTTATGTTCTTCTTAGTTTCTGAGCTTTTATATTTCATGTAAAATCAGAAGCTCTGTTTTCAAAATGTTGAATAGTTTTTGAAGGAAGGAAGGAAGGAAGTGTTTAACGTCCCATCGACATCTAAGTCAGTAGAGACGGAAATAAGTTTTGAGAGACCATAATTATACTTCACAGATCGCAGTGACAGTCGTTCAAATTAAAGGAGCAACAACAGTTTAAAAGAAGCTAAGTGTGAGTAAGACTTTGGAAAAATAAACACGAGAGGGGGAAAGGAAGGTTTAATGTCCCTTCGGCATCAGTGCCATTAGAAAGCCGGCCGAAGTGGCCGTCTGGGTCTAGGCGCTGCAGTCTGGAACCGCGAGACCGCTACGGTCGCAGGTTCGAATCCTGCCTGGGGCAAGGATGTGTGTGATGTCCTTAGGTTAGTTAGGTTTAACTAGTTCTAAGTTCTAAGGGGCCTAATGACCTCAGAAGTTGAGTCCCATAGTGCTCAGAGCCATTAGAAATGGAACAATAGCTGTGAGTGGTTAAGAATGGGAAAAGGTACTCTACCAGGCGATCGTTTAAGAAGCCATACTGGAGTTAGCTTCACGCAGTTTAATTAAGCTGTGGAATTAGAAAATGGTATCTCCAATGCACGAGTCCATTGTCTTACTGAATGCGCCGCATCCCGCGCCAGGCAAAAGAGGACGGTAGAGAGAAGAGCATCATTGTGCGCTCTCTAATCAGAAAGCACCAGCCCTGTACAAGTAGAGCGCTTCATGTGATGCCTAATCATTCAGAACACGAGCGCATCCTGAGCACGATATACAGTTGAATATTGTTAGAGCTTCTGTTAATATTTGCAGCCATTCTTCCCCAGCTGCTTCTATAATTTTTTTGTCGTGTATATAGGAATAAATTTTATCTTCTCTTGCGACAGAATGTGCATTTTGCTTTGAATCAAACTTGTTTCGCCTATTCATATTAGCCATCATCAGTGGTCTAAAAAGTGTGAGATAATAGTTTAACTATACAAATGTTGTTGTGAGACATGTAGTGTTTTGTGGCAGCACAATTGAATTATTATAGTATTTAAAATTATAGTACTGTGATTTTACACTTACTTTTAAGTTTCCTGTTGCTTTCTTGTGCCCGTTGGTTCTTGTGCGGACTCTAGGTTTAATTGAGCAGAATATTAGTTTCCAATTGATGTGACAAGGACAAGAATATTCCAAACATTTCATAGGTTACCATAAAAAAATGAAAAATATATGAAAAATAAACTGAAAACATAATACACCCACTCACACGTAATACACATAGAGTACCCCAACCACAACATCACCCACTCATCCTAATCCCACTCCAATATCCCACTGCACTGATTTCATCTACAGCTCCCATGATTCCTCAGAAAACCCTGCATCAAGGCCATGTGCACTGTACAGTAAAATGTCGAAATGTGAAGTGCAATCAACTGTAAACTTATATTGTGTTCACCTGGTGCCTATACAAGAGCCAATGGGCCAGTTTTTGTAGTAACTAACACCTGGCAACATTTCCTCACTTATTTTTGCGAACAGCATCATGATCTTCAGTTTTTAATGTCTACATGCCTCCAAATAAAGTGTTCGGTAGACAGATCCAAATGAAACTGTTGAAAATCGTAGGGTTGTGATTGATGCACTAAATGAATAGGACGCATAAAAGTAAGGGTCAATAAGGAATAATATAAATGTAAATCGTGACATAACCTAAACGTGCTGTTACGAAACACTATATGTATCATAAGAATATAAGTACAGTTAAACAGCTATCTTTTATTTTAGAGTCAATTGATGACACCCAATAATAATAAGTGAATTGTGTTTGGCTTTGAAAACAAATAAACATTCAGTTGCAAACGACAAATAATATACTGGCGGAAAAAAATAGCAACACCAAAAATAATTAATGGAAAGTACTGATATTTCAGGAATACATTTGTCCAGGTACCATATTTAAGTGCTTACTATTGCTAAATCACAGGTTAATATAAGTGTGAGATAAGCCGTTGCAAATTTGAAATGCTGGCACATTAATAACCGGTGTAACCGCCAGAATGTTTATTGCAAGCATCCAAACGTGCGTGCAGCGTGTTCTACAGCTGCCTGATGTCAGTTTGTGGGATTGGGTTCCATGCCTGTTGCACTTCGTCGGACAATACAGGGACGGTTAACGCTGTTTGTGAATGAAGATGAAGTTTTCGGCCGCTGATATCCCATATGTGCTCGACTGGAGACCGATTTGGTGGTCGCGCAGGCGGAGGCAACACTTTGACACTGTGTAGAACATGTCGGGTTACAATAGCGGCATGCGGGCGAACCTTATCCTGTTGGAAAACACCCTCTGGAATACACAACAGGTCGAATACCAGACTGACGTTCAAATTTGCAGTCAGGATCCGTGGGATAACCACGACAGTTCTTCTGCTGTAATACGAAATCGCAGCCCACACCATAACATCAGGCGTAGTTCCAGTGTGTGTAGGCTGGAGACAGGTTGGCTGCAGGCGCTCATCTGGGCTCCTCCTACCCAAAAATCACCCATCACTGGCACCGAAGCAGAAACGGCTTTCATCAGAAAACACTGCGGACCTCCACTCCGCCCTCCAGTGAGCCCTCACTTGCCACTACTGTAGTCGCAGATGGCGGTGGTTTCGTGTCAATGGAATGCACGCTACACAGCGTCTGGCTCGGAGCTGTTCTTGAAGTAACAGATTTGTAACAGTCAGTTGTGTCACTGTGGTGCCAAGTGATGCACGAATTTCTGCTGAAGATGCAGTACGATGCGCTACAGACATACGCCGAACGCGACGGTCTTCACTGTAGGTAGTGCTACGAGGCCGTCCGGAGCCCGGTCTTCTTACTACCTTACCTTCCCATGATCACAGCTGCCAGCAATCATGTGCTGTGGCTATATTACTGTCAAGTCTTCGTCTAGCGTCGCAGAAGGAACATCCAGCTCCTCGTAATAACACGACATCGTTCAAACGCAGTGAGATGTTCATGATGGCGTCTTTGTCGCCTTGAAGAAATTCTTGAATAACATCAACTCACCACGTCCAGTATTTTTATACGCCTACCAACTTTCGTTTTTGACGCACAAATCCTTCTTGGTTCGTTTTTTTCTTTTCTGTTTTGTTGTGAGACATGTCGTGTTTTGTGGTTACACAGTTACATTATCTTACTATTTACATTTATAGAACTGTGATTTATTACTTACTTTTATGTTTCCTTTATGCCCATTGGCTCTTGTGTAAGCTCTACGTCTAGATGAACACAATATAAGCTTCCAGTTGATTTGATATAGACAAAAATTTTCCAACAATTTCACAGGTTACCACAATAAATGAAAAATTAAAAAAATTTATTGCACACATAATACACCCATTCGTATATAATACACATAGAGTACCCCCGCCATAACATCACCTACTCACCCTAATCCCACCCCACCATCCCACTGCATTGATACCCTCTACAGTTCCCACTATGCCGCTGTTAACCCTGCATCAAGGCCATGTGCACTGTACAGTAAGCATGATAATGACCAGTAAAATGTCGAAATGTGAAGTGCAATCAACTGTAAACTTATTTTGTATTCACCTAGTGCCTATACAAGAGCCAATTGGCCAGTGTTTGTAGTAACTAACACTTGGCAATATTTCCTCAGTTATTTTTGCGAACAGCATAATGATCTTCAGCTTTTAATGTCTACATGCCTCCAAATAAAGTGTTTGGTAGACAGTTCCAAATGAAACTGTTGAAAATTGTAGGGTTGTAATTGATGCACTAAATGAATAGGACACATAAAAGTAAGGGTCAATAAGGAATAATATAAACGTAAATCGTGACTTAACCTAAACGTGCTGCTACGAAACACTACATTTATCATAAGAATATATGCACAGTTAAACATTTATATTTTATTTTATAGTCCATTGATGATGCCTAATACGAACAAGTGAATCGCGTTTGGTTGAAAACAAAATAACCATTCAGTTGCAAACGGCAGGTGACACTTATTCTTATCTACATGATAAACATAATTGTCAGAGGTTACGCTGGGAGTTGGATAGCTAATCGGGGGGAGTCAGTGTTTCAGTTCTTTCGTTAGCATGTTGTGCGACTGGAAGTCTGCTTGAGTCTTATTTGAAAGACTGAAGGAAAATTAGGGTTAAGGCTTCGCCCTGGTCTTTTATTGCGCAACTAATAATAACTTACTGTCTTTGCGGTCGCAATGTGTATAGAAATATTTCAGTTGTACTGCTAACTTGTGCTTGAGTGGAATTTGTAATTGTCTAAAATGAGACGATTTTGTTGCAGGCGCGGCCTATCGTGAAGGCGATACAGGTCCATCGGCAGTACAGGGATGACGAAGGTGAGCCCGGCCTACATATTCGCAGCAAGCATGAATGATAATCTTCTTATCTATGGGAGCTGCGTAAGCGATTTAGAAACAAAGAACGCAATTATTTTTACTTTGTTTCTGCCATGAAAAGTAATGAAATACGTTTAGTACTCCGACAATTTTTTTTGAATGCGTTAACTGTAACGATTTTCTTGAATAAGATCGATTTTGGTATTAGGCTGCGTCATTATAAAACACTGAAACAATTGTGCCACCGACGTTTCGACCGTCAGTTTGTCAGTTGCCTAGAAGAGAACCGCTGCACCGACGGTCGAAACATCGGCGATACAGTTGTGTCAGTGTTTTGTAATGTCACGGTCTAACAATAAAAATGATTTTACACAAATAGACACTGTATGTGGAAGCCTTCGAACTAATATAATGAACTACTTGATAACATACACGTAACATTTATCAGGAGCTTGAATTAATTCTCGCTGTTGACGAAGAGCGGCAGTAGCTGTACCAGTGCAGCATAGCAGACAGCTACACGAGAACACATTAATAGTAGAAGCATTAGGCTTTCAGATCTGAACGTGACGTTCGAGCTGGGTGAAGAGAACGTACCTGTTTAGGTGCTTCAACATGTTGGGTTTTGTATCTACAGAACAACATCTGCTCGAAGTGTTATTCTTTTGCTTTCATCTTAAGAAATCTATTGCGGAAAGTCATCGTTTGCTAGTGGAAGCGGATGGAGATCATACTCTGTCGAAATGCGAAGAGGTTGTTTTCGATGATACAAAAACAAATTTGAGATGAGTGACACAATGAGTCCTGGCCAGTGTTGTGTACCACGATGAAAGCTGCGAAGCACAATTATTCAGTTTGAATCGCACACTTGAAGACAAACGCCCGAAATATGGTCATTAACATGGCGGAGTCATTATGCTTCATGAGAGTGCCGAACAACATGCTGCAAAACGAATGAAGGGAACCTTGAACGGAATTCAATGGGTTGATGGGATATCTTACCCCTCACACCACACTCACCAGTCATCCCCCTCCCCCTTCCACTTGTTTCGGTCCATGCAGCATGGCCATTCTGAATAACACGTCACATCTTTTAACGATCGCAAAGACTTGCTCCATGAGTGGATCACCTCAAAAGAACCTGCATGTTTTTTTTTATCGCGGAGTCTATTAGTTACCCGAAAAATTGGGAAAGGTTGTAGCTGCCGAAGGACACTACTTTCAGTAAATTATCTTATTCTATTAAAATAAACAGCTGTCCAACAAACAGCGAGAATTAATTCAAGTACACAATGCGTCTACCTGTGGAAACAACCTTATGATGTGTGATAGAGGGTACTTCCAATTGCACTAGCATATCTTCTTTTTTTTTTTTTTTGTTCGATTCGCAAATGGTGCTGGCGAAGAGCGACTGTTGACAAGCGTTAAACTTGGTATATATGTGAGAGTTTTTCACTCTCAGAGAGTTTAGCTTTTGCGAGTAATATATGCCGTGTAAACAGCGCCAAGAGTCATCTCGCCGGCAGTGTTCGAGAGTGGAACAAGATCTCAAATACTCGCGCTCTGCGAGTTAAGGCACCCTCCATCTCTCATGAGCTACTCGCCGTAGCTCTCAGACAAGAAAAACTATAGTCCAGGTAGTGGACTCAGGGCGAAGTTATACAAAGAAATACAGGAGGTACGGGATGTACAGTTACTGGACTATAGGAACCAAGATGAGATGCAAAGTTTTTTGGCTGAAATGGCTGCATTTTTTAACACCTCCACAGAAGAAAATTTTCCGGAAAATCAACAATTTAAGTAATCAGGTAAAGTAGTTTTATAACATAGATTAACTATCATAGAGACACAAGTGAAGTTATGTTTGGAAGTAATCGTTTTGGAACTGAAAATTGCCAATAAACTTCAACTAAAACAGCTGTAGTCATAATTTACTATGACTTGGTATTTCCTGATCATATTATTATACATACTCCAAAAAAGGTTTTGCACGACCCCACTTCCCAAACTCCTGAAGATAGACGTTGACTGTGGATATTGTATCACAGACACTGTCCCTTTGACTGTTCAGAGATGTCATTAAAGTAGCCCAAAGATGTAAACAACCGTGCATGAGCAGCACCTGTTAAACGAAGGGGATCCGACAGCCGATCAGTTCCAGTCATTCCACCAGGAAGGAGGTACACGGCTCGTGTTGTCTATAGTTCAACAATGCCTAGACGGACAATACCGCGGTTCGATCTCGTCCGCATTGTTACTTTGTGCCAGGAAGGGCTCTCAACAAGGGAAGTGTCCAGACGTCTCAGAGCGAACCAAAGCGATGTTGTTCGCACATGGAGGAGATAGAGAGACACATGCCTCGCTCCGGCAGCCCAAGGGCTACTACTGCAGTGGATGACCGCTACCTACGGATTATGGCCCAGAGGAACCCTGACAGCAACACCACCATGTTGAATAATGCTTTTCGTGCAGCCACAGGACGTCGTGGTAAGACTCAAACTGTGTGCAATAGACTGCATGATGCGCAACTTCACTCCCGACGTCCATGGCGAGGTCCATCTTTGCAACCACGACACCATGCAGCGCGGTACAGATGGGCCCAACAACTTGCCTAATGGACCGCTCAAGATTGGCATCACGTTCTCTTCACCGATGAGCGTCGCATATGCCTTCAACCAACAATCGTCGGAGACGTGTTTGAAGGCAACCGGTTAGACTGAACGCCTTAGACACACTGTCCAGCGAGTGCAGCAAGGTGGTGGGGGTTACCTGCTGTTTTGGGGTGGCATTAAGTGGGACCGACATACGCCGCTGGTGGTCATGGAAGGCGCCGTAACGACTGTACGATACGTGAATACCATCCTCCGACCAATAGTGCAACGACATCGGTAGTATACTGGCGAGGCATTCGTCTTCATGGATGACAATTCGCGCCCCCATCTTGCACATCTTGTGAATTACCTCCTTCAGGATAACGACATCGCTCGACTAGAGTGGCCAGCATGTTCTCCAGACATGAAACCTATCGGACATGCCTGGGATAATAAAAAAGGGCTGTTTATGGACGATGTGACGCACCAACCAACGTGAGGGATCTACGCCGAATCGCCGTTGAGGATTTGGACAATCTGGACCAACAGTGCATTGATGAACTTGTGGACAGTATGTCACGACGTATACAGGCATGCATCAATGCAAGACGACGTGCTACTGGGTATTAGAGGTACCGGTGTGTACAGCAATCTTGACCAACACCTCTGAAGGTCTCGCTGTATGGTAGTACAACATGCAATGTGCGGTCTTCATAAGCAATAAAAAGGACGGAAATGATGTTTATGTTGATCTCTATTGCAGTTTTCTGTACAGATTCCGGAACTCTCGGAACCGAGGTGACGCAAAACTTTCTTTGATGTGTGTCTTAATTATATTGGGTGTTGAACAACATACCTTCAGGAGTGCTCCCTTAAGCCAATACAAGTAAAAGCTTTCAAATAAATGTATGTTCTGAAATGCTTCATTTATCACATATCCACCCTATTTGGAATTTGAAAGCGTGTGGGTATCAAGAAGAAATGTGATGTAATGTTATTTCATCGTAATACCTACTACCAAAACAAGGTAATCAATTTATTCTATCCAACGTGCATAGACTTTCGATTTCAAAATGAGTTCAACAATACTGATAATGTGCCAAATTACCAAGAATAACTTCTCGTCTTGCTTTTTAATCATATTAGTTTCCAGCGAACTGAAAAGTCTAGTGTCACTTCTAAATTTATTACACTTTATTATTGATTTTCCTACGGAACCGCGCATCTTTCTCCCACTGAATATATGAAGCAGTCTCTTGTTTTTGCGTACTTAGCACTGCGCGATATTCTGATCTTCAAGTGTATTTGTTTATATACATATTTTTGTGATGTTTGTATTTGATTCTCTGCCTCTCTTGCTCCGTAGTTGTGTTTTTGGATTTATAGTAGGATCGGAAAATCGGACAGATGAATCATGGGATGTTTTTTATATGCTGATGTTAGAAATAGTATTTTTTCCCGCTTACAAGAACTGTGCCTCCTCCAGTACACGGAATATCGCACACATGCAGTTCATCACTTTCACTGTTTGTTTGTGTAATCAAAACATGCCAAAGAGATATTAAGATAGTATTGTTTCACAAAGAGTTTGTATACCGTCGGTGGTGTCAGATTTTGTTAGGATTATATTATATATGAAAAGTTGTCAATTAAAAAATTTATTTTATCAGTATTGACTGTCGAATTACCGATTATATTGCTGTTTTGCTGTAGATGTTAAATAAAGTCGTGGGTAATTTACATATTAATAAAAATTACTACAGTAATCATATGCAGGAGAAACTTTTGAAAAAATTAAATGATTTGTTATCTAATTTGTCACAGAAAATATTATCTCCTTCCTTTTTGATATATACAAAAATTTCTATATCGTCCATTAAGTTCGTTTTATGTGATTTTTGAAATGTTGGAATATCTTAAGATTTTCTGCTGTGTTTTCGGGTGGGTGTTCTGCGTTATTTATGTGTGTTGCTATTGCTGATTTTGTAAACTGGTAGTGTGTGTAACAGCTGATGTGTTCAGAATAGTTTATTTGCAAGTTCCTGCCAGTGTATCTGATGTAGTAGCATGAGCGAGTATACATGTGATTTTGTATGCACCTAAGTGTGAGAATTTATCTTTTTGATGTTTAATGTCTGGACTAATTTCTGTTGTTGTTGATGGAGAAAGATACTTTCACTTTATGTGAGTTAGTAAGTTAGCTATTTTCTGAAAAATATTACCCACGTTAGGTATGCTAGCCATACATTTGATTGCGTTATTGATTCCTAGTAAAGATACAGGAATTTATTTCTTTTTTATTATTTGTTTCCTTTATCTATCATTGAGTTTGGAAAGTCATTAGTCACTGCAATTCATTCGTTGATAATTCTTTCTCTGTTCTCTTTATTCAAGTCAACTACAGTGCAAGAGAGGCAGACAATCGTACATGCAAACATCACAAAAAATAAAGATAAGTATTTACGTTAAAAAATGCTGTTGAAAATGAGAATGAATTGCCTAAACGCGTTGTGCTAAACATGAGAAAATAAGTAACCGGTGCTGTTTTTCTTTATTTAAATCTTGAATGATACAGTTACAAGCTTCCCAAATGCATTGATACTGATGAACGAAATTAAGTTACTAATTCGTAGCCAGGCAGTGAAGGTAATATAAAAGTTGAAAAATACGAATATGAAAGTTTTCCAGTGATTGCACACCTTAACTTCAACAAAGAGATTTGGCAGTTTGATATGACTCCAAACTACATTAACGTTAAACTAGGATACAAAAGTCACCGCACGAGAGTTTGTGAAGCGAAAAACGGAAGCAATATGTTAAGAACACACACACATTCTACAGCAGAGTAGTGACCAACACAGACATAGTCTCAATGACTGGGAGTTAAACCCATAAAACAAAAGTTTAAGATATAATACCAAAATTACCTGTCAGACAACATACATGAAAAATCTGCCATCGATCACTAACTAAACAAATTCTTGAGAAGGAACTAGTGAGATATGAAGATCAACATAGACACACACAAAATGATTCAAAAACAGTTAGCAGTATAAACAAAGAATTTAGAGAAAATCAGGCAATGACCAGAAAAGCAGATAAAATTCACACAATTGTCACTATGAAAGTAAACGAATACTTTGAAACACGTCTTAAATATTTTACAGAAAACAATGTCGCACAGCTGAACAGAGATCCAACAAAAAATTCCATAGCAAAATAAAAAAAATCGTATGATTTAGGAAAGATATCTTTCTGGTGAGAAAAGTGGCAATTGAGGCCAAAAATAATGAAAAGTGTGGGATTAGTCACATGAGTACTAAAAGAAATCCCTTAAATTTCGTTTCCATGATAAATCACACAAATGTAAAGGCTGTCAATTCGACTAAATGCATAGGGATAACAACTATGAACAGCTAATTGGAACGATCACATAGGTAATGTTGTGGGAAAGGCAAACCAAAAACTGTTTTTTATTGGCAGAACAATTAGACGTTGCAAGTGTTCTTCGAAAGAGTTTGCCTACACTATGCCTACTAACTTGCTAAAGCTACTACTACATGGGGCAAACGCGCAGGAACTTTCAAATTAGATACTGTGAACATAGCAACAGTTCCACACACTACCACCTTAGAAAATCAGGAATAGCAACACACACACAAAACACTATACCCTGAATCAAAAATAGAGAAAAAGACCTTAAGATACTCCACCGTTTCCATAAATCACATACAGTGGGTTTAATGGAGGAGCTGGAAATTTTTGTACCCTAAAAAAGCAAAGAGAAGAAATTCTCATTGACAAACAAGATAGCGAATCTGTTCACTTTTTCACACGTTTCTCCTACATATGATAACTGTAGTAATTTAAAAAAATAGGACTATAAGGTGCGATCAGAAAGTTTCCGTTCAAAGGCAGTATTGCCGAGAATCGGTATGCCAATCAGACAAGATGGCCGCGAACAATGAGGCAATCGTCCCAACGACGCACGACGTTGATGATACCCGTTTCGTAAAACATCGTGTGCTATTGCGTCAAGAAGTCCGTAACTGCCTGCTGGACATCCTCGTCCGACAGGAATCGTTGAACAGTCGAGGCCTTTTTAAGGTACTGAAGGCGCTTTGATCGCATGGGGGGAGTTCAGAGCTATAGGGCGGCTGCTCGACAGCCTCCCACTTGAGTTGGCGTAACTTCTGCGTTACGACATTTGCGATATGGGGACGTGCATCATCGTGAAGCAACAGTTCCCTTGTCGCAGTTAACCTGGACGTTTCATTTTAGCTGCATACATTCTTCATTCTCCGATGAATATTGTCGGTATTTGTCCTTCGGCAGGCAAGAAAAGAATAACACATCGTTGGCCCTGTTTTGACGCATTTGGTAATGACGTTGTCGTAGTTCACGTTTCCGCATTTACCATATCCACGTCAGAAAGACACGAATGCCTCAGTAATCACTTGCCTACATGTCGGTGCTTGTATACTCGCATCGGAGTCGACCTACGTTACATATAAGCTGCAGCAACGCCCTCAGGCGGAAACTTTTTGATCGCCCCTTATATACACATTAATTGATGGACTCTACTCAACATCTACAAAAAAATAGAAACATAATCGATAGTTCAATAGTCAAATTTTATAATTGCAACCTTATGTAAATAATGTAATCCTCAGAAAATATAACACCTCTGATATACAAACTCTTTGTTAAGCCATACTATCTTCCTATCTCTGTAGCCTTTTTTTATTACAAAACGGAGACTGCAAGTGATGATTTGCGTATGTGTGATATTCTGTGTAATGGAGGAGGAAACAGGAATACTGTCTCTAACATCAGCATATAAAGAACAATCCAAGTATCATTTGTCCGATTTTCCAGTTGCAGTATAACCTCAAGACGACAACTACCGTGCTAGAGAGGCAGAAAATCACTCATGCAAACATCACAAACAATATATATGTAAACAGATGCACTTGAAAATGAGAGTAAATTCTCGAAACTCGTTGTACTAAGCACGAAAAATAATTAAGTGATGCCGTTTACCAGTATTTAAATCATGTATTACACAGTTGCAGGCTTTCCAAAAAGCATCAGTTATCATGAACGAAATTAAGAACTTATGAAATTTTTACTGCATGGTAAATAACCAAAAATGAAAAAATCTTAATATGTACACTCCTGGAAATGGAAAAAAGAACACATTGACACCGGTGTGTCAGACCCACCATACTTGCTCCGGACACTGCGAGAGGGCTGTACAAGCAATGATCACACGCACGGCACAGCGGACACACCAGGAACCGCGGTGTTGGCCGTCGAATGGCGCTAGCTGCGCAGCATTTGTGCACCGCCGCCGTCAGTGTCAGCCAGTTTGCCGTGGCATACGGAGCTCCATCGCAGTCTTTAACACTGGTAGCATGCCGCGACAGCGTGGACGTGAACCGTATGTGCAGTTGACGGACTTTGAGCGAGGGCGTATAGTGGGCATGCGGGAGGCCGGGTGGACGTACCGCCGAATTGCTCAACACGTGGGGCGTGAGGTCTCCACAGTACATCGATGTTGTCGCCAGTGGTCGGCGGAAGGTGCACGTGCCCGTCGACCTGGGACCGGACCGCAGCGACGCACAGATACACGCCAAGACCGTAGGATCCTACGCAGTGCCGTAGGGGACCGTACCGCCACTTCCCAGCAAATTAGGGACACTGTTGCTCCTGGGGTATCGGCGAGGACCATGCGCAACCGTCTCCATGAAGCTGGGCTACGGTCCCGCACACCGTTAGGCCGTCTTCCGCTCACGCCCCAACATCGTGCAGCCCGCCTCCAGTGGTGTCGCGACAGGCGTGAATGGAGGGACGAATGGAGACGTGTCGTCTTCAGCGATGAGAGTCGCTTCTGCCTTGGTGCCAATGATGGTCGTATGCGTGTTTGGCGCCGTGCAGGTGAGCGCCACAATCAGGACTGCATACGACCGAGGCACACAGGGCCAACACCCGGCATCATGGTGTGGGGAGCGATCTCCTACACTGGCCGTACACCACTGGTGATCGTCGAGGGGACACAGAATAGTGCACGGTACATCCAAACCGTCATCGAACCCATCGTTCTACCATTCCTAGACCGGCAAGGGAACTTGCTGTTCCAACAGGACAATGCACGTCCGCATGTATCCCGTGCCACCCAACGTGCTCTAGAAGGTGCAAGTCAACTACCCTGGCCAGCAAGATCTCCGGATCTGTCCCCCATTGAGCATGTTTGGGACTGGATGAAGCGTCGTCTCACGCGGTCTGCACGTCCAGCACGAACGCTGGTCCGACTGAGGCGCCAGGTGGAAATGGCATGGCAAGCCGTTCCACAGGACTACATCCAGCATCTCTACGATCGTCTCCATGGGAGAATAGCAGCCTGCATTGCTGCGAAAGGTGGATATACACTGTACTAGTGCCGACATTGTGCATGCTCTGTTGCCTGTATCTATGTGCCTGTGGTTCTGTCAGTGTGATCATGTGATGTATCTGACCCCAGGAATGTGTCAATAAAGTTTCCCCTTCCTGGGACAATGAATTCACGGTGTTCTTATTTCAATTTCCAGGAGTGTATTTAAAGTAACTAATTTAGAATTGATACTATTTATTTTACACAGGCAGCCTCGTCCCAGCTATAAAATTTTGTTTGGTTTGATATATTGTGAGAGATGTCACTACGTTAATATGAATTTTTGTGAGCTTCTGAGTTCAAAGACTACGACTAAAGAAAATCGCTCCACTTTGTTGATGGAAAAAAGTATGGAAAGAGCAACTGCAGCCCGACGCCCTTCCATCGCAACCTCAGCCTTAACGCACAGAACTACGACTGAAAATTCTCGTGGAGATTGATCTCTCAGCTCTCACTGACTCTCTCACCCTGCTACGTGTAAACACATCCAACATCTGTTCCAGTGAAATGGAAATGAGCGTTTGGCGTCATTGGCCGAGAGGCCCCTTGCGGGGCGGAGAAAATCCCCGACCCAGCGGGGAATCGAACCCGGGCCCGTAGGACGGCAATCCGTCACGCTGACTACTCAGCTATCGGGGCGGACATCTGTTCTAGTAAGAATCTCAGACCAGAATGAGATTTTCACTCTGCAGCGCAGTGTGCGCTGATATGAAACTTCCTGGCAGATTAAAACTATTCGAGTCTCGGTCCGGCACACAGTTTTAATCTGCCACGAAGTTTCATATCAGCGCACACTCCGCTGCAGAGTGAAAATCTCATTCTGGAAACATCTCCCAGGCTGTGGCTAAGCCATGTCTCCGCAATATCCTTTCTTCCAGGAGTGCTAGTTCTTCAAGGGTCGCAGAAGAGCTTCTGTGAAGTTTGGAAGGTAGGAGACGAGATACTGGCAGAAGTAAAGCTGTGAGAACGGGGCGTCAGTCGTGCTTGGGTAGCTCAGATGGTAGAGCACTTGCCCGCGAAAGGCAAAGGTCCCGAGTTCGAGTCTCGGTCCGGCACACAGTTTTAATCTGCCAGGAAGTTTCAAGTTTCAAGACTCTCAGACACTTAGAGCAAATACTCACAAGCAGCAACTATCAGCGAAAATTTAACCGTAGTCTAAACAATTCTGTGAGTACTACCTGAGAGTGCTGTCTGAGAGTATCAAATTGTCTGAGAACAAAATACTCTTCCGTGTATCCGAGGCCTTAGTATGCGCTCTAATTTCTTTGATTTTTGGCGTCATTAACCGCCCTGCACCAAATTTTGTTAAACGGTGGTTAGGTTTTCAGAATGACTGCATTTTATCACTTTACGAAGTTACAGTGTGCATGGCCCAGTAAATAAGTGCAGATGTGTGTTTTCTTTGTTCACTATCTTCTCTGTAAATTTTCGTGCGGGAATCGGTCAACTAAGACGGAGCACTTCCGTCGTTTGGATTACAAAGATCGAAAATTATTTGTGTTTGTCATCATAATTTGTTTAAACTATGATCAGTCAGAAATTTTAGCCGTTTAGAATTCCTAATTTATTTACAGTCTATGACAGTATTCGTAATTTGTCTTCACTATCTGAAACTGTTAAACGCATTGCATCAGCTAAAAAGAAAATAATATATATATATATATATATATATATATATAAATTAAAATTAAAAGAAAAATCACCAATACAATATGCTTTCTTTCTTGTGAATATCGATGGTAAAGTTTTCTCGGGTTATCAGCCAAGTCAAGGCGTCGTTCTGTGGCAACGTTTCAACATGTTTGCTCTTGTCATCTTCAGACGAAGTGTCGGGTTCGTGTCCTTTTCGTTTCTTTATAACCGCTGTACGGCAGGCTCCTCTGCCTTGTCTGCGTCGGCAGCGCCACCGCGCGCCTCGGGAAGGGATGTCACGGCCCTGGTGGTGGGGGCTGCATGTGTGCTGGCGGATGCGGTCGTCGCGTCCTGGTGGGACCTGTCCATTCCGTCCGCTGCGTTTGCCGGTTTCGCGTCGAAGCGTTTTTGTCATATTTTTGTTATCGCTGCATCCCATTCAGTGCTAAGTTGGAAACCGCTATCTCAGTTGACAAGGTTATCATGGACTCTTGTCTCCACAGCCTCTTTAAAGTTCGAATCCCCGAACCCATTCGCCCTGCACACGGCTTTGTTTATTCGAGAGCAAACATATGGTTGTCCTTGAGACTTGAGACACGAGGAAGACGCAAACCGATCTGTACCTTAACGCCGGTAGCTGCCATAATCCAGCACAACACAAATCCGTGCTCGTCATCTTGTTGCACAGAGCACGAGATATATGCGACAAGGAGAGTCTGTTTGCCGAACTGCAGCACTTGAGAAAAACCTTCCACGAGAATAGCTATTCTGAGACGCAGATAAGGCGCGCTTTCCAACTGAGCAGGAAGAAGAGAGAAGACGTTCGTTAAAAAGACACTAAGCGCTTGGCGTTCCTTCCGTATGCTGGGCCACCCACAGCAAAGATTGCCAGGATATTAAAAAAGAGCAACATTAAAACCATCTTTCGCTCATCGGCCAAAATCAAGAATATGCTGGTCTCAGTGAAAGATAAATTACCGGTTGGCGCTGGGCAGCAGACGCAATGGGCAGGTCCAACCAGGACTCGACGCCCGCACCCTCCAGCACACAGGGAGCCTCCACCACCACCGGTCGCGACCCCCCCCCCCCCACACCCCACCCCTATGGGCGTGACACCTCTTCTGGAGGCGCGTGGTTGGCGCTGCCGACGCAGACAAGGCAGAGGAGCCTGCCGTCCAGCGGCTACAAAGAACCGGACAGGACACGAACGCGACACTTCGTCTGAAGATGACAAGTTTTGCAACCTGCGCCACGCAAGTAACGAGCAGCCCTTAATGGCTCGCCATCACAGTTTTCTTTATCTTAAATATCTTTGTGACTAATGCCCTTTTGGCATATTTATTATTTTATAAATGACATATACGTACTGCCAGTCTTTCACGATGATTCCGCACTTATACTCTATCATACGTTTTTAGTCATAATTCTGTGACCATGTTATAGCATATAGACCATTCTTTGATTTAAATTCTGAGGGTGGCATTCCTAGTAGTGTTGAAACCCGATTAATTCGTTAAAAATAGTGACCGAGGGCTGTTTTTCTTTCAATTGTAACTATTCACAGTCTCTGAACGTACAGGCATGTACAAAACTTTTTGTTAAAACAGATGTTCGAAATGTTGTCCATCCTCTCAGGCAGTCCTGGGGAATTCTGTAAATGCTGGAAGGCTGCTTCAATCAGCAAGAGTGGTTCCTCAAGAGAGTGAACCCCAGTAGCGTAGACCAGGCTTTTGACATGACCCCTCACAAAGAAATTCATGACACTTAAATCCGAAGACCTTCAAAGCCATGGCACAAGCTCTCCTCTGTCTTTCCAACATTGAACATACGTCCATATAGAAGCCGGTGCCCTCGTTAATAGAAATATCCTGGAGCACCGTCATGCATGAACCACATGATCCGGCGTTGGTTCAGTGAGGTATCATCATGTACATCTGGACGTACAGTCCTCAGAAGCCTCATGTACTGCTGTCTGGTTAGTCTCTGTGGTAGGAAGTGTGATCCAGTTATGCGGTCTCCGAGCAGTTCTGCCCAGACGTTCAGCGAATAACGCTGCTGATGTGATACGCGTGTTGCATTAGGATTGACATTGGCTCAAATTTGACAGTTTTGCCAATCAAAATACCACCACAGGTAAATACAGCCTCATCCATAAACAGAATACTGCTTATAAGCAGGGGATTCAGGGTACACTGTTATTGCACCCACTGGCATAAATTCTCTCTAGGAGGGAAGTCTGCGTTGTTGAGAGCTTGCACTCGCTGGAGATGATATATATAAGTAGAGATGGGTCGTTTGCGAACTAACGGGTCAAAAGGAACGGTCCATCAAGATGAACGGAACGAGCGAGAAACGAATTCTAAAGAACGGTCTTTCATAGTCCACTTCGATCGCGGCTTTCTACTTATAGTTCGCGGGAACGGGAAACGGTCGATCTCGTTCCCGCAACGGCACGTTGGCCGGTTTCGTTCCAGTCCCGGTCCCGTTCTCGTCTGCCTCGGTCTCGGTCGCGACTTTCTACTTGTAGTTCCCGGGAACGGGAAACGGTCGGTCTTGTTCCCTCAACAGCACGTCGGCCGGTCTCGTTCCAGCCTCGGTCCCGTTCCCGTCTGTCTCGGTCTCGCTCGGCTGGACTCGTCCTCCTTCGCGTGGCCACTCGTCGCAGTTCCACTGCCGACTGCTCGTAGCTAGTTCAGTATCGAGTTGTTATGCGTTTCGTTTTCTGCGCAGGCCGATTCTAGATCTGTTTCAAACCTTTTTTTTAACTCAGAACTTCTGGTTCTTTTCGTATTTTATTCAGCGTCCATGACCGGTAATTAGAATGTATTTTATAAATATGTAAATTATATAAAAATTACGTGGTATGTAATACATTCATCTTTTCAGGTAACAAAACAACATATCAGCTTACTTCTATAGTTCGATAAATTAGCAGAAGAAATACTTGTAAAAAAGCAAGATTTTTTTTGTTATTACACATGCAAAGGAAGTCGGCACGGCGCACACGAGTGACCATTTTCCGTCTTTTTTTGATCCAAGGTAAAAGAGCTTGTTTATTGTCATGGAAGGCAGACCGACTTACAATCGAATGAAGCCCGCGCCCCATAATCGAGTGTTTGGTGTCACATTTTGTAAAGAGAATATGATAACTTCTACAATATCATTTCAGTGGTACAGGGTGGCGCACGAAAAATCGGCCCCGAGTACTAGACTGCTCATTGTCACCCACCAATCGTCATCTGTTGTTTCGAATTTGTTGTTTGCATTAGCTTATTTGTTATTTCTTCACTGCCTAATTATTACACACTTATCAATTCTGCTCGTAGCGGTCAACAAATTCGGCGTGATTGGCGAGCAGTCTGTACTCGGGGCCCGTTTTTCGTCCGCCACCTTATATTATTTCACTGCGATCAGCCACATAACGCTACAGTTGGCTAAATGAGAGGTTTTTCAGAATCACGAAAATTACAAGTGTGTGAGAATTCTGTTATAAATAAAAACTCTGTACTCCAGGGGGGAGGCAAGTTCTTCCTCTTTGGCGCCTTCCATCTTCAGTCACCTATGCTAATAATTTTCAATTTTTTATAAAAACCATATACCAAGCACAAATGAAAGGTGAACGAGTAAAAATGAACGGCTCCCAAAAGAGAGCGATCACCAGTGAACTAGTTCCCAAGGATGAACTCAAGCATAATAATGGCCCTTTGCGTTTTCAGACCACTGCGCCATCATCTGTACATTCTCTCTATCACCTTAGACGGTCTGGCGCAGCAAACGGTTCTGGAAACTTAACGCTTCCATACTTGGAGGCCCACACTGCCAACAACGTATTTCCACTACATAGGCATCATGCAAAAAGGATCTCCCACGATGGGCGTCCACGTTACACTGGAGGCTCAAATGTGCGAAACCTGCAGTTGCAAAAGTCTTCATGTAGTGTGGCAAGGAAGTGGCAGTGGGACACTACCAACTTTCACTACATTGTCCTTCGCGAGCTCGATGCGCTGCCCCCATCACCTAATGTCCATAGGGAACGCGAGCATACTGAAGCCCGTCCCCTCACTGTCTGACACGATAAATTGTACGCTGTCATAGTACATTCGCAGCGAAAAGACCTTCTATAAGAGGAATCGCCGTCCATGATCCACTCTGCATCTGACAGTCGTTGTCGACGTCGCCTTTTCGTCTATGCCCTCACCTCCTCTGATCGTACTTACCACACAACACTACACAAAGCCACACCTCGGACAAGGTGGTGGACGCTAACGACAAGAGAGCGAAGAACAAGTCACCAGGACCAGATGATGTTGTAGTGGAGTTCTACTGGGTGTTCATCACCTTAATGCTCCCTCAATAGACAGAGGTTCTTCAGGAACTCTTTACTCTGTCCTTTCCACTACAACCCCAATTTGTCACTCACGTTCTTTTATCGGCTCCTAAGTCATTGGGAGGAACAAATATCTCCACATACCACCCCCTTACGTTAATGAACATGCATTACAAGATATATTCGTGCCGCTTAGTGGTGTGCACACTCACAGTCTTACCTATGGTCCTTTCACTGGAACAATCTGCACGCGGTAATGGGGCTACACTTGAGATGACTTTTGGAGAATGCCGTGACCTCATCACGATAGCCACAGTCTGTCAGCTGCACATGACACTGAACTCTATTGATGTTACGAGTGCCTTCGATCGACTTCGGCATCCATTCCTCCTCGCAGTAATGACACGTATGGTGTTCTTGTCCTACTTTATGGACGCCATTCGCCAGTTTTTGTTTCCTGCTGTCACCCTGGTGCAGGTCAATGGGAGACTTGTTGAACTGACTCCTATATACCACTCTGTGAGTGAAGGATGCCGCTGTCCATGTTATTGTATGCCATCACACTGCAGTCCCACATTCCTGGTCTTACATCTCGCCTACAGGGTCTCACCTTGCTGACTTTACCTATTGCTGCAGGGCCTACACAGATTGCCTAGTACTTCTCGCCCGCTCCACACAGAAGTTCAGTGACACCATTTACTGGGTCCACCAATACAGACATATTTTGGGTAGCATCCTTAACCTCCACAAGTCGATGATGAGGCGTATCAGGCGTGGACTCCAGGTTGTGGCGTCAGACCCGCTCCCCATTGGTACCACCCTTTGTTCCTTAGAGATCCACCAACCGCATCGTGGCACTCACTAACTGCCGGCTTTTACAGTCCATATGGCACCATGTTTACTGCCATATCCACCATAGCCTGAACCAGCAACAGCATGTGTCCTATGTCAACAAGTACACTACTGGGCATTAAAATTGCTACGCCAGGAAGATGACGTGCTACAGACGCGAAATTTAATTGACAGGAAGTAGATGCTGTGATATGCAAATGATTAGCTTTTCAGAGCATTCACACAAGGTTGGCGCCAGTGGCGACAACTACAACGCGCTGACATGAAGAAAGTTTCCAACCGATTTCTCATACACAAACAGCAGTTGACCGGCGTTGTCTGGTGAAACGTTGTTGTGATGCCTCGTGTAAGGAGGAGAAATGCGTACCATCACGTTTCCGGCTTTGATAAAGGTCGGATTGTAGCCTATTGCGATTGTGGTTGATCGTATCGCAACATTGCTGCTCGCGTTGGTCGAGATCCAGTGACTGTTAGCAGAATATGGAATCGGTGGTTTCAGGAGGGTAATGCGGAACGCCGTGCTGGATCCCAACGGCCTCGTATCACTAGCAGTCGAGATTACAGGCATCTTATCCGCATGGCTATAACGGATCGTGCAGACACGTCTCGATCCCTCAGTCAACAGATGGGGACGTTTGCATGACAACAACCATCTGCACGAACAGTTCGACGACGTTTGCAGCAGCATGGACTATCAGCTTGGAGACCATGGCTGCGGTGCGGTTACCCTTGACGCTGCATCACAGACAGGAGCGCCTGCGATGGTGTACTCAACAACGAACCTGGGTGCACGAAGGGCAAAACGTCATTTTTCGGATGAATCCAAGTTCTTTTTACACAATATTGATGGTCGCATCCGTGTTTGGCGACATCACGGTGAACGCACATTGGAAGCTTGTATTCATCATCACCATACTGGCTTATCACCCGGCGTGATGGTATGGGGTGCCATTGGTTACACGTCTCGGTCACCTGTTGTTCGCATTGACGGCACTTTGAACAGTGGTCGTTACATTTCAGATATGTTACGACCCGTGGCTCTACCCTTCATTCGATCCCTGCGAAATCCTACATTTCAGCAGGATAATGCACGACCCCATGTTGCAGGTCCTGTACGGGCCTTTCTGGATACAGAAAATGTTGGACTGCTGCCCTGGCCAGCACATTCTCCAGATCTCTCACCAATTGAAAACGTCTGGTCAATGGTGGCCGAGCAACTGGCTCGTCACAATACGCCAGTCACTACTCTTGATGAATTGTGGCATCGTGTTGAAGCTGCATGGGCAGCTGTACCTGTACACGCCATCCAAGCTCTGTTTGACTCAGTGCCCAGGCGTATCAAGGCCGTTACTACGGCCAGAGGTGGTTGCTCTGGGTACTGATTTCTCAGGATCTATGCACCCAATTTGCGTGAAAGTGTAATCACATGTCAGTTGTAGTATAATATATTTGTCCAATGAATACCCGTTTATCGTCTGCATTTCTTCTTGGTGTAGCAATTTTAATGGCCAGTAGTGTATGTTGTCCGTACACTGCTACATGTTGCCCAGATCTTTCCGATGCCATTACTCCTCGGTCGTCAACTTCAGTTGCCATTTGGATACTTAATGTCAGCATGAACCGTTTTCAAGGTCTGCTACAACACTCTAACACTGTCCTCTCGGACTCATCAACATGCGAGTGCAATCCACTGTGCTCTTTCTGCATACTATGCTGTGGCACTGGTGGAGGTACTCCTCATCTTTAACAAACAGTGTCTTGGATATCCTCTAACCGGCTTCTCTTCAATCACCAATCGACGTTTCAGTTATCTCACTATTATTGTACCACATCGTAACTTGTTTTGCTGAACTGAGCTATGTTCAGAATGATCTCTCGGTCACCCGCTCTTCCCATGTGAAACACCTTTCTCATTTATTTAAATCACCCACCCTGTGCAACCACACGGAGGCACAGCATCCAAACGTTAACTGTTAGACGGGTTTGGGGTGCATCCACGCACCCTTTTACCATCGAACATGTCTGTACTCCAGTATGCCGCTGTCGACGGTAAATTTCCGACCAATGGTCGACTTCGTCATATAGGACTCACTACTTCGCCACTTTCCTCTGACTCAGTACCACCAATGAGCATCATCTCACATGCTTCTCTCATCCAACACATCGTGGCTTGTTACCTCTGCACCCCATCAATATCAGTTATCTCTGAGTTACTGTTGTTGTCCCAGACTTACGTTACCCTCTTGTGGAGGACCACACACTCATCTGGTTTCGAGGACATGCTTCAGAATATCTCCTTCACAGTGGTGCAGATAGAGTCCTTAACTTCTGGAATCATGTTGTGATCGAGCACAGTATGCTCCCCGATCGCTACATTACCGACGAACCTTGACGGGATACCTCCACAGCGTCTTTCTAGACCTCCCAACCGTTGGGGTATGCCCCGTCTCCCCATTTCGTGACATATCCGTGATCACCTTCCATGGTATTGTGCACCAATACATACAGGCCAACGTACGTATATAATAGGAACAAAAAATACGACTTCTTTCATAGTTGTTTCTATCTTCTATCCCTCATTTCTATCGCCCATAAGAATTGCCGCTCGAACGATTGCCTCTTTTAGTTATTTTAGTTTAGTGTCCTTAGGTGGGGAAGGGGAGGAGGGAAGTTTAGGTGTAGTTAAGATGGCAACGCCTGAAGAGGGATTAGATTATTTTTGTTTGGTAGGATCACAAGTGGCGGTGCTCCATAGGGTTTGTACTGCTTTTTCTGTTTTCGTTTGCTAGGTTAATGCGCCGAAAACCAATAAACAAAGAAAGGGGGACAGCATGTAGAGAAAAACGCATAAGACGAAAAAAAGATAAGACTCCTGGGATGTCAACCCCACATAAAAAAATGTCAGTACAGGTGACTGTCATGTGGAGGACCCAGGTTCGATTCCTGGTATTGCCAGGGATTTTATCCTTGGTAGGAGGTGCACTCGGCTTCGTGCCGCCAATGGAGGAGCTACTTGACCAAGTAGTAAGGACCCAGATACGAAAACTGACGATGGCTGGGACAGCGGTGTGCTGACCTCATGCCTCAAAAAAAAAAAAAAAATAATAATAATAATAATAATGGTTCAAATGGCTCTGAGCACTATGGGACTTAACTTCTGAGGTCATCAGTCCCGTAGAACTTAGAACTACTTAAATCTAACTAACCTAAGGACATCACACATATCCATGCCCGAGGCAGGATTCGAACCTGCGACCGTATCGGTCACGCGGTTCCAGACTGTAGCGCCTAGAACCGCTCGGCCACTCCGGCCGGCCCTCATGCCTCGCCATTCTGCATGCAGTGACGCCTCTGGCTGAGGATGACATGGCGCGCGGTGGCACGAAAGGACCCTCCAGGTCCTGCGGACGGCGTTTATGAAGCAGAAATAACGTTCGCGAATTTTATACTGTAAACTGTCTCTCTTCTTAAGGGATTAGTAGACAGCGAGATGGCATAGCGTCAGTATTCTGACCGACTGTCTGAAGGCAGTTAGCAGACACGAACATAGATGGAAAGGATGAGGAAGAGAATCAGCCGTCACGTCGTTGAGGGTACCATCTTATCATTCACACAAACTGAGAAAATGGTTAGGAAGTCCGCAGGTAATCTAAACCAGAATCGCTGTATGGAGACTGCAACCCCACTCTTTGTGGTGAGTATAATAAAGAAAAAATAAACAATAAGGCTTGAAGTCTGTCGAGCACAAGGTCTATAGAGCTGTATCACAATCATGGTTATGCCAGGAAATCGCTCGCGGCCTTTTTCAGTGAACACTACCGACATTCACCAGAAGTGATGTGGGGTAGCGGATGTCATCAAATGTCTTATCTTTGTGCCAACTCGCTCGATAGAATTTTCATACCTTTTAGAACGGAATCTCCCTTTACTATGATTATTGCTAATACCGTGGCACAGGATATTATACTGAAAATACACTGTCCACTAACATTAATGAGACCACAGGCCAAAAGTCTGAATATTGTCCCCAAGGACAGATGCATACTTGTGTTGATCCATTGTGCCTTCCAGAATGACGAGATCACCAAGTGAAGGCACCAAAAACATTCCTCAGACCACAACACTCCCTCCTCCTGCTTGGAACCCTTTGCTTTCAGACGTTTCACGCCATACACGTCAACGGCCATCTGTCCGATGGAGCATAAAACGTGATTCTTCTGAAAAGGCCATCTGTGGCCACTCGGTGGACGTCCATTTGCGGTAGTCGCGTGCAAATTTCAACCTTCGTTGCCGATGACCAATAATCAGCAGGATGCAATGAACCAGGCACCTGTTGAAGAGGCCCATACTTAGCACCGTTTGCTGGTAAGTTTTTTGAGGGGACACTGTTGATAGCCCATTGGTTCATCTGGGCTGTCAGTTTCTCAACAGTTGCACGCCTATTAGCTCGTACACATCTCCACAGCCTTCGTTCACCCCTGTCATCTTTGGCCCATGCGGCACTACAGCTGCCTCGGCGGCTGTTTTGAGTTGCGCCATTTTTCTATGCACGGTATAATTTAATCGCGCGAATAATCTACAGACTTTGTCGTTTCGGAAATGTTTCCACTCTTGGTCCGAAAGTCAGTGATTATACTCTTTTGGACGTCAGATAAATCGTTCCCTTTCTGCGTTACGATAACGACTGCACGGTTCTCCGCGCCCCTCCACTGCTATTGTTGCTGCCTGCCGTCTGTTAGTGGCTACTGCACGTTGACGTCGAAAATAGGCAGTGATCACGTTAATGTGACCGGACCGGGCGTAAGGGGCCCCGAGGTCGTATACTATTGATCTCACACTCTTCGAGGCATTAAAGCCAATACGTTTTGTAAAATAACTCTATTTTCTCAGTCGAAATTATTTATACAGCTATATTTTCTAGACTTGACATATTTGTCTTCCACATGTAACCGCAAAACAGCTCTGCGACTGCTAGTGAATAATTTGTGAAACAAGGTTTCGAGATGGATTATACCAAATCCGCAAGGAAATATGGCTATTTAATGATGACAAGTACGTCGAAGCTGACTACATCGGTAGAAATAATACGTGATAGTGACTGTTAATGGTATTCCACACCAAAAACCAATTTCTGTGGCTCTACTATCGTGTGGCACATATAACTATAGGTAGCCCACAGGATCTCTGCAATTAATATCTCGTTCTTTGCTAGTAACAGACGGTCACGAGCTTTGAGGAAGAGTAACACGTAAATAAAATATTAGAGCCGGCCGGGGTGGCCGAGCGGTTCTAGGCGGTACAGTCTGGAACCGCGGGACCGCTACGGTCGCAGGTTCGAATCCTGCCTCGGGCATGGATGTGTGTGCTGTCCTTAGGTTAGTTAGGTTTAAGTAGTTCTAAGTTCTAGGGGACTGATGACCTCAGAAGTTAAGTCCCGTAGTGCTCAGAGCCATTTCAACGTCAATAAGATGTTAGAGTTCACAGTTTTCAGCAAGGTTTCGCAGATATTTGCACAGAAGACTCGAAACCGCTACTGAACACTGTAAAAATTCTCAGAATTTCGCTGGAAAAGCTTATTTTTAAGCATACTTTACGTAGATACTAATGCTTATGTAAACCCTTCGTTATCACGGACCTCCTACATTTAACTTATGATCTAACAATCAGTAGGCCCAGCGGAAAACTACTTTGGTCTGCGGGCTGTAGTTTCCTCTTCGCTGAATATACCTTAGTGATATATTCCGATAGTACTTCAACAAAGCAAAACTTATTGTTTGGAAATAAAGAATAACTCGCTTTGAACTCAAAATACTTTCATTATACAAACTAACTTATATACGCTGATGTTCAGAAAAAAAACCACAATACCTTGAACGACTAGAGATTGGACGTTCATATTCACAGAACATGTACATTAATATATTCTGCAGAAATGGTTAGTATTTGAACCATACTGGCTCCCGAGTTCAAGGTCAACATCGATATCGCGGCGCAGCACCAACTACTGGTAAAGTGTGCCTGCTGTTCTCATTGTCGCTATAAACTGAGGGTAATGGACTATATAAACTGAAGCAAATGGACCTGTGTGACTTGAGCGGACGTACAGGATGCCTCCCAGACGCATGTGGGAACCGTACCATCAATTCAGTGAGTTTGAAAGAGGGCGAATTATTGGCAAGAGAGAATGTGATGCATCCATCCAGGAAACTGCTACTCGTGTAGGACCAAGTGTTTGGGCGGTGCAACGCATGTGTACAGAATGGTTCACGGAAGGCCGTAGAACACGATGAGATGGGTCAGGTCGCACCACATGGACCATCTCCCGAGAAGATCGACACCTGATTGTAATGGCATTGCAAGACAGATCTGCTTCCTCCTCCGCTCTTTTCGCAACGGTGGAACAGTGTAACATATCTTACACTATCAGAATCGACAGTCCGTCCCCGATTTTTATAGCCTGGGTTACGTGCGTGTCGTACACATCTCCGCCTACCTTTGACCAAAGTGCAGAAACATGCTAGGCGGCAGTGGCGTATGGAACGACGTGACTGGGAACAGGAATGACATCAGACAGTGTTTTCAGACGAATTCTGGTTCCGTTTGTTTGAAAATGATGACCGTATTTTGGTTCGCCGCGGACAGGGTGAGCGGCATCACAGTGACTGCAGTCGCACAAGACATACAGCGCCAAGTCAAGCCCTTATGGTGTGGCGTGCTACTGGATACAACCACAAATCACACCTGGAGTGTGAACACGGCACTGTGGCCAGTGTGACCTACGTGAATGGCGTCCTGCGACCCGTAGCTCCCAACGCCATTTTTCATCAAGACAATACACAGCCATATGTTCTACACGAACATGTGCCTTCTTGGTGTCACATGGCATCAGAATTTTACTCTGGCCCGCCAGAACAACAGACTCGTCGTCGATCGAAAATTTGTGGGATATGGTAAAACGACGGGTGCAGTGCTGTGACCCAATGCCAACCACCACAGATGAACTTAGGAACTAGGTGAATACAGCATGGATGTCTATAGCACAGGATGCCATTCGCTCCTTATACAAGTTGATGTCATCATGCATGGAATAAGTTGTCAGGGCTCATAGCGGACTCTGTGCCTACTAGGCAACAGGACACAAGCTGAACCGAGGTAAATGAAATGCTGATCATTTATGCAGAACATATTAATGTATGTGTCCTGTGAATATGAACGTCCTATCTCCAGTCGTTCAAGGTCTTCTCTTTCTTCTGAACATGAGTGTATGTTACTCAGAAGTCACTAATCTTGTTTTCATTGTGTACAGCTGATATGACTAACTTAATTTTTCATATTCAAATTATAACACATACTTGTTAAGAGACTATATTAATAACAGATGATAAATCACACTGATGGAAAAGAAAATCACAACGCCAAGAAGTCGTTGTGCGAGATAAATGAAAGCTAGTAGGCGTGTTTCTATATCTAAAAGGCGATGTCTGTTCAGATTTTGCGCCAGCTAGTAGCACCACTATGAGAATGGAGATCAGGTTTGGATTAAATATGCTCTGTAACTGTTGTGAGCGTTACTTATCTTTGAGACTGGACATGGTGAGTTGATGTTAGTCAGGAATTCCGTACGGTGACAAAGACGCCAGTATTAACACCTCAAAACGTTTGAACGGCGTCGTGTAATAGGGTACGAGAAGCTGGATGTTCCTTCTGCGATATTACACGATTACTTGGAAAGAATATAGCACTGTACATGATTACTGGCAGCTGTGATCATGGGAAGGTACGGCCGCAAGAAGACCGGGCTCCGGACGGCCACGTGGCTGTACCTAGAGGGACGACCGTTGCGTTCGCTATTTAGCTGTAGCGCATCTTACTGAATCTTCATCAGCAATTTGAGGAGCAGTTGCACTACAGTGACACAACGAACTGTTGCGAATCGATTACTTCAAGGGCAGCTTCGAGCCAGATGCCCTGTAGCGTGCATTCTACTGACTCCAAGCCACCGCCATCTGTGACTTCAGTGGTGTCAAGCGAGAGCTGACTGGAGTGCGGAGTGGAGGCCTGTTGTGTTTTGTGCTCAAAGGAAAGCTGCTTCTACTTCGGTGCCGGTGATGGCCGCATGTTGGTGACGAGGAGGCCAGGAGAGCACCTGCAACTAACCTGTCTGCAGCCTACACACACTGCACCTACGCCTTGAGTTATGGACTGTGGTGTGATTTCGTATGACGGCAGGAGCACTCTCGTGGTTATTCCACACACTCCGACTGCAAATTTGTAAGTCAGTCTGTTGATTGTATCTGTTGTGCTGACATTCACGAACAGCATTCCAGGAGGTGTTTTCCAACAGGATAATGTTGGCCCACATACCACTGTTGTAACCCAACATGCTCTCCATTGTCGACATGTTGCCTTGGCCTGCTCAGTCAGCAGATCTGTCTCCGATCGAGCACATACGGGACCTCATCGGACGTCAACTCCTGCGTCATCCGCAACCACCATTATCCGTCCCTGTGTTGACTGGCGAAGTGCAACTGGAATGGAACTCCATCCCACAAACTGACATCCGGCACCTGTACGACACAATGCATGCACGTTTGCATGCTTGCCTGTAACATTTTGGCGGTCACACCGGCCATCAATATACCAACATTTTACATTTGCAGTGGCATATCTCGAGCTTATATTAACGTGTGATCTTGCGAAGCTAATCACTTAAATATGTTACTCAGACAAATATATTCCAGAAATTTCATTACTCTACATTAATTATTTTTTAGTGATGTGATTTTTTTCTGTCAGTGTATACGCAACACAGAAGTAACTTCAATAATATTTCATTCACAAACAGAACACCTTGTTTTAAATGATACTTTAAAGAAGCACAGGCTGTCTAAGTGTTGCACAAAACGGCCTGAGGTCTAAATTTATAGCAAAAATAGCTGGGAGTTACTTTCTTTCATATGTACACGATAGCAAATGAGGCGAATAACGATTGTACTGACTGACGTGGATCTTTTTTTCCCGAGAGACTAACGAGTATAGGTTCGTCGACAGCTCTTCTCCAAGTAGTACATGCTTACTTGTATTTGACGAAACTCCGAATGTATTATTGATCAGGAAGGATCGAGTGAGATTTTTGGTAATGATTCTGTGTCAGTCAAACGAGTGTCGATTATAATTATAAAGATCAAGCAAATATTGTATGATGCCACTGATGAGTATCACATATAGATTTCAGAGCTAATTATGTTGGCGATTTTTAATTTATATCAATAGCCGGAGAATTCCATAAGTAACATACTGCAGGGTTCTCCAAGTAGTGCAATATATCGAGTCCCAAAAAGTTTGTCACCCTTACTCTCTCTGCATGCCACAAACGTTATTCATGTTAGGTGAGTCGAAATATGTTACCACAGCATACATGCAGCTTACCCTGCTAGCTACCGTGGCCATCACTAAACGTACAGTCGTACCAATGTCAATTTTGTCTGTGATAGCCGGCCGTTGTGACCGAGCCGTTCTAGGCGCTTCAGTCTGGAACCGCGCGACCGCTACGGTCGCAGGTTCGAATCGTGCCTCGGGCGTGGATGTGTGTGATGTCCTTAGGTTAGTTAGATTTAAGTAGTTCTAAGTATTAGAACCTCAGATGTCAAGTCCCATAGTGCTCAGAACCATGTGAACCATTTGTCTGTGATAAATATGTCTCGACCTGCTTCCAAATGGCTGTGTTGTCGGCCGAGCACTTTATAAAAATAAACAACGAGATTTCTAAAGCATAACAGAGGTGGCAGGTGCTTCTCCAAACCCTGTTTTACGGAATGTTTTCAGTTTCTCGGCAATAGTATTCCACCTGTGACATTTTCTTCGTTTGTTTTATTTCTAAGTTGTTAAATCTCTTATGATCTTTATTACAATTCTGTTGAAATTTCACGACAGATTCTCTGATTCGATGAAATAAAGAGCTTTATTTGGAGTCTTAACATTAAGCGACTACCTAACTCTTTTGTATCTCCATGAAAGATTTCTTGTGTGATGAGACCGTAAGTAATGCGTGGTGTCTTGTGTGTCTGTATACCAATGTTAACAACTCACTAGAAAATATTTTGAGGCTATCCAACGTGTTCGAACGTTGAAGTATGCGTCGTAGTATGATTCGTGTCGGCAAAACGTCTAAATTGCAAACAAATTCATCATGAAATTCTTTCGGTATATGGATAAAATGCAACGTTTCATGCAGCTGTAGCAAAAATGAAATACGTGAATGGCATTTTTGGCTGGGAGGCCCCTTCTGGGGCGTACTGCCGCCTGGCGCAAGTCTTTATTTGATGCGACTTCGGCGAATACCGCGTCGATGATGATGATGACATCATGACGACATACTCACCGAACCCCAAGAGGAGAATATTTCCAACACGGCCGCGAATCGAGAGTCAGCAGTGCTAACCACAAGTCCACGAGTTTCTGATCCAGCCGTAGTGAAATGGTGCAGATCAGGGTTGTCCATCGTTTTAGCTTACCTGGGCCACATTAGAAGAAGACGATTATTTTGAGCGGACCATAATATAATTAACACTAACAATAACCTCTGAGGGGAAAAATGACGGAATGGACCAATGAGAGAATAGCTTTTTGTGTCGGGAGTTTCACATTGAAAATATTCAGTTTATCATAACTTTACGTAAGCGGAATTTTATAGATTTTTTCTTTTTTTGCTGTTCGTATTAAGATGCTCACTTCTTGTGTCACATCGATACTTCCTTTGGGCCGCATGCGGCCTGCGGGCTGCTGGGTGGCCGCCCATGGTGTAAATGGTGTCGTCAACAGTTTGAACAAAGTCGCACAGACGTGGGTGATGCTGGTCGGGAAGTCTAAATGCTGCACCATGGGATTTTCATCTTTCCGGCAAGCTGAAAGGACATCTGGGGGGTAAGAGATTTTTCCAACCATAAGAAAGTTCGCTCAGAGGTGCTCGAACGCCATATAAATCAGGAGCGGATTTTTATCGTCGAGGACCTGAACAATTGGTAGAACATTCCGACCATTGTTTACGACGACTTGGTGACTATGTTAAAAAGTAGCGTCGTATATCTGTGTCACTTTGAAGAGTAGTTTAGCATTTAATAAAAGTTACTTATCGTGCCATAATAATGTGTAATTTACTTTTTGAAGTTCCTCCGAAATACTTAATACTATCAATCCCACAGGGAATTTGCATATATGTAATTCCTAACTTCCTTAAGTTTCTCACACTATGTAGTTGAGAAAATCCAAAGCAGAGAAAAGAATATATACTTAGTAATTCAATCAAGCCGCGCGGAGGTGCCATGTTACGAATTGCGCGGCCCCTCCCACCGGATGTTCGAGTCCTGCCTCAGGCTTGGGTGTGTATGTTGTTTTTAGCATAAGTTAGCTTAAGTAGTGTGTAAGTCTAGGAACCGATAACCTCAGCAGTCTGGTCCCTTAGGAATTCACACACACACAATTCGATCAAGGATTACAGAATTGTTGGGCATAGCACTGCTGTCATCTCTGTGTGATCCATGACTGTAACGTGAGATGTTCTTCTTACTGGGTGAGTGACATCTTCGCATAGAACAAGCTACATGCAAAATCTTTGTAGAGTCAGATCATTGGGATCAGACACAAGGTATATTACACCATTGAAGTTGGTTAGACTATGAACATTTCATTTATCACCTTGTTAAGGGTCACGTGGAGTACCGTGATCAAATACGACGATGAACAATATTTCCGTGATGGTTAGCCCCGATTGTAACAACATGTATAGGGACCACACTCCAGCCAATTACTCTCAGCGTCGCTGATGAAGCAGCAACACAATAATTAACTATATTTCAATACACGATGTAGAAGCCGCCGTCCCGCGTGAGTGATTCAGCTGACAGTGCATCGCAATGTTTAGAAATTAGCGTGACCGCAAGATCGCAGACTATAGACATATCATGCGTGGACAAGCGTCCTATGAACTTGTGAGCTGCGCTGTATTTTGGCAAAGAGCATCGAAAATGGTTTCCTTTTTATATCAAGCTACTGTACCGGCCAGTGGCTGTAGGTGGGGTTGGAACACGGTATTTAAACAAGTAAGTTATTGCTACACACCAAATCTACATCACCCGGACATTACTGGTGTGTGACATCATAGCGTATATGTTAAAACTGCTTCATTGTTCTATTGACAGAAATTATATATTATAATCGCGTTATGGCGTTTTCTGTAAGCACTACATGCCATGACCATCAATCAGTATTCCAAAAGACAAACGTACATACCAGATGCTACAAAGTTAAACAATATCCACAATGCGTTATTTAACATCAAATAAGCGTGTCCAGTTGTTATTAACAATTTTAGTCGATTTTTTTCACGAATACCCGCTCTAAGTACGAGACTGACGAATTGCCACACAGCAACCAATAAACTGTTGCTACGGCTGCCATATCCCTGCATTATTAACGTGCGTATAGAGTTAAAAACAGTGGCATAAACAGTCCAATTCATGTTCACCTCCTACTGCAATTCAAACAAATCTGGTACATTTTTGACTGAGATTTTTTCCCCACTTTATTTCAAAGACAGACATAAACACAGAACAGGACAATCAGCACGGGAACTATTGCTACGTAGCAAGTCTACAAGAAACTGGGTAGCGGACGTCTCCGCAGGACCGACAGCTGCCAAGCCACCACCAGTGTTACCTATTGTCCCCGGGAAAATATTCTGGTCGCCACAACCAATTGCTCTCCGCAGAGCTGTTCCTATTTATCTCAGGCATCCAGCACCTCTATACCTCACATACATGATTCATCTAACCTGGGGAAGCCCCTCACGCAACTATCTGCAACTGACGGGTTTCAACATGCGAATAACACACACGAATCGGCTGCCAGAAACTGCTACAAAACGTCCTACACATGCCTGTTAAATGGAAAATCCCCCGCTCTGTGTCACTCTCAGTGACGGCCAAGCATTTCACCGCTTGGTGCGGAAGGCGCACCAGCTCCTCCAGATAACAGTCGCTCTGCATCTTAAAGACACCCGACCGCCGGCAGCACCTATCCAACTGAGATTAGACAAGATTGCGTGCTGTTGGAAGCAGCCACTGCACGCAGTATGCGTATAATCTAAAAAAAATCTAAATACACGTATGTCTAAATACCGAGAATATTTCCAGCCATGAGTCGCTATTAAAATCATTACATCACCAGTCAGCAATCATCAATCACCGTAATATTCCTTACTTATTCTCCTACGATTTCTATACTTAGCAAACAACAACTACACACTGGGGTGACAAACGTCGTGAGATAGCGGTATGTACATATAAAGATTGCGGTAGTATCGAGTACACAAGGTATAAAAGGGCAGTGAATTGGTGGAGGTGTCATTTGTACTCAGGTGATTCATGTGAAAATGTTTCCGACATTATTATGGCCGCAATATTGGAGTTAACAGACTCTGAACGCGGAATGGTAGTTGGAGCTAGGCGCGTGGGATATTCCATTTCGAAAATCGTTAGGAATTCAATATTCCGTGGGGATCCACGATGTCAAGAGTGTGCCGATGGAATCAAATTTCAGGCATTACCTCTCGCCACGGGCAACGCAATGGCCGACGAACATCACTAAACTACCAAGAGCAGCGGCGTCCTTGTGGAGTTGTCAGTGCTAATGGACAAGCAACACTACATGCTATAACCGCAGACGACATGGCCTGCAGCGCGTGTCCTGGGTTCGTGACCATATTGGTTAGACTCCAGACGACTGGAAAACCGTGGCATAGTCAGATGAGTCCCGATTTCAGTTGGTAAGAGTTGATGGTAGGGTTCGAGTGTGGCGGAGACCCCACGAAGCCATGGACCCAGGTTGTCAACCAGGCACTGTGCAAGTTGGTGGTGGCTCCATAATGATGTGGGCTGTGTTTACATGGAATGGACTGGGTCACCTGGTCCAAGTGAACCGATCGTTGACCATTTACAGCTATTATGGATGGCAATGCGCCATGTCAGCGGGCCACGCTTGTTCGCTACTAGTTTGAAGAACATTCTGGACGGTTCGAGCGAATGGTTTGGCCACCTAAAGCAGCCGATATGAATACCATTGAACTTTAATGGGACAGAATCGAGAAGTCAGTTTCTGCACAAAATCCTGCACAGACAACACTTTCGCAATTATGGACGGCTCTAGACGTAGCATGGCTCATTATTTCTGCAGGGGGCTTCCAACAACTTTTTGAGTCCATGCCATGTCGAGTTGCTGCACTACGCCGACCAAAAGGAGGTTCAACACGACATTAGAAGGCATCCCATGACTTTTGTTACCCCAGTGTAGAGTCTCATCCGTCTTTGAATACGAGAGTGTATAAACGATGTAAGTGATCTTGTCTTTCCGGCCGGAGTGGCCGTGCGGTTCTAGGCGCTACAGTCTGGAGCCGAGTGACCGCTACGGTCGCAGGTTCGAATTCTGCCTCGGGAATGGATGTGTGTGATGTCCTTAGGTTAGTTAGGTTTAATTAGTTCTAAGCTCTAGGCGACTGATGACCTCAGAAGTTAAGTCGCATAGTGCTCAGAGCCATTTTGATCTTGTCCTGGAGACTGGAAACGCTTCGACGTCCGTATACATTAATTTCTAGGTGTTCTATTTTGTTAACACTCGTTAATTTAAACTACATGTATGTTAATTTAAACAGACATGTAATTTTGCTGTAACCTACCGTGTTAGCTATACTGTACAGTAGTCAGTTTTTAGTTTGTGACGGCGTGATTCTGTAGGGATTAAATCATGTTTGACATTCAGCGTGTCTGTGTGCTGATGGTTTTGCACATGCAGTCTTCCAGTTTAAGTGTTTGTGTCTTCCTCCAAATGTTTCCGATTGTTGGGAATCTTCTCTAATACATGCGTTATGATTTGGAAGGTTAGAGATATAGTTGCTGGCATGTTCCTGGAACTTATGGTCTGCTACTGCAATACTCTCCCAGAGAAATTAATTTTTACCAAAATCACTCGAACAGTATGCAAGAATGAGTATTTTCTAAACGCATGTACAAATTAATGTAGTATTACAAGGGACACCGACATATGGTGTAAGCAGCGTGCAACACATCGAAAAGACGTGCTTGAAAATCGAAATCAATTTCCGAAACGTATAATACAAGTGGTAAGTAATTCTAGTATAGATATTTACGGTTTCTACAGTTTGCGCCAGCTTATTACCGATAGTGTAATGGTACTGCAACAGTTTCTGTTATGTGTTTGTATCAGGCAGGTAATTTATAATGAGAGGTGATTTTTCTTCATAACGTTACCATTTTCGTCTTTGCGTTTCTCTTGCTTCCCTCCTCCTACAATAAAATCATCTTGCAGTTTTGGGGAGGGTCTACATTAGTTATGTTGCGCTTGTGTACAAATTGGACTCATTGGACTATTAATTGGTTCCAGCCAGAGCAGGACAGAATTTGCGCTAGGCTATGGAATAGAAGGTGCTGGTTTCTATCTCATGTCTCTCAGTCTTAGTATTTGTATCTGTCACTTCTCTATCTTCCCGAGTGTCTACTTTCCCTTGCAGTTCATGACTTAGAAGATAGTAACATTTGACATTCTTTCTCCAGATATATATAGTTTCTGAATACCAAGTTTTACGAAGTCTTCCCGACAATCAACCGCGTCAGCAAAGAAACGTTTCCGGTTGAACCACGACTGATAACGAACAGCGAACTACAGCTTTACGAGTGCTGTTTGGAGCATTTTACAATTTAATTTCCAGCATCCTCTATGTCTCTCACATCCGAAGCGTCATGTACGTATATGAGAGGACGTAGTATACTGCCCACAGCATAATCCCACCGATTTTTCAATAGTAAACCTCTTCTGTCTACACAGCTCCTCTATTGCAGCAACCGTCACCTACGGATCAAATCTTGAGGTAATAAAGTGAGGCTTATATCGTAGCTTGACAGGTATCGTGCATCCTTGCACAGTAAAGTTGAACATACTGCAGATGCAACGTTTCCTGGACGATTGTGACCCATACACGGGAATTATTCGCTAACTGACGAAGTGCTCGAATGACAGCTTACAGAAGTATACCTCTACATAACCCAACATTCGTCCATACATCTGCCCATGATTGAAATACATTTCGTACAGCAATATAATCAGAATGGCTACCACCAGAAAATACACATGTAATCGATTTCCACCTAATTTACCAACTCTAGTTTACCGCTATCTGTTGTACGTCTGCACGATATGTGAGTTCTGGTCGCAGTGTACTTGCCTGTTATGATACATCGTAGTCCGCTACACGGCCACGGTGGCGCGTCGAGTAGTCCCCTGTTCGATACGTTGGAGGAATGCAGTGTTGCAAATGGAGTTTCCAGTTAGAATTATGAAACACTGGCCTGTCCTACTCTCGCAGTATGGAGCTGGAGTCCCACGTACCATTGGATATTCAAGGGCCATTGAGTAGAATGTCGTAAAATACGATTGTGTACTCATTTCTATTCCTCCGATTACAGTACCATCTGTGGCGAAACGAAGAAAATGCTTCAGACGAAACGTATGTCGATTTTGCCATGAAATCGTAATCTGTAATAAAAACGGGGGTTCCTATTGAAGATATCAAAGTAGCTCCCCGCCATCGACTCACGGGCTGGGGTAGGGGGCCGAGTATCGTATTATTAGATGTCCCCCTACGAGACAAACAAATTGGAATCATAACTTTTTTTGTTCTGATGTGTAGTTTTCCAGATATTTCAGTGTCTTCAGATAAAAAAAGAATGACCCAGCACACGCACACACACGCACGCACGCACGAACGCACACACACACACACACACACACACACACACACACACACACACACACACACATCGGTAGATGTTATGTACTGTTTGACAGATCGAGACTCGAACACGGGAACTTTGCCTTTCGCTGACAAGTGCTCTGCCAACTGAGCTACCCAAGAAAAACTCACGACCCGCCCTCACAGCTTCATTTCCACCAGTACCTAGTCTCCTACCTTCCAAATTCCACAGAACTGCTCCTGCGAAGCTTGCAGGACTTGCACTAATGGAAGAAAGGATATTGCGGAGACATAGCATAGCCACAGTGTGGTGGATAACTCCAAATCGAAATTTTCACTCTGCAGCAGATAGTGAAAATGAGGTACTGGCTGGGTAGTCCAGATGGTAGAGCACTTGCCCGCAAAAGGCAAAGGTCCAGAGTTATAGTCTCGGTCCGGCACACGGTTTTAATCTTTCCAGGAAGGTCATCTCAATACACACTCTTCTGCAGAGTGAAAATCTCATTCTGGAGAGAAGCAAATAATTAAAATTGCAGAGAAACTGGATAATTTATTCAAGAGAACCAACTTCACAAACTGAGCAGCGTCATTTAATGGCATAGTTGTTGGATGTCCTCGTGTGACTTGTTGGCCAGGGTAGGGTTTAGCAAGCACAAAGACAAGCAGTAGAAAGAATCACCATGCGGGGGCGAGCATTATCCTGCTGAAATGTAAGCTCAGGATATCTTAAGATGAAGGGCAATAAAACTGGGCGTAGAATATCGTCGACGTACCGCTTTGCTGCAAGGGTGTCGCAGATGACACGCAGACCATCACTCCTGGTTGTCTGGTAGTGTTGTGGGGAACAGTCAGGCTGGTTTCTCACCACTGTCCACGGCGTCTCCAGATACGTATTCGGCCTGGAATCTCACTGCCTGGAGTAGAATTATCTTCAGTGATGAATCCCGTTTCGAAATGAGCTCTGATGGTCAGCGAAAACGTGTCTGGAGACGCCCCTGTACAGTGATGAAATAACAACCTTACTGTCGCCCACCATACAGCCCGACAACTCGGGAGTGACCGTCTGGGGTACCATTTCATTTCATAGCCGGACCCTTTGGTTGTCATCCGCGGCACCCTTACAGCTCAGAGGTACTTCGACGATGTTCTACGCCCCGTTTTGTTGCCCTTCGAGGCAAGCCATCCTGGGCCTACATTTCAGCAAGATAATGCCCGCCAGCACATGGCAAGATTTTCTACTGCTTGTGTTTGTGCTTGCCAAACCCTACCTTGGCCAGCAAGGTTGCCGGATCTCTCCCTAACTGAGAACGTTCGGAGCATTCGTATTCTAAAAAGGATGAGAATTCGTAGCGGTTGTCTGCTACTTGCGGAAATCTCAGGAAAACTTCTAAGGAATAACGCAGAGATGGACGAGTGTTCACTTGTAACGTAATGATTCGAATAACGACTCATTACTGTAAATATTCTTGATTTTTAGAGAGGCGTGTAATAAAAATATTTAGATCATTTTTAAGACTGCCTAAAGATTGCATTTGCTGGTTGCTTTTCATAGCCGAAAATTTATCTACTCTTTATTGTGTAGGTGCAGCTTGTGGCCGGGCATTGTTAAGAAGCGGTGTGACTGTTCTCTGGAGGAAGCTGGTGTGTCTTCCGCGCCAGTAAGTGGAAAGCTTGTCCGTTACTGGGGGTGACACAAGGTCGAGGATACTCCATTTACCAGCTGTGTGAAAGATGATTTGCACCAGTTGGTGGCAGTCAGTGAGCGTTCGTAGTCCGCAAATCGAAGCTCTTCGATTGCGGATAAAAGCCTAGTGATACTTACCCGGGCTAGATGTTTCATATACTTGAAGTATAGAGACGTTGTCTGTTTGAGATAGATAGGAGCAGCCACAGACGTGCGCCCCTTTTCCTTGTAGACTCGTTACGTAGCAATAGTTCGTGTGCTAATTATTCTGTTACGTATTTACGCGCGTTTGTGGAATACCTGGGGAAAAGTATATCAATCAAATGGGTTGTAAATTATAATTAAATTGCAATGAGAGGTGATCGTGTATTGGATTGTTTCTGCCATTGTTTTTAACTCTGAAATGCCACACATTAATAATGCAACAGTTTATTTGTTGCACTGTGGTAATAGCAATGGGAGGTGCATATTTCTTGTTAAATAGTGAATTATGGAAACGCTTAAACTTTCAAGTGTCTCGTACTTATGTATGTGTTTGGAAGTATGTGGTGGTGGTGCACTTACAGGAAACGCCATGGCTTCTTGGGAAGGAGGTGTCGATATTTGGAAACTCAGTAAAATTGCAACAACTTGTAATGGGATGAGGGAGACCTTACAGAAAATGCCCAATACTCTACTGCTAATTGTAGTAAGTTGTGAAACTTGAAGGCGGTCATTCTGAACCATTAATTATAGTAATATTGGCTACCATTTTTAAGTAATCTAGCACCATGTCGCACAGTGAGTCTAGAGGAGTGGGTGGACTGATATTTTCCGCCTTTTTTGCAGAATATGCCACGACGTTATTAATTTATACTAATTCAATCACGTATGGGAATGTGAAAGTGTCTGACCTTGTAAATTTTTTGATATTTTTTAAGTAGGATAGCTCTGCCACTAATGAGCCTTCCATTACAGTGTATAGACCTCTAATAAAGAGGCCCACGCAATTGTCCTAGAAATAAGAGGTAGAGGAGGGAGGAGCAAAACGATTTCAACTGGTACGGAGGCCTCTCTATTAATCGAGATCGATGGAGGGAGGGTGACCTTGAATGTACTCCATACAAGTGCCCGAGATACGTGGACAGGACAGGAAGTCCATATGTTGAAGGGGGGACGGAGGGCAGGGCAGGAAGTCCTTGTGTGGGAGGGGGAGAGGGAAGTTTTGTGGGGATGGTGGGGGCGGGGGGGCTGGAGAAAACAGCACAATTGCCTCAGGTGGAACGTGCCACAAGAAGTGTCCTTGAGATAAGGTGGTTATCTGCACCCTTACCCGCTCTACAATTCTACTACTGTATACTTTTTTGAGGGAAGTCGATGAGAAACGTGATGATACTCGTGACACTTCTACCACCGTTTATCATAGGCGAGAAACTCTGGCTTCTTCTGGCAGATTAGTGCACATAACTATTTGTCTGTCGTTTCCTGTTGAAAACTTGTGTGGCGGACAAGATAATTCATATCCCTACTGTGGGGTCCTGTCCACTCGTCGCTTATAGGGTGCCTAAAGGATGCTGCGTTCTCGGAATGCTATACAACAATTCAAGCAAATCACATTAATCGTTTTTGTTACAAATAAGCAGATTGACAATACTGAACTTTGAATTTACAACAGTGTCGCAATCGATGGACGATATGCAAACAGTTAATGTCCTGTGCTGTACACAAGGTCTATGTAAGCAATTGATGTGGATCACACGTCACTGCTATCGTAGTGCTCTCTGCTGTTATTGTCCTAATACTGTCCTGGCCAAGGCTGGCAGGAGCGGCGCTTCTGTTCTCTTCGGCTAGAGGGTGCTCCTGTGGTGGTGCGATCCTAATCAGCGCACCATTGGCCAACGTCGTCTCACCGCCTTCTCTGCTCTTGCGTTCATCTTCGTTACGGCGCCCGTGGTTACGCCAGAACACCTACAGCTCAAACTGTATTAGGGCACTTTAAGTAATACTGCATTATCATAAGTATATTTGCTGCTCCCTGATAGAGGCGCCATGTCACTGACTGCGCGGCCCCTCCCGCCGGAGGTTCGGGTCCTCCCTCGGGCATGGGTGTGTGTGTTCTTCTTAGCATAGGTTAGTTTAAGTTAGTTTAAGTAATGTGTAAGTCTAGGGACAGATGACCTCTGCAGTTTGGTCCCTTAAGAACTCACACACATTAGAACATTTGCTCCCTGATATCACCTTACATACATCCTGTATGGCATATCTGTGATAATGTCGAAAAACTGCTATCGTAAATATATAAACATGCTAACAAGAAGTTCAGTACCATGTAAAACCTTCACGAAGCATGGAGACGTTCCACGTTGTCAGGATCGGATGTATTATGTAATCTAACTGGCAAATGGCAATACGAAACTCGTGTATTTCCTGCGCTCATGTTGCCAGTTTCTGGGAAACTCACATCCTTTTCTGAAATAAGTTTCACCGAGACGTATTGTCCATGTTGCAAAATATCGTGTATTCATATGGGCCTCATTAGTTTGTTTTCTGAGTTTGAAACATGGGAGATGTTGTTGATCGGCCAATTGTGTTTTACATGTATTTTGTGTAGATTTGAAATATAAGATCCAATATAAACGTCGTAGTGATAAGGTACTGGTGGTAGACTCGTATTTAAGAGGCTCAAATCGCTGCCCTGCCAAAATTCTTCACATTTTTATGGCTTTCATATATTACCACAAGATTATGTCACATGCTTACTTTAACCAGGCCATTGCTGAATCCCTCCTCCTTTTTTTTCTAAGAGGGCTGGTACTGTTCTATAATGATCCAGATGGTAACAAGCGGTTAAATCAAAAAATAGTAAAAAGACAGATAGCCTTTCAATAAATTCAGAGAATTAGTGAAGAAACTTCAGTTTTGGATGCTGTACGTTACTTGGTGGATTTAACGAACATAGTAAGTATTTAGAAAAACAACCAGAATCTACCTTTTGTTTCATTTCACTTGTAAACTACGCGGATTCTCATCCGAAAAGTGCGCAAAATTGTTCTAGTTGGTGGAGCAGCAACCTGACAAACAGAACGGAAAAAACTGTCACCCTATATTGGTGCGAGGTGTAAACTCCTCTGTCTATTATAGCGTACTGGTAGGATTAACGGGATAAAAGGGTGGAGTCGATTGGTTAATTTCAGTTTAACTTTTGACCACGTATAATACAAAAATGCAATTTTACTTTAAGTATAAACCTATTCTAATAATTAAATTCAAATAAGGACAGAAAAATGTTTTAATACCCTGGCTCAATAAAATTCTTCAACATTTAGCAGTACAAGAAATCAAGCAAAGAATAAGATCAGTTGACAAGTACTTCCAATTCTTTCTTAGCTTAAAAGGATAGTATTTAAAAAACACTCTCTAATTGCGTTATTTAAACTGACAATCACTAGTTTACTTTAGAATTCATATAAAACTTCAATTTAATTGTGTTTTAGAAAAACACATGCTCATTTTACAAATTTTCATTCACATCGCTATCGACTCTGAATTTACGTAGAACCACAAAAACAACAGTAACTTCTCTGGCATAATCCATTGGGTCCCAAGTGCTCATTCTGTCATAAAACGATCTTCGTCGTATGAACGTCACTTCAGTCCACCTTGTACAAATATAATGAATTTCACTGGCTACCCTGAAAAAACTAAATATTAGCAACAAGAAACCATGGCTTCTTGGCGTGGCCAGCCAATATAGCAACACTATCTGCAAGCTTAGCAAGCCGACTGTGCATCAACAACGCCCACGGCCGGCCGCAGTGGCCATGCGGTTAAAGGCGCTGCAGTCTGGAACCGCAAGACCGCTACGGTCGCAGGTTCGAATCCTGCCTCGGGCATGGATGTTTGTGATGTCCTTAGGTTCGTTAGGTTTAACTAGTTCTAAGTTCTAGGGGACTAATGACCTCAGAAGTTGAGTCCCATAGTGCTCAGAGCCATTTTTTGAACAACGCCCACAGGTACGTAGCCTATCATTACAAAACAACTTTAAAATGCAGTGAACTGTTCTATTCAAAGAAACAGTGTAAGGGAATCAGACAACTGTCCATTAACAACGTAGAATTATGCAAAGTCTGCCACTATAGAAGATGGTTATTATTAACGTTTAAAATCCTCCGAAGCGTCGTAGACGACGCTGAGACACGAAATTTAATATTAGACACATAGGGTCGCAAATATCGGGAAATACAGATGACGTACCTTGCCGCATGTGCAGCGATGGAGCCTATCCGTCTGTTGCACCTTATCATCCCGCGCGCTAGGGGATGAAGGTCCGAGTCATGCTTCTAACATGCAGTATTTTTTCATTTCGTGGCCGCGCGGGATTAGTCGAGCGGTCTAAGCGCTGCAGTCATGGACTGTGTGGCTGGTCCCGGCGGAGGTTCGAGTCCTACCTCGGGCATCGGTGTGTGTGTTTGTCCTTAGGATGACCTTAGCATTTAATTGCCACAAGATTTCAAACACATTTGAAGATTTGAACTGTTACGTGTTTACAATGAGGTATTAATTTATTAATTTTTTTACCAGTCTCGCGGTCTCCACTGGTTTATTGAAAGTATAGTGTAACAAAAACCTGCCGCACTGCGTAACAAGTAAATGGTTACAAGCTTCCGAACTGCGTCATTATCAGTAAATGATCTACGTTTTACAAAATTTGCTTGGTTAACGCAGGGACAATAATTTTGTAACTTCTACATCTACAACAGATCACTTAAGGTGTTAGAAATTTACACTGTTTGCTTGAATGGAAGTATAGGATGTATCAAAAAGAATAATAAAATTTAAAAAATAACTGTTACGTTATTTTAGATACGTGCGCGAACAACGTACTGTTGGAAAGGGCAAACACACGAGTTTACATGGTTCCCGCTAGGTAACAGCAGTGTATGCCATTCCAGTTCTAGCAGAAATGGTATCGGAACAACAGATAGCGTTATGTGATTCACGTTTTGCGCAGTGCAGGCCAGTAATAACTTTTCAGAGTGACTTTCGTACTAGGTATGGTGTGGATCCTTCTACAGCAGAGGTTAGTAGACAACGGCATGAACAATTCCGACAGAAAGTTTGTTTGTGTAAAGACAAATCGCCGGGCCGTCCGAGTGTCTGACACGGACGTCGAACACATCCGCCGTAGGTTCACTACGATGCCGCAGAAATCCGTTCGCCGTGAAGCTCGACAGCTCAACATGCCCCCGATGTCCGTTTGGCGTGTGTTGCATCGACGTTTACACATGAAACCATACAAAATTCAGCTACTGCAAGCTCTTCGTGAAGGTGACAAACAACAACGTGTGGCGTTCTGTAATTTCGTCCTTGGCAAGATGGAGGATGACAGTTTTCTTCCACGTTTAGTGTTTAGTGACGAGGCAACATTCCATTTAAATGGGAAGATGAATCGTCATGATGTAAGAATATGGGGTACGGAACAACCACATGAAGTTGTACAACACGAGAGGGACTCCAAAATGTACTGAGTTTTGTGCAGTTTCACGGGAAAAGGACTATGGTCCATTTTTCATTGCGAGAACATTGTTACGGAAGCGCATATCTCGATGTGTTTGAGAAATTTCTTTTCCCACAGTTGGAGAGTTATTCGAACGACTTCATTTACCAGCAGGACGGGACACCGCCACGCTGGCATCTGAAAGTGCGGGAATTTTTAAATCAAAGGATTACTGAACGATGGATCGGTTACACTGAACCACATGAGTCAGCCTTACATTACTGGCCTCCAAAATCACCGGACCTGACTGTGTGAGATTATTTCTCGTGGAGGTTTATAAAAGACTCTGTTTATGTGCCTCCGTTACCAACAACAATGAATGAACTGAGACATAGCATGACAGCAACTGTGGAAGCTGTAACTCAAGGCATGCTCGCTACACTGTGGGAACAATTTGAATACCACATTGTGATATGTCGTGCATCTCAAGGGGGGCATATTGAACAGCTATGAAAGGCTATGAAAAAAAAACTTTTTGAGTTTCCCATTCATCAAAAAACAAACTTCATTTTTTATGTTTATTAGTTTCAGAAATACAGACGTGCCAAATCGTATGATTTATTTTGATACACTCTGTATTTCATCGCTCAGTCATCCATCGGCTCGAAAATATCCTCCGTATTATGGTTGTGACGTTTTATGTTCAACCACCTACCTCCATACAGGGTTTATGAAATGTTGATAAGAATCATCCTATATAGAACCACGCAAACACCAAGTATCGCCAAATCCATGAACACGATTTAAATGTCCTCTATCAGCACACAATCTGTGAGTGGTAACTAAAAAATGACGATATGGCCGCACCGAATTACAGTACCTGTTTCATTTAAAATTACTCATGGATTGTGTCTAGAATTCACTCCGTGTATCAAAATTGAGTAGAGACATTATAGTCTCTGCCGTAAGTTCAGGCTGCAGCGCCTCCAGAATGCACAATAATGCAGGACCGCGATCGCTCAGTGTGTGCAGCTGGCCCCATAAACAAACGCCATTCACAGCTTGCGTCAAGGCTCTTCGCGACCGAGCAAGCTAGCGCTTTTCCTCGTGAGTCCGTGCTACGACTGACTGATGACTTCCGTGTCCCGAATGCTGCCAGATAAACACTTCCGCAACGAGAGAGAGAAAACCACAAGTCATCAAGAAGTATAGCCGACGTATGACTTAGGCCTGATACAGCCAACTTAGGCAAGGGTGCCGCACACGGCACATTGTGGCATCGTCAGACATGCCTTTCATATTCAGGGCCACCAAATGATAACGCATCATCGCCAAACAGTATTAGCTTCGGAATTTTTGTATCTGTTATCTCGCTGCTGTACGAGGAGGCTAATCCTCTAATGGTAGAAATCCTCAGTTGAGAAATAAACGTCAAATTAAAGGAGACAATGGTAACAATGAAAATAATACGATGAAGCACCTTACTCACTTACGTCCTGCTACCTTGATGGGAAAATAGTAGGACGTTTGCATTAGAAGATCAGCAGCAGAACACCAGAAACAACACGAGAGAGAAAGGTAATTGATTGTAGAGACTCATATTCCGTTTTAAGAGGAATTGAAAAATTAACCATAAATGGAGTTGATGTTAGGAATTTTTTGTAACATAGACGTGAATCTACCAATTTATTTATATAAACTGAACAACTTGCCGTTTTCGAAAGCGAACCAAAGTTGTTCACATATCTTTCATTGACATGTACTTCTTTCTTTAATAGTGATAGTGAAATCAAGACAGCAAGGAATTTTCTTTTTCTTTGTAGGAACCACTAAGAAGCATTTAGCTTATCAACAACAGTTTGCTGTAAAAATGAGGAATATATAAAAATAATAAGAGATAAAAAACAACAAGAAACTAAAAGCGAAACCACGGTATTTGCATCACTTAAACTGAATATAAAATTCATGCTACAGCACGGACTTCGCCCACTTCTTTACTATAAAATGAAAATAATTCAGTAATTCTCTTGTCGTAAGTGTTAATGGGAAACTGCAGTGGGCAATGAATGCAGTCACAATATTGATCAAGAACTCATAATCGACATTCTTCAATTTGTTGTTGGCCTTTATCTTGGCTAGAGGAAATCCGTACAACGCCATCAACAAAACTAATGCGGTAGCGTTCTCGCTTCCCGCGCCCGGGTTCCCGGGTTCGATTCCCGGCGGGGTCAGGGATTTTCTCTGCCTCGAGATGACTGGGTGTTGTATGATGTCCTTAGGTTAGTTAGGTTTAAGTAGTTCTGAGTTCTAGGGCACTGATGACCATAGATGTTAAGTCCCATAGTGCTCAGAGCCATTTTGAACAAAACCAAAGTTGTTCACATATCTTTCATTGACATGTACTTCTTTCTTCACTTTTCCGGTTCAAAGATCTGAAATATGGGATTACTAACAATAGTTTTGATGACTGCAGCTATTATTTTTGTTCTGTAGTAGTGTGTATTTCATCGAAGCACGCAGATCTGCCGTCTTTCTTATTTTGATTATTTTCAATTATGCCGTGGCTGAAACGACTGATGTTTTACAATTTATCATGGCTTCCAGCTTGTTTAAAGATTTCTGTATTTGTGTGACTTCTATATCTTTTTTTTCTGTACTGGAAATGTCTTCCATTCTCTAGGTTTTCATGTCATTGTGGCGGCACCGATCAGTCCTTGAAGAAGAGAACTTGTCGGATGTCGACTGGCATCAGTCAGTTGTCTTGTCTATAAAACGTTGGTCTGTGAAGCTGGTAGTCAGTAGTTGCTCTGACTGATCAGTTTTATCCCAAAATCGTAGTACCATAGCCACTATACCTTTCTTGACTTGATTTGGTGCCGGTCGGAGTGGCCGAGCGGTTCTAGGCGCTACAGTCTGGAGCCGCGCGACTGCTACGGTCGCAGGTTCGAATCCTGCCTCGGGCATGGATGTGTGTGATGTCCTTAGGTTAGTTAGGTTTAAGTAGTTCTAAGTTCTAGCGGACTGATGACCTCAGAAGTTAAGTCCCATAGTGCTCAGAGCCATTTGAACCAACTTGATTTGGTAATTATGGCATCAATAGGTATGCCATTCTTGTCAGATTTTATAGTGTGCAACACACATGTTTATCAAAAAACATCTAACTATTCATGAGAGACGATGTTAATCTGTCTTGCTGTCCGGATAGCCGGAACGAAAGTGGATGAAGTATTCCAGAGAAGCACACGTCACTGACTGAAACATTGAACATCTCATCTCGGCTACAACTTTAACACGGTTAATAAAATCCTGTCCTCAGCCCTCATTTCTAATACTCAGATGAGCAGGATTGAGATTATAGCTGAAGCATCAATGTTGCGTAGCATACGTTATTGTGGTTCTACTCTGTTTACATTGAAATTTACAGTCACTTATAATTTTGAAGTGTGTTAAAATCGTGCAGCACATCTTTACGCTTCATCTAGGTTCTCTAATCTGTTAGTGTACTTTTGCCCTGACGATCTAGTTGCGCGATTCGCCTATGTAGCTAAGTCTCGTTTTTCCCTTATACACAGCTCCCATAATGCCTTACCCACTGCCGATATAGTCGCGCGATCAGCAATGCTCCCGCGAATCTCCGCGACCTGTCACAGTATCCCAGTAGCGCAGCTGTGTCAATTGCTCCTTATACACAACTAGCCGTTAAAATTGTGACACCATGAAGGTGGCATGCAACAAGCGTCAGATCGTTAAGAAGTGTATTGCATGCTAGGATATATAATGATTAGAATTTCGATATTGCAGTGCTTGTGTTGTTAAGAAGAACAATCTGGTGTCCCATTGGACATACATGCATGTCCGAAGGAACAGGCACTGTGACGACTACAACCGATATGAGATACATGAAATCTATTCGTAGTTGGGTTTACGAACTACTATCAGCTCTATAACGTAATGGCGACAGTGAAAATTTGTGCCGGACCAGGACTGGAGCCCAGAGTTCCCACCTTACGTGATCGGTCGTCTTAAGCGTTGGCTATCCGTACACGACTCATGGCTAGCCCCAAAATACGGTATGTCGTCGTTCCTGTGACACAATATTGCATCGTTCTCCTTAATAACACAGGCACTGCAATATCGTATTTATCCACCGATACCACACAGAGACTTTCAATTAAAATGTCCTCCCCTGTATGGGAATTATATAGCGTGTGTCCAAGTACAGGTTGAGACGCAGGGACGACGACATATGAAAGTTAGAGTCTGGCCGTGATTCGTGCAGGGATAGCCAAAGCGATTAAAGCGACCGTTCGCGTAAAGCGGGAAATCTAGGGTCGAGTCTCGGTGCAGCACAAATTTTCATTACATCATTCCCTGTCACAGCTGATGGTTTTTCGTATTCACGACTGCGAATGCATTTTATGCATTAGAATTTCAGTTACACAAAGTAAGTATGAATAACGCCGTCTTAGGTCTATGTATGTCCGCCGCTTGTGGTCTCGCGGTAGCGTTCTCGCTTCCCGAGCACGGGGTCATGGGTTCGATTTCCGGCGGGATCAGCAAGAGATGATGGACTACGCTTCATCGCGTGTCATCCGCCCTGATGCTGCCCACTCCGACCAGGGGCCCTCCTCACGGCCGCAACAAAGGCCAGCTGGCAGGGTGGCCATTGCTGGGAGTCCCGATGCCCCAGGGGGATGGGCATCTACCCCTTCGCATACGTGGGGAGTTGACGGCGCAGGCATCAGCAGAGCGATCCCTGTGTGGTCAGGGGGCTACAACCAACAGGGTACTTGACAGCCCCACCACAACGGACTGGCTACCGTGCTGGATATCAGGTGCAAAGCAGTCCATGGTCATCGTCGACGCAGAAAGCGACACTGCATAGTGCATGGTGGAAAACGCACCCAGGAAGGTGTCCTCGGCCAAGATATGGAGAATAAGCGGGACTGAAATGCGACGACGAGAAAGTGGGCTAAAGATCTCAATGCACGATGGACATGATGCACCATGTAAGGCGCCCTTCCCCAATTGGCTCTCTCTTCGGGAAAATTTGAAGAATGGAGGTCAAACTCTAAAGGGGACCATCACATAAAGGCCGAAACGTGTGAAACTCCTTTTAGTCGCCTCTTAAAACAGGCAGGAATACCTCGGGCCTATTCTTATTTCCAGACCCGCTGGGGGTCTACGGCAATGTCTGGAGCGGTCTGGACTGTCAATGCATTAATCATTGTTGGGGCTTTCCGTAATACAGCTCGGGACACAAAAAGCGGCACCACGTTGTCTTTCCAGGCGAGCCCTCGTACCACTTACAGTATTACGATGGGCGTATGCGTGTGGAGGCTCCAAAGAGAACGAACATTGCCATATTTCATTACTCTTCGTCATACTCATCCAGCACCATGTTTGATGGTGTGGAGTGCTATTGGGTACACCTCACAGTCACCTCTAGCTCGCAAAGCGGTAATCTGGGCTGTAGGCATTACATCTGTGACTTGTGAAGAGCGGTGGCTATCCCGTATCTTCTAGGTCTCCATCAAGTTAACTTTTACCGAGGTTATGCGAGACCACATGTTGCGCGCACTGTTCTGACCTATCTCGATAGAGCGGATGTTTAACTCTTGCACTGGCCAGCAAGTTCGCCAGATCTCTCACTCAGTGAAAAAAATTACCATCTGGCCATTGGTTGCTGTGAATCTGGCACGTCACTACTGTTTTTGAACTCTAGCATAGATCTGAGGCAGCAAGGAACGACACACTGTTACCCGTCATCCATGCTCAATTCGACCCGATGAGCAGTCAAGTTAAAGCTATTGTTGCTGCCAGAGGTGCCAGATCCGCGTACCAAATTTCGCACCCTCTACACCCCCAAATCGCTACGTTTTTAATCGTGTATTCTTCCTGCTATACTGTAAACACATAGTAAAGTTTCATCATGTGCTGCCTTCCCCGGTGATGCAATTTTTAATGAACAGCAGTGTAAATAATTAAAACTGGTTAGTATTTTTATTGAGTTGTTAACATTCAGTGAGTCGAATACTTCCGATCACGTCTTTAACATCAGAGTTTTCTTTTCGATGACAATATATCCTCGTCAGGATTCAGTTGGCAAGTCGTCTGCTAGTGTATTTCAGTGACTGAACCGCACGGCCAAAGCGCCACAACAAATGACATAGTGTGAAAAAACAGCCATAACATCTAAAACTTGTTTCTTCATACTTCTTCAATTAAGGTTACTTTGTGACTGACGCATCATCGAGTTGAATCCTTCCCGGGCTCGGTGTGCTCGTTTGCTACCAGATTTGTAGCGGAACGCAGACTTCGGAGACTTGGCTTATGAAGCAGGCCATGCAGTATCGAGAGGAGTGATGAAGAAAGTGATTTTTCATCATTCGTTGCACCTCTATAAAAATATTTTTATGCAAATAAAGCACAGATACAGCTACTCTTGTAGTTACTAGTCTTAGTTTCCGAAATAAAAGTTGAAACCCACTACTTACAGATTTATATTTTTTCAGTGCTACTTAGTCTTCAACGAATGATGGTGGTGGTGGTGGTGGGTAGTGTTTAACGTCCCGTCGACAACGAGGTCATTAGAGACGGAGCGCAAGCTCGGGTTAGGGAAGGATTGGAAGGAAATCGGCCGTGCCCTTTCAAAGGAACCATCCCGGCATTTGCCTGAAACGATTTAGGGAAATCACGGAAAACCTAAATCAGGATGGCCGGAGACGGGATTGAACCGTCGTTCTCCCGAATGCGAGTCCAGTGTGCTAACCACTGCGCCACCTCGCTCGGTTCCAACGAATGATTATAAGCATATATTGCGCTGAGAATTTGGTTCTTAAAGGCTCACCTCGGTAGTAAATTGGTTACAATATCATTGTTTCATTGATGAAATTTATTATGATACTCTGGAGCTAAGAAGTCTACCGCAGTTAATTCGAAGAGTTTGAGATGTCTGCTGCGGAAGTAGAGAGACTAAAAGAGTTTTGTGAAACACGTAAAGGACGTAATAAAGAACGTGAGGAAGAACAGTTTTAGTGACATATCGAACGACAACGGAAGTGATTCAGATATAGAGTTTATGTATTTTTGTTGTACCCTATTGTACCAAAACTCAGTAGTGCCCGCAATCTACAGTTTTTTCTGGTTAATAGGCGATTTTGTACTTTGTCATATTTACTGTGTGACTCTCAATATTCGTTTCATGGTTTGCTATTCGTCCTTTAAATGCATATATCACATTTACTCAAGCGGTCCAATGTGGACTGTAATCATCGTATGGCAACGAAACTGGTAGTTATTCTAATGCATTAATACGGAACCGATTGACGCTGACCACTTTTGGTCACCAGGTTTAAATTTGGCACTGTGAATCCAAGAAAGACGCATAAAATGCTTTCGCATGTAATGGATTAGGAACAGGATGTGGAGAGAAAAGGTCAAACAAGTGAGAAAGGTATAATGTTGATTTTTTTATTAAGTGCCGCATACTAATATTTTCCAGAGTAAATCGGTGTCACATTAACGTATTAGCGTATGTACCAAGTTTCACTCTCATACAATAATTACAGCCCACACTGGACCTCTTTGAGTAGCTGCACTTTAATTATAACCACCCAGTACATGGCATATTACGAAAGTGATAGAAAAGTGCAGGTACGGACTGATTTTCTTGGATAACCCACCGACTAGATGGTGCCACTCGAGGTAAAGGGGAGGTGGTAGATCTGGAAAATCATGGTAGTCGGACGAGTACACTTACTGTCTAGCTGCTTGTCTGATGCAGCGTTCCATCGCTGCTGTCTTCTGATGAAAACGAGAGAGTAAACATGTATACTCTCCATGGACGTTCCCTACTGATACTGAAACATATCTGTCACACTGCGTCACTATCATGTAGGACCTCCTGCAAGCACACAGCACGATATAGCTGAAACTAAGTTACTTGCACAAACTGTACGAGTCAACGTCGTTGTGACGGTTGCTGAATTTGCAGTACGTATTAGGTGATTTGGGCTTCAGGTAGAAAGTCATCTAACTAGTTAATCAAGATCCTCAAAACTTAGCCAACTAATAATTTAAGTTAAAGGTTGCAGAAGATAATAAATGATTTGGACTAATTATTAACTCACGTATTCCAATGTAAAACACGTTATATTTTCAGATTTCAGTAAAATAAAACCCCGCTAATGGTGCCATAAATGTGCCGCAACATGTCAGAGCAAGAAAAATAACACAACATTGTTTGTGGCTTGCAAAACCGAGGCAACCAAGTCCATATAAGTAGCCGTGACATGTGTACAGTGTCTACTAACCCAGCTAGACACTGAAAATGACATCCAACTCTTTCAGCAGTTGTTAAGGGCTTAGCGTTATGATGCTCTGTAAGTAGTTCCCTATCCGTCCACAGCGCAGCCGTTTGTGACGTTGCCTTATATACTCTCAATCAGTGTCTCGCGCTATCACCATGTTTCTGCGCCACGTCTTTCAAGGTGTTCATTTCTCAATATGTACTAGTGCAGTTCAGAAAGTGTGAATAGTAGACGAGCGCTGGTGCGTGGTAGATTGGTTTTGCAGTTCTCGTTAGCTGAGCTGGCTGGCAGGGCTCCAGCGGCAGACACGTCACGCCAGCTGTCCGCACTCACCTCACTTCCCCCCGCCCCCTCTCTCCCCCCCCCCCTTCTCAATTCCATGCGTGCTACACGTTCAGTTCAGTCTGCTGCCTCTACTCCTAGGAAATCGAGGTTGATTCGTGGCTGCAGCGTTTTCTCTTATGTCTATTACGTGCACTTCAATATAAGATCACTCAATTTAATTACGAAGGGCGTTCAATATGTAATGTAACACATTTGTTTCTGAAAAGAGGTTGATTTTATTCAGGATTATAAAACACCATACTTATTATTCCCCACTCTTTTGGCTGCAATAGCCTATTTTTTACCATAATATCCGTCCAGTCTGAGGGCCTTTCACCATCTTACTGGGAGGGCCTGTATGCCCGCATGGTACCACGCCATTGATCGACGTTGGAGCCAACGACCTGCTGCATCAATAACCACCTTATCATCCACGTACTGCTTCCCGCAGAGTGCATCCTTCATTGGGACAAATAGAGGGTCCTTAGTTGCTGTTTATTGCCTCTGTTAGGCAGCTAAGAACCCAGTGGGCACAAAGCTTTGAGTATTCCAACTGGTGGACGAGTGTCTCAGCACTATCAACAGACACAGCCAATTGAGGAGCAAGGTATTTGAGTGTGATCCACAGATCACCTCGAATGAGAGTGTGCGCACGTTCCAACACTACAGATGTCACAGCTATGTGCTGCAGACCGGCACGCAAGAGATCGGACAGGTCTGTGACACTGTTGCGCTGATGACAGACGCCCCGCCCAACGACTCGCCGTGCCTTTGTTCACAGCCAGATCTCCATCGACACTCTGCAAGCGCCTATGAATATATGCGATGCTCTGGTTTTCCGCCAAAAGAAACTCGGCGATAGCTTTCTGCTTGGAAAGCCTCTCGTTACAGACGCCATTTTGAAGGCTACACGCAGCACCATCACCTATCGGAACTTCATGAAACTATAGGGGCTGAAGCGGAAATATTCTGCTTACTGAACGCCTCTCGTATGTTGATGTGACCTTTAGTACAAAGACTAGATTGATAAAACTCTCTGTAGCTCTATCATGCACAAGTCTTATTGCACTTGCATAGCTATTCCAATGCAAATCCACGTGAAACTGCTTACTGTAGTCAAGAATTGGTATTTCTCTACAATTTTTGTAAGCCACTCTTCCCTCGTTCCCAAAATTGACGATTCCGTGATGTTGCATAATGTCTTCTATCAACCGATCGCTTCTTTTAATCATGTTGTGCCACATATTTCTTTTCTCTCGAATTCCGGACTGGACGGATATTTTGGTAAAAAATAGGGTCTTGTAGCCAAAAGAGTGGGGAGTAATAAGTATGGTGTTTTGTAATCTTGAATAAAATCAACCTCATTTCAGAAACAAATACATCTTCTTCAAAAAGACTTTCTTTCTATTGCAAGACTGCACATTATATCGTCACGTTCAGCACCTCTTCGGCAGTTATTCGATCTACCCACCTAATCGCGAGCATTCCTCTGTAGCGCCACATTTCAAAAGATTCTAGTCTCTTCTTGTTTGTACTGGTTATTGTCACGTTTCAGAGCCGTATAAGGCTATACTCCTGACTTTCTTGTCAGAAAAGAATTTCCAACATTTAAATTTAAATTGGATTTTAACCAAGTACATCTTCTTCAAAAAGACATTATATCGTCACTTCTTCAGCCATATTCAGTTTTTTTCCCCCTCTACGAACAAACCTCGCCTACTGTTGTCGTTTGCCGCGTGGGATTAGCCGAGTGTTCTGCGGCGCTGCAGTCATGGGCTGTGCGGCTAATCCCGGCGGAGGTTCGAGTCTTCCCTCGAGCATGGGTGTGTGTGTTTGTCCTTAGGATAATGTAGGTTAAGTAGTGTGTAAGCTTAGGGACTGATGACCTTAGCAGTTAAGTCCCATAAGATTTGACACATTTTTTGTTGTTTCCTCATTTGCTGGTCTAACTCCAACAGCATGAAATGATTTAGTTACACTGCTTCCCAACACTCTTCTTTTACTTTTGTTGATCTTTCTCGTATAACCACTTCCCAATATTCAATTTATTCTGTTTAACTGATCTTCCAAGGTCTTTACTATTTCTGACGGAATTATGAGTACAGTACCATTATTTCCCCCTGATCTTTAACACCTTTCCAATTTTCTCTTTCGAGCGGTTCTAGGCGCTTCAGTCGGGAACCGCGCGGCTGCTACGGTCGCAGGTTCGAATCCTGCCTCAGGCATGGATGTGTGTGATGTCGTTAGGTTAGTTAGGTATAAGTAGTTCTAAGTCTAGGGGACTGATGACCTCAGATGTTAAGTCCCATAGTGCTTAGAGCCATTTGAACCATTTTTTGAATTTTCTCTTTAGTTTCCTTTAATGCTTGTTTAATTTATAGATTGACAGGCTACAACACTGCTCTACTCCCTTCTGTCGTACTGTCCGCATTTCATGCAATTAGAATGTTATAGCTAGAGCCTGGTGTGCTAAAAGTTGTAGGGAACGCTTAGAGCCCAGTATTTTACTCCTGAATGTAGTCCAGTCAGTAGAGGGTCACAGGGTGTTCTGGACCAAAAGTCGCTGACATCAGCATCAGCATCAGCATTCCTGGAATCGATGGCATCAGCATCACCATTCCCCAAATTGCGGACGTCTGTATGAGCATTCCATCCCCCCTCCTCCTCCCCCCTCTGGCCGTTGGCGCTGCAGGTTCATCATGGTCTCAACCATTTGTATCATGGGCTTGAAGCACTAACATTTCAGCCAATGGTATGAAAATTCAGCCGCTTACCCAAAGAACAATTTTAATTTTCGTAATTCGATTTCATGAGTGTCATCATTTCTTCACTGTCTGTGCTTGGGGGATGAAGGGGTTCCCATTGCTTTCGACCAGCATGCTCTTCATTTCAGGTCATTGCTTGGGTGTTTGTTATAATAAATTAATTTTTTTGCTCAAAAGTATCCAAACGATCTGATGGTGTCGCACAGGCATATACGCAGCATGTGCATGGTTTCACAATAGCATAATGTAGAGGTAACATTGGTGTTATGCTAGCGTAACACCAGCCTTTCACCAGCATCACATCTGCACCGTGTTACATCAACGATACTTTGAAAGTATAAAATAATGATCTCATAACACAGTCTGCAAAATGTTGGTCAAGTGGCACCAAATCTGGAAATTGATAGAATTGGCTGTACAGTGGCAAAATGGTAGGATGCCAGGTGTGCATAATGGTAAAATTGACTTTACAAAATTGACTGTACAAAACTGATAAATTATTAGGATACCATAACTGAAAATTGCTAGAAGTGGTGGGATACACCAAAATGCAGAGGTACACCCAAAAAGTAAACACTTTATGCAGATGTGTATCTGCCTACTGTGTAAATGCATCCATTCTTACAGAAAAAGATGCATGAAATGTAAATAATTAGCTGCCTGTCGTTAAGTTTAAATCTTCACCCAACGGCACTTGGGCAAGGGCTAATAACACTGTCACAATGTAGCCTGTACTCAAAAGTATCAGAATGATCTGAAATATTTATCAAGAAAGCGCTGTTGTCTCAGACTGTAGCTGTAGGGCTTCAGTGCTCGTAGGCAGTTTGCTTTCTATTCTAGGTATGTGCTCTGTAATGAGAGGATTAGGATGTGGGTATTTGTTATACGAAATTAATTTTTTATTATTATTCCAATTATATGAGTTTCGATCATTCACTGTAGTGATACCTTTACCAGCGGAGTTAAAAAAATCCTGAAAAAAAAATACCCCTCTAGTTGAATTGTGTGTGTGTGTGTGTGTGTGTGTTTGTGTGTGTGTGTGTGAGAGAGAGAGAGAGAGGGGGAGGGAGGGGGGCGTGCTACGCCATCTAAAACTTCGAGCCACTATTATCATAATTAATTGCTGCCTTCAAGTTTCATGCAGGTAAGAGAAGTGGGTGGTCACAATTTTGGCTACCTAGTTTTGGGTACTCTTCAATGACACCCAACTAGCCGTTTCCCCCAGCCAAAGTGGGCAGTAGGATGGCCTTTAAAAGTATCTGAAACCAGGCAGCCGAAAGCGTAGCGACCCCGTTTCCTTACGTATATGAACTCTGTCATGCTAGACAGACAATCCCATTTCCACTACCGAGCGAGGTGTTGCCGTGGTTAGCACACTGGACTCGCATTCGGGAGAACGACGGTTCAATCCCGAGTCCAGCCGTCCTGATTTAGGTTTTCCGTGATTTCCCTAAATCGCTTCAGGCAAATACCAGGATGGTTCCTTCGAAAGGACACGGCCGGCTTCCTTACCCATCCTTCCCTAATCCGATGAGATCGATGACCTAACAGTTTGGTCTCCTCCCCCAAATCAATCCAACCCAACCCCATTTCCACTACACGTACTGCACTGTCATACCAAGACGTGATCGTTCTCTATCTCAGTCAGCACATAAAAGTCGCTATGGGGTGCTACGCCTGCATACACGTGTTAGATCCTTAAGTGTTATCTAAATCTATATAAATATTCCACAAGCCACTACACAGTGCGTGGCGAAGAGTATATCGTGCCATCTTTTGTCCTATTCCACTCGCGTATTGAGCAAGGGAAAATGATTGTCCGAGCGTTTCGACTGGACTTTGTCTTTCTCTATAGTTTTTTCTCTGCTTCCGTCACTATTTCATCTCTCAAAGCTACCCATTCATCTTCTGTTGTATTCCTTTGCCCTATATCGGTCAATAGCTACCTAATACGGCCTTTTAACATCTCAACAAACTCTCTTTATTTCAACTTACCCAGGTATAATCTCCTTAATTTCGTACCTTCGTGTACTGTCTTCAGTTTTAATATGGAGTTCATAACCAACTGCTTATTGTCAGGTTGCACATCTGGTCCTGTAGAATTCTTCAGTGTAAAATCTGGATTTGAAGTTTCTACCTTACCTTTTTATAGTTTATCTGAAACTGTCCGTCGTCTCAAAGCCTCTTCCAAATATACAACCAACTTTTATGATTCTTAAACCAGGTGTTAACAATTATTAAATTGTACTCTCTGTAAAATTCTACCAGGCTGCTTCTCATTTCATTCTTTTCCCTAGTTCATCCATCTTCCTATTCGATTATCCTTTAATATAACTACTTTTGAATTATTTTATTATGTGTTGATAAACCTGTACTCACCTGACCAGAATCCTGCCACCGCACATCAATGATTCCTGTAAGTTATTACTGTTAAAAAGTGCAGCAGAACACGAATAGCTGCGTGCTTTACATATACGGCCTATCAGGATGTCAGCAAGCATTAAGATGCATCAAAGGTCAGTGCTGCCACCAGTTTTGTTCATCTTGGTCTTTGACACACTCCGTCGACGCCTGCAGCAGAACGTATCTTGGACTGGAGCTGGACTCTCCAATAACAGAGAACCCAATGTTTTCACGCTGCTCTCGAAAACTGACATCGAGTATTCTAATTCAACATCCAAGAAGATGACCTCCCATTTCACATTTCGGATCGGTTCATGTCGGCAGCACATGAGACCAGAACAATAAAAGTTGTTGGTTGTTCTCGTAAGAGTCCTCGGTTGTCGAGTTTGTATTTACTTCGTTCTACTTCTTGAGAACAGAGTTCTCGATTCTTGAAGCTCTAGATTCTGCCCATCGCTACCTTCTGCCTTACTCTGCACTGATGACGTCACGATTGCTGTGCCCTGTAGAGAAAAATAGCAACCTCAGTTGAGGCACGACATGATCGCAGACTCTGATTGAACCTGAGTTCTCGTAAATAGTAAAACAAAACTTTCCCATGCCTTGGGTTCTATTTCCACAGTTTTCAGAACCGGAAGTGATGTAGCAGCTAGAACTTAAGCATCTTGTGAAACTCATAGGAGTCCTGTGCGATAATCACCGTCCAATATACCGTAAAACCAAAATATCCAACAGGAACGCTCACCCTATTGCTTTGAATGATATTAATTTGAAAGTCATGTTCTGTTTGGTCAGTGTGCTTGTTCATGTCACCAACGACAGTATCCGGTAGAGATTTAGTATACCCCCGAAAATCGAGAAAGTGAGAGCAATACGTTCTACATATTGCGTAAACAAAAAAATTAATGACAGACGACTGCGTGAATCATAGAAGCAAAAAACGGCGGAGCATCGTTAGTAAGAATATGAAGACTTGGTAAAATTACAACGAAGCTGCTCTTGTTTACAACGAAGAAAATCAATCCTTTGCAGTTTAAAAATTACCTGCAGAAAGAAAGGATTGTTTGTTGACACTGGTCAATCATTCCAACTGGCGTGTAGTGTGGAAGGAATCCCAGTTGCATTTTCTGCTCGCGTTACCGATTCAGCCCTTTTCGGTTTTAGTTTCCAACACGGTAAGACTTAGCAAAAAGCAGCGTCTCCCAAAGACCTGTCAGAAACCTAGTTTAGCGTCCATATATTTCAAGAAGGGGCAGGTGACGTAAGACGATAGGGACGACGCACAGACGTCTCAGTCGGAGGGAGCGAGATGATTCGACTATCTGACGTGCCAGGGCCGTAGATGCGAGACTTCTTCCCTCTCAGGTCGTCCCCATTTAGTTTGACGTAATGCAGAAAATGGACTGCGTTCCTGGCGTCCTCGACATCGTTGGAACGGTGCCCACCACTTGAAACAACGACTGAACGGTTTCAAGTGAGACAGCGGAGTAAAATAGATCGTGGCCAATGCAAACGTGAAGTTGCACTTTTAGGGAGATGTTTACTAAGGTGCGGCGCACTAATGAAGGGAAAACGTTAAAAAAGCTAGAGGTGTTTTTTTTGGTTCTGTTCCTATTTCTAAGATACACGTCATATTCGGATCGCCTGAGCTAAAATATCCCATTTCTTACAAAATGAGTGGATCAGATATTGAATTAAAATAGAAATTAAGAGACATAGGAAGAGTGAGGAATATAAGGCCTGCAGACAGTTTTTATGCAGAAGAATGAGTGGTACTAGTTTTTCCAGTATTTCAGTATTAACCTAGTCAAAAGTGAAAAATTAAAACTTCTAAATATTTGCGGTAGAAACTTAGAAAGTCGGCATGTGCGAAAGATACTGATGTGGAGTCAGTGACTTTCAGCGCTGCTCTCAAGACCGAGCAAGTATCGCGTGGTGAGCTTTAACACGCTGGGACTATGCTTTCTGAAAGAGTTATTTGTTGTTTAGAGTATCCTACTGAGTTCGTAAACACTGTAGGTGTCAAAGGACACAATTCGAGCAATTAACAGAACTTAAGAAACATATTATTGTAGGCACCGATAAAATGGATGGTGGGTGCTTTCGAAGAATTACCAAACAATGTTGACGTTGCAGCAATGTATAAATGCTACTGTCAGAGATTCATGGAAGACTTACTAGTTGTCCTGGTTCCGAATGGCAATTGTGTGAAGATTCATTTCTGACCTGATATATGAAACGAATTAAAATGACTCATCGTACGGTAAACGTAGCAGAAATTAAGGCTAATGATACGCTCTGAAAAGCGAGGACAATCAGGAACTATTTCTTGGAAGGCTGATTGCAAGCAGTTGTGCTGCATGCGCCAGGTTTCACCTCACACGTCCTCGCCGTGCACCGGGCTTCAATGGTACAGGGAAGTAAACAACTGCAGGTATAAGCAACGATTTTAGTTGTAAGAGTAGATTTTGCATCGGTATCAGGGATGCTTGTCTGCGTGGGCGGTGTCCATCAGGAGGACGGCGACACAGCTTTCGGAAGACGAAGTTCTGATTCTGAAAACAGTTTTTCGCTGTCATGTTTATATTTTGTCTGTAACTCTACCTTGCTAGCTCTATCAAATATCGGTTCTGGAGCCTCAGTTGTACACGAATGGTATTTGTGAATCAGCTGTCCCGATTGAGTTATCAATATTGTCTTGATATTTTTAATTTAGAGAGAGTACGATTTCATTTTGGATGCTAGAGAACTCGTAAGGGCAGGAGTTTGTAGGAGATGTTTAAAAATCTCTTCCACACAAATTAACGCATTCTTAGCTGTGTTAATATACCATCTAAATGACGCTCTTCAAATGTTCAAATGTATGTGAAATCTTATGAGACTTAACTGCTAAGGTCATCAGTCCCTAAACTTACACACTACTTAACCTAAATTATCCTAAGGACAAACACACACACCCATGCCCGTGGGAGGACTCGAACCTCCGCCGGGACCAGCCGCACAGCCCATGACTGCAGCGCCGCAGACCGCTCGGCTAATCCCACGCGGCAATGACGCTGTGGAGGAGCGGGTAAAATATTACACAAACATCCATCTTCGCCGTTTACAAAGTTTGAAAAGTTTATAGATCAGTAATTGCATTCAGTTTGATGCCTTTACCTTGCCACTTGGCATTTCAACCGGTTTTCAAGGAGTTTCTAGCATTCGCTGACTTGTCTGACTTTCAGAAATACTGAAGTCAGATTCATTATCCGATAACTCTATTAATTCTACTTTTTCCTTTTGACCTTAGCTTCAGCTACCTCATCATTAGAAGTTGGTTCTAACTTCGCAGTAACATTGAAATTCACCTCCGAGTCTATTTTGGACAAATCACCTTCAGATTATGGGTTTATTACTACGAGGGAACCATCCTCTTGGATTTCAGTGTCTAATTCTGAGGATTCATCGTCAGAAACTTGTTCCATCTTAACTTTCGCGTTACCCTTATCGTTAGATTCCATTTTCAATAGCCTGTTAGAAGCAATTAACAAATACTTTAAATATTCTTGATTTAACTTAATTGCTTGACCTCGATGAGTGATTCAGAGGTGGGGAGGGGGAGGGGTTGGACACCGATGAGTGCATGCAGGTAGCTTGCAGTGCAGGTCCACCCACGCAGCTCCGTGATGATGCACCGTCTTCTAACCTCAGCGCCGGCGGTAGCTGCGATGTAGTGTCATATTCTTATCTCCTTCCGTCAAGTTCAGGGCTACTGTGGCTAACATTTACAATTTAGCTTCTACACTCAGCCGGCCGCGGTGGCCGAGCGGTTCTAGGCGCTTCAGTCCGGAACCGCGCGACTGCTACGGTCGCAGGTTCGAATCCTGCCTCGGGCATGGATGTGTGTGATGTCCTTAGGTTAGTTAGGTTTAAGTAGTTCTAAGTTCTAGCGGACTGATGACCTCAGATGTTGAGTCTCATAGTGCTCAGAGCCATTTGAACCATTTTTTTCTACACTCACGAGCAAATCTTAAGACTGCTGTCGCACTGGTTTCGGCATATTTCACGTCGGTATCGTGTTAGTGCCTCCTAAGTTCTCTGTTTTGTACTGATTACTTTCGCAGTTCAGTTTCCTGCCCGATTAAAACCATATGTGGGGCGGCGGGTAAATTATATTGTATAAAAATCTGTCTTTGCCGTTTACAAGAACCTCAAAACTATTTTTGCGGTCTGCCAGAAAGCGATGGAGAACATACTGTCTACAATTTCCAGTCTGCAAGTCGACATTATTCTTGTGCTCACTGAAAGAAAATGTTTCTACTTGCTACTTACTCAGCGTTATCGTGAACTATGACTATAAATAAAAGTATTGAATTCAAACAGATAGATATATTCAGTAAAAGTTCATACACACAAACATAATGACATTCCTGACAACAATAGTAATGTTCCTATCGGAAACAGAACAATTAACAGTTCAGAGGAGACCTCTGCGGGAAGTTCCTGTTAAAATGGTCTATCACCCTGACTTCTAATCATCGAAGTTAATTGCTCCCCTTAAAAGTGGAAAATAATCTCGCGAGTTGCGACGCCGTTTCGTCAACATTACGAGCGGCACGCGAACAGTTACTTCCGTGAAATCTAAGCCGCCCAGGACGGTGTACAGTCCTCGCGAGTTCACTTCCTACTTTTACCGAAAACGCGTTTGGTAGCTATCAGGCTGTGACGTCATCTGAGGTACAGTGCTCGCAGGCGTGTGATGATGCGGACAGATTGATATCTCGGTGCGAAGTTTCTCCTTCCACTGCCTCCTGGCCGTATTTACGTATGGGCGCAGGGGACCACCGAAACCGTATTTACGTGTGGGCGCAGGGGACCACCGAACGGGACATCTGCTATCAACTGCTCGAGGCATGGGTAGCAGTATCTAAATGGCCCATTTCTCGGACACGTATTAATTAATATCCCTGTTGAGAAAAAATTTACTACTTTTATAATTTTTATATAATTAAAGTTACATTTACTTTAGTTACTAAAAAAAGTTTTAGCTTGACTCCATTTAAACTTCGCTGGCTTGGATTTTTAGAGCAGAGTCGACAGTGGAACATGACCTCAGAACTGGTTTCTTTAGATTCCTTGCAATGGTTGTTAATTACTCTAAAGTCTTGAGACTTTGGTACAGCTGTATTGTTTCATCAATGTAATTGAGTGCTGTAATTAGAACTTTCCATAACTATTACAAAATATACTTAATCTATTATGAAAATGGACGTATTCGTTCGAAGTTTAATTTTTTGTAAATAACTTAAAAACTAATAGAGGTAGCTTATTGGTGTTACATATTTAGTGGTTTTTAAATGAAACTGAGTCTAGTCTTTAGCGCCTTCGGTTTTTTGTAAAAACGCCGATTTTAACCAAAATATTATACCGATCAAGTTGAGACTTGTGACTTTTGATTGCGGCATACCTTTGCATAGATTTCTAGCTTGATTATTTAGCACAACTTATTTTTTCTTAAAATAATATATTTAGCGAAACATATTCATTAGATCATTGTAAGACTTGACAATGTTAACATTAATATACTGAAGCACACACTGAGAAAGTTTGGAAATTTTTTTAAATTTTTGATTTAACTCTTAGATTATGGTGCAATCTTCTGCATACTTCGTATAGGCGCGTTATGGTGACGTTGCGCTGGGGGTAGTGGACTGATAAGTTCCGGCACACTCACTCGCCCTCTTTCGCCACAATGCGCGTTGTAGAGAAAGAACTGGAATGGTTACGAACTTGTGGATGAGGAAACACACATTCCCATACCTGTGCAAAGGATTAGCGAATGTTTTGTCACCAGTTAGTGATTGTTCATGAAAGTCTTTTCCAATAAAAAAAAGAAAGTGGGTATAGCACTTTACAAAATAACTATGTAGAATATAGGGTTGTTGTCAAACAGTTCGAGTTCTATAATTCAGCAAATTTATAATCATTTATGTATTTCAAATGGCTCTGAGCACTATGGGACTTAACATCTGTGGTCATCAGTCCCCTAGAACTTAGAACTACTTAAACCTAACTAACCTAAGGACATCACACACACCCATGCCCGCGGCAGGATTCGAACCTGCGACCGTAGCAGTCCCGTGCTTCCGGACTGCAGCGCCAGAACCGCACGGCCACCGCGGCCGGCTGAGTACTAGATATCATAAACGTATACAGATCCAAAGGACAAACCGGGAGTAATCCAAAACGTGAACTCCAACAATCGTCAACAGCAATTGCAAACCGAGAAAAAAAATGTACGCACAGTTAGGATTCGTGTCTCGATTTTTCGTGGAAACGTTGGGATAAAATTTAATAGAATGGGAACACACAATATTATAATGACTATGGAACAGATAAATCATAGGTTTGGATTGTCGCTGACCACTGTGTGCCCGATGGTCGAGTTACCCAGTCGTCTGCGCCGTTTTTTTTGTTTTTTTGTTTTTTTTTAAATTTCTTTTTAGACGTTGCCGTAGTTTCGCATTTACTCGGCCCTAGAATTTTAGGCTTCTTAGATTTCTTGTAGCCCGAGACTTCCTCTGAGTAACATTTTCTATCATTTGGAGCATATTTACGAGCCATATGAGACATCTTTCATTATTTTGTAACTTTCAGTTTAATACCAAGTTTCACTTACATTCCGACGAATATTTTTGTCTCACTTTGGGTTCTAAAAAAATGGTTCAAATGGCTCTGAGCACTATGGGACTTAACATCTGTGGTCATCAGTCCCCTAGAACTTAGAACTACTTAAACCTAACTAACCTAAGGACATCACACACATACATGAGCGAGGCAGGATTCGAACCTGCGACCGTAGCGCTCACGTGGTTCCAGACTGAAGCGCCTAGAACCGCACGGCCATTTTGGGTTCTAGTAGAACTCCGAAATCTCTTCACGGTGACACCATAATTAATGTCTTAGCTAAAGACGTTTAGACGGCTGCACCAATTTATACCTTTACACTAAGTTAATTTATAGCAATGAAGTGCATGCGCCTACACCGGTACGATGACGTCACAAGGAAAACAAATGCTGCACGACAAACACATACAAACATGATCTTTCCGTGTGGGTACAACTATTTTTTTACATATTATTAGTTTTGTAATTATTAGTGATTCAGTCTAATGGTATTTTGTCACACAAGAAGCTTCTATCGACGAGCGAATAGACGTTTTCATGTCAAAACTAAGAGCAAGCGAATAACTATGCGAAAATAACGTAGGCGATCGGAAAGCTACGGAAACATCAACACATTCGACGAGGAAAGCGCGCACACTTTCCTCCTAGCTTACGTCGCCAAAGGTTGTTGCCAAATGATGTGAAGTTCACACTCCCCACAGTACGGTAGCGAAATCAAACAACTCTGGATGGGCAACGCTGGTGCCTCCATCTCGATCTCGATATGCAAGTCCAACGAGGATACTACGAGGTGCGTTCAAGTTCTAAGGCCTCCGATTTTTTTTCTAATTAACTGCCGGCCGGTGTGGCCGAGCGGTTCTAGGCGCTACAGTTTGGAACCGCGCAACCGCTACGGTCGCAGGTTCGAATCCTGCCTCGGGCATGGATGTGTGTGATGTCCTTAGGTTAGTTAGGTTTAAGTAGTTCTACGTTCTAGGGGACTGATGACCTCAGAAGTTAAGTCCCGTAGTGCTCAGAGCCATCTAATTAACTACTCACCCGAAATCGATGAAACTGGCGTTACTTCTCGACGTAATCGCCCTGCAGACACATTTTTCACAACGCTGACGCCATGATTCCATGGCAGCGGCGAAGGCTTCTTTAGGAGTCTGTTTTGACTACTGGAAAATCGCTGAGGCAATAGCAGCACGGCTGGTGAATGTGCGGCCACGGAGAGTGTCTTTCATTGTTGGAAAAAGCCAAAAGTCACTAGGAGCCAGGTCAGGTGAGTAGGGAGCATGAGGAATCACTTCAAAGTTGTTATCACGAAGAAACTGTTGCGTAACGTTAGCTCGATGTGCGGGTGCGTTGTCTTGGTGAAACAGCACACGCGCAGCCCTTCCCGGACGTTTTTGTTGCAGTGCAGGAAGGAATTTGTTCTCCAAAACATTTTCGTAGGATGCACCTGTTACCGAAGTGCCGTTTGGAACGCAATGGGTAAGGATTACGCCCTCGCTGTCGCAGAACATGGACACCAGCATTTTTTCAGCACTGGCGGTTAGCCAAAATTTTTTTGGTGGCGGTGAATCTGTGTGCTTCCATTGAGTTGACTGGCGCTTTGTTTCTGGATTGAAAAATGGCATCCACGTCTCATCCATTGTCACAACCAACGAAAAGAAAGTCCCATTCATGCTGTCGTTGCGCGTCAACATTGCTTGGCAACATGGCACACAGGCAGCCATCTGGTCGTCCGTCAGCATTCGTGGCACCCACCTGGATGCCACTTTTCGCATTTTCAGGTCGTCATGCAGGATTGCGTGCACAGAACCCACAGAAATGCCAACTCTGGAGGCGATCTGTTCAACAGTCATTCGGCGATCCCCCAAAACAATTCTCTTCACTTTCTCGATCATGTCATCAGACCGGCTTGTGCGAGCCCGAGGTTGTTTTGGTTTGTTGTCACACGATGTTCTGCCTTCATTAAACTGTCGCACCCACGAACGCACTTTCGACACATCCATAACTCCATCACCACATGTCTCCTTCAACTGTCATGAATTTCAATTGGTTTCACACCACACAAATTCAGAAAACGAATGATTGCGCGCTGTTCAAGTAAGGAAAACGTCGCCATTTTAAGTATTTAAAACAGTTCTCATTCTTGCCGCTAACGTTAGGTTTAAGTAGTTCTAAGTTCTAGGGGACTGATGACCTCAGATGTAAAGTCCCATAGTGCTCAGAGCCATTTGAACCATTTGCTATATTACATTTTTTCTTGTTTTTCTCTTGCTTTTTAAGTTAGAAGCACGTTTTGTAGCACAAGTTCCGTTTTGTGAATGTATCGTTCGGTGTTAGCTATGATTTCCCGCGCTGTTAACACATGTGTGTCGTCCTGGAGATGTATTTGTTGGTCTTCATACTCCAGCTGGCCGATTTCTGGCGTTGTTTCATCCCCATTTGTCACATCGCATGTGTCAGTTTCACTTCCATTTGGTGATCAACAAATGTGTGTTTTCGTTGTGTAGTGTTGCCAACTATTGTTGTGTGTTTGTCTGTTGTTTTGTTTCTGTTGTGTTTGATAGTTTTCATTTGCTGTGTGTGTGTGTGTGTGTGTGTGTGTGTGTGTGTGTGTGTGTGTGTGTGTGTGTGTGTGTGTTCAAATGGTTCTGAGCACTATGGGACTTCCAGACTGAAGCGCCTAGAACCGCTCGGCCACACCGGCCGGCTCCCTGTGTGTAAATGTATTTTTTAAGTAAATATGAGTTTTATGCGTGCGTGTGTGTGTGTGTGTGTGTACTTTGCTGTGTGCAAATGTATTTTTTTTTTATATTGGTCATGTGTCTGTGTGAGATGGAGGGGGAGGGAAGAGAGAGAGAGAGAGAGAGAGAGAGAGAGAGAGAGAGAGAGAGAAAAGAGGGGAAAGAGATTCAAGAGATTCATTAATTATATATCCTGGTTACATTTCGGTTTGTTAATCTTTTGGTGGCTAGCATGATCAGAGAGTTATTGTGAATATGGATTTGGTCGTTGAGTACCCTCTTTTCCATTGCAATGGCTCTTTGTATGTGAAAGTTTTCTTGCAATGTCAGGAGCTTTTTGTTGTGGTTATTCACTCTTATAACTGTCATGTCACATTCCATGTTCGATGGTTCATGTTCGTGTTTTGTCAGGTGTTCGGCGAAGGGAGAATGGTTATTTTCATATTTCCAACTTCCTGTATGTTCTTTATATCTAGTTTTAAAGCTCCTGCTTGTCATCCGCAAATATACTGATTTACATTCTTGACGCTGTAGCTGGTATATACGTGCCCCTTGGTACGTATTTATCTGGTTTTTTCGTTGTTTGTAAATGTGTGTGTGTGAATTCTTAAGGGACCCAACTGCTGAGGTAATCGGTCCCTAGACTTACACACTACTTAAACTAACTTATGCTAAGAACAACACACACACACACACACACCCATGCCCGAGGAAGGACTCGAACCTCTGGTGGAAGCGGTTGTAAATGTGATTGGAGTGTATTTCTTGTTGTGTAAACTATTTGTAATCCCTGTTTCCTTAGTGTATTTGCTATGTTGTTTATTACTTTGTGTTTGTATGTAAGAGTGTACCATTTTTTCTGTTATTCATGTCATGAGTGTCAGTGGTTTGTGTTTACGAGTGTGCTGTAGTGTCTGTAGGGTTCTGTGCTCAATTCTTGTTTTGATTTTTCTTTAGGTTTGTTTTAATTTTTTATTAAGTTTTTGTACTATATCGGTGCTGTAACCGTTTTTTGTGGCTAATCAAAAAATTGAAACAAAACTAAAGAAAAATCAAAACAAGCAGAGAGCACAGAACGCCACAGACTCCAAAGCACACTCGGAAACACAAAACAATGACTCTGATGACATGAATAACAGAAAAAATGGTACACTCTTACACACAAACACAAAACAACACACACGATAGCAAATATACTAAAGAAACAGAAACTAACAGAACAAGAAACACACTTCAATCACATTTACAGACAACAGAAAAACCAGATAAATACCAAGGACCAAGTACATACCAGTTAAAGTGTCAAGTATGTAAATCAGTATATATGGGGATGACAAAATGGTTCAAATGGCTCTGAGCACTATGGGACTTAACTTTTGAGGTCATCAGTCCCATAGAACTTAGAACTTCTTAAACCTAACTAACGTAAGGGCATCACACACATCCACGCATGAGGCAGGATTCGAACCTGCGACCGTAGCGGTCGCGCGGTTCCAGACTGAAGCCCCTAGAACCACTCGGCCATTCCGGCCGGCCAATAACTCTCTGATCATGCTAGCCTGCACAACAATGAAAAAGCGAAGTGTAATCGGGATAAACAATTTATGAATCTCCTTCCCCTCTTCTTCCCCCCCCCCCCAACACACACCACACACGCACACACACATACACACACACACACACACACACACACACACACACACTCCTATTTGTATAAAAAATACATTTGCACACAGCAAAATAGACATACACATAAAACTCATATTTATTAAAAAAAATAAATTTACACACAGCGAAATAAACACACACACAAACTCATATATAAAAAAAGAGAAATACAGCCGAATACACACAGGGGCACACGCGCCCCCCCCCCCCCCCCACACACACACAAAACATATGCAAAGTATCAAACAGAACAGAAACAAAAGACAGACAAAAACACAACAGTCGGCAACACTACACATTGAAAACACACATATGTTGGTCACCAAATGGAAGTGAAAGTGATACATGCGATGTGACAAATGTGGATGAAACAACGCCAGAAATCGTCCAGCTGGAGTATGGAGATTACAAATACATCTCCAGGACCACACAGAAGTGTTAACAGCGCTGGAAATCGTAAGTAACAAATGCAATATAACAGTATATTATATATATATATATATATATATATATATATATATATATATATATATATATACCACATAATGCGTTTATTGTATGTATAAAAAGAAATATGTATTTCAGGCCACTGATGATGCTTCCCAAATAAAAGAAGCGAAACGCGTATGGCGATAAACAAACTGCCTTCATTTAGTTGCATAGACGGTAAATACCTCCACGAACATATTACAGTGTTTACGTGACCAACCAGAAGCGGTATTGGCAAAACGGTTTATAAAAAACCGTATTTGGTAGTCCATGTAAATGTACTGCGATAATCTGGTTGGAACTCTGGTGGCGTTCATTTTGTACGATCCGTAGTTGCAGCGAAATTGTCATTTACGCACGTGTGATACCAGAACTGTCGTGTTCCTATACGACCGCTAGTCGGACGTCTTAGAGCGCTTTTTGGGTAAGATAATTGAGGTTAGCTGGAATACATATGCCAGGTTTAGGGCAATTACAGATCCAGGCCTGCTGCTGCGGCGGTCTGGTAGGCCAGCCTTAGGTCAGGCGACATTAGGTTCACGAACTGTGGTAGGATGACTAACCTAACTGACAAGACACAGGAGACATTATTGAGAAAACACTTCAAGCAAGACGCTAAAACCTTTTCCATACAAGACACGAAAACAGAATATCGTGAAGGAAGACAGTTGGAACAGTGACGACGCCGCGAACAAGCGCTGTTAAGACGTTCGACGGATACACTAGAAAGTACTGGATGACACCGAAGATGATACTGTGGAGCCGTTGGCAAACGTGCAGGAAGTCAATACGACAGAGTATGAATACTAAGACGCTGCCTGCTATGAGAGAGCAGAAACTGAATTCCGAGACATTCAAGAAACCGTAGAAGAAGAGTTTCACCTGTAAAGAGAAAAAAAATTAAAGAATATCAGTTAACAAAGGAACCAAGCTTTAGAAAAGATAGTGCAACGGCAATGGACGATTGAAACGAGGAACAAATTTTACGTGTGAAGACGTTGTCTCAAGCTACTGGAACCCTCGAGTTAGCGGCAACATCACCAACAATAATAAAAAATACCATCATTGCGCCAATGACGTCAAACTCTTCGGGGACCTGAAGAGCATCATCTCAGGAAATCTGCGAGTGTTCTATACTGGTTAAAGCACTAAATAGTGCGTGGATAATTTTGAGGATTACCAAGTCAGGAACGAACTTTCACAATGTGAGAGGTGCCAACGTTGAACGCATATTACCAATTATTGCTGGTTACCAGCTCGCTGTGTGAATTGCGGCGACATGGGGCCGAATTCAGTGGGCCGACTTAGGTGGGATGGCTTTATCTAATATGCAGTATGCAAGCAACAACACACAGCTCATGGAACGAAAGTATAGAGTATCAGAAGACGCTGAAAAACTTCAAGTCGCGATGTAGCGCCGCCGCACTATGCCATTGCAACAAGAAATTACTTAAATCAGGTGTATCCAGATTGATGAACTGGGCAATGTGGACTGATTTACTGACCAGCAAGATCCCCGGATTTAAACCCACCAGATTTTTTTTTGTTGTTTTGGGGTCGTATGAAGGAGTTACTTTGCAGTACCCCAGTAGAGCCCCAAATGGACCTCACAGCCCGCATAGCCGTTGCCGCCACTGAGTTCTAAAATACGGGAGCTGTTTTGAGAGCGTGGGTGAAGAGATGCCTGCATGATGCAGTAGTTGCATTTAAGAAAATGGTGTAAATTTCGAACACCTTTCGTAAATGTGATCCGTTGTAAAGATAGAAGTTGCAAAATGGTTCAAATGGGTCTGAGCAGTATGGGACTTAACATCTGGGGTCATCAGTCCCCTAAAACGTAGAACTACTTAAACCTAACTAACCTAAGGACATCACACACACCCATGCCCGAGGCAGGATTCGAACCTGCGACCGTAGCGGTCGCGCGGTTCCAGACTGAAGCGCCTAGAACCGCTCGGCCACCCCGGCCGGCAAGTTGCAAAATATTGTCCTCGCTGTAACTGAGCAAAAGTTGTTCTTAATTTGTGATTCTTTCATTTTTCCTCTCCTTTCTTTGTTTACAGACTTTATTTAGTAAGAATAAACGTATGTCATTTACTGGTAGCGACGCTGTTAGGAAGCTTATACTCATTTACCACAATTCAGTAGGTCTTTGTTGTACTGTATTGTACAGTAAACCAGCAGAGACCGATAAATGAAATAATATATTTTAGCCCATTATTAACACATAATTGTCTAACGCAAGACTCGAACCCTGAGCCATACACTTTAAAATCGCGCCCACAGGCCCGGAGTCACATCGACGTTGAGTGCCTGACTTGGATAGGGGTGATCAAGGTATGAAAGCAGACAGGCTCAACCGCTGCACGTGCGGCGAGGTAAAGTGTGATGACGTCACATGTTCAACGCTCGTCATCCACTTTTGGTGTATTTCCTGACATTTGCGGCCTCGTGTGTCTTATATTAAATTAAATATCCCAGCGTCATCTACGTCACTTCGGGCGGTTTTAAATTTTAATAATTATCATCCTGTCTATTTCAACATCATGAAACCCAAGTACCTGGGGGAAACCTCCAGACAACGAGCACGCCGCAACTAGTTCCTTGGTGGTAAGGCTTTTGCAAATGGCTAATTGCGTAACTACAAATTCTTCTCGCGACAATTTTACGATGAGACGGTTTATCCATACAGCACATGATACGAGCCCCGCAGGTGCACTGCTCAAATATTCGGAGGAAAATCGTGAACAGTTGAATAGTCGGAAACCTCATACAATATGACAGCTAATCCTGTGAACTGAGGTCAGTGAGAATTAGCTGTTGTTGCGGTGCTGTTTTAAATTCCTTTCGATAATTATAAACTCATCCTCAGTTTCTTTCCTGATCATTTGTCTGTTCGTTTCTGTAAAAGTCACTGCAGAACTGAATGTAGCACTCGCGAACCCTGTCAGCACCAACACAACACGAAACGAGCTACATCTCATCAATGATGCAAATGCTCGTAACAGGAAACTGTTTTGCCGGAGCCATAAAACCTGGGAAGAAAGTCATTTGATCTGATGAGTGTTGTTCCACACCGTTTCCAACTTCTGGTCAAGTTTACGTCCCAAGAGTGAAAGATAGGGGATTCGGTGATGATGTGAGCCCCATGATTATTCTTCAAGGTCACATTACTGTCAAGGATTATGTTACTATTTCGGCTGATCAGGGCGATCCCATTGTATAATGTTCGTTCCCCTGCAGTGATGCTGTGTTCCAAGACGACAGGGCCACTGTTCACACAAATCGCATCATCCAGGACTGGTTTCCTGAGCACGAAGATGGCATCTGCCTAGCAGCCCAAAGTCGCCAGATCTTGGTAGTATTGATCCTTTGTGGCCTAATTTGGAGAGAAGGCTGCGTGATCGCTATCCACCTCCATTATCTTTATCTGAACTTGCCAGTATTTTGCAGGAAGAATTGATATAAGGTCCCCTTATAAACCGTACAGGACCCCTGTTTATCTATTCCGGGGGACTGGAAGCTGTTTTGAATTCAGTGGTTTTCCTACACAGTATTAAGCATTGTGTATGTGGTGTTTCCATATTTTTGTCCGCCCTGTTTGTGTTCACCAATAAAGGTACGCTTTCTTCAATCAGCATAGAATAATTCGATGTGTCGATGTTCAGCCCTGACCTATCAACCGGTTCCTCTGTTGCAATATTTCTAAGGCACTGAAAAACTTCTGAGCTTTTCTTCGGAGAAATTTTGACGGCAAAGAAAATTGACACTCGAAATATCGGGAGACTTCCTCGGAAGCACTCGCTAAAAGTGAGAGGTTCGGGTTTCAATCAAGTGTTTAGCACACGTTTTCAGTGGTCACACTGCAATCATTACAACGTATGTTCTGTGTTAACCAGCTGTGAGTAGCACGGTATTCACTATATGATTTTATGTGCCACATAGACGAACATAATCAGAAGCCCATGTGGCTTATACCTGGAGATGTTTACGAAATAATATGATGACTAAACATAAGAAATTTATCTTTAACTTATCAAGTAGTGTCCCATTTGTTTATTCCAGTAATTATTTCTACTAAATAAAATTTGCCTCTGCCGTATTTTCCATTATTCAGGTCTACCTGTTTTGAGAAGTTTTATCTTACGTCGTGACGTCGTGGCTATGAAGCCTTCAGTTATATGGGCTGTGGTATTTGCCGACAAGGATTATTACCATAACCTATTGGCTGTAAATAATACGTTATGTATCCATAAGCGTTGTCAGTACACACAAAGGCAATATTTAGATCAACATACCACACAAAACTTGGATGCATATCGGGGAACATACAGGTATATACAATTCAACTTTAATGGAATATGTAAATGATCCCATCTAACAGTATGTAAGTTACCAGTCCGGCACATTGCCATGAGACCTACTATACAGCGCGAAAGACAAGAAAAGAAAAAAAAGTACAAATTGCGGAATTCTCATTTTAATGCTGTTAAGTTTTTGTCAAAAAGTGTAAAATATGAAATATTGATTCTCGGCGAAAACACGTAAAGACCTTATACATGCTAGGCGTGCTTCCTTAGGGAACCTCAATAACCGCCTTGTAAATTTTTCGTTATGTACTAGCATCCGGCCCCAGCTTCCCATAAGTAGCGCTAAGTGTCTACGGCCGGCCGCTACAGAGGTTTAAAAATGATTGTAAGACTTTTTGTAATCTGTGGCAGTACAAAATCCCGAATGGCTGATATCAGCCGTGGATCAGTTCTTACTCCTTCTCAGCTAATTACGTGTCTTAGATAGATTACTGCTGTTTCAGTGAAATAGCATGTATCATCACTGAGTGTTAGGTGTGCTTCCCTGCAGTCGTTTAAAGGGTTCTTCCAATCCTTTCACGAGTTCTTCCATATCCCTTGAAAATTCGAATATGTCACCAAGATATACTATGCCTTTCTTAGGTTTCAATCCGCGAAGCACTCCGTCTAAGAGTCTTTGAAATGTAACCGGTAAATTTTTTAGTCCAAATGGCGTTCTACGATCCTTTCTTTGGGTGGTCTTCCAGAACTACTTCAAGCTGGTGGTAGCCACTCTTCAAATCCATAGTCGAAAAGCATTAATACTGGCCCAGATTGTTGAGTGTCTCCGTGATGTTCTGGATGGGATACTCACTGGCGACAGTTTTTCCATTTAAGAAGGGATAATCGCAACACAACCTATTTTTTTGGTACCATCAGACAACTTTTTGGGCACAATGACAACGTTTCACTCCAAGGGCTACCACTATCCTCAACGATTCTATCAGCCAACTGCTGGTCAGTGAATTCGTCCATTAGCGTTTGTCATTGCTTTGGGACCTGTATGGTTTCTTACATACCGGAGCATTGTTTCATGTTGATATCCTGTGCTATTTGATCGGTGTCGCTGGTAGTGGGCCCACTGGATTGAACAAATCCGTGAATCTAAGTAATAAAGCTTCCATGTCTTCCCTGTCTTTTTCTTGCGAGTGTTTCACTGATCACGTAGTGCAGAGTTGTTAACGGTATGCTTATGGCTGCGGTCGTCACCGGACCTGTCAGTATAGTTTTCTTTCAGGACATTCAAACTGGCAAACATTAGGCCCTTGGCAGACTCACTCCGTCCTTGTTAAAATTGTCTAAACTCACGGGAATCATAAACACTCCAGCTATTTCGATAATTCGTTGTAAGCTCCTGTGCAACATAGGTTGCGACGTATGAAACTCTTCATTGCATGCCAGTGGTTCTACCTTGCACAACAATGCCCTCGGTAGGTCAGTACCTACACTAACCAAGATCAGTTTTCCTGTACCCACTGGTAAGTTATCCCGCGAAGTAATCTTTAGTATACTTGTACGCAGTTTAACTGGTACTACCTTTATGATAGGCGCTCCTTGCGACGTCCCGTATGAGAATGGCTGTGGGGTTTGTGACCCATCATGTGACATGACGAATGCGATTTGCGAAATGAGAATGCATTTAGTTGAGGAAATTAAACAATCCACGTAGCTTTTGTGATAAATGAATTTATCATGACGATGTATCATTTTACGAGGATGGTTCACTTTCTCCCTTCCTTTTCTGTGTTTGTAGAAAAATTATCAATATTTTTAAAAAGCGCTGTTTAAGTTCCACTGAATTTTAACAATGTATGACTATCATAATTTTTGTCTGCAACTCAGATATGTCCGTTTGACGGGTTATATCACTAAGTTCTTTTACATTTTTATTTTGTTTTATACTCATTTTTATTCAATCAACTAAAAAGCCAATGGTTGTTTTACATTTATATTTTAAAGGTGTTACATATGGTAAGTATTTCAGACACTTGAAAATGGTTCCTCAACCGAAACTGTGAGGTAGTGAAGAAGAAAAATCTAACGGTTATTTTAATCCAAGCAATGACAAATCAGTGCAGCAGATCATCATCTTCAGAAATCTTGTTTTGGCCGTGGACGCCATTGGAACTAAAATATTGTATGAGGATGGAAACAGACAGTCTCGTTTTCAATGCAAGCGTGTCTTGGTAGCCATATCTTGACTGCTGTACTGTCACTCGTCTCGCAGTATGCAGACTGCCAATGTGTTCTCCTTTTTTCAGCTTTAAATCGCTATGGTATTTAGGGCTGGTGCTGGGAGGATTGGAAACACTTATTTACAATATTTTCACTGTTAACTGCACTATGTAACAGCAAGATAGCCTCGAAGTAAAGCGTGTCGGCCGCGGTGGCCGTGCGGTTCTGGCGCGGCAGTCCGGAACCGCGGGACTGCTACGGTCGCAGGTTCGAATCCTGCCTCGGGCATGGGTGTGTGTGATGTCCTTAGGTTAGTTAGGTTTAAGTAGTTCTAAGTTCTAGGGGACTTATGACCTAAGATGTTGAGTCCCATAGTGCTCAGAGCCATTTGAACCATTTTCGAAGTAAATCGTAAAATTGCAGACTCGATAGAAACCACAGAAAGTACGCTGAAAGGTCGTATGTTAAAGTAAGATATTTGCTCATACTGTAGTCATTGGCTAACGATGACCTATTTCTGGCCCGAATCTTGTAATGTTTGGTGTCATTGATCTAACTCATTAGCTTTGCAATTCAATCTATTAGCATGGGATATCATGCCAGCTCTCATGTTAGCTCTCAATTTGGTAACTACCAGATGACAGACCGCCCTGGCAGTGCAACTTGTCCATGCACAACACACTTCGATTTATTACTGTGTTATAATCATATCTCAGCACAGCCACAGATCTCAGACTCTCTTCATTTCATTAGACCATCACTTATTCTAATATGAAGTTTAAAAATATGTTATTTCGATATCTGTTCTTTGGATGATCCGCACGATATTTATCGAAATGATGTGGAGCGAATCATTTTACAGGTCTTTATTCATAATTTATTTCTGAGCGTGTTCGTATGATTACACAGGTCTGCAAAAAATATTTTTAAAAGTTGTTTGAAATTTGATAACTGACTTTTGTGTACTTTGAGCGCTGATTTCAAAAATGCAATCCATGTTTTTCCATCACGTCAGGTTTTCTCACAAAAAGGGAGTATTTTTGGGTATAATAACAAAATTTATGCACTTTATCACATTTGTTCCAACTTTATAAAACTTTATTTTGTTTATAAACCATGTTCCAAACTACATTTACAGTACACTTCCTTAAGTGTTGGCAGAAGTGCCAACACCGTGTTGTTTGAGGAGCCGAAATGCACGCTATAAGCTCACGCAGGATGGCGTGAGGTCTGAAACAGGATACGTAATAAATGCTATAAAGAAAAGTACGTAGCTGCTGGAATACTTAACTTTAATCCACAATTGGGGAACATTGGTCTTGTTGATACAGTATTATCATTTCAATATAACTTGGTGATGGCGCCGTGCTAGGTCGTAGCAATTGACTTAGCTGAAGGCTATGCTAACTATCTTCTCGGCAAATGAGAGAGTCTTCGTCAGTGTCTGTTGCTAGCTACGTCGGCTGTACAACTGGGGCGAGTGCTAGTAAGTCTCTCTAGACCTGCCGTATGGTGGCGCTCGGTCTGCAATTACTGACAGTGGCGACACGCGGGTCCGTCGTATACTAGCGGACCGCGGCCGATTTAAAAGGCTACCACCTAGCAAGTGTGGTGGCTGGCGGTGACACCACATTCGTCCCCCGCAAATCGGCGTACGGTTGTGTTATAAGGCTTCCGCCCGCCGTGGGGAGGACCCCATGTTGACGTATTCGACGAGGTGGGGAGCCTAACCACAAGCGAGGCTGTGCCACCCTCACCCGGCCATTCGGTCCGAGGGGAGCTAGGAAACGCCTGAAAACCTAGTCCAGGGTGCACGCCAACATGCGGTGTATGCGTCCTAAGATAGTCAGGAGGGGCCGACGGGTCGACCTCCATCGAGTCGGAGCACCCGACTGGCGAAGCTGACATCTGGTCCGGAGCGGGCAAGAGATCCATGTCGGAGGACAGCTGGTCACGGGAAGCGATCGGCGGCGCGTGACCCAGGGAGGCGCCTGACGGCTGCAGCGAAGCGTCCACTGCGGGCGGCGCCGGCGGGAGAACAGGCGACGGCGGCGGCGGCGGCGGCGCCGGCGGCGGCGGCGCGTCGCCATGGGGCAAAATGGAAGGCAGCGTCGGTAACACCCGGGGCGCTGACCGGACGGCACCGTCGCTGAAAGCAGACGGGGAGCGGCAGAACCCGTGCGACGACAGAGGCGCAGCTGATTGAGATGCCGACGCACCTCACCAGAGGCCCCCAAAACCAGATACATAGCGCGGCCGAGGCAGCGAAGAATGCGCCCTGCGAGCCAACGCCGTGAACCTCGATAGTTGCGATAGAATACAACGTCGCCTGGAGCAAAAGCAGGTGGCTGCCGCTGCACAGGAACCTGATGCGGCGGATGCAGCAAAGACATCAAGGTTCAATGAGGACGACCGTGGAGCAACTCAGCCGGCGAGCGACCATCTCGGGGCTGAGAGCGACACGAAGACAAAAAGAGCAATAACGCGTCCTCCCGAGAATGCGACTCTTTCAACTTCAACATCTGTGACTTGAAAGTCTGGACCAATCGTTCAGCGGCACCGTTTGACTGAGGCGAAAACGGCGCGGATGTCAGATGTTGAATACCATTGGCCTTGCAGAATGAGTGAAATTCTGCGGACATGAATTGTGGGCCATTGTCGGAAACAATAGTCTGTGGAAGACCTTCAATACAAAAGATAGCGGACAACGCTTGGATGGTGGCAGATGACGTCGTGGAAGACATCCGGACAACAAAAGGAAAATTACTGAAGGAATCCACCACAACCAACCATCGAGCATTCCAGAATGGACCAGCAAAATCGATGTGCAAGCGTTGCCAAGGGGAAGTGGCTTTCGGCCATGCAAAGAATTTCCGCGGCGGTGCGGATTGTTGTTCGGCGCACGCCATGCAAGAAGAGCACATATTCGTAATCGCAGCATCGATTCCGAACCAAGTACAGTGCTGACGAGCAAGTTGTTTCGTTCTCACTATACCCCAATGTCCTTGGTGGAGAAGCCGTAAGACAGAGGACTGTAACGAACGTGGGACCACGACTCTGGACTGATCATTATCAGAACGCAACAACAAAACACCACGTCGAACAAAAAGTCTCCCCTTGTGAGGAAAAAATCGGCGAACCAACGGATCCTCGATCCGGGACTTTGACAAGGGCCATTGCGTAGCAACAAAACGCAAAACTGTAGCAAGGACAGGGTCAGCAGCTGTGGCTGTAGCTACACGACGAAAATCAATCGGAAACGATTCGACCACGTCATCGTTTTCCGCATCAATGAACATGCAAGCAAGTTCAGAAGAATCGAACGCTCTATCCTCAGCAACAGGCAAACGGGACAACGCATCAGCGTTTCCGTGCTTAGCAGTGGACCGATACAAGATATCGTAGCGGTACTGCGAGAGGAAAATAGACCAGCGAATGAATTTCTGCGTTGTACGTGGAGGTACGGGCTTGTTCGGATGAAAAAGCGATGTCAAAGGTTTGTGGTCTGTGATGATGGGAAAGTGACGACCATACAAGAAATCGTGAAACTTTGTAACACCAAATACGAGAGCCAAAGCTTCTTTCTCGATCTGTGAATAATTGCGTTGCGCAGACGAGAGCAATTTGGACGCAAAGGCAATAGGGCGATCATGCGAACCATCTTTGTGCGCAAGCACAGCACCGATCCCGAAATCCGATGCATCTACCATCAACAAAAGGGGTTTCTGGGGATCGAATGGCGTAAGGCAAGTATGAGAAAGCAACGCCGATTTCAACTGGCGAAAGGCGCGTTCGCATTCCGTCGACCAGACGAACGGAACACCTATACGGCGTAAGCAATGAAGCGGAGCTGAAATGGAAGAGGCGTGGGGAACATAACGATGGTAATAATTAATTTTGCCCAGCACACTCTGTAGCTGCTTCAAATTCTGCGGCGAAGGCAAGTCTTGTATGGCACGGAGGTGCTCTGTACTCGGATGTATGCCTTGGGCATTGATTACATGTCCCAAATATGGTAAGTCACGCGCAAAAAACACATTTTTCCTTCCACAAGCGAAGACCATTTTGTCGCAAGACCTGAAATAATGTTCGGAGGTTGGCTAAATGTTTTTCATCTGTCTTTCCAGAGATCACAATATCGTCCAGATAGTTTGCTGCAGTAGGGACCGACGCACAAACAGTTTGCAGATACTGCTGAAACAATGCAGGGGCGGATGCACACCCGAATGGCAGTCTTTTGAAGCGATACAAACTAAGATGCGTGTTAACCACCAAAACTCGCTGGGATTCGTCGTCCACCGGAATTTGCAAGTACGCGTCTGCTAGGTCCAACTTCGAAAAATATTTACCCGGGCACAGTTTGTCAAAAAGATCTTCCGGGCGGCGTAAAGGAAAAGTGGCAATCACTAGTTGTGGATTCACTGTGGCCTTGAAGTCCACGGAAAGTCTCAATTGTCCGGAAGGTTTTGGCAAAATTACTAAGGGTGAGGCCCAGAGAGAAGCCTGCACACGTTCAATTACACCTTGTGATTCTAAATTGTTTAACGTTCTGGCGACCTCATCACGCAATGCGTGGGGAACATTGCCCGCTCTGAAAAATTTCGGTTGTGCGTTGACTTTCAGTTCCAAATGTGCTTGATAGGTCTTAGCGCAACCGAGGCCCGGTGGAAAAATGTCTGCAAATTCGTCACATAGACGAGAAACACTGTCTGAAGGCACAGTCTGGTTCACTGATAGGACCTGATTTACTATAGACAAGTTAAACAGTTGAAACAAATCTAAACCAAACAAGTTCACAGCAGAAGAAGAACGAAGTACGTAAAATGACACAAGTTTTGTTTGTCCCTTGTATGTTGCAAGAAGGCTGCACTGTCCTAACACAGGGATAAGCTGTCCTGAATAACTACTGAGCTTAACATTTGCGGCACGCAACGGAGGTGTGCCCAGTTGTTTGTACGTGTCTTTATTGATCAATGAAACTGCAGCTCCGGTATCGAGCTGGAATGGGATCACGGTGCCATAAATGTCCAAGTCTACAAATAGTTTATTGTCCTGCTGACGACAAGGGCGACTGTTTTGTGCAACGTGAACAGACACTGGTACAGAATCACTTGACGCGATTTCCGTCGATGTCGACGCACACTTTTTGTGGGACGAACAAAGTCACTGTGAGAGAGAGTGGCACTGGGCGGAGTGGAATTAACTACATGAATTTCCATGGGCGAAGGTTCACGAGCCTGTGTATGCGTGGTTCGATACCGGCGCAAAGCAAAGGGCCTGGAATGGTTGTTAGTGTCCGATCTAAGCTTTTTCTGGCAAACACTCTGAACATGTCCTTTTTTATTACAGAAAAAGCAAATAGCTTGGTGTGGCGGGCAATTCTCACGCGAATGTCTAGTAGCACACCGCGGGCATGATTTTAGTGCATTTGCATGCTTGCGCGAGACACGTGGCTGCGCGGACGTGCGCGAGGGCTGTTTACAGTTCCGTGCAACTCGCCCGACGGGCCGGTTAATGTGACACACAGCTGGCGAAGTTTCAAATGATTCATGAGCAAAGTCAAGTGTGTCTTGCCTATCCAATATGTCTATCACTTGTTGAAGGGAGGGATTGACTAGTTTCAAAATTTGTTCCCGTATACGAACATCAGAAACGTTCTGTGCAATTGCATCACGCACCATAGTATCTGAATAAGGGAGTCCACATTCACACTCAAAAGCACAATCCCTTGTAAGGCCTTGAAAAGTAGCAACCCACTCCCGATTAGTTTGACCGGCCGTACGTTTTGTATGAAAGAATGTATACCGTTTTGCAACTACATTAACTGATTCCTTGAAATAGGCATCTAAAGCAGACAAAATTTCTTCGTAGGACAGAGTTGCTACCTCGCGTCGGGGAAATAATTTCACTATCACACGGTACGGTTGCACGCCGACACAAGACAATAAGTGAGGCTGCCGCTCATTACCTTGAATTCTGTAGGCGGCGAGATGGAATCCAAATTGGCGTGACCACTCCGTCCAGCTTTCCATTTCCGCGTCAAACGGGCGAAAAGGTGGTGCAACTGCGTTTTGTGGCTGCGTGAGCGGTGAAGCGGCGGCTGCCGCATCGGTTTGCATTGCACGTTGACCCTGGACGAGCTGTCCAAGGGCATCCAATAAGGCCTGCGTCTGCTGATTCTGCAAGCGATAAAATTCGGACAGTACATCTGGAGATTGTGGCGAAGCCATGACACACGTAAATTAGAGCAATACGAACGTGAAATCCTCTTTTAAGCCTCGTCGCCAATATGAAGTGTCGGCAGAAGTGCCAACACCGTGTTGTTTGAGAAGCCGAAATGTACGCTATAATCCCACGCAGGATGGCGTGAGGTCTGAAACAGGATACGTAATGAATGCTATAAAGAAAAGTATGTAGCTGCTTGAATACTTAACTTTAATCCACAGTTGGGGAACATTGGTCTTGTTGATACAGTATTATCATTTCAATATAACTTGGTGATGGCGCCTTGCTACGTCGTAGCAATTGACTTAGCTGAAGGCTATGCTAACTATCTTCTCGGCAAATGAGTGTGGTGTCTGGCGGTGACACCACACTTCCATTTCTCTTTAAGCTCATAAGTATTTATAATAAAGCTTTCGCTTTCTGTCGAAGCTTCTTTTATTGCTTTTCCGACTGTGGACTCGTTGAGGATCATTTCTTTTTATCATCCAGCAGTAGTCCTCTATCATGTTGACGTTCCATCTTCCTTGATATCTTCTTTCCATTCCTTTGATCTCCTGATTGAATCTTTCGCCCTGCTGTAACACTTACATCACCAAGGTCTGCAGGGAATTAGTCAAGATGTGAGTGGAGAAAATGAACTTTACTGCTCATGTTAGAGCCCAGCTTCTTAAGGTTGTCGAGCATGTCTGCGACGATTGTCTAGTAGTTTGGATCTCTTTTGTTTCTTAGGAAACCGGTAACAACTAATTTAAAAGATATCCATGCTGCCTTTTCTTCTGTTTCCATTTTGTCCGCAAAATGGGGATCTGTCGTAAGTTTTCTAATGTCTCGTCCGACAAAGATTCCTTCCTTTAGCTTTGCCTCGGATAAACCAGGAAACTGTCCACAAAGATATCTGAAATACTCCCCTTCTTTTGGCTATGCCTTAACAAATTGTTTCATCAGCCCCAACTTAATGTGAAGTGGTGGAAGTAACACCTTTTTGGGATCCACAAGGCCTTTCCTCTCAACATTTTTAACCCTTACCTGTAAAGTTTTCCTCAAGAGCCAAGCTTTTTTTTATGTAGTGTTGCTTTCTGTCCCTACTGTCTCATTCACAGAGAAAGCAAGGGAACTTTGTGTAGCCACTTTGTTGAACAAGCAGCATTGAAATCACTTTTAAATCACCACATAGGGTTCATTTGAGGCCTGAATAGCAGAGTTTGCTTAAAGCCTGTTCAAGGTTTTCGTAACATTCTTTCAAGTGAACCGAGTGTCCAACTGGTATAGAAGCATACTTATTGCCATTGTGTAGAAGTATTGCTTTAAGGCTCCTTTTGGAAGAATCAATAAAAAGTCTCCACTCATCAGGAGCAACGTGCCATAAGTCCAGGAACATCACTGCAAAACACCAGGTCACCTTCGTGAGAGAAGAAAGATACAAACTCCTTTTCCCTCGATCGATACCGCGAAAAGGATGTACTCAGAGCCATCATATGTTTATCTTTCAATCTAGATCCTAAAACCTCTGCCGATTCTTTAGACAAGCCTAGGTCTCTAACTAAATCGTTCAGTTCAGATTGTGAGTATGGAATGGGATCGGTTGTGCCAGGATCGTAGCAATCTCTGTCTTCTTCACTATCACCTTGCTGAGCCAATAGCTCGTGATCATATATAGCATCCAAAGAATCTGGAGGAGAGGGTGTTGGTACTTCAGGTCCATGAGAAAGAGGGCGAATGGCTGATTGAATGTTAGGGTAGGAACTATCCATTTTGTTTTTCAAATTGAAACCTCATACGTTTCAAGAACAAAAATAGCAGTCATCACTATGATTTTTGGGCTCCCTCCAAACCACTGGTATTCCAAAACCATTGACTCAGTTCTTTAACACACACTGAATAAACTTTGTGTGGGGCCCAAGGCTTATCTTGATACCCTAACTTTGTACCAAAAGAGGCGAAACATACTTTTTCAACAAAATCGGAAATGTTTCTTTGTTGCTTTTTAACGGTATAGTTACCACAAATGTAGCGGAAGCAATCTGGCGAGTTTATACATCCTCTGGTAGCCATTGTCCATTGTCCATAAAACAACTTCACAACACAAGAAAACAGTCACTACTTTAAAGCATTAGTAACAACAACACGTGAACAGCACAAAGTGAAGAGGTACTGTGAACTGAAGGACAATAGCAGAAGCTCACTGCTTGGTGATGGCGGGGGAAGGGGCAGCGTGACTGACAGGCACTGACATGAAAACACTACTGGTTTCTCCTAATTACTCTTTATTTTACGTATATTTAGTATAAAAACGGCTAAATAGCAGTTTATGGAGATCCTAAAAACCAAAATTCAAACTCACTAGAGTGCTGAAATATCGAGAAATGCTAATACTAGACAAGCAGTTTGTGAAAAAATGGTACGTGATGGAATTTTTTCACTATTTTTCCCGAAATCAGCGTTGAAAACACTATAAAAATTTCTTAATAAATTTGAAACAGTTTTTATGTCGCAGACCTGTGTTATTAAATAGCATTCTGGATTAAAGCCATACCAAGTATAAAAATGTATGTGTGTAGTCATATGTATCTATGTTCCACATCTCCTCCTAAACCACTGTAACGATTTAAACCAAACTTGGTACACATATCATTTAATTTCTGGAAAGAATTACTTTGAGAGTAAGAACCACCCATTTATCAAAGGGATGGAGGCGAAAATGCAGCATAACCCACGACGCTAGAATACCCGTGCTTCAGTCATCCAGTGTTTGAAAGTGACAGCACTTAGAGACTTGCAACAAACTTTAAACATAATTTCAAGCCTTTAAGAAACCTTTTCTCGCTGACGACCGACACAAAATGATGAAAAGAAAAAAAAAAAATATCGCTTACTACATTTTCGCTGTTCACGCGGTAAAACCACAACATGATACATGACGTTTTAATTTATGACTTCTTTCGTACTTACTCTATTCATAATACATTTCGCAGACAGTAGGCACATATACCGCTGGATGTATCTGCTAAACTGTATCATTGTACAGCACGTAGTTCAAGAGATACGCCGGCCGGTGTAGCCGAGCGGTTCTAGGCGCTACAGTCTGGAGCCGCGTGACCGCTACGGTCGCAGGTTCGAATCCTGCCTCGGGCATGGATGTGTGTGATGTCCTTAGGTTAGTTAGGTTTAAGTAGTTCTAAGTTCTAGGGGACTGATGACCACAGCAGTTAAGTCCCATAGTGCTCAGAGCCATCAAGAGATACGACAGCATAAACATTGAGCTGTATGAAAATGAAACTGCAGGGCGAAATTCGATAGACATACAAGTGAAATATGTGTACAAAAACGCATGAAAAATGATAAATACGTGTGAAATATATTTGATATGTGCGTATTCGAGCAAACCCAGGGGTAAAAAGCTCCTCCTAAGCCTATGGAACGATTTCAATCAAGTTTGGTACACATCTTAGTTAGAATCTGATAATAAATACTTTATGGGTAAGAACCACCAGTCACCTATTGATATGAGCGTGATAACATGGAAAGAGAAAAGGGAGAACGGAGAGATGGACAGACAGTGAAGGGGAAGGAGGAGATAGCCACAGGTAGGAGGTGGAGGAAATGGACAGAGGTAGGGGAGGGTGAAGTAGAGAGAAGGGAGAGGACGAGATTGACAGAAAAAGGAAACAGTAGGAGATGGACAGGGACATGAGAAGGAAGAGATAAGCAATGAGATGGGGGAGGAGCAGATGAACAGATAGAGGGGAGGAGGAAGTGAATACAGAAAGGAAAGGGGAGAAGATGGAAAGAGAGGGGAGACAAGAAGATGGACAGAGAGAGGTGAGGAGGAAATGGACAGAGAGAGGGGAGAAGGAGATGGACACAGAGAGGGGAAGGAGGAGCTGGACAGAGTGAGGGGAGGAAGAGATTGACAAAGAGAGGGATGGAGGAGGTTGAATTAGAAGGTGAGGAGGAAATGGTATTAGAGAGGGAGGAGATGGGCAGAGGGGGAAGGGAGCAGATGGATAGATGGACAGAGCAGAGGGGAGCAGATTGACAGAGAGAGGGGGACGAGGAGATGAACAGGGAAAGGGGCAGGAGGAGATGGACAGAGAGTGAGGGGTCGAGGACATCGGCTAATAGAAGAATGGAATAAATACATACATACTTGGACAACGCCGGTTACTCAGCTAGTTTAATAATCATCACCTAATTAGTCCATAAAACCAAACGTAATTAGTGATATACCTATGTTTATATACGTAAATACCGTCTTCGCAAGCAATTTTCGTGAAGTTTGTATGAACTGACCTGGGGAAAACTGAATACCATTACCCTTAACTGGTCGGAGGACACTCGAAGTGAACGCCTTAGGCGATTCGTATTTGATTAGTTGATAGGCACTCAACAACATTGCACAGGTGATCTTGGAATGTTATGGTGACGTGTTTATTAATGTAATGAGAGCAGATTATAAAGTTGTGCAGTAGTCTGCCACCACAGAGAAGACGGATGTAAGGTATAATCACACCAGTCCTACGCAGCAATGAAACTGTAAAAAATGATTTTCAGATTGTAATCAGTGGTGACAGTATAGAAACTTCGGTCTTAGCACGGAGCACTGACGAACTCTCAGTATTTTATTTCAATAATATTCAGAGAAACTTATGAGAAGACAATGAGGAACTTTTTACATAGCCAACTTGCTACGAAATGTATTTCATGGTGGAGATTGTAAAGATTTTTTCTGAAACTTGTTTGCAATTTAATTGACCTGATGCAGTTCTACTTTAAATTCCTTTTGCACCACTTACCGTACTCTACATTTTGCTCTATGTATATTTTTACTGATAAATGGCGCCCTGCAACATACACAGCAGAAAAAATTTAGTACACTCTTTTAGAGGTTTCCATTTCACTAAAGATTCATTGTTGCAACAGTGCTTATGGAGTATATGAAGTGAATACCTTTACAGATCAATAGCAGAAAAAATTTTGAATACCTGGTATCGACCAAAGCTGGAACACCCAAGTTAGTGCGTGGTGTACCCTCCACGGACGAAAATGCAGGCGCTATCTCTGGCATCCAATCGATCGTACAGGTGGCGAATACTGTCCTACGATACATTACGCTACACCTGCTTCACCTGTTCGGCTAGTTCTGTAAGAATTGTTGGCTCACTTATCGCACGAGTCAATTTTCGTCCCATCGTATCCCACACGTGCTCGATTGGAGACAGTTTCGGATATTGTGCTGGCCAGGGAAGTAGCTGTACGTCTTGCAGAGCGCGTTGAGATTCACGGGCAGTGGGTGGGTGGGCATTATCCTGTTGGAACAAGATATCACCTTCCTCTTGCAAGAACGGCGAAAGAACGGGTCTAATATCATTCTGCACGTATCGAGCTCTGGTTATCGTCCGCTCCAGAAACACCAAAGATGAACGAGAGTTGTAGCTTATGGCACCCCAGACCCTAAGTGTGTCTTGGAGAAAAGCATTCTATTAGACAGCGCTCACCATGTCAACGTCGTACGGGCAAACGACCATCGCTAGTGTACGGGCAGAATCTGGTTTCATCGCTGAAGACCACGACGCTCCAATCTATCTTCCAAGTGGTCCTCTGCCGGCACCAGTCCAACCTTGCACGCGATTCTGTAGCGTGATTGGAAGACGGGCTAAAGGTGTGCATGCCCTTAGTACCACTGCTAATAATCAGTCCGCAACAATTCGTGTTGATAAGACTGGACTCGCAAGCTTTCTTATCTGTGCTGTGATAGCTGTACAATCTGCCACTGCTGCCCTTAGTACAATGATCCTGGCATCTGTGCAGCGTGGATGCCCATAACCTCGTCTTTGGGTGTGAGGTTCACGGACCACTGATACTAGCATCGTTGCGCAACTGACGCAGTACGTCCAACTTGTGTGGCAGTTCTCCGAAAAGGCCATCCCGCCACTCGGAAGGCCACAATTTGACCCCTCTCAGACTTGATCAGTTGACTGCAGGAAGAACTAGTGTGTCTCCGATGCATGTTTGCCTGCTTGCTTCACACGTTTGCACCACACTGAGCCTTCTAGTTTTTCTTTCTTTATTGTTACTTCATCGTCCTGCACCCAGTATGGGCGCGGTCTGGGCATCAGCGGTACACGCAACCTGCTCTTCAGCCATTGGACTATAAAGTAGTAAATGAGACGTAAAATAAGAAACAGATAGTGAAGATATTTACATTGAATTTTTTAAAGTTGAAAAATAAAATGGAAGTTTTTAGACATACGATAAATGACTTCTTGTACTTTTAGTTAAAAACACTAATAGGCAAAATGAGACACAATAAGGACACATATAAAAACTTTAAAACATGTTGCCGAAACAATGATATTTAAAAGAAGCACTTTCCTGTCACTAGAGACTGGAAGGACCCGCCATGGGATGGAGAGTCAGTTTGTGAAGGGGAAAAGGTCGGTCAGCAAGGAGGATAGGAATGTGGGTGGTATAAGGCTGGAGGATGGTGCATAACAACGATGGAGTAGGAGTGGCTCTTAGGACGGAAGAGGAGGGCGGAGTAGAGAGGGGAAGTGGTGACACTAATAGCTGTTGGGAAAATGGGGTGGGGAAAGAAAGGCAGATGGGGAAAAAGGATGGTAAGAGAATGTGGGGGGGGGGGGAGGGAGAGGAAGCCCTGATTAAGGAAGATTGGGTGGGGCGGGCCTAGCTGGTAGAATGAGTGAATGTCGGGGTGGAGTTCATGATCTGGGAGGGGGCGCATGTGGAGGGTACCTAGGTGGAGGGTTGGTGTGACGTGTTGGTAAAGGTGCGACAGCGTATGAGGATTGGAAAGTAGAGGGGAAACGATAGAACTATTAGAGTCGAGTTTACGGATGAGCCTTCTGTTCTGGCTGTGAGCATTCCCCATTAAAAGCTAGACACAGATGGCGCTCCTGTAGCTATGCCACTACACTATCTGCTGGCAGACGATGTTGGAACCATTATCAGTATATCTCTTATCCCCCGGATGTGCCGTCATCGGATCGAAATCAGCATCGTCTTTCCGGGTGTACTAATTTTTTTCCGGCAATATACAGTATATGAACTCGTTTCTTCATTTGCAGTCAGTTCTGAATCTCGATTATTTAGATCAAATTAATACTGTCTCGCATTTTGCGACTTTTCTTTGGAAGGTTCGGAGATTTGCAGATTCAGACCTTAGATATCTGAAGAAACTGATGCAAATAGGATATTGCCATCCATTGTTTTGTGATGCGCTAAAAATAAACATGTTTGCAGAAAGAGTTGTAGTAGTGTATTTTGTCTGTTTTTGTAAAACATATGCTCTTAGTTTTGTTACCCAAACTGTTTCAGGACATCAATGGACCCTTACTTTATAGCAACAAAACGTAATTCATATAACACAGTTAACGCGATGTATTCTTACGGGTATCCAAAGGAGTTTACCTAGAGAAAAGCCTTAAACATTTGTGAAAACCTCGTGAATCAGTCAGGCAGTAGTAGCCGACCGAGACAGACGCAGCAACAGGGAAGAAACCGCGTTTGAGACATTGAAGAGATCGTAACCAGGAGCGAATTTTATTATATCATCTGTCTGCTTTAATAGTTTAGTTTCTTGAGTTTCTGCGTGTAAATTTAATATCTAATAGCCACAGATCTCGCGTTTTCGTTTGCATCAGAAAGTAAACCGATTTTGTGACATATTACTAGTTCCTAATCAGGGGCAAATTATTTAGTTTCACCTGAGTGCTTCGGTAGTTAGGTTTTTGAATATCTGCGTATTACTAGACACAGTTCTTGCGTTTTTGTCAGGGTCTAAAGTAGAGTTGCGCAGGACGTGCCGATAGTCCGTTTAACTGCATAGTTTAGTTTCCCACGGTCTTTAGTATTGACAAGGACTGCGACTGTTGCGTGCGGATGCTAGCCGAGTGACACTTCGCGCTCAGCTTCAGGCTGTGATGGCTTCGGTTACACAGCTTGAGGCTGCTGTGGATGGGCACCACTGCTGTGGGACGGCCGTGGGGATCCAACGGATGTCCAGCACGTCAGAGTCCTCCGATCGGTCCTCACCGGTGGCCCACCCAGTTACTGCTCGCACTGAGGCTGACCACTCGCCTGTGGTCGAGTGGGAGGTCGCGCCGGGGCGAAGCAGGCGGCGAAAGACTTCCCAGGCAGCCGCACATAAGGCCTCCCCGGTTTGTCTGACATATAAGTTCCAGGTGCTGTCTGTGGCTGACACTGTCGCTGAACCAGATGCTGTCGGCTATCCTGTTTCAGAGGAAACCACTCAGCCTGCAAAATCCGGGAAATCACAGAGGGTGGCATTATTGGTAGTTGGGAGCTCCAGCGTTGGGCGCGTTACGGGGCCTCTTATGGACTTGGCTAACAAGACGGGTAAGAAAACCAATGTGCACTCCGTGTGCGTACCGAGTGGAGTCATTACAGATGTGGAAAGGGTCCTCCCGGATGCCATGAAGAGCACAGGGTGCAGCCAACAGCGGTTGGTTGCTCACGTCGGTACCAATGATGAGTGTCACTTTGGATCAGAAGAGATTCTCTCTGGTTTCGAGCAGCTAACAGAAGTGGTAAAGGCTGCTAGTCTTGCTTGCAAGATGAAAGCAGAGCTGACCACTTGCAGCATAGTCGACAGGACCGACTGCGGACCTCTGGTACAGAGCCGAGTGGAGAGACTGAATCAGAGGCTCTGACGGTTCTGCAACCGTGTAGACTGCAGATTCCTCGACTTGCGCCAAAGGATGGTTGGGTTTCGAGTTCCGATGAATAGGTCAGGTGTCCACTATACGTAGGAGGCGACTACACGGGTAGCAGGGACTGTGTGGCCTGGACTGGGCAGTTTTTTAGGTTAGAGGGTCTCGGGAAAACACAAGAAGGGCTTCAGCCACAAAGGTTGAACATAGGAAGAACGTGGATACAGGAACCATTGGTGTAACAGTTGTAAATTGTCGTAGCTGTGTTGGGGAAGTACCAGAGCTCCAAGCGCTAATAGAAGGCACTGATGCTCAAATCGCTATAGACACTGAAAGATGGCTAAAGCCGGATATAAGCTCAGCCGAAATTTTTGCGAGGAACCTAACGATGTTCCGAAAGGGTAGGCTAAACAAGGTTGACGGTGGCGTGTTTGTTGCTGTCAGAAGTAGTTTAACTTGCGAAGTTGAAGTAGATACTTCCTGTGAGTTAGTATGGGCAGAGGTCATTGTTGGCAACCGGAATAAAATAATAATTGGATCCTTTTACCGACCTCCAATTCATATGGTACAGTTGCTGAAAGGTTCAAAGAAAATTAGAGTTTGATTTCAAACACATACGCGACTTATACGATAATAGTTGGTGGTGACTTTAATTTACCCTCGATATGTTGGCGAAAATACATGTTTAATTCCGGAGGTACTCATAAAATATCATCCGAAATTGTGCTAAACGCATTCTCTGAAAATTATTTCGTGCAGTTAGTTCATGAGCCCACGCGAATAGTAAACGGCTGTGAAGACGCACTTCACCTCTTAGCAACAAATAATCCTGAGTCAGTAACGAGCATCAAAACCGATTCACTAGCGAACTAGTGAAGACAGGTTGTCGTTGCGAGATTGAATATTGTAATCCCCAAATTCTCGAAAAATAAGCGAAAAATATACCTATTCAAAAAAGCACATAAAAATTCACTTGACGCCCTCTGAGAGACAATCTCCACTCATTCAAAATTAATAATACAAGTGTAGACCAGATGTGGCTTAAATTAAAAGAAATAGTATCGGCGGCAGTTGAGAGATTTATACCAAATAAATTAACAAACGACGCAGCTGATCCTCCTTGGTACACAAAACGGGTTAGAACACTGTTGCAGAAACAACGAAACAAGCATGCCAAATTTAAGCAGACGCAAAATCCCCAAGATGGGCGATCTTTTACAGAAACTGGAAACTTAGCGCAGACTTCAATGTGAGATGCTTATAACAGCTTCCACAACGAAACTTTGTCTCGAAACCTGTCAGAAAATCCAAAGAGACTCTGGTCGTATGTGAAGTATGTTAGCGGCAAGAGACAATCAATGCCTTCTCTGCGCGATAGCAATAGAGATACTATCGAAGACAGTGCTGCCAAAGCGGAGTTACTGAACACAGTCTTCCGAAATGCCTTCAGAAAAGAAGACGAAATAAATGTTCCAGAATTCGAATCCAGAACAGCTGCCAACATGAGTAAAAGCAAGTCTTCTGGTCCAGGCTGTATACCAATTAGGTTCCTTTCGGAGTATGCTGATGCATTAGCTCCTTACTTAGCAATCATATACAACCCTTCGCTCGACGAAATATCCGTACCCAAAGACTGGAAAGTTGCACAGGTCACACCAATATTTAAGAAACGTAGTAGGAGTAATCGACTAAGTTACAGGCCCATATCGTTAACGTAGATATGCAGCTGGATTTTGGAACATATATTGCGTTCGGACATTATGAATTACCTCGAAGGAAACGGTCTATTGACACACAGTCAACATGGGTTTAGAAAACATCGTTCCTGTGAAACACAACTAGCTCTTTATTGACATGAGGTGTTGAGTGTTACTGACAAGGGATTTCAGATCGTTTCCGTATTTCTGGATTTCCGGAAGGCTTTTGACACTGTACCACACAAGCGGCTCGTAGTGAAATTGCATGCTTATGGAATATCGTCTCAGTTATGTGACTGGATTTGTGATTTCCTGTCAGAGAGGTTACAGTTCGTAGTAATTGACGGAAAGTCATCGAGTAAAACAGAAGTGATTTCTGGCGTTCCCCCAGATAGTGTGATAGGCCCTTTGCTGTTCCTTATCTATATAAACTATTTGGGAAACAATCTGAGCAGCCGTTTTCAGTTGTTTGCAGATGACGCTGCCGTTTATCGACTAATGAAGTCATCAGAAGATCAAAATAAACTGCAAAACGATTCAGGAAAGATATCTGAATGGTGTAGAAATTGGCAATTGATCCTAAGAAACGAAAAGTGTGAGATCATCCACTCGAGTGCTAAAAGGAACTCGTTAAACTTCGGTTACACGATAAATCAGTCTAATCTAAAAGTCGTAAATTCTACTAAATACCTAGGTATTACAATTATGAACAACTTAAATTGGAATGAACACATAGAAAATGTTGTGGGGAAAGCTGCGTTTTATTGGCAGGACACTTAGAAAATGTAACAGACCTACTGAGGAGACTGCCTACACTACGCTTGTCCGTCCTCTTTTAGAATACTGCTGCGCGGTGTGGGACCATTATCAGATAGGACTGACGGAGTACATCGAAAAAGTTCGAATAAAGGCAGCACGTTTTGTGTTATAGCGAAATATGGGAGAGAGTGTCACAGAAATGATACAGGATTTGGGCTGGACATTGTTAAAAGAAGGAGTTTTTCGTTGCGACGGAATCTTCTCACGGAATTCCAATCACCAACTTTCGTCTCCGAATGCGAAAATATTTTGTTGACACCGAACTACATAGGGAGGAGCGATCACCACGATAAAATAAGGAAAATCAGAGCTCATATGTAAGGTTATAGGCGTTCATTCTTTCCTCGCGCTATACGAGATTGGAATAATAGAGAATTGTGAAGGTGGTTCGATGAACCCTCTGTCAGGCACTTAAATGTGATCTGTAGCGTATCCATGTAGATGTTGTAGATATACTGCACAGTGTTTTTCAACGTACGTGAGAATATACCCGATACCTTATTTTGCCGGCCGGAGTGGCCGTGGGGTTCTAGGCGCTACAGTCTGGAGCCGCGTGACCGCTACGGTCGCAGGTTCGAATCCTGCCTCGGGCTTGGATATGTGTGATATCCTTAGGTTAGTTAGATTTAAGTAGTTCTAAATTCTAGGGGACTGATGACCACAGCAGTTAAGTCCCATAGTGCTCAGAGCCATTTGAACCATTTTTTTTTTTTTTTTATACCTGATTTGTATATTAAATTTCGTCCGGTATCTGTTCAATTTTTCTGTCATCATTTGAGTGGAATTATGCTCTGGAGTGTAAACACTACATTGAGCCATATTTCCGTCTCTTTTTGTAACAAGAGTTATGAAGGTGCAACGTGTGGGCTTGTGGAGGTATATAACCTATTTTCTTGCCGTTGCGGTTATGTGCAGAGAGGCAGATTTAAATATTTTTTCAACTAAATTATGTAACAGGAATAGTGCCAGGGCACGTGACTATGGCAGTCACGATGTAGCGAGGTGTCTATTGACAGCTCCAATGTTCTACGCGGGACGCGTAACCCCTGTTGCGACATATTGTACCTTGCACTTCCACGCGCCATGTGATTCGTGGCCGGTCTTGTACACAGTGTAGATTTTTTTTTTCACACGAACCTTATTCGGCCTCTAAGGCTGTCGGGTGAGCTTCAGATCTAACATCCGGTCTAGCCCTACCGAAATAGCGACTGTTACGCCACACTGCCTCTGAATACCACTGAACCGCCACACGCTAACCTTCTGCTGGCTCTCTGCATAAGGATCCTTGTAATTTTTGTGCCTATATACAACATTTACCCGTTTTTTCATCCCATTTGTAAGTTGCTATGATAAAACATTTAAGTGGTTTTTTAATGTTTTTGTTTCCTCTATTCGGACGTCCTTTACTTTGTAGACTATGTATAATTTTTCATACACTGTAGTTGACTGGTTTCTTTTATATTGCCGTATCCACTGAAAAGTCATTCTAAACAATCGTTGGATTAAAGTATTACAGGAGTTTCTGTATTGTAAGTGGTTGTATTTTAAAATGTGTCTCGGTGAGTCTAATGCAGTCAAGGATTCTAGCAGTGGTACTTTCCTTTTTTCTCATCGTCTCTAGTTTGACTCCTTTTCTTCCTCTGCAGTTCACTCTCCCTCCACCGTACCCTTCACCATCGCAGTCCTTCTGCCAACCCTCAGTGAATCATACTGTATTAACAAGGTGCTACATCTGTATTCGTCCTTTTAGCAGTAGTGATGACATCCTTTGTGTCGATTAATTGTTTGCAAAATCAACAGGTGAATAGCTATGAAACGCCCTCGGGTTTCCAACCGAGTGGTAGTATTAAAATACCGCGGTATTTCAATACTACCACACAGCTGGGAATCCGAGAGCTTTTCTGGAAAAGTCTACATTCAAACAGCTGAATACTTTAACATTTCAGAAGCACAACTGCCCTCGCTTTTACTGTCCGACGAGCCATATGTAAGGTGTGCCGAAATGAAAAGTATTCCATAGTGGTATCAAAGTATACGAACTATCGTTTAGGAATAAATAGTCAAGGACGAAACCGTGAGTCAGGACACGCTGCGAAGTGTTGCGAACAGTTCTTGATTGAATCCATTTCTTTGTTGTAATTTTGTGTATTTATCGATTTATCCGTTTATTTATATAGTAATTGAAGGTTACACTTTTTATTAATTTTTTATTTTCTTACTTATCCACATTTCTCCGCATTTCAAAAAAATAGAAAACTCTAATGAAAATTAATCTGCTAAGGGAGTAACATGCTGCTTACATAATGCTGTTTACAAGAACTGATCCATATGTCGCTCCACACATTCAGTGCACACGTGGCGTAATTCTCACCGATGCTTCCTACCAAGTACATCACGAAGCGCAATAGGCATTACAGTTACTGCGAGAGTAGAGTATAAAATAAGTAAATAATTGACCAGAATAAAATGTTCTCGGTCTTTCAGTCACGTCAAGTGGTTAAAATGCCATGTGATTCCTATCAATCTCTCGACCATTCTAAAGTGGGATGACTACTGATGAGCTGCCCGCATATACTCTCACTACCGCCTGTGACATCACTGGTGCTCACGCGGGCTCACGGGAATCACAGCATCGCCATATAAGGGCGTACGTTGCCTCCGCGTTCGATGCACCCTCTTTAACCACGCGATCAGTTGATCCCATCCCGCGCTGAGCTGCTGGCTCTCGTCTCTGTTAAGAGTGTTGTCAGTGATTTTAGTCTTCTCTACATTCTCACAAAGAAATAAATTTATAAATAACAACTGATATGCGGCTACGGATATTTAGGACTGCTGTATCTATTATTTTTTAAAGTACAGGGTACATGTAGAACTTCGTCTTGATTAATCTCATCAAGAAAAGAAAAAAAATAAACTTATTGGCACAGACAGGATGGCACAAAAGGAGATTTTCACCTTAAATGAATAGACCACCGCCACGAAAGTGACAGCCGAGACTAATATGCGTCCACAACAGAACAAAACGTCAATAAAAGCAGTGCGAGGATAAAAACATAAAAAAACAATTATAACGGCTGCTATTGTCATGCCTCTCATGGAGCAGGCGAATGAAAATAAAAGGCAAGGAACACAAACTCCGAAATATCAAAATGGCTCTGAGCACTATGGGACTTAACTTCTGAGGTCATCAGTCCCCTAGAACTTAGAGCTACTTAAACCTAACTAACCTAAGGACATCACACACATCCATGCCCGAGGCAGGATTCGAACCTGCGACCGTAGCTGTCGCGCGGTTCCAGACTGTGGCGCCTAGAACCGCTTGGCCACCCCGGCCGGCTCCGAAATATCGCGGAATAGAAACATGTAATGCATTTCAAATGTACCTTAGTGCAGTACGTATAATGCAAACTGTCTGGGGAAGGTGATCATATTTAATTTTCCAGTGGTGTTTATGGTGTTACTGAGTGGAAAGTAACAGCTAATGTGAACATGACTGGGTTCACTCGCTGACAAAAGCGCTGCTTACATCACTGGATTGCTCCTTCCATGCCTCCATCAACACTGCAAGAAACTCGAAAACTGGTCTGATGAACATTATAACGTAACAAAATTTTCCATCGCCGGATCTGAAATTATCGAGAGATTGTGCTCTCTACTGTAAAACAATTACATGTCCACCACCTTCTTGTTCTGTCTCCCAGTGGGACATCAGACAGTTCAACTTACGACACTTTATGAGATATTTGCATCGATAATCAGGCGTTTCCGGTTGCTGTATTAAGTGATGTTTTCTGTGATCCTTGCAGCTTCATAGTAGAAAGCTCTGCTTCAACCTTACTCCCTCTGCACAGCCCCGTAAATATAATTATATAAGTTATATGCAACTTTATCATCTAAAGACGTTTCGTTCCGGAGGTGATACATTCAGTCTGATTGTCTTACAGTAGTACGATAGTCATTGATTTTATCCAGTATGGACTTATACTGAACTACGTCACAATGTAATGCAAGTTTTCCTCTCCGTAAACACACTGATACAAGTTGCTCTGAGATGTGTTGCTCGAACAAGAAAGTGAGTAGCACTGTTTGGTAGTCAGCACGAGCTTAGCTTACTAACTGGTTGTGGTGGTTAAATGAATGCCGAAAAATATGGTATTTGTCTCACAAAGTTAAAAAAGATTTACGCTCTTCAAAACAAGTTTTGCACCACCCTGGTTCCCAGAACTCCTGAAGATAGACGTTGACTGTGGATATCATATCACAGACACAGACCCTTTGACTGTTCAGACATGTCACTAAATCTGCCCAAAAATGTAAACAACCATGCATGAGCAGCGTCTGTTAGACGGAGTGGTCCGACAGCCGATCAGTTCCAGTCATTCCACCAGGAAGGAGGTACACGGATCGTGTTGTCCGAAGTTCAACCATGCCTAGATGACCAATACCACGGTTCGATCGCGTCCGCATTGTTACTTTGTACCAGGAAGGGTTCTCAACAAGGGAAGTGTCCAGGCGTCTTGGAGTGAATCAAAGCGATGATGTTCGGACATGGAGGAGATAAAGAGAGATAGGAAATGTCGATGATCTGCCTCACTCAGGCCATCCAAGGGCTACTACTGCAGTGGATGACCGCTACCTACGGATTATGGCTCGGAGAACCCTGACAGCAACACCACCATGTTGAATAATGCTTTTCATGTAGTCACAGGACGTCGTGTTACGACTCAAACTGTGCGCAATAGGTTGCATGATGTGCAACTTCACTCCCGACGTCCATGGCGAGGTCCATCTTTGCAACTACGACACCATGCAGTGCGGTACAGATGGACCCAACAACATGTCGATCGACAGCTCAGAATTGGCATCACGTTCTCTTCACCGATGAATGTCGCATATGCCTTCAACCAGACAATCGTCGAAGACGTGTTTGGAGGCAACCCGGTCAGGCTGAACGCCTTAGACACACTGTTCTGGGAGTGCAGCTAGGTGGAGGTTCCCTGATGTTTTGGGGCAGCATTATGTGGGGCCGACGTACGCTGGTGGTGGTGATGGAACGCGCCGTGACGGCTGTACGATATGTGAATGCCATCCTCCGACAGATAGTGCAACCATATCGGTAGCATATTGGCGAGGTATTCGTCTTCATGAGCGACAATTCGCGCCCCGATCGTGCAGATCTTGTGAATGACTTCCTTCAAGATAACGACATGGCTTGACTAGAGTGGCCAGCATGTTCTCCATAGATGAACCCTATCGAACATGCCTGGGATAAATTGAAAAGGGCTATTTATGGGCGACATGACTCATCATCCACTCTGAGGAATCTACGCCGAATCGCCGTTGAGGAGTGGGACAATCTGGACCAACAGTGCCTTGAAGAACTTGTGGATAGTATGCCACGACGAATAGAGGCATGCTTCAGTGCAACAGGACGTGCTACTGCGAATTATAGGTACCGGTGTGTACAGCGATCTGGACCACCACCTACGAAGGTTTTGCTTTATGGTGGTATAACATGCAATGTGTGGTTTTCATGAGCAATAAAAAGGGCGGAAATGATATTTATATTGATCTCTATTCCAATTTTGTGTACAGGTTCCGGAACCGAGGTGATGCAAAACTTTTTTTGATGTTTGTATTTGTGAATTATGTATTGTTAATTCTACAAGCCACAGAGCTTATGTAATAAAGATTTATCATAAAGTCAGATATCATCTTACGAAGTTCATGTAACTGGAAACATTGTAGTAAATTAAATAACCAATAAAGTAAAAACTTTTAATACCTTGACCACATGACCGTCAACTTGCAAAATTACCGTCTACAACCTGACTTGCTCGCCGTGACGTTTTCAACTACTTGCTGTTATTGTTTTGGTACTTACGAATGCATGTTGTTACATGGTTACAGCTGACGAAGCTTTCCAGTGCTTATTCATCGCCTTTTCATACTTCGAACGATCTGGAGGTTGTTACAGAGAGCAACCGGAACTGGTTATCGAACTTTAGCTGTGGTAGGAAACCTGCGGTCTAGGCATTAAAAGCTTTTACATAAAAAAATTGTTAAATAAACTACATTAAGACCGCTGTCTCCCTCCTGGCCATATCAGCCTTCATTGTTATTATAGAAAATTGTTTCTGTTTGACGTCCTGTAAATAACAGCGACATCAAAGACGAGTATCTGCTTCAATTCTCTAAGCTTTGTACATGAAGTGAGTAGCAGGTAGCATAGGCAACCATCCCAGATTCAAACGGCTGTAACCACTATGGGACTTAACATCTGAGGTCATCAGTCCCCTAGACTTAGAACTACTTAAACCTAACTAATCTAAGGACATCACACATATCCATGCCCGAGGCAGGATTCGAACCGTAGCAGCAGCGGGGTTCCGGACTGAAGCGCCTAGAACCGATCGGCCACAGCGGCCTGCGAACCATCTCAGGTTTCGTTTAGAGTCATGTAAGGATGTTTTTCGGAAGAAATTAACTATGCGATTGCAACGGATAGAGCTTAATTATTGAGTTATGGTTTTCTGACGTTGAAGACTGTAGTCATGCGTAACAGTGCTGATCTTTGATGGTACCGGCAACATTGTCTTCATCGTAACTCATGCTTTCATATATTTCTTAGATTTGTCTAAGAGATTCCGTAATTGTTTTCCAATAATATCGTACCATGGCCATACCTTCATTCGCCTCATGTTGAAATCTAATGTTACATATGACTACTTCTCTTTTGTCAGTAAAGTTCTTGAAGCCGAGTTGTTATGTAAATTGACGAGGTAACCTTCACGTAGTTAACATGCATTTTGTTAATTTTAATTCATAAGATTATGGATAGAAATACGCCCCAGTTTTTTTCAGTCTGACTTTTCGTTTCCATCATTGCCAGATCTCTATTGATTTACAGTTTCTTTCTTTATAATATCACGTCCGACCTTGTCTTTCATTACCCTCCTCTTCAAATTTCCTGCTCTTAAACTCGAAACTTTTGGTCTACTACTCCTGTTGCATTCTTCCACATCTGTGTTGCCGCGCGGTGTGGCCGAGGGGTTTGAGGCGCCATGTCCCGGACTGCGCGACCCCTCCCGTCAGAGGTTCGAGTCCTCTTTCGGGCATGGGTGTTCTTAGCGTAAGTTAGTTTAAGTGGTGTGTAAGTCTAGGGACCGATGACCTCAGCATTTTGGTCCCGTAGGAATTCACACACATTTGAATACAACTGTGTTAAGCAAGTCAGTGAAAGATGTTGGGCGTAACAGAAGGTGAGGAACCATGCCACTCTATCTCGGCACTATTATTTCTCGCATCCCCTAAACAATGACTTCTCGCTCATTTCCTTTCAGTTCAAGTTATTTTTAACATTGTATAGTACTATATTTCAGAGTGTAATTTCTTAATGTAGTTTTTAAAATCTATAAAATTCTTGCATCCTAGATTAAATTTGTCTGGAGTATGTTTAACTTTGGAAGAGAGATACTTCTTGATTTTAAAAGATTTTCTTGAAACGTGTTTTCTTGGTTTGATTCAATTTTCCACTAGTATTGCATTCGTCGACCATCTATCGTAAAGCAAAATTTTGTTTTCATTTTTCTGCTCTCAAACACACCATAGACTTGCTTTTTGTAGTCATCGAATATTTCATTAGTTTCTCTTATTTCGGTTTTTCTCTGTGCGGCATTTCTCCATTGGAACGTTGTTCATTATCATTCACTAAAATAGCTGTGCCTGAAAAATAATTTTTTAATACTCACTGTCCATCGCTATCCTGATTTGTATACATCTGAAAAAAAGAGGGATGCTTTGCTTTTAACGTCCTGTTAAACGGCGCACAAGCCCAACTGGACCAGTTTGGGTTAGGGAATTGGCCACGGGAATATAAGTCGAAGGTGTTAATCATTGCATCTCCTCGCTCGGTGATGGTGGTTTCTTACAAATGCTTCATTAGTACTCAAGGTGTGGATTAAATAAAGGAAAATGGCGATAAATTTTGCCCGTAAAATGTAAGAACTTCCTGATGAACGCATCGTTGTGATGTGACTGCCATGATATATTTTACTTACATTGTTTGCCACTGCGAAAGAATAATAAGACCTTTGGTAACAATATCTAAAGCCAGCTTCACATTGAGGAATTTCTATGAACATAACGTTGAGGCCAAATCACTATTTCTTTGGATAGGGAATTCAAAACATGTCTAAAGCCTTGTTAATTTGTCTTCGTGTGCTCATCTTATTCCAAAAAATGTAGGTATTACATTCAACGTTTTCATGATCTACTTATTGCTTAATTCTGATGAGCTGAACATTAGAGATTTTTGGAGGATGTGTCTGAATACCTTCGACATCTGTCGTCATTCTTACTTTATTATGACGTTTGCTTCAATTCAATATACACTGTCCATTATGACGTATGACTTCTTTTTTTTTGTTGAAAAACCAGCGTTCTGTCCGTAGAGAAAAATGGTGAATGCGTATTGTAAGATTCTTTTTTTCTTCTAAATACATTCACATTAACACTGTTGGCTGTGTTTGGTCGTACATTGGCCATATTCACTAACTACAACGGAGAAAAGGAAAAATTTTAAAGATTTTAATGCAGACTTTTTCTCTATTTTTCAGTGTCTATAGCAGGAACCGGTCACGAGTAAAAGCGTATTACTGGCATTGTGCCTAGAAGAATAAAAAAAAATCATATAGTACTGTGCCCACTCAGTCAAAAACGCGTCGAACCAGTCAAGTTTTTGTGCAAATGTTCGCGTATGGTCGTAGTTTAGTTTTCAGTCGACAGTACCACGATGTCGAAAGCCTTTCGAACATGTAGAAAGTGGGAATCTGCTTTTTCACCTGCATCTACTATTTTCAAGACTTCATGTATGGAAAAGCGAGCTGTGTTTCACACAAGTGGGTTTTTCTGAACCTGTGGAGGTTGACTGAGGGAAGTTTCCGTATCTCTGAAAATATCATAATTCCTGAGCTTAGAACGTGCCTTAAATTCATGCAGTAGATGTAAGATAAGCATGTAGACTGAAGGGCGCACAGAATATTCTCGATGGACCTGACCAAGCGAAGGGGCTAATTCCGTAGTGTAATCAATGTAAAACGCGACAGTAACTTCGTCATGGCTCGGGCCTTTGTTCGCTTTAATTAGATAATATTGTTTTAAAGCACTGGGGATATTTATATAAATATCACCACTTTGTGGATTTGTGTGGCTGTCAAACTTTGGTATGGCAGATCCTCATCCTTGAATGCTTTATGAAATTCAGAATTTAATATTTCGACATTCCGTTGCTGTGTTTGGCTTCAACACGAGGGACTGGATGGAAAAATTGGTATCCTTTCATTGACTTAAGACAGGACGAGAACTTTATAGTACTTTCTGAAAAATCTCTCGTCATGTTCGACTATTGAAGTAGTAGCTGGCTTTATCCATAGACATCTCCACGAATGAACGAGCTGCCATTAAGTTTTCTGTATCTCTTCTCTACAGTCTCTCTTGTAAACAGAGTGTAACAACTATTCTGCAGCATTCTCCGAACTATACCATTAAATCAATGCGGATATTTGCCGTTTTGAAGAGCATTGTGACAAAAAATAAGAGGACGACAGCTGCTAAAGTCACTGCAGAATGGAATGTCACACTCTCGAACCCTCTCAATACCAACAACAATACGAAGGGATCTCTATACGCAAAACCATTCATCAGTGATTGAAATGGTGCTTAACAAGGAAACGTGGTGCCGAGGCAATAAAAACTGGACTATGGAACAGTGGAAGAACGTAATTTGTTTGAATGCGTCGTGTTTCACATTGTTTCCAATTTCTGGCCGAGTCTACGTCCCCAAGACTGAAGCATGGCGGGTGTTCGGTGATGATTTGAATAGCCGTTGATACTCTGCAAGGTCGCACTACTGCAAAGGATTATGTGATCATTTAGGTTATCCCATAGTACAGTGTTTGTTCCCTAGTAGGGATGCTCTGTTCCAAGATAACAGAGTCGAAGTTCACACAGCTCGCATCGTCCAGGACTGGTTTTGTGAGCACGATGACAAATTGTCGCATCTCCCCTGGCCAGGAGCAATGTCAGCAGATCTCAACATTATTGAATCTTTCTACTTTGAGGAGAGGTGTGCGTGATCCTAACGGGTTTCCTACACCGTATTAGGCATGGTGATATGTTGTGCTGCTGGTGTTTCCAAGTTTTTGTCTACCCCTTGTATTTCATACTGAATTAGAGATTACAATTCATCAACTTTGTAGCTACGACCGTGGGACAAAGTTACGACGTAAACGCTATGCCAGCCAAAATCTGGTTATTACCAGTCAATGCTGAAATTTAACGTTACGTTTTTGAAATCACATCTCCATATCTAGTGCAACTTAAATCAGCCATATTTTATCATAATTCCCTTACGCTATCTGTATCTCATGTGTTATGTCACGTTTTTCATATTAATATACGATCTTCTGTGGTGCAAAAGATCTTAATGTTTATAAGTACAGTGACGTGTGCGGACGGGCGAAGGTTCACTTTCTGACTTTTTCGTTGTCTCTCTGCGCAAACCTGACTCCATGTTTCAGAATGCTACCTCACGTAATACGGCTGCATCTAGTTCGAAACCTGATGGTGGAACTAATTTTGAGCATCTGTATTTGGCTTGAAAGAGGCTTGAGGATTGCAGAGGGGATGGTAGTTGAAAATGCATTTTTCATGATGTACGATCACAAATTGCTGAAAATTAGAGGCCCTCTTACCTCACCTCATCCGTCCCCCTCCCTCCTGGGACACTCAGATGTTTAGGACGGGTGGTAGGGACAGAGCATCGAGTGACATTATACTGAGTGCACTATCCGAAAATTACCTCGAGCAATTAAACAGAGAACCGACTCGTGGAGATAACATCTTGGACCTAATGATAACAAACAGACCCGAACTTTTCGACTCTGTATGTACAGAACAGGGAATCAGTGATCATAAGGCCGTTGCAGCATCCCTGAATATGGAAGTTAATAGGAATATAAAAAAAGGGAGGAAGGTTTATCTGTTTAGCAAGAGTAATAGAAGGCAGATTTCAGACTACCTAACAGATCAAAACGAAAATTTCTGTTCCGACACTGACAATGTTGAGTGTTTATGGAAAAAGTTCAAGGCAATCGTAAAATGCGTTTTAGACAGGTACGTGCCGAGTAAAACTGTGAGGGACGGGAAAAACCCACCGTGGTACAACAACAAAGTTAGGAAACTACTGCGAAAGCAAAGAGAGCTCCACTCCAAGTTTAAACGCAGCCAAAACCTCTCAGACAAACAGAAGCTAAACGATGTCAAAGTTAGCGTAAGGAGGGCTATGCGTGAAGCGTTCATTGAATTCGAAAGTAAAATTCTATGTACCGACTTGACAGAAAATCCTAGGAAGTTCTGGTCTTACGTTAAATCAGTAAGTGGCTCGAAACAGCATATCCAGATACTACGGGATGATGATGGCATTGAAACAGAGGATGACACGCGTAAAGCTGGAATACTAAACACCTTTTTCCAAAGCTGTTTCACAGAGGAAGACCGCACTGCAGTTCCTTCTCTAAATCCTCGCACAAACGAAAAAATGGCTGACATCGAAATAAGTGTCCAAGGAATAGAAAAGCAACTGGAATCACTCAATAGAGGAAAGTCCACTGGGCCTGACGGGATACCAATTCGATTCTACACAGAGTACGCGAAAGAACTTGCCCCCCTTCTAACAGCCGTGTACCGCAAGTCTCTAGAGGAACGGAGGGTTCCAAATGATTGGAAAAGAGCACAGATAGTCCCAGTCTTCAAGAAGGGTCGTCGAGCAGATGCGCAAAACTATAGACCTATATCTCTTACGTCGATCTCTTGTAGAATTTTAGAACATGTTTTTTGCTCGCGTATCATGTCATTTCTGGAAACCCAGAATCTACTATGTAGGAATCAACATGGATTCCGGAAACAGCGATCGTGTGAGACCCAACTCGCCTTATTTGTTCATGAGACCCAGAAAATATTAGATACAGGCTCCCAGGTAGATGCTATTTTTCTTGACTTCCGGAAGGCGTTCGATACAGTTCCGCACTGTCTCCTGATAAACAAAGTAAGAGCCTACGGAATATCAGACCAGCTGTGTGGCTGGATTGAAGAGTTTTTAGCAAACAGAACACAGCATGTTGTTATCAATGGAGAGACGTCTACAGACGTTAAAGTAACCTCTGGCGTGCCACAGGGGAGTGTTATGGGACCATTGCTTTTCACAATATATATAAATGACTTAGTAGATAGTGTCGGAAGTTCCATGCGGCTTTTCGCGGATGATGCTGTAGTATACAGAGAAGTTGCTGCATTAGAAAATTGTAGCGAAATACAGGAAGATCTGCAGCGGATAGGCACTTGGTGCAGGGAGTGGCAACTGACCCTTAACATAGACAAATGTAATGTATTGCGAATACATAGAAAAAAGGATCCTTTATTGTATGATTATACGATAGCGGAACAAACACTGGTAGCAGTTACTTCTGTAAAATATCTGGGAGTATGCGTACGGAACGATTTGAAGTGGAATGATCATATAAAATTAATTGTTGGTAAGGCGGGTACCAGGTTGAGATTCATTGGGAGAGTGCTTAGAAAATGTAGTCCATCAACAAAGGAGGTGGCTTACAAAACACTCGTTCGACCTATACTTGAGTATTGCTCATCAGTGTGGGATCCGTACCAGGTCGGGTTGACGGAGGAGATAGAAAAGATCCAAAGAAGAGCGGCGCGTTTCGTCACCGGGTTATTTGGTAACCGTGATAGCGTTACGGAGATGTTTAATAAACTCAAGTGGCAGACTCTGCAAGAGAGGCGCTCTGCATCGTGGTGTAGCTTGCTGTCCAGGTTTCGAGAGGGTGCGTTTCTGGATGAGGTATCGAATATATTGCTTCCCCCTACTTATACCTCCCGTGGAGATCACGAATGTAAAATTAGAGAGATTAGAGCGCGCACGGAGGCTTTCAGACAGTCGTTCTTCCCGCGAACCATACGCGACTGGAACAGGAAAGGGAGGTAATGACAGTGGCACGTAAAGTGCCCTCCGCCACACACCGTTGGGTGGCTTGCGGAGTATCAATGTAGATGTAGATGTAGATGTCATTTCCTCCGCCTCGCGCCTCGCGGCTTTTGTGCGGCCAGCCGCCACCAGTGGGCGAGCAACACCCGGCCTGCCTCGAGGCGATGGTCCTTCGCCAACAGAAAAGCATGTAAACCCAACTAAACAATAGGAGATAAATGAAGGCCGCAACGCCCCAAACGCCGCCCCCTGGTTGGAGTACAGCTGTGCCCGGCGGCCACACTCACTGGACTGTTCCCACACCGCCATCGCAAATGACCACCTTTCTGAGACTGGAAAACAATTGTATTTAACATCAACGCATCTCTCGTAATCGAGCATATGTTACGAAGAAGAACGCAGTCGCGACAATAATACACACATCAAAAAAAGTTTTGCATCACTCCGGTTCCCATAACTCCTGAAGATAGACGTTGACTGTGGATGTTGTATCAGAGCCACAGTCCCTTTGACTGCCAAAATTAGAAATTCCAACAAAATTCGAAATTCCCGCCAATGGGTAGTTGCGAGAGGGGGAGGGGTTGTCATAGGGAGGGGCGGGGCCCACGTACGAGCTGAGGAAAACACATGTCATCAGGAGGGTAATTAATAGATCAATTTAATTAATTTGAGTATCAATTGCCCTTCATGGCAAGCCGCCCTGTGCTTACATTTCAGCAAGATAATGCCTGCCCGCCGATGGCGAGGGTTTCTATTGCTTGTGTTCATGTTTCCCAAACCCTATCTTGGCCAGCAAGGCCGCCAGATTTCTCCACAGTTAAGAATGTTTATATCATTATGGAAAGGCCTTCCAACCATATCGTGATTCTGACGTTCTAACGCGCCAGTTGGAGAGAATTTGGTACGATATCCTTCAGGAGGACATCCAGAAACTCTACCACTCAGTGCCAAGCCGAATAACTGCTTCCATGTGTGCCAGAGGTGGATCAGCGGGTTACTGTCTTCCCTTTCTGTTGAATAAATCACCGATTTTTTCTGAATATATATATATATATATGTGTGTGTGTGTGTGTGTGTGTGTGTGTGTGTGTGTGTCTGTCTGTCTGTGTTAGAAGGTGTTTGGATTGAGCCCTGCCATCGTCTCTGCAGTGAATTACAGCCCTGCCATCGTCTCTGCAGTGAGTTACAAGTTCTTTCTAATATAGCTGGATCATCTCGTAAAGCTTGACTAGTCTTAATTCACTGTTCCAGTACTTCAACCGTATCAGTGGGAATACTGTACACTAAACTTCTGAGATGACACCGGACAGAAAAATTCAGAGGACTGAGGTCCTGTAATGTTGGATGCTTTTTACCTACCCATGTTGGACTGTACTGGAGAGTCATATATCGTCCTCCATTGTGCCAGTGCCCCATCATGCATCTATTACATTCCTCGACGCTGCGCAGGGGAACAGCCTCAAGCAATTGTGGAAGATCCTGCAGCAAAAACCAAAGAACCGTAAAGATCACATTCCAAAATCATTTGTACTAATTAAGACAGTATTTCATATTGCACTCAGTGTCGGCTAGTAAGCATACATTCGGAATTATCTAGCAAACGTCTCAATTTGTGTACCGATATTTATTTGTAATATTTTGCTTCTACTATCGTGTATGTCCACCGGTGTGAGATTTCACTGTTAATCATGATAAAGCCTGTGTACGTAGATATAGAATCGTAAGCCAAAACATTGTGACCAATACACACCGACTGGATGGCGCTTGGTTCCGTTGCGAGCACTTGATGCGGTAAGGAATGTAAATAAGTCGTGGCGAGACGAATGGGGAATCATTCCAACGACGATGCAGGCCGCAAACAGCGAAATTCTTTGGCAGAGGGTAGATTGTTGAGGCCAGGCACCTGGAAACGAGCATTTCTGAAATGCCGTAGCTGATCGGCTGTTCGCGTGATACTGTCATGAGCGTCATGGAAACTGCTTGAAGGACAATGTAACCACGAGTAGGCGACAGGGTGTTGGACGTGTACACCCCTTCCGAGAGCGTGGAGGTTGAAGGCCAGCTCATTCTGTAAAGCAGGTTAAATGGCCATCTGTGGGAGATCATGCATCAGAGCACAGTGTTGGTGCAGAAACAAGTGTTTCCTAGCGCACCGTTCACCGCACACTATTAACCATGGGGTAAGCAGCAGATGACCCCTACGTGTCCACATGTTGTCCAATTGACATCATCATTAACGACTGCAGTGGGCACGGGGTAACGGAGACTGGACGTGTCGCCTGGTCGGGTGAATCTCTTTACTTGTCCAGATACGCCATCATCCAGGCGAACATCTCCGCGAAACATGGGCGCAGGCGGGGGAGGGCAGTTTTGTGCTATGATCAGCATTCACTTAGGCTTCCATGGGACTTGGGATAGAAATTGAAAACACCAGAACATCTGTGCACAGCGTAAATATTATTCCGGACCACCTGCATTCCTTCATACCTGTAGTCTTCCCGACGGCGATGGCAGCTTTCGGTAGAATGACCGTGTCAAAACTCCAGAATCATGCTATAGGTCTCTTGGTTATCCAAGTTGCCTGTTATGACATCGATGGAACACATCTGGGACGCTGTCGGGGGCCACCTCCACGCCCACAAACCACTAATCCGTAACTTACGGGAACTGTGTGACTTGGATGTAGACATCTGGTGCCACATACCTCCAGAATACTGTCAAAGAATTTGCGAATACATGCCACCCAGAATCGTAGCTGTGTTGCATTTCAAAGGTGGACCAACATGATATTAAGCAGGTGGTGATTGTGTTTTGGCTCGCCACTGGATATGGGTACGGATGGACTTTTACTGTAGAATGTCGGGCACTGCACCGCGTCGATTATCTGCGGTAATCGTCTCCCCATCACAAATAGGTGCTAAAGTAGTCTTTAACATCGTGCCATAATCCTTAAGCCTCAAACGAGTTGCCGTAATGAAGATATGTTCCAAGTCGGCAGCTTGCCTGATTATGAGAATGTGCGCTTGAGATTGGGACTGCGATCTCCAAGCGAATCGCATATAATGAAATGCAAATAAATGAAAAACAATAAAACTTAGTTGTCGAACTGCCATTTCCACAAGAAATTTGATGAACGATGTACCTCTATTTCATCAAACTGATAAACTGATAAAGAATCTTGTTGGCAACGTCTCCCAAATCTGTATAATAGTATTGGTCATTGGTATATTTCCTTTTCCTAGTTCTTTCTCTTCAGAACTTGGTCATGCCAGTGATAGCGAATTATTCATTTAAACCATATAACAAGAAAATAAGCATATTAACTTACTGAAACTGAAAATATAAATTAAATCAAAATGATGTAACCACATCACACATACATATTTAACACAAAATCCAGTAATATGTTAATGCGCTACACAGACACTCACAGACGTATTACATTTTATGCAATCAAATATTGTCCTGTGCCAAAAAGAGTTAACTGATTCCATGCTCTGTATTTATTTCATAGCTAAATATTAGAATTTCATGAACTTAGATTCCAAACGGAGAGAATAAATGTATTCTAACTTTATATGGATCAACGGAAAAAACAGAGAAATTCAGCTCATACATAGGCGTGCCACCATATCGGCTCATCTTGTCATCCAGGTGGTGAAACGGTTCTCAGAGTATTTCACTGCAGGTCACCAGCATCACGGTTTGCAGGTGGGGTATGAACGTCGGGGTGAGGGACGTTTGAAGGTAACGTTTTTATGTGTTGAATAACTCGAAAACTGCGGCTTCTAGTGAAACTGTTTCCCAGTACAAAACTAAACTACACTAAATTTCCTACATAAAAGGTTCTCTTCATTTTTTCTGTAGAACTAATAGTTTCCTGTTGTGAAGATTATTAAAAATATTGTTTTAACGGTATAAAGTAAATGTTTATCTTTAAATGATTTAGCTTCAAAACAAATATTAAATATCTGTACCAGATCTAAGTGCAATGGAGCCATATTAAGGGCTAAATTGTGTTGTGGAGGTGTAACATGTTTGAAGGGGAGCTAAGTGGCGTAGAAGCGCGAGGAAAGCTAGGTCCCCAGATTGTGTTCGTGCACTTCCCTCCTTCGTAGGCCTGCAAACTGAAGATCGAACAGGTGATTCCTCACTCAATGACTGAGAAGTGTTTGTAGTGTGATGTTGTCAGTGATCTATGTTGTGTTGGTGGGACAATGATTGGATTGGTAAATGTGGCATCTTACTGCAGTCTGTCGTTAACGGTGCATTATAAAGCTGTGTAACTGTGCTGTAGTCACGTGGTGGTGAATTACTGAATGACCAGAAAGTTACAACACTTCTTTCACCATTAACTGTGTTACTGGTGGACTGCACAAATATTTTCCATTCGGTGAGTGATGGCACTTGTAGAGTGTGCCGCATCGAGCAGAGCCGTTTACCACACATCGACAGTATATTTTCCAAGATGTGTTGTCGGCACAAAAAAATGGTTCAAATGGCTCTCAGCACTATGGGACTTAACATCCGAGGTCGTCAGTCCCCTAGAACTTAGAACTACTTAAACCTAACTAACCTAAGGACATCACACACACCCATGCCCGAGGCAGGATTCGAACCTGCGACCGTAGTAGTTGCGCGGTTCCAGACTGAACTAGAACCGCTCGGCCACACCGGCTGGCATTGTCGGTACAATATTCGTTAATTTCAGCTTATAACTGGAGTGAAATTCCAATGATTTGATGTTTCGTCGGATTATTTCGTTAGAACGTGTTACATTGTGGTAGATGAAGAAACTGTTCTCTGGTGTTACGCAGAATCATTGCTGTATTCGATGTAAACGGTACATCAAATCAGATCTTCAAGTGTACTATCGACACTGTTCACTCACAATAAAAAGCAGAGATAGAGAATAATACAGACATCTGACATGGATAGTGTATATCATCGAGTCAGATTCAGGCTTAACCAGACTTCAAAATTGCGCTAACGTGTGTCATCATCAGCCATGGGGGTGCTGAAATCAAGTAACTATATTCAGCCCTCAAAAAACGTGTATCGGTTGAAAACTGAATAGCATTCTGTAGAGAGCAATGTAGACTGCTCCAGGTATGGAATGTCAGAACTGTTACATTGCCTCCTCTAGCACAATAAGACGCAGTCCTGTTCTAAAATTGGGGTACATTTAGGTGCAAAATCGTGTAGTCTTTGGAATACGCCTCAAAGCTGTGTCGTCTTAAACAGTGCGCCGGCTGCGTGGAGGACAAACAGCCCGCGGCGAGGTATGTCCACCGGCAGTCGTAACTGTATGGTGTGGCCGACTGTTGTAGACTCATAGATGAAAGCAACCTCTCTGTAGCCGTGATTTCGGACGCCGCGTGACGTTATGCGGAGCACGGCGGTGGTCATCGGCGATGTCGGCTATCACTCAAGGCGGGCAGTCGGCCGCTACCGTGGCTGACACCGGCACGGCAAGGGGTGCGACTGAAGGCGACGCACGCCCGCCCGCGGCAGTCCCGGCGAATATTTACGGACGGGGAGATAACGCACAGTCCGCTGGCGGTGAACTTCACGGAAGAGGCCCTCCCCGGTGCTGTATTTGTTTAAGTAAAGATGCAGTTGTTCCTGACATATTCCTACTAAACATGGTAGTGACAACAATACAGGCTGCCTGAGTGGGCTATTCGGTTTTAAAGTTACGACAAGTGCGCTATAGTTTTGACAACTAGCAGACTTCCCATTATTTTAAACGTGGAGTAAATGGATTTTCTCACCTTCGTGAACTTATCGTAACTGGTGAGGAGAGGGAATTGCTTAAACTGTAATGTCAGAGAGGTGGCAGGATATGGTTTGAACATAGCGCCCGCAAGTGGACTTAAATAAATGTGGGCTCCTGATTTTTGAACTGAAATAACACGATGTTGCGTGACATGTGTAGACCATTTTGAACTTCAGGTGACAGGTGTTTAAACTGGGATGTTAGAGAGGAATTGTTTAACTTAGGTCACGCAGTATGGAATTCCACAATTAGAACAGGTGACCTGACTGCTATAAATAACCCTATTGTACATGTCTCTACAAGACTTGGTGCTTTCTAGCATGCAGGTTACTTCCCTTTGTCCTAGCATGTTGGATGTTGTCGTCATAGAGGTGCGCCAATACTCCAGGTCAGCCATCTTGAATTCTGACATCATAGTAATGCAGTGCCAGCATCCCAGATCCATCACATGACGGCATGTAGCTGCACCAGTAAGCCCTGGTCGCTATGTTTTTCGCCATCTTGGATTCTGACATGATACTAGGGCTGTTCAAATATTTCAAGTCAGCCGTCTTGCATTCTATACTTGGCATCATATGTTAGATTAGATTAGATTAGATTAATACTAGTTCCATGGATCATGAATACGATATTTCGTAATGATGTGGAACGAGTCGAATTTTCTAATACATGACATAATTAGGTTAATTTAACAACATACTTAAGTTAACATAACAACTTTATTTTTTTGTGTTTTTTGTTTTTCTTTATTTTTTATTTTTTAAATATTTTTTCTTTTTTTCTTAATTTATATCTAAAAATTCCTCTATGGAGTAGAAGGAGTTGTCATTCAGAAATTCTTTTAATTTCTTCTTAAATACTTGTTTGTTATCTGTCAGACTTTTGATACTATTTGGTAAGTGACCAAAGACTTTAGTGCCAGTATAATTCACCCCTTTCTGTGCCAAAGTTAGGTTTAATCTTGAATAGTGAAGATCATCCTTTCTCCTAGTATTGTAGTTATGCACACTGCTATTACTTTTGAATTGGGTTTGGTTGTTAATAACAAATTTCATAAGAGAGTATATATACTGAGAAGCTACTGTGAATATCCCTAGATCCTTAAATAAATGTCTGCAGGATGATCTTGGGTGGACTCTAGCTATTATTCAGATTACACGCTTTTGTGCAATAAATACTTTATTCCTCAGTGATGAATTCCCCCAAAATATGATGCCATATGAAAGCAATGAGTGAAAATAGGCGTAGTAAGCTAATTTACTAAGATGTTTATCACTAAAATTTGCAATGAGCCTTATTGCATAAGTAGCTGAACTCAAACGTTTCAGCAGATCATCAATGTGTTTCTTCCAATTTAATCTCTCATCAATGGACACACCTAAAAATTTGGAATATTCTGCCTTAGCTATATGCTTCTGATTAAGGTCTATATTTATTAATGGCGCCATACCATTCCCTGTACGGAACTGTATGTACTGTGTCTTATCAAAATTCAGTGAGAGTCTGTTTACAAGGAACCACTTAGTAATTTTCTGAAAGACAGTATTGACAATTTCATCAGTTAATTCTTGTTTGTCAGGTGTGATTACTATACTTGTATCATCAGCAAAGAGAACTAACTTTGCCTCTTCATGAATATAGAATGGCAAGTCATTAATATATAATAAGAACAACAAAGGACCCAAGACTGACCCTTGTGGAACCCCATTCTTGATAGTTCCCCAGTTTGAGGAATGTGCTGATCTTTGCATGTTACGAGAACTACTTATTTCAACTTTCTGCACTCTTCCAGTTAGGTACGAATTAAACCATTTGTGCACTGTCCCACTCATGCCACAATACTTGAGCTTGTCTAGCAGAATTTCATGATTTACACAATCAAAAGCCTTTGAGAGATCACAAAAAATCCCAATGGGTGGTGTTCGGTTATTCAGATCATTCAAAATTTGACTGGTGAAAGCATATATGGCATTTTCTGTTGAAAAACCTTTCTGGAAACCAAACTGACATTTTGTTAGTACTTCATTTTTACAGATATGTGAAGCTACTCTTGAATACATTACTTTCTCAAAAATTTTGGATAAAGCTGTTAGAAGGGAGATTGGACGGTAATTGTTGACATCAGATCTATCCCCCTTTTTATGCAAAGGTATAACAATAGCATATTTCAGTCTATCAGGGAAAATGCCCTGTTCCAGAGAGCTATTACACAGGTGGCTGAGAATCTTACTTATCTGTTGAGAACAAGCTTTTAGTATTTTGCTGGAAATGCCATCAATTCCATGTGAGTTTTTGCTTTTAAGCAAGTTTATTATTTTCCTAATTTCAGAGGGAGAAGTGGGTGAGATTTCAATTGTATCAAATTGCATAGGTATGGCCTCTTCCATTAACAGCCTAGCATCTTCTAATGAACACCTGGATCCTACTATATCCACAATATTTAGAAAATGATTATTAAAAATATTTTCAACTTCTGACTTTTTGTTCATAAAGTTTTCATTCAATTTGATGGTAATACTGTCTTCCTCTGCTCTTGGTTGACCTGTTTCTATTTTAATAATATTCCAAATTGTTTTAATTTTATTATCAGAGTTGCTGACTTCAGACATGATACACATACTCCTGGATTTTTTAATAACTTTTCTTAATATAACACAGTAGTTTTTATAATATATATGTTCAGATGTGCTAACAAAACTAACGGGGTTCCATTTAAAAAACGTAGGTTTGTGTTAAAAAACATACTTCCGTGCATTTTTTTATGGTTTGTATTGACCAATTACACTAGCCCCTCTCCTCACGTTCGGTCTGTGGAATCGATTCGTCAGTATTTGATGTGGTTTACGAAATATATCCAGCGGTAATGTTAGGTGACTCACTCTGTATACTATATGCCAGACGGCGTTACGATATTTCAGTGCGGATGCACAAAAGTATCCGAACTCTTGCGGGAATATATTTAAGATGCGAACACGTGGATTAATGGATAGGGGGCTTTACTCTGTAGCGTGCGGCGAATGGAGATTTGGATCGAACGGGCGTCATGGTGGGATAGCCGAGACGGTTAGTTCGGTCAGAGGTTTGCCTGCCCTCTGTAATTAAAAAAAAAAAAAAAAAAAAAACTGAGTGAACGAATCAACGATGAATTTGAAAAGGGATCATGGGACTTCAACCCCGAACAAATTCAACGAGCAATAACGAACAAAATGAGATCAGCAGGAGAAAAAGACAGGTAAAGCGACCGCTCATGTAAAGCTGAATACAGCTGCTGATCGAATCAATGGAACCAGCTGTTTCGGACATACTATTTCAGATATTACTCTCCTAGTTCGTAAAAGAAAGGTACCAATGTGCGCAAAGGTCGGTATCTTTCCTAATTAGGCACCTGAAACTACAAACAGGTAACAATACCATAAAACTTTACGTTGCCTGTAGCAATTTAATTTTTCTCAATACTAGAAACTCACACTTCTGCTGTTCACTAAACCGCTACTCTGAAGCAGAAATCACACTTCATCCCCCGACAAACTACTCCTAGTAAATTTTTCTTGTTGATGAGTCTGAACTGATGGTTAAAATGGATCTAAGCACTATGGGACTTAACATCTGAGGTCATCAGTCCCCTATACTTAGAATTAATTAATCCTAACTAACATACGGACATCACACACATCCATGCCCGAGGCCGGATTCGAACCTGCGACCGTAGCAGCAGCGCGGTTCCAAACTAAAGCGCCTAGCACCGCTCGACCACAGCGGCCGGCTCTGAACTGAGGACTTTGCTCGCTATGGATCCTAAAAGTACGTACTGTTGGCAATCTTCCTGAGTACTGTGTCGAGTCTGCCCCATTTTCCAAAACCTATAATCAGTGTCACCTTCGCTTCCATCAGAGGGAATCAGAATTAAGTGCCCCACCCTTTCCACAGTTGTTCCAATGGCATTTTCCCCAGGATGGAAAGCATGACAGTTTTCGCTTTCAAACAGTCCTTCAGGCGATTCTAGAGGAGACTGGAGGCCCGCTAGCGCATAGGTGAATCAGTACACCGTAAGAATAGATGCTGCCAAAAATTTGCTGCTTGGTATATGCGATCAGGAAATTTGTAAGTCGTTTTGCAGAATAATTTAGACCTGCATAGGATATGAAGTGAGGTGGCAGTGAAACTGGTTCACAGGGCAGCCACCGCCACGTGGTAAAATGAATTGCTATAATAGACATACGCTTCACCCTGGGGAAGACTCTTCTTGTTTACTGTGTACAAACATGTTATAGTTTTTATTAGCCCGTGATATAGTGACATTAACGGCTCAAGTGATCAGTTTCTGATTGCGGATCAAGAGTTCCACGGCGTCACACACGCAGCCGCTAGTCTAAGGGATGACGCCATTATTTGTACACACATCAAAAAAAGTGTTCTATCACCTCTGTTCCGAGAGTTCCCGAACCTGTGCACAAAATTGGAATAGAGGTCAAGATAAACATCATTTCCGCCGTTTTTATTGCTCACGAAAACCACACATTCCATGTTGTACCACCACACAGCTAGGCCTTCAGAGGTGGTGGTCCAGATTGCTGTATGCACCAGTACTTCTAATGCCCAGTAGCACGTCCTCTTGCTTTGATGCATGCCTGTATTCGTCGTGGCATACTATCCACTAGTTAATTAAGGCACTGTTGGTACAGATTGTCCCGTTCCTCAACGGCGATTCGGTGTAGATCCCTCAGAGTGGTTGGTGGGTCACGTCGTCCATAAACAGCCCTTTTCAATCTATCACAGGCATGTTCGATAGGGTTCATCTATGGAGAACATGCTGGCCACTCTAGTCGAGCGATGTTGTTATCCTGAAGGAAGTCATTCACAAGATGTGCACGATGGGGGCGCGAATTGTCGTCCATGAAGCCAAATGCTTCGCCAATATGCCACCGAAATGGTTGCACTATCGCTCGGAGGATGCCTTGCACGTATCGTACAGCCGTTATGCGCCTTCCATGAGCACCAGCGGCGTACGTGGGCCACACATAATGCCATCCCAAAACAGCAGGGAATCTCCACATTGCTGCACTCGCTGGAGAGTGTATCTAAGGCATTGAGCCTGACCGGGTTGCCTCCAAACACGTCTCCGACGATTGTCTGGCATAAGGCATATGCGACACTCATCGGTGAAGAGAACGTGATGCCAGTCCTGAGCGGTCCATTTGGCATGTTGTTGAGCCCATGTGTACCGTGCTGCACGGTGTCGTGGTTGCAAAGATGGACCTCGCCATGGACGTCGGGAGTGAAGTCGCGCATCAAATGGTTCAAATGGCTCTGAGCACTATAGGACTTAACAGCTGAGGTCATCGGTCCCCTAGAACTTAGAACTACTTAAACCTAACTAACCTAAGGACATCACACACATCCATGCCCCAGGCAGGATTCGAACCTGCGACCGTAGCGGTCGCGCGGTTCTAGACTGTACCGCCTGGAACCGCTCGGCCACTCCGGCCGGCAAGTCGCGCATCATGCAGCCTATTGCGCACAGTTTGATTCGTAACACGGCGTCCTGTGGCTGCACGAAAAGCATTATTCAATATGGTGGTGTTGCTGTCAGGGTTCCTCCGAGCCGTAATCCGAAGGTAGCGGTCATCCACTGCAGTAGTAACCTTGGGCGGCGTGAGCGAGGCATGTCATCGACAGTTCCTGTCTCTCTGTATGTCCTCCATTTCCGAACAACACCGCTTTGGCTCACTCCGAGACGCCTGGACACTTCCTTTGTTGAGAGGCCTTCCTGGCATAAAGTAACAAAAAACGGTTCAAATGGCTCTGAGCACTATGGGACTTAATTGGTGAGGTCATCAGTCCCCTAGAACTTAGAACTACTTAAACCTAACTAACCTAAGGACATCACACACATCCATGCCCGAGGCAGGATTCGAACCTGCGACCGTAGTGGTCGCGCGGTTCCAGACTGTAGCTCCTAGAACCGCATAAATTAACAATGCGGACGCGATAGAACTGCGGCATTGACCGTCTAGGCATGGTTGAACCACAGAGAACACGAACCACGTACCTCCTTCCTGGTGGAATGACTGGAACTGATCGGCTGATCCGTCTAATAGACGCTGTTCAAGCATGGTTGTTTACATTTTTGGGCGGGTTTTGTGTCGTCTCTGAACAGTCAAAGGGACTGTCCCTGTAATATAATATCCATAGTCAACGTATATGTTCAGGGCTTCTGGGAACCGGGGTGATGCAAAACTTTTTTTATGTGTGTATTATGCGACTATAGTCGTCTAGAAGAGAACAATCCTAGTTTCTACGGTACAACTCACCAATTCATAGACGAATCATGGTCGGGAGCATATTTGGGAGGCATGCTGTCTGCAACTCCCTACAGCTGCTGCGAGATAAAAATTACGCCAGTGACGTCCATTCTTCTGTTGGCGAGCAGTGTTAATTGGCGCCCAGCCGTCTTGCATCTGAACGTTTCGTTGTGGTCCTGGTGGCTGCAATAAATTCTTGGCAGCAGCTTTTCCTCTCAAGTGGCACTTTCAGCGCCTACGATGATCTGATTACCGCTATTGTCTGCCCAGAAAGCAGCTCTTTGAAGCCCGTTAACCTTAGTTTGTTCATTGTCACATTAGGTCATAATGTACAACACTCGTGTTTTATGACTGGTGGAGAATCTGCGCTGTTGCCAATTTTCATCCTCTCGATCAATTTGAAATTCTGTCAGGACATGAGCCAATCGAATCCAAGGTTTCAACAACTATTCTGATAACTTATACATTTCAACAGCTATTCTGATTACTTACACAAAGTCGTTTCATAATGTCTCTCTGTTGACATATTTCTAAATGAAAACGCGTGGTGTAAACATATGTGCGCTTGAATTTTGGTTAGAAGTGCCATATTCCTTATTTTCTTTTTTTCTTTTTGATTCCCAATCTTATTCTATCTTACGTCTAACTTATTTTTGGCTACTACTAATTTCATTCTTTTTACCATATTGGTTTGTGATATTCATTTACATCTAATGTTGGGTTACATTGTTATATTAAATTCATTTGACAGATAATTTGTGGATATCCTTTTGTTGGCTTGTTTAGTACATTTTCTTGTTACGATTTTTGTCCTTACTGCTATTTTACATCCTTATGTTCTTATGTCTATTTGTCTCGTACATGTTCTTGCTTCAATTTTTGTTTTTGGGTATCAATGTCATACTCGTATTATGTGATTCGTCGTCAGGAGCCATCTGTAAACTTTTCAAGTTCTGTTGCTGTGTTTCGTCCGATGGTTCTTGGTGGGTATACGTGCTTGTATTTGGTATTTGCGGCGTGTTAGGGTGTTGTTGTTAGGAGTTGTGTTATGCCTGGTCTGTGTGTTAGTGCGCATTTGCCGCAGTTCACTCTTAGAGAGTCTTGTCTGGGTTGGGGTTACGTCCGGTATTTCATATTCGTCGTTGTCTGTTCAGTAGTGTAGTTTTAAAATGCTTTTGGCAAGTCGTCGTTCCGTCCTGCATAGTCTTTCTGTGATTGGTCTGCTCATTCCGGGAAATGGCGGGGGGTGGGGGTGGGGGTGGGGGTGGGGGGTGGGGGTAGGCGGCTGTCACATATTCGACTATGGGGCAAATGAATGTTTTCTGACTCTCTCCTCCTCCTTCCTCTCTCTGTCCATCTCCTCCTCTTTCCTTCCTCTGTCCATCTCCTCTTCCCTTTCTCTGTCCATTTCCTCCTTCCTGTCCCTCTGTCCATCTCCTCTTTTCAAATGGCTCTGAGCACTATGGGACTCAACTGCTGAGGTCATTAGTCCCCTAGAACTTAGAACTACTTAAACCTAACTAACCTAAGGACATCACACACATCCATGCCCGAGGCAGGATTCGAACCTGCGACCGTAGCAGTCGCACGGTTCCGGACTGCGCGCCTAGAACCGCGAGACCACCGCGGCCGGCTCTCCTCTTTTCCCCCTTCTCTGTTTCCACCTCTTCTTCTCCCTCTCTCTGTCCATCTCCTCCTCTTTCCTTTCTCTGTCCATATCTTCCTCTGTCTATCGGTGTCCAACTCCTTCTTCTCGCTTACTATCTGTCCGTCTTCTCCTCCCTTCTTTCTTCACGTGATTGCGAGTCACCATGCGCTCTCATTCTTAAATGCTGGATGAATATAATATGGTTTTTTCAGCTACGCTCCTTTTTGTACGCCACCCCCGCAGCTTTCAGAGTGAAGTGGTTCTTATCCACACAGTTGCTTTTTCCTCATATTAAGTGATACGTGTAGCAAGTTTGATTGAAATAGATCCAGAGTTTACGAGGAGATGTCAAACATAGATACATACGTACATATGCTTATATACTGAAGCGGCAAAGGAACTGGTATAGACATGCGCATTCAAATACAGAGATATGTAAACCGGCAGAAGACGGCGCTACGGTCGGCAACGCCTATACAGGGTGTTACAAAAAGGTACGGCCAAACTTTCAGGAAACATTCCTCACACACAAATAAAGAAAAGATGTTATGTGGACATGTGTCCGGAAACGCTTAATTTCCATGTTAGAGCTCATTTTAGTTTCATCAGTATGTACTGTACTTCCTCGATTCACCGCCAGTTGGCGCAATTGAAGGAAGGTAATGTTGACTTCGGTGCTTGTGTTAACATGCGACTCATTGCTCTACAGTACCAGCATCAAGCACATCAGTACGTAGCATCAACAGGTTAGTGTTCATCACGAACGTGGTTTTGCATTCAGTGCAATGTTTACAAATGCGGAGTTGGCAGATGCCCATTTGATATATGGATTAGCACGGGGCAATAGCCGTGGCGCGGTACGTTTGTATCGAGACAGATTTCCAGAACGAAGGTGTCCCGACAGGAACACGTTCGAAGCAGTTGATCGGCGTCTTAGGGAGCACGGAACATTCCAGCCTATGACTCGCGCCTGGGGAAGACCTAGAACGACGAGGACACCTGCAATGGACGAGGCAATTCTTCGTGCAGTTGACGATAACCCTAATGTCAGCGTCAGAGAAGTTGCTGCTGTACAAGGTAACGTTGACCACGTCACTGTATGGAGAGTGCTACGGGAGAACCAGTTGTTTCCGTAGCATGTACTGCGTGTGCAGGCACTATCAGCAGCTGATTGGCCCCCACGGGTACACTTCTGCGAATGTTTCATCCAACAATGTGTCAATCCTCATTTCAGTGCAAATGTTCTCTTCACGGATGAGGCTTCATTCCAACGTGATTTATTGTAAATTTTCACAATGAACATGTGTGGGCTGACGAGAATCCGCACGCAATTGTGCAATCACGTCATCAACACAGATTTTCTGTGAACGTTTGGGCAGGCATTGTTGGTGATGTCTTGATTGGGCCCCATGTTCTTCCACCTACGCTCAATGGAGCACGTTATCATGATTTCATACGGGATACTCTACCTGTGCTGGTGGAACATGTGCCTTTACAAGTACGACACAACATGTGGTTCATGCACGATGGAGCTCCTGCACATTTCAGTCGAAGTGTTCGTACGCGTCTCAACAACAGATTCGGTGACCGATGGATTGGTAGAGGCGGACCAGTTCCATGACCTCTACTCTCTTCTGACCTGAACCCTCTTGACTTTCATTTATGGGGGCATTTGAAAGCTCTTGTCTACGCAACCCCGGTGCCAAATGTAGAGACTCTTTGTGCTCGTATTGTGGACGGCTGTGATACAGTACGCCATTCTCCAGGGCTGCATCAGCGCATCAGGGATTCCATGGGACGGAGGGTGGATGCATGTATCCTCGCTAATGGAGGACATTTTGAACATTTCCTGCAACAACCTCCCCCCATGAACCATGGACCTTGCCGTTGGTGGGGAGGCTTGCGTGCCTCAGCGATACAGATGGCCGTACCGTAGGTGCAACCTCAACGGAGGGGTATCTGTTGAGAGGCCAGACAAACATGTGGTTCCTGAAGAGGGGCAGCAGCCTTTTCAGTAGTTGCAGGGGCAACAGTCTGGATAATTGACTGATCTGGCCTTGTAACATTAACCAAAACGGCCTTGCTGTGCTGGTACTGCGAACGGCTGAAAGCAAGGGGAAACTACAGCCGTAATTTTTCCCGAGGACATGCAGCTTTACTGTATGATTAAATGATGATGGCGTCCCCTTGGGTAAAATATTCCGGAGGTAAAATAGTCCCCCATTCTGATCTCCTGGCGGGGACTACTCAAGAGGACGCCGTTATCAGGAGAAAGAAAATTGGCATTCTACGGATCGGAGCGTGGAATGTCAGATCCCTTAATCGGGCAGGTAGGTTAGAAAATTTAAAAAGGGAAATGGATAGGTTAAAGTTAGATATAGTGGGAATTAGTGAAGGTCGGTGGCAGGAGGAACAAGACTTTTGGTCAGGTGATTACAGGGTTATAAATACAAAATCAAATAGGGGTAATGCAGGAGTAGGTTTAATAATGAATAAAAGAATAGGAGTGCGGGTTAGCTACTACAAACAGCATAGTGAACGCATTATTGTGGCCAAGATGGACACAAAGCCCATGCCTACTACAGTAGTACAAGTTTATATGCCAACTAGCTCTGCAGATGATGAAGAAATTGATGAAATGTATGACAAGATAAAAGAAATTATTCAGGTAGTGAAGGGAGACGAAAATTTAAAAGTCATGGGTGACTGGAATTCGTCAGTAGGAAAAGGGAGAGAAGGAAACATAGTAGATGAATATGGATTGGGGGGAAGAAATGAAAGAGGAAGCCGCCTTGTAGAATTTTGCACAGAGCATAACTTAATCATAGCTAACACTTGGTTCAAGAATCATGAAAGAAGGTTGTATACCTGGAAGAATCCTGGAGATACTAAAAGGTATCAGATAGATTACATAATGGTAAGACAGAGATTTAGGAACCAGGTTTTAAATTGTAAGACATTTCCAGGGGCAGATGTGGATTCTGACCACAATCTATTGGTTATGAACTGCAGACTGAAACTGAAGAAACTACAAAAAGGCGGGAATTTAAGGAGATGGGACCTGGATAAACTGAAAGAACCAGAGGTTGTAGAGAGTTTCAGGGAGAGCATAAGGGAACAATTGACAGGAATGGGGGAAAGAAATACAGTAGAAGAAGAATGGGTAGCTTTGAGGGATGAAGTAGTGAAAGCAGCAGAGGATCAAGTAGGTAAAAAGACGAGGGCTAATAGAAATCCTTGGGTAACAGAAGAAATATTGAATTTAATTGACGAAAGCAGGAAATATAAAAATGCAGTAAATGAAGCAGGCAAAAAGGAATACAAACGTCTCAAAAATGAGATCGACAGGAAGTGCAAAATGGCTAAGCAGGGATGGCTAGAGGACAAATGTAAGGATGTAGATGCTTGTCTCACTAGGGGTAAGATAGATACTGCCTACAGGAAAATTAAAGAGACCTTTGGAGAAAGAAGAACCACTTGTATGAATATCAGGAGCTCAGATGGCAACCCAGTTCTAAGCAAAGAAGGGAAGGCAGAAAGGTGGAAGGAGTATATAGAGGGTTTATACAAGGGCGATGTACTTGAGGACAATATTATGGAAATGGAAGAGGATGTAGATGAAAAAGAAATGGGAGATAAGATACTGCGTGAAGAGTTTGACAGAGCACTGAAAGACCTGCGTCGAAACAAGGCCCCGGGAGTAGACAACATTCCATTAGAACTACTGATGGCCTTGGGAGAGTCAGTCATGACAAAACTCTACCATCTGGTGAGCAAGATGTATGAGACAGGCGAAATACCCTCAGACTTCAAGAAGAATATAATAATTCCAATCCCAAAGAAAGCAGGTGTTGACAGATGTGAAAATTACCGAACTATCAGTTTAATAAGTCACAGCTGCAAAATACTAACGCGAATTATTTACAGACGAATGGAAAAACTGGTAGAAGCGGACCTCGGGGAAGATCAGTTTGGATTCCGTAGAAATGTTGGAACACGTGAGGCAATACTAACCTTACGACTTATCATAGAAGAAAGATTAAGAAAAGGCAAACCTACGTTTCTAGCACTTGTAAACTTAGAGAAAGCTTTTGACAACGTTAACTGGAATACTCTCTTTCAAATTCTGAAGGTGGCAGGGGTAAAACACAGGGAGCGAAAGGCTATTTACAATTTGTACAGAAACCAGATGGCAGTTATACGAGTCGAGGATCATGAAAGGGAAGCAGTGGTTGGGAAGGGAGTGAGACAGGGTTGTAGCCTATCCCCGATGTTATTCAATCTGTATGTTGAGCAAGCAGTAAAGGAAACAAAAGAAAAATTCGGAGTAGGTATTAAAATTCATGGAGAAGAAGTAAAAACTTTGAGGTTCGCCGATGACATTGTAATTCTGTCAGAGACAGCAAAGGACTTGGAAGAGCAGTTGAACGGAATGGACAGTGTCTTGAAAGGAGGATATAAGATGAACATCAACAAAAGCAAAACGAGGATAATGGAATGTAGTCAAATTAAATCGGGTGATGCTGAGGGGATTAGATTAGGAAATGAGACACTTAAAGTAGTAAAGGAGTTTTGCTATTTAGGGAGTAAAATAACTGATGATGGTCGAAGTAGAGAGGATATAAAATGTAGACTGGCAATGGCAAGGAAATCGTTTCTGAAGAAGAGAAATTTGTTAACATCGAGTATAGATTTAAGTGTCAGGAAGTCGTTTCTGAAAGTATTTGTATGGAGTGTAGCCATGTATGGAAGTGAAACATGGACGATAACCAGTTTGGACAAGAAGAGAATAGAAGCTTTCGAAATGTGGTGCTACAGAAGAATGCTGAAGATAAGGTGGGTAGATCACGTAACTAATGAGGAGGTATTGAATAGGATTGGGGAGAAGAGAAGTTTGTGGCACAACTTGACTAGAAGAAGGGATCGGTTGGTAGGACATGTTTTGAGGCATCAAGGGATCACAAATTTAGCATTGGAGGGCAGCGTGGAGGGTAAAAATCGTAGAGGGAGACCAAGAGATCAATACACTAAGCAGATTCAGAAGGATGTAGGTTGCAGTAGGTACTGGGAGATGAAGAAGCTTGCACAGGATAGAGTAGCATGGAGAGCTGCATCAAACCAGTCTCAGGACTGAAGACCACAACAACAACAACCTGTAACAAAGTGTTTGAAGTCACGCTGGTCCGTTCTGTTGCTGTGTGTTTCCATTCCATGATTAATGTGATATGAAGAGAAGTAATAAAATGAGCTCTAACATGGAAAGTAAGCATTTCCGGACACATGTCCACATAACATATTTTCTTTCTTTGTGTGTGAGGAATGTTCCCTGAAAGTTTGGCCGTACCTTTTTGTAACACCCTGTATAAGACAACAAGTGTCTGGCGCAGTTGTTAGATCGGTTGCTGCTGCTACAAAGGCAGTTTATCAAGATTTAAGTCAGTTTGAACGTGGTGGTGTAGTCGGCGCACGAGCGATGGGACACAGCATCTCCGACGTAGCGATGAAGTGGAGATTTTCCCGTACGACAATTTCACGAGTGTACTGTGATTATCAGGAATCCGGTAAAACAGCAAATCACCTACATCGCTGCGGCTGGAAAAAGATCAAGCAAGAACGGGACCGACGACGACTGAAGAGAATCTTTCAACGTGACAAGTGCAACCGTTCCGCAATTGCTGCAGATTTCGATGCTGAGCCATCAACAAGTGTCAGCGTGCGAACCATTCAACAAAACATAATCGAATTGAGCTTTCGGAGCCGAAGGCCAAGCCGTGCACCCTTGATGACTGCACAACACAAAGCTTTAAGCATCGCCTTGGCCCACCAACACCGACATTGGACTGTTGACGACTGCAGATACGTTGCCTGATCAGACGAGTCTCGTTTCATATTGTATCGAGTCGATGGACGTGTACGGGTATGGAGACAATCTCATGAATCCATGAACTCTGCATGTCAGCAGGAGACTGTTCAAGCCGGTGGAGGCTCTGTAATGGTGTTAGGCGTGTGCAGTTGGAGTGATAAGGGACTCCTGAAACGTCTAGATACGACTCTGACAAGTGACACGTAAGTGAGCATCCTGTCCGATGACCTGCATCTATTCATGTCCATTGTGATCCAGACGGACAAGGGCAATTGCAGCAGGACAATGCGACGCCAAACACGTCCAGAATTCTACATCTGCATCTACATTTATACTCCGCAAGCCACCCAACGGTGTGTGGCGGAGGGCACTTTACGTGCCACTGTCATTACCTCCCTTTCCTGTTCCAGTTGCGTATGGTTCGCGGGAAGAACGACTGCCGGAAAGCCTCCGTGCGCGCTCGAATCTCTCTAATTTTACGTTCGTAATCTCCTCGGGAGGTATAAGTAAGGGGAAGCAATATATTCGATACCTCATCCAGAAACGCACCCTCTCGAAACCTGGACAGCAAGCTACACCGCCATGCAGAGCGCGTCTCTTGCAGAGTCTGCCACTTGAGTTTGCTAAAGATCTCCGTAACGCTATCACGCTTACCAAGTAACCCTGCGACGAAACGCGCCGCTCTTCTTTGGAGCTTCTCTATCTCCGCTGTCAACCCGACCTGGTACGGATGCCCCACTGATGAGCAATACGCAAGTATAGGTCGAACGAGTGTTTTGTAAGCCACCTCCTTTGTTGATGAACTACATTTCCTAAGGACTCTTCCAATGAATCTCAACCTGGCACCCGCCTTACCAATAAGTAATTTTATATGATCATTCCACTTCAAATCGTTCCGTACGCATACTCCCAGATATTTTACAGAAGTAACAGCTACCAGTGTTTGTTCCGCTATCATATAATCATACAATAAAGGATCCTTCTTTCTATGTATTTGCAATACATTACACTGCTACAGAGCGGCTCCAGGAACACCCTTCTGAGTTTAAATGTTTACCTCGAAGAAAACGGTCTATTGACACACAGTCAACATGGATTTAGAAAATATCCTTTTGTGAAACACAACTAGCTCTTTATTCCCATGAAGTGTTGAGTGCTGTTGACAAGGGATTTCAGATAGATTCCGTATTTCTGGATTTCCGGATGGCTTTTGACACTGTAACACACAAGCGGCTTGTAGTGAAAATAGTTCAAATGGCTCTAAACAATATGTGACTTAATATCTTAGGTCATCAGTCCCCTAGAATTAGAACTACTTAAACCTAACAAACCTAAAGGCATCACACACATCCATGCCCGAGGCAGGATTCGAAACTGCGACTGTAGCAGCAGCACGGTTCCTGACTGAAAGGCCTAGAACCGCTCGGCCACAGCGGCCGACTTGTAGTGAAATTGCGTGCCTGTGGAATGTCGTCTCAGTTATGTGACTGGATTTGTGATTTCTTGTCAAGGAGGTCACAGTTCGTAGGAATTGACAGAAAGTCATCGAGTAAAACCGAAGTGATTTCTGGCATTCCCCAAGGTTGTGTATTAGGCCCTTTGCTTTTCCTTATCTATATAAACGATTATGGAGACAATCTGAGCAGCCGTCTTAGGTTATTTGCAGATGATGCTGTCTTTTATCGACTAATAAAGTCATCAGAAGATCAAAACAAACTTCAAAACGATTTAGAAAAGATATCTGAATGGTGCGAAAATTGGCAGTTGACTCTAAATAACAAAAAGTGTGAGATCAGCCACATGAGTGCTAAAAGCAATTCGTTAAGCTTCGGTTACACGCTAAATCAGTCAAATATAAAGGCCGTAAATTCAACTAAATACCTAGGAATTACGAACAACTTAAATTGGAACGAACGCAAAGAAAATGTTGTGGGGAAGGCGAACCAAAGACTGCGTTTTATTGGCAGGACACTTAGACAATGTAACAGATCTACTAAGAAGACTGCCTACACTACGCTTGTCCGTCCTCTTTTAGAATACTGCTGCGCGGTGTGGGATCCTTACCAAATAGAATTGACGGAGTGCATCGGAAAAGTTCAAAGAAGGGCGGCACGTTTTGTATTATCGCGAAAAATGGGAGAGAGTGCACTGAAATAATATAGGATTTGGGCTGGACATCATTAAAACAAAGACGTTTTTCGTTGCGACGGAATCTTCCCACGAAATTCCAATCACCAACTTTCTCTTCCGAATGCGAAAATATTTTGTTGGCACCGACCTACATAGGGAGAAACGATCACCATGATAAATTAAGGGATATCAGAGCACGTACGGAAAGATATAGGTGTTCGTTCTTTCCCCGCGCTATACGTGATTGGAATAATAGAGAATTGTGAAGGTGGTTCGAGAAACCTCTGCTAGGCACTTAAATGTGATTTGCAGACTATCCATGTAGATGTAGATGTAGAAACACTTCCGCTGGCCACTAAACGCCCCAGACATGAACATTATTGAGCATATCTGTGATGCGTTGCAACGTGCTGTTCAGAAGAGATCTCCACCTCCTCGTACTCTTACGGATTTATTGACAGGCCTGCAAGATTCATGGTGTTACTTCCCACCAGCACCACTTCAGACATTAGTCGAGTCCATGCCACGTCGTGTTGCGGCACTTCGGCGTCCTCGCGCGGGCACTACACGATATAAGGCAGGCGTACCAGTTTTTTTGGCTTTTCAGTGTATAATCTGTACGGATTTGTGAGGTTCCGAATTTGCAACAGTACATAAAATGTATTACAAATTTCGCAATAAAATTGCACCTCTGCTACTTTCGTTTTCAGCAGTTCATAATTTATTGACAACTGCTCAAAATCACTTTTAAACAAGTCACAATAAATCTTCAAAATGTCCACTATCAACTGAAATGCACTTTTGTACTCTCGAGAGAGCATGTTCCGTTTAGTGCTGTAATGTATGTCTGACTTCATTTGTTGTTATTGTTGTGGTATTCAGTCGGAAGACTGGTTTGATGTAGCTGTCCATGCTAGTCTATCCTGTGCAAGCTTCTTCATCTCTGAATAACTACCGCGGCCTACATTCATTTGAACTTGCTTACGGTTTTCAAGCTTTTGTCTTCCTCTGCAGTTTTTATCCCCTCCTCTGCTCCTTGCTTCCTTCCGTTATTAAACTATTCCTTGATGTCTCAGAATCTGTCCTGTCAACATATCCCTTCCTTTAGTCAAGTTCTACAATAAATTTATTTTTTATCCAGTTCTATTCTGTAGCTCTTCATTTGTTATTCGGTCTACGCGTTTAATCTTCAGCACTCTTCCACATCACTACATTTCAAAAAGCCCCATTGTCTTCTTGTCTGAAATGCTTACCACCCACGTTTCAATTCCATGCAAAACTATACTGGAGATAAAAATGTTCAGAAAAGACTTCCTAACACTTGAATTGATATTACTCATTAACAAATTCCTCTTTCCAGAATTGATTATCCTGCGATTGCCATCCTTCATTTTATATTCTCTCTGCCTCAACCATCATCAACTATTTTATGCCCAAACAGCAGAAAAACATCTACTATCTTTAGTGTCTCATTTCCTAATCTGATTCCCTCAGCATCATCTGATTTAATTCGACTACATTCCATTACCCTCTGACAGAAATACAGTGTCATCACACAAAGTTTTCATTTCATCTCCCTAAAATTTAATTCCCTGCCTAAATTTATCCTTGGTTTCGTTCACAGCTTGCTCAGTGTGCAGGTTGAATAACCGTGGTGATAGGCTACAACCCTCTCTCATTCTGACAGACTAAAAGTAGGATAATCTTGAATGTCAGTCGTGTTGGTTGCCGGATTCTAGTGTGAGTCGTTTACGAGATACCGTATTTTGAAAATTCCCCCCACCCCTCCCCCCAAGACTTGTATAATACCTGTAATAACATACACTAAACATCATCACAAGTGCACATTGATTATGTGGATTCTGACGACTAACGAGACAACTGACCATCATAGACTGTGTTCAAAATGACCACCGGCAGCGGTATTAGACGCTTCCATCTACATCTACAAACATCTACAATGCACCCTGTACCACAACTAGTTTCTTCCTTTCTTGTTCCAATCGCAGATAGAGCGAGGAAGAAACGACTGTCTATGTACCTCTGTATGAGCCCTAAACGTTCTCAGTAGTGTTCTTCGAAATTAATGTCTTCTTCCCTCCAGGTATACCTACTTGAGCTCCCAAAACCCGTAGTACACTCCTGGAAATGGAAAAAAGAACACATTGACACCGGTGTGTCAGACCCACCATACTTGCTCCGGACACTGCGAGAGGGCTGTACAAGCAATGATCACACGCACGGCACAGCGGACACACCAGGAACCGCGGTGTTGGCCGTCGAATGGCGCTAGCTGCGCAGCATTTGTGCACCGCCGCCGTCAGTGTCAGCCAGTTTGCCGTGGCATACGGAGCTCCATCGCAGTCTTTAACACTGGTAGCATGCCGCGACATCGTGGACGTGAACCGTATGTGCAGTTGACGGACTTTGAGCGAGGGCGTATAGTGGGCATGCGGGAGGCCGGGTGGACGTACCGCCGAATTGCTCAACACGTGGGGCGTGAGGTCTCCACAGTACATCGATGTTGTCGCCAGTGGTCGGCGGAAGGTGCACGTGCCCGTCGACTTAGGACCGGACCGCAGCGACGCACGGATGCACGCCAAGACCGTAGGATCCTACGCAGTGCCGTAGGGGACCGCACCGCCACTTCCCAGCAAATTAGGGACACTGTTGCTCCTGGGGTATCGGCGAGGACCATTCGCAACCGTCTCCATGAAGCTGGGCTACGGTCCCGCACACCGTTAGGCCGTCTTCCGCTCACGCCCCAACATCGTGCAGCCCGCCTCCAGTGGTGTCGTGACAGGCGTGAATGGAGGGACGAATGGAGACGTGTCGTCTTCAGCGATGAGAGTCGCTTCTGCCTTGGTGCCAATGATGGTCGTATGCGTGTTTGGCGCCGTGCAGGTGAGCGCCACAATCAGGACTGCATACGACCGAGGCACACAGGGCCAACACCCGGCATCATGGTGCGGGGAGCGATCTCCTACACTGGCCGTACACCACTGGTGATCGTCGAGGGGACACTGAATAGTGCACGGTACATCCAAACCGTCATCGAACCCATCGTTCTACCATTCCTAGACCGGCAAGGGAACTTGCTGTTCCAACAGGACAATGCACATCCGCATGTATCCCGTGCCACCCAACGTGCTCTAGAAGGTGTAAGTCAACTACCCTGGCCAGCAAGATCTCCGGATCTGTCCCCCATTGAGCATGTTTGGGACTGGATGAAGCGTCGTCTCACGCGGTCTGCACGTCCAGCACGAACGCTGGTCCAACTGAGGCGCCAGGTGGAAATGGCATGGCAAGCCGTTCCACAGGACTACATCCAGCATCTCTACGATCGTCTCCATGGGAGAATAGCAGCCTGCATTGCTGCGAAAGGTGGATGTACACTGTACTAGTGCCGACATTGTGCATGCTCTGTTGCCTGTGTCTATGTGCCTGTGGTTCTGTCAGTGTGATCATGTGATGTATCTGACCCCAGGAATGTGTCAATAAAGTTTCCCCTTCCTGGGACAATGAATTCACGGTGTTCTTATTTCAATTTCCAGGAGTGTATTTGCACGCTGATCGCACCTACCGGTAACAAATCTAGCAACTCGCCTCTGAATTTCTTTGATGTCTTCTTTCAATCCCACCTGGTGCGAATCTCAAACACTAGAGCAGTACTCACGAATGGGTCGCACTAGCGTCCTATATGCGGTCTCCTTTACAGATGAACTACACTTTCCCAAAATTCTCCCAATAAGCCGAAGTCGACCATTCGTCTTCCCTGCCACAATTCTCCATGCTCGTTCCATTTCATATCGCTTCCCAACGTTACGTCCAGTTACTTAAATGACGTGACTGTGTCAAGCAGGGGACTACTGATGCTGTATCCGAAAATTACGAGTTTGTTTTTCCGTATCATCCGCATTAACTTACATTTTTCTGCATTAAGAACCATCTGCCATTCATCATGCCAACTACAAATTTTGTCTAGGTCATCTTGTAACAATCTACAGTTACGTATCTTCGACACATTCCTGTACACCACAGCAGCATCAGCGAACAAACGTCGACTGCTGCCCACCTTGTCTACTACATAATTTACGTATGTAGAAAATAGCAAAGGTCGTATCACACTTCCCTGGGGCTCTCCTGATGTTACTCCTGTCTCCGATGAACCGTCGAGGATTAAATACTGGGTTCTATTACTTAGGAAGTCTTCGTACCAGTCACATTTCTGGGAGCCTATTCCGTATGCACGTATCTTCGTTACCAGTCTGCAGTGGGGTAACGTGTCGAATGCTTTTCAGAAATCTATGAATATGGATTCTGCCTGTCGCCCTTCATCCATAGTTCGCAGTGTATCATGTGAGAAAAGAGCAAGGTGAGTTTCGGACGAGAGATGCTTTCTAAAGCCGTGCTGATTCGTGGACATGATCTTTTCGGTCTCTAGAAAATTTATTATATTGGAAATCAGAATATACTCTAGAACTCTGCAGGAGACCTATGTTAATATTATTGGTCTGCGATTTTGCAGGTCCGTTCTTTTACCCTTCTTGGATACAGGAGTCACGTGCGCTTTTTTCCAGTCGCTTGGCACTTTGCGCTGGTCGAGAGATTCGCAATAAATGCAAACTAAGTAAGGGATTTTTCAACTCTTTCAGTTGTTTCTTTACGCCAGGGATGCTTATTACTACGTCATTCACACGGGAGTCAGTGCGATGGGCAAACGACGGTAAGTTTGAACGATTCTACTGCTTGAATAATTTCTTAAACGTGACATTTAAAACTTCGGCCTTTCTTTTGTAATCTTCTGCTGCCAAACCAGACTGGGGAACAAGTGACTGGCTGGAATTCATAGATCCGCTTTGCGACTTTACATAGGACCAGAATTTTTTTGGGTTCTAGGCCAGACCTTAAGTCAAGGTATGACGATGGCAGCTGTTGTATGCTTCGCGCATAGATCTTTCCATAGACGCACGAATCTCTGCTAACCTCTGCCTGTCGTCATTTGCTCGTTCTCTCTTGAACCGAGTGAGCAACAGTCTTTGCTTCCTCAGGATTTTCCGAATTTCGTTATTAAACCACGGTGGGCCTTTTCCATCCTTAACCCACTTACCCACTTACTAGGCACATACTTCTCCAGAGCACCATTTACAGTCTGTTTAAACTGTGCTCATAATTCCTCTATATCTATTATACTGGAACCAAATGATTGCAGTTCATTGTCTAAGCGAGACACTAACAACTGCTTATCTGATCTTTCTAGACCTCTTTACTTATTTATTAACTTCTGTAACCATAGTCGCTTTGATGACATCATGATCACTAATACCCGTCCCTATACTGACACCATTGATAAGGTCCGGCCTGTTTGTAGCTAGCAGGTCCAAGATAGTTCCATTGCGTGTGGGCTGCCGAACTAGCTGCTCAAGACAGTTTTCGGAAGACGTGTTCAAAAGTACGTCACAAGACTGTCTGTCTGAACCCCCTCCAATGAATCCATACACTTCCCAGTCTATACTCGGAAAGGTTAAAGTACCGCCAACTAGTATTGCATGATCTGGGTATTCATGCACAACTGACCATAGACTTTCTTTGAATGACTTCACAATTGTCAAAGCGGAGTCGGATGTGCGGTAAAAACATCAAACAATTAACTTGGTTCCATCTAGACCTTTTATACATGACCAGATAACATCACTATCACACTCAATTTCATCCTGTGTAGAGACAATATTTTTGTCGACTGCAATAAACACTCCCCCTCCTACGGCGCCTGATCTGCCTTTGCGATAAACATTCCAAGACTCGCTAAATATCTCAGAGCTTTTTCTTCGGGTTTTAGACAGCTTTCAGTCCCAAGAGTAATTTGAGGTTGAGAACTTTCCTGGACGGCAGTAAATTCAGGAATTTTATTACCAGTACTTCTATAGTTTACTAACAAAATTTTTACAGTCGAACTGCCTTTACTCTGAACGCGGTATGATTTCCCTATACACGTTCTGACTGTCGAGTGTTCATGAGAGTACCTCAAACTACCACCTAGCCTAAAAAACCTCCATGTGCACTCCACAAGTACTCTGCTACCCGAGTAGTTGCTTCCTTTGTGTAGTGTACCCCTGACCTATCAAGGGGAGTCCTACAAATCTCCACGCGATAACACAGGTCCATAAATCTGCAGCTAAGACCATCACAGAGACGACGAAGTCTTCGGTGGACACCCTTCACTCGACTCCAAACCAAAGGACCCCGATCGACTCTGTAAACAATGCTGCGAATTACGAGCTCTGCTTGCACCCAGTGTGTGTGGCCAGCAGTTTTCACTACCTCCTCCAGCCGTGTGAAAGAACTGAGAATGGCCTCAGGACCCATGCGTTTCCGACGTGGGCCACAACTTGCAGACGAAGGTACCCTTTACGCTCGATAGCCGCAGGCAAGGCCGCCTCCACATCTGGGATGTGGCCCCCTGGCAGACATACCGAGTCCACATTGGCTTTCTTTCCAGGCCTGAACGCTGTCTTCCTAAGGGGCTCCATAATGCGCCTAACATTGGAGCTTCCAATAACTAGCAAACCCCTGTCCACGTGTTCCTGTTGTGACCCTGCTGAAGGAACGGTCACCTTTTCAACACACTGGCCCTCCGTCTCGAGTGATGGGAACGCATTACCACCCGACACTCACCCTGCGGGTCCACCGCGTGGGATACACTAGAAGGTGCCTCGGCTGTAGAGTCCCTGCGTGAAGCAAGCGCCACCTGAGGTGTCCCATGCCACGCTCCAGAATCTCCACCACCCCTCCAGTCTAGTATGGAATGACTGCTGCACACGTGCTAGCATTTCAGCGGGGATGTCCGAGCAGGCTGCAGTAATGTGTCGTTGCATATCGTCGGGTGTAATTGGTATTTCTTTGTAGACAGCGTCATTCAGCTTTCCCCACAGAAAAAAGTCAACAGGTGTCAAATCCGGGGAACAAGCCAGCAAAGGTACAGGTCCCCTGTGTCCAGTTCAACAATCTGGTAATACTTGTGGAGACGTGCTGTATTACTTCGTGCACTATGACCTGGACAGCATCATGTTGGCACCACAGGTTCCTCCTAGTCTGCAGAGGAACGTCTTCTAGCATCCATGGAAGATGATCTGTTGGGAGACTGGGATACTTGTACGCGTTCAGTGTTCCGTCTATGAAAAACAGTCCTTTGAGCTGATGGTTCACTATCCCACACCACACTTTTACACTCCACGGACGCTGACGTTCCACTTGACGAAGCCAATGGAGATTATCGACGGACCAATAGCGAATGATTCGGTGGTTTACCTGGCCATGATTTGTAAATGTGGCTTCATATCTAAACAACATGCTTGATACATCTGGAGCAGCCTGTCTTAATGCCAATATACAGAAATTAGCACGATTCTCATAGCCGTTTCCATGCAGCTCTTGATGGAGAGAGATGTGATAGGGATGGAACCTATGTCGATGGAGAATGCGTAGAATACTTACTTGACTCATACCTCTTCCTCGCTCGATTGCGCGGGAGCTAAAGTGCCGATCAGCTGCAACAGTAGCAAGAACAGTAATGTCCCCCTCTTCTGTCGTCACTTGTTTCCTTCTGTTACGTTGTCTAGTGGTTACACTATCACTTTCACATAACTGATTAAAGAGATTGATAAATAATTGTCGAGATGGTTGACATCTATTGGGATATCTTGCCGCGTACACCGTACAAGAACTAACTGTGTTCTTTCTACACTATTCATACACCATGAGCTTGTCGGCTTTTCCTACATTGGTAAATCTCATCGTCCACTCACGACCTGTTGCTTGGACTGTCACACACTAACTGACTAGCAAGTGGCAGTGCACTCAAGGAACACACAAGCAAACTGTAAGCAAACATAACGACATTATAGCAGCAACTACGAGGTGCGTAGGTTGAATGCCACAAACAAGTATCGATGTGGGAACTTTTCAGAATACGATATCTTGTAAACGACTCACAACAAACACCACTGACATTCCAGTTTGCTCTACTTTTAGTTTTTTAATATCAATAGGCATTGTTCCATTAAATATGTGTGTTTGCACAAAAATACACTTTCTAAGTGTCTTTTGGCTAAAAATACGAGCACTTGACTACCAATCCATTCTGCGAAAACCTCGCAACAACAGCACTTTCCATTTCCGCAATAATTGAGGTGAAAGTTTCAGGTGATTCACCCTATATATTCCTCCCACCTTTCACCTTTCCCTTCTTTGCTTAGTACTGGCTTGCTATCTGAGCTCTTGATATTCATGCAACTGGCGCTCTTTTCTCCAACTATCTCTGTAATTATCGTATAGGTGGCAGCTATCATTCCCCTTGTTACACATGCATCTACAGTCTTCCATTTGTTCTCTAGCTATCACTGCTTAGCCATTTTGCACAGTGTGTTAGTCTCATTTTAGATGTTCGTATTGTCTTTCTCCTGCTTCATTTTCTGCATTCTTATTTTTTTTTCTTTCGGTATTATACGGGAATTTCTAGTACGCCTTGTCTATTTGTGATCTCTTGCTTCCTGCAATACTTATTCTCTCGAGCCTGCCTATTCGTCTTGTCAAGTACTAGAAAACCCGGAAATGTTACGCAATTGCTAAGTATTTATGGGAATTGGATACAAGTGCTAATTTCTCTCTCCTCCTCTCTCTTCCATCTCCTCCTCCCTGCTCTTCATCTCCGCCTCCCACTCTATATTCATCTCCTCCTTCCCCCTCTCTGCGTCCATCTCCCCCCCCTCTTCCACCCTGTCCATTTCCTCTTCCCCCCTCTCTCTGACCTTGACCACCATTCATTGTTATTTCAAATTCAGATTAAGTAATAGTATTCTAATCACAAATCGATAAGCTATAAATACAACTTCCCTGTTTTGTGCGAAAACGAGCTGCGAGGAAGAAAACAAATCAGCACATTACTATGTTTACAATTTTTGTCTGAAATATATATATATATATATATATATATATATATATATATATATATATATATAATGAGAAAGAATATATATGGGAGAATAAAAAGAATAAAAAGATTATAGGCCCATGGCCGTCTGAATGTTTATTAGAGTTTCATGTAAAAATATGAAGAAAAAGTCGGCCAAGATGATTTCGAGATATCTGCTAACAACTTTTCCCTATTATGTACTCTGGCCTGCCACATTATCATGACTATCACCTGTGTTCGACGTCAACGTGCAATAACCACTGACAGACGACAGATAGCAGCACTAGGGGTAATAATGCGTGTCGGGGGACGCGGAAAACAGTGCGGCGGTTGTCGTAATGCGGAAACGGACCAATTTATCTAACGGTTGCGTGCCGCTGTGATTAATGTATACCGTGCATGGCAAAATGGCGCGGAATCAACTGTGGTGCATCACGGACCGTAGATGACAGCGGTGAACGACGGCTGCAGAGATGTGCACGAGGAATAGATGTGCAACTGTTAAGTGAATGGCCTACCTGATGAACCAAGGGGCTACCCATTGTGTCACCTCAATGACCTTTCAGCGAACGTTGCTGCGTATGGAAATTCGACGCCTACTTTATGAATCCATGCTGACTGCTGTTCATCGGCGACGAAGGATGGAATTTGCGCACCAATACCACAACTTGTCGTCCGCTGAATAGCGACAGGTGGCCTTTTCAGATGAATCACGTTTAATGTTCCATCGGTCACATGGCAGATGGCATGTACAGCTTGAAACATCTGAAAGCAAACAAGGCGGGAGTATTATGGTCTGGGGAATGTTTTCGTGGTACCCCTTAGATGTCTTCTTCATTCTGGAAGGCTCAATGAAGTGACACAAGTACGCATCTATCCTTGGGGGGGCATGTCCACCCCTTACACGCAGTTTGTTTTTCCTCGGCATGATGGCATCCGCCAAGACAACGCAGCGTGTCACACAGCTCACAGTCTACGTGCGTGGTTCGAAGAGCACCAGGAGTACACAGCTCACAGTGTACGTGCGTGGTTAGAAGAGCACCAGGAGTAGTTAACCGTATTCCCCTGGCCACTAAACTCCCCGAATTTAAATCCCATCAAAAATCTGTGGGACCACTTCGATCGGTCTGTTCGCGCCATGAATCCTCAACCGCGCATCGGCCACGGCACTGGAATCGGCATAGCTCTACATCCCTGTCGATACCTTTTACAACCTCACTGCCTCTCCTGCTGCATGTCTCGCAGCAGTGCGCGCTGCAAAATGTCACAAAATGCAACTGGACGGTGTAGGAACACAGATTCCTTTCCCCTGATTCAGTCTAACGTTGCCTATTTCTCTCTCTGAAACTCACGGCATGTTTGAAATCTCTTTGGCTTTAATATTCAGCTCATAACCAATAAATTATGGACAGAGTCCACATTTTCCTCTGGAAATGTATTATACACTGGTGTCCAGAATTGAAGCAACAAACCGATATTACCCAGTTCTGTGTCTAATTCACGATGTAATCCTACGAACTGCTAACAGATGTCCGTACCATCGTGTTCCGCACGGAATCTGGCATTCCGGTCAAAGGATAACCACGACAGCGATGACGTCAGGGGCACCCGTCAAACGGGGCAGTGTCTACCGGGTAGTCCTTCATCCACAACCGCTGTGTACACCGTTACAGACGGTGCAGTATGGCACAGAGAAGACACCTATCACACTCTCTGTGGTGGAAGGTCATAGGAAGAATGGAAGTAAGACAGTCGCAAACGGATGTGGCCGATGGCTTAATGTGAATCGCCCTGTTGTTTCTCGGATGTGGCGACAGTTTATAGAGACCGAAACTGTATTCTGAAGACCAGGGCAGCGCGGATCACGTGTGACATCAGAAAGAGACGACCATAATTTGGCTATAAAGGGACGACGGTACTGCCTTATTACTGCATGGCAACTGGCATCTGACGTCTCAGCACCCACTGGACGTGTTGTATAGAGGCAAGCGGTATACAGGAGGCTTCGGCATTGTGTTCTTTATTCTCGGAGATCTGCTGTAAGTGTACCTCTGACGCGTCTTCATAGAAGGAAACGTCTAAAGTGGAGTCGTCAGCATGCCACCTGGATCGTCGAACAGTAGGCCAATGTTGTTTCAACAAATGAGTCCCGATTTGGTCTGGAGAGTGATTCTCGACGGATTCGCATCTGGAGGGTTCAAATGGCTCTGAGCACTATGGGACTTAACTTCTGAGGTCATCAGTCCCCTAGAACTTAGAACTACTTAAACCTAACTAACCTAACACATCCATGCCCGAGGCAGGGTTCGAACCTGCGACCGTAGCGGTTGTTCGGTTCCAGACTGTAGCGCCTAGAACCGCCCGGCCACCTCGGCTGGCCATCTGGAGGGATCCTGGACTCGATTTCAGGACCCAAACACTGTGGAAAGAGATCGATATCAATGGTGTGGGCAGGGATTATGTTAACCACATGAATACCTTTTCACGAAATTGTACGAGTTAATCGGCAAGGTTTAACTGCTATCAGGTATCGTGACGAAATCTTGGGACCTCATGTGAGGTTGTTGCGAGGTGATGTGGGCCAGGACTTCGTATAGTTGGACGTTAATGCTCGACTACATAGAGCATGAAATTACAATCTGTCCTTTCGGACATGTCCGAAAGAACAGATACCATCTTCACATAGATAAGGCTTACCGCCCAATGATCTTCTTCAGTGCGGATGCACTCACATTGCCCGAACTCTTACGGGAATCGATAGACTGACTGCTGCGAATAATGATCATGGTGGGTAGGGGCACTACATATGTAGTGTGTGGGCCGTAAGTTGGAAGTATGGGTCTCACTGGGAGCGTGCCAGAGATAAGCCCCTGCAGTCGCACTATCCTCTGTGTCCTCGATGGCTCAGTTCAGTCTGCCTTCGGCGGTTCTGCGGCACGGACGTCTGTTTAACGTCCCTGCCGTGAAAGTTCAGGAGGGCGCGGATGTTTACTTACTCGACGAACTCGCATGTTTTGACGACTCGATATAGAATGGCACATGCATACCGAAAGTCGACTCTCAAGATTAGTTTTTGGAATGAATATGGATTAGTTTTTGGAATGAATATGCGAGACCGAAAACGTGTGAAATTGAAAGGTTCCTAAGAGACGAAGTTAAACTTGACTACAACGAACTTATTGGAATACACCTCTCCATAGTGAGCAGTGTTGTTTACGTTAAACTGATTAACGATGCAGTGTGTGACAGAATCATTGGAGATACTAAACATGGACTCAAATTTCGTCACTCTGACGGACATATTGGAGAAGTAACTATTGATCACGCAGGACTGGGCTTTCGAAGCATATGTATTTTCGAGGTTCCGTCTGACTTTGTGATTGACGCCTTACGCCCATATGGAAGAGTGCTTAGCCACGTAAAGGAAAAATGGTCCAACTTCACGACCTACCCCCTTCTCAATGGGGTGCGTCAAATCAGAATAGAACTGACACAGTATGTATCCTCATACTTGTTCCATTAAGTTTCGGGTGTGCAGCCGCAAGAAATCTCCTTCTTGTTCTAATATTTCGGCTGTAAAACGTTCAGCCATCTTCAGAGTGAGCCGCAAGACTGCCGCTCCAGTGCTTGCTTCGTCCCTTTATACTGTTGTACCGCGCGACTGCGCGTGCGGTCACAGATGCAAATGCGCCAGAGACGTTGGTCGGCGGCAGAGACGTGCATAATGCGCGAGTTGTATCTATGACTCCGCAGTTGATCTTTGTTGGCATATCGATATATCATTGTGAGCTGCACTGTGACGACGTCTTTGCGAGTTTATTACAGCAAGTGCCGGATTCCAGGATTTATCAAGATTGAAACCACTGTCTCTATTAATTAAGTTCGTCGTCAAGCGAATGTCAGTTGCCTTCGTTACTATCGAGTCCCAAAATGACGATGTAGTTGCCAAAATTTCGACATTGTCATACAACATACTGTGACCATTATCAATACAGTGCTTTGCCACGGCCGACTTGTTAGGTTGTAAAAGGCGTGTGTACCTCTGGTGTTCTGTACATCTTTCTTGGACAGTACGAGTTGTTTGTCCGATGTAAGATTCACATCTTCATACTTGTTCATCGGCGGATGCAGAGCTATAGTCATCTACGATGGACAACCGAAAACGTGCTCTGGCTGCGGGAAAGAGGACCACGTCTGTTCCGAATGTATGCGGCGGAGGATTGTGCAAGTTCCAAATCGCGAACCCGTGCCTACGTCCACGTTGACGCCGCTGACACTAACGTATGCGGACGCGTTTCGAACAGATCCCATCCCGAAGAATGACAAGCTTCAACATCCTGACAGTTTATGGCAACTGACTGCAGAATAGAGACCGCCACCTGTGACGAAACGACGTACACTTCTGCCACTCCGGCGCCGACGACGCCGTTAACCGACCGGAAAGGATCGGTAGGAGGTATGGAAATTGATCCTACGGTTGTGCCGACAGCTGCTTTCGTCCCTGAACATCGGGCTTCACTTCCGCACTCGGACACGGAGGCGCACACGCGCAACCAACGATCGCCGATGTGCCAAAAGACACGACGGCTAGCGCCTTCGGTTATCTGCTTAATGCATTCCACGTCAGACGGACTTGCGTGTAACGACGATACAGTGCATCCGGATGCGCAACAGGAGGTTCTAGCTCCCACACAGCAGTACGACGCGAATCACACGAGAGAATGGTTGAATACAGACCCACTGGACGGAGGGCCGCCGGAAGGAGTCCCTTCACCCACCACAGCAACACCTCCGCCTTCGGTAAGCCCGGCCAGAGAAATACGACGAGAGATGGACCACCAGTACAGGAACTGGGCCGACGAATCCGATACTGACCCACAGACCGACGACGCAGCCGCAATGGCGAGTGCCGCGTCCACCGGATGTTAACCACGCAGAAGATGTAGCCTGCCGCACTGACAGCATGTCGCCGAGCAACTGCACACAACTTAACATAAGCGTTCATTTGCGCTTTACGCACTGAGGAACAGCGGCAGCCGTATCCTACAGCCTCTATTAATATTAATACAATTAGAACGCTGGTGAAATTGCAATTATTACGAGACATGCTGCATGCGTCAAACGTCGGCATCGTCCTTCTGCAGGAAGTATGCGTCGAGAGCTTCCCCGATCTATATGAGTACATACATACATTACATCCACTACAGACGGTGGCAGCGGAAGACCGATACTTCTACGTGGCGGCATAGTAGCCGAGGACGTGGTGTACCTGCCGTCAGCGCGAGGACTGGCGCTCATAGTTCTAGGAGTACGGATCGTTAACATCTACGCACTGTCGCGGTCCGGCAGACGCAGCGAACGATCCCGATTTTATGCACAGGATATTGCACCCGTATTCTCAGGCCTGTATGAACATGTCTTATTTGGAGGCGACTTCAACTGCGTGCTCGCACTAAAAGATCAACAACCACGCTATAGTTCATGCCCGGAGCTGAGGCAACTGAAACAGGACATGAATCTCATCGATACATGAGAGACGATACATGGTGACACACGCGGATACACCTACGTCACAAGTCACTCTGCAAGTCGTCTCGATTAAATTTACGTAACACATCGCCTCGAATCTGCGATCCTCGATGCAGAATTGTGGTCCGTCGCCTTTACAGATCACATAGCAACGAGTGTGGAGGAGTCGCAGTGTTTGTAAATTGAATACAGCGCACCTCAGGGAACCTGAGTGCAGACGCTTAATCGAAGACACTTGGCACGTATGTGAACGACGCCTCCCGACATATCCGACGACATTGCAGTGGTGGCTGGAATGCGTTAAGCCTGCTTTGCGCCGAGCGTTAATTGCATATGGAAGAGAGCAGATGATGTGGAGGCGCCACACGACGGAATTTTGTTTCATGATGCTCCGCAAGGTTTCTGTACAAGTGCCTTCACAGGATCGGAGTGCTGTTATAAAACGAGCACAGGCCCAAATAATTTCCATAACGCGGCACCGCCTGGAGGATGTCGCAATACGTTCAAAAATGGTTCAAATGGCTCTGAGCACTATGGGACTTAACTTCTGAGGTCATCAGTCCCCTAGAACTTAGAACTACTTAAACCTAACTAACCTAAGGACATCACACACATCCATGCTGGAGGCAGGATTTGAACCTGCGACCGTAGCGGTCGCACGGTTCCAGACTGTAGCGCCTAGAACCGCCCGGCCACTCAGGCCGGCTCGCAATCTGTGCAAGGGCCTTTGAACGAGTCCGTGGAGAATCACCGTCAATGTATCACGTTTCAGAGAAAAACAACGTAGCCGCAGAACCTTAATACAGACGTTCGTACTGCCGATGGTCGCCGTATGACAACGCAAAAGACATTGCCAACGCCTTTGTGGAACAATACGGTCATTTCTATGAAGAAGCGGAACACGATCAGGCAGCCTTTCACGAGGTCCGACGAACGCGATCCGCGTGTCTCGACGAGACGGCCAACCGGGAGTTAACAGGAGAAGTCATAGTTGACGACGTAATGGAAGCACTTGATACGGGAGCGTCGCACAAATCGTGGGGGCCCGACGGGTTTCCGTTAGATTTTTATCGTACATTAAAAGATCCCTTGACTCCGCGATGGACTACCATGTATTGCGAATTGATGTCTCCCCATGTGCCTCTTCCACCCTCCTTCGTGGAAGGAATGATCGTCCGTGTCCACAAATCATCCGGATACTTTCAGCACGCTTCAGACGCGTACTGCACCAAGTGATATCACTCGACCAAACACAGCCAGGAGAAGATAGCAATATACAAACGACACTCAGCGACTCCCGCGATGTTATCGCACTGGTAACAACATGTCGTCTCTGGGGTGCACTGGTATCGATAGACTTCGATCGCGCCTTTGACAGGGTGAGCCGTACCTGTCTCAAAGAAGTGATGACGCAAATGTAGTTTCCAGAAAGTTTTGTCACCGTCGTTATGAGACTACTCCACGGCGCCTCATCCAGGGCGCTCATCAATGGACGCATGGTGGGGCCCATCACCATCTCACGATCGGTCAGACTAGGGTGCCCGCTGTCGACGATATTGTGTGCCATCGCTGTCGAATCGCTTCCCCCGGGGCTCCAGAATCGACTACAAGGAATGACGATAAGGCACAAGTTTATATGCTGAACATACACGGATGATCTAGTGTTTTTAACACGGTCGGGCGACGAGGCAAGAGCGGCCCTGCATTGGATTAATTTGTATGGTATGGCTGCGGGAAGTCGTATGAACATAGCAAAGTCGGGAGCGATGAACGTCGGGAAAGGACTCCCGACGGGAAGTGTAGCACCATTACAGCGGGTCAACAAGATGAAATGCCTAGGAATTATCTTCACTACAGACGTTCGACGCACGGCAGCGCTGAGCTACAGATATCTTCTACAAACAATTCGTGCGAGTGGCCGAAGTCACATGTTAAGGGCTCTGGACATGATACAACGAGTCACCTTTGCCAACTGTTATCTAGCTTCATGCTTCCCCCCCCCTCCCCCCGGCACAAGTTCTTCCTATGCCGGTGGTGTTGTCGCGCCGAATCTGGCGGCATTAGGATATTTTGTGAGGACAGGTCTGCTTTTTAAGGTTGGATACGAAACCCTCACCCTTCCTAGTAGTCGTCGAGGTCTTGGACTAGTCCACGTACGCGACCGATCAGTGGCCATTTACGTAAGTACTATGATAAAGATGTGGGCACGACACCGGCCAAGTCTGATGGGCACCTTGATAGACGAACTAGCTCCACCTTCTCGTTTGGCACCGGTAGCAGTGGCTCACATATCACCATCACTTGCCCATATGCGAACCTTTTTTGTGGAACACAGTTATGTACATATGAAACCACAGACTACCAGGACGGCAACGGCACGTGCTATATATTGCATTTTGACTCGACGACGGCCGAATAATGCTGTAGAGCGCCGACAACCAACAGTTACGTGGTCAGTGGTATGGAGTACAGTGCACCATCCACACCTTGATACGAGAACGCACGTACTGTGATATCAGGTGGTAAATGGGAAATACGTAACTCCTTCCAGGATGCATACAATTCATATAGCGGATGATCCACTGTGTCCACAGTGCAGTGTTATAGACACAGAGGAACATCGCCTGATATGCGGGCCCTCGGCGGACGTGTGGTGTTTGGTCCAAAAAATGATCGCCTTCCTCCTTCGGGTGGTGCCGCAAGCAATAGAACCACGGATACTGCTTCTCCCAAATATAACCTATGTAGTGTCGGTAGCTGGACCGACACCGTGGAGTTGATTGCTGAAAAAGAAAGCTAGACTAACGCTGTGGCCGATAATGCACGCAAGGCTAAAGCAGACGGGCGTGAAGTCTGGAACATGAGAACTTATAAATGAATAAGAAGAAAAGTATGTAGATGCTTTTTACTTATCTTTTATTTAGTTCGTGGAATACATCTCTCTTGAATACTCGTAAGCTATAGGCACTGATACAAATGGCTCCTTGCTAGTTCGTAGCCATTAACTTAGCTGATGGCTATTCTGTCTCTCGGCTAATGAGAGAGAAAGGCTTCGTACAACTGGGCGATAGCTAGGTTCGCGTACAACTGGGCGGTAGCTAGGTTCTCGTACAACTGGGGCGATAGCTAGGTCCTCGTACAACTGGGGTGTCGAGTCCTCTCTCGTATCACGAGACCTGCCTTGGTGGTGGCGCTAGGTCTGCGATCACAGTGGCGACACGCGGGTCCGACATGTACTACATGGACCGCGGCCGATTTAAGCTACCACCTAGCAAGTGTGGTGTCTGGCGGTGACACCACATTCCTCCCCCGCAAATCGGCGAACGGTCGTGAGATAAGGCTTCCGCCCGCCGTGGGGAGGACCACATGTTGACGTATGCGATGAGGTGGGGAGCCTAACAACAGGCGAGGCTGTGCCACCCGCACCCGGCCATTCGGTCCGAGGGGAGCTAGGAAACGCCTGCAAAACTAGTCCAGGGTGCACGTCAACATGCGGTGTATGCGCCCGTAAAGAGACAGGAGTGACCGAAGGATCAACTTCCATTGCGTCGGGGTAGCCGACGCTCGATGACGTCATGTGGTCCGGAGTGGGCGGGAGTTCCAAGGCGGAGGACAGCTGGTCACGGGAAGCGATCGGCGGCGCGTGACCCTGGAAGGCGCCTGGCGGCTGCAACGAAGCGTCGAACGCGGGCGGCGCCGGCGGGAGAACAAGCGGCGGCGGCGGCGGCGGCTGCTGCTGCGGCGGCGGCGGCGGCGGCGCGTCGCCATGGGGCAAAATGGAAGGCATCGTCGGTAACACCTGGGGATGAGGCGAGCCAGTAGATGGGTCCCCAGGGCGCTGACCGGACGGCACCGTCGCTGAAAGCAGACGGGGAGCGGCAGAACCCGAGCGACGACAGAGGCGCAGCTGATTGAGATGCCGACGCACCTCACCAGAGGCCCCCAAAACCAAATACATCGCGCGGCCGAGGCAGCGAAGAATGCGCCCTGCGAGCCAACGCCGTGAACCTCGATAGTTGCGATAAAATACAACGTCGCCTGGAGCAAAAGCAGGAGTCTGCCGCTGCACAGGAACCTGATGCGGCGGATGCAGCAAAGACATCAAGGTGCGATGAGGACGACCGTGGAGCAACTCAGCCGGCGAGCGACCATCTCGGGGCTGAGAGCGATACGAAGACAAAAAGAGCAACAATGCGTCCTCCCGAGAATGCGACTCTTTCAATTTCAACATCTGTGACTTGAAAGTCCGGACCAAACGTTCAGCGGCACCGTTGGACTGAGGCGAAAACGGCGCGGATGTCAGATGTTGAATACCATTGGCCTGGCAGAAAGACTGGAATTCTGCGGACATGAATTGTGGGCCATTGTCGGAAACAATAGTCTGCGGAAGACCTTCAATGCAAAAGATAGCAGACAACGCTTGGATGGTGGCGGAGGACGTCGTGGAAGACATCCGGACAACAAAAGGAAAATTACTGAAGGCGTCGACCAGAACCAACCATCGAGCATTCCAGAATGGACCAGCAAAATCAATGTGCAAGCGTTGCCAAGGGGAAGTGGCTTTTGGCCACGCAAAGACTTTCCGCGGCGGTGCGGACTGTTGTTCGGCACACGCCGGGCACGAAGAACACATATTCGTAATCGCAGCATCGATTCCGAACCAAGTACAGTGCCGACGAGCAAGTTGTTTCGTTCGCACTATACCCCAATGTCCTTGATGAAGAAGCCGTAAAACAGAGGACTGTAACGAACGTGGGACCACGACTCTGGACTGATCATTATCAGAACGCAACAACAAAACACCACGTCGAACAAAAAGTCTCTCCTTGTGAGCAAAAAATCGGCGAACCAACGGATCCTCGATCCGAGACTTTGACAAAGGCCATTGCGTAGCAACAAAACGTAAAACAGTAGCAAGGACAGGGTCAGCAGCTGTGGCTGTAGCGACACGACGAAAATCAATCGGAAACGATTCGACCACATCATCGGTTTCCGAATCAATGAACATGCAAGCAAGTTCGGAAGAATCGAATGCTTTATCCTCAGCAACAGGCAAACGGGACAACGCATCGGCGTTTCCGTGCTTAGCAGTGGACCGATACAAGATATCGTAGCGGTACTGCGAGAGGAAAATAGACCAGCGAATGAATTTCTGCGCTGTACGTGGAGGTACAGGCTTGGTCGGATGAAAAAGCGATGTCAAAGGTTTGTGGTCTGTGATGATGGTAAAGTGACGACCATACAAGAAATCATGGAACTTAGTAACACCAAACACGAGAGCCAAAGCTTCTTTCTCTATCTGTGAATAATTTCTTTGCGCAGACGAGAGCAATTTGGACGCAAAGGCAATAGGGCGATCACGGGAGCCAACTTTGTGCGCAAGCACAGCACCGATCCCGAAATCCGATGCATCTACCATCAACAAAAGGGGTTTCTGGGGATCGAATGGCGTAAGGCAAGTATTAGAAAGCAACGCCGATTTCAACTGGCGAAAGGCGCGTTCACATTCCGTCGTCCAGACGAACGGAACACCTTTACGGCGTAAGCGATGAAGCGGAGCTGAAATGGAAGAGGCATTGCGCACATATTTATGATAATAGTTAATTTTACCCAACACACTCTGTAGCTGTTTCACATTTTGAGGGGAAGGCAATTCTTGTATGGCACGGAGGTGCTCTGGACTCGGATGTATGCCTTGGGCATTAATGACATGTCCCAGGTATGGTAAGTCACGAGCAAAAAACACACATTTGTCCTTCCTCAAGCGAAGACCATTTTGCCGCAAGACCTGAAATAACGTTCGTAGGTTCGCAAGATGATCTTCTTCTGTCTGTCCGGAGATCACTATATCGTCCAGATAGTTTGCTGCAGTAGGGACCGACGCACAAATAGTTTGTAAATATTGCTGAAACAAGGCAGGGGCGGATGCACACCCGAATGGCAGTCTTTTGAAGCGGTACAATCCAAGATGCGTGTTAACCACCAATACGCGCTGGGATTCGTCGTCCACCGGTATTTGCAAGTACGCATCGGCTAGGTCCAACTTTGAAAAATATTTTCCCGGGCACAGTTTAGCAAAAAGATCTTCCGGGCGGGGCAAAGGAAAAGTAGCAGTCACGAGCTGTGGATTCACTGTGGCCTTGAAGTCCACGCAAAGTCTCAATTTTCCGGAAGGTTTTGGCAAAATTACTAAGGGTGAGGCCCAGAGAGAAGCTTGCACACGTTCAATTACACCCTGTGATTCGAGATCGTGTAACGTTTTTGCGACCTCATCACGCAATGCGTGGGGAACATTGCGCGCCCTGAAAAATTTCGGTTGCGCGTTTACCTTCAGTTCTAAATGTGCTTCATAGTTTTTAGCGCAACCTAAGCCCGGTGCAAAAATGTCTGCAAATTCGTCACACAGCCGAGAAACACTGTCTGTAGGCACAGTTTGATTCACTGATAGGACCTGATTTACAATAGACATGTTAAACAACTTAAATAAATCTAGACCAAACAAGTTCATTGCAGAAGAAGAACGAAGAACGTAAAACGACACAAGTTTTGTTTGTCCCTTGTATGTTGCAAGAAGGCTGCACTGTCCTAACACAGGAATTTTCTGTCCGGAATATGTAGTTAGCTTAACAGTTGCGGAACGCAACGGAGGTTTGCCCAGTTGTTTGTACGTGTCATGATTGAGCAATGAAACTGCAGCTCCGGTATCGAGCTGGAATGGTATCACTTTGCCTTCAAAGTCTAAGTCCACAAAAAGTTTATTGTTCTGCTGACGACAAGAGCGACTGTTTTGTGCAATTGGAACAGACACTGGTGCAGAATCACTTGCTAAGTGACGTGATTTCCGGCGACGTCGACGCACAGTTTTTGTGGGACGATCACAGTCACTGTTAGAGAAAGTGTCACTGGACGAAGCGGAATTAACGACATGAATGTCCATAGGCGAAGGTCCACGAGCCTGAGTGTCCTTGGTTCGATTCCGGCGCGAAGCAAAGGGCCTGGAATGATTGTGATTGTCTGATCTGAGCTTTTTCTGGCAAACACTTTGAACATGTCCTTTCTTATTGCAGAAAAAGCAAATAGCTTGGCGTGACGGGCAATGTTCACGCGAATGTCTAGTAGCACACCGCGGGCACGATTTCACTGCATTTGTGTGCTGGCGCGGCACACCTGGCTTAGCACGCGGCGGTCGCTGTGTCGACGTGCGCAAGGCCCGGTTACCGGGCCGCGCAGCGCGTCCAGCGGGCCGGTTAATGTTACACACAGCTGGCGAAGTTTCAAAAGATTCCTGAGCACAGTCAAGTGTGTCCTGTCTATCCAATATGTCTATCACTTGTTGAAGGGAGGGATTAACTAGTTTCAAAATTTGCTCCCGTATGCGAACATCAGAAACGTTCTGTGCAATTGCATCACGCACCATTGTATCTGAATAAGAAAGACCACAATCACATTCAAAGGCACAGTCCCTAGTAAGTCCTTGCAATGTTGCTACCCACTCCCTATTAGTTTGACCGGCCGTACGTTTTGTACGAAAGAACGTATACCGTTTTGCAACCACATTAACTGTGTCTTTGAAATAGGCATCTAATGCAGACAAAATTTCCTCGTAGGACAGAGTTGCTACGTCGCGTCGGGGAAACAATTTCACTATCACACGGTATGTGGACACACCGACACAAGAAAGCAAAAACGGCTGCCGCTCATTACCTTGAATTCTGTAGGCAGCAAGGTGGAAGTTGAACTGGCGAGACCACTCTTGCCACGTCTCATCGGCTGCCACGTATGGTCGAAAGGGAGGTGCAACAGCGTTTAGTGGCAGCGGTAGCGAAGAAGCGGCGGCGGCCGCATCGGTTTGAATGGTACGTTGACCCTGGACGAGCTGTCCAAGGGCATCCAGTAACGCCTGCGTCTGCTGATTCTGCAAGCGATAAAATTCGGACAGTACATCTGGAGAATGTGGCGAAGCCATGACACAATTAAATGTAAGCAATCAGAACACTTTAAAAACGGCGCCAATGAAGCAAATAAACGAAGTAATACAAACTCTTTTTCTCGTCGCCAATAATTGTAGTGTCGGTAGCTGGACCGACACCGTGGAGTTGATTGCTGAAAAAGAAAGCTAGACTAACGCTGTGGCCGATAATGCACGCAAGGCTAAAGCAGACGGGCGTGAAGTCTGGAACATGAGAACTTATAAATGAATAAGAAGAAAAGTATGTAGATGCTTTTTACTTATCTTTTATTTAGTTCGTGGAATACATCTCTCTTGAATACTCGTAAGCTATAGGCACTGATACAAATGGCTCCTTGCTAGTTCGTAGCCATTAACTTAGCTGATGGCTATTCTGTCTCTCGGCTAATGAGAGAGAAAGGCTTCGTACAACTGGGCGGTAGCTAGGTTCTCGTACAACTGGGGCAATAGCTAGGTCCTCGTACAACTGGGGTGTCGAGTCCTCTCTCGTATCACGAGACCTGCCTTGGTGGTGGCGCTAGGTCTGCGATCACAGTGGCGACACGCGGGTCCGACATGTACTACATGGACCGCGGCCGATTTAAGCTACCACCTAGCAAGTGTGGTGTCTGGCGGTGACACCACAACCTATTATCCCTGAACGAAGACAAACGCAGTGACTTGGATTCGAGGTTTGAGTGTGTTTTACCTTTTCCGAGACGGCAGTAAGAATGTACTCGACTTTTGGCCCTTACTACAAGAACATCCCTCACAGCTTATGAGACATCCGAGATATCGAACACATTACGCAAATTTTTTATGGAGTACCTTGCTTGGTCCCTCACCCAGTTGGGTTGTCCTGAGTAGAAGAATGTAATTATTGCCTATAAGTATTCAGAACAAGAAAGGACCAGGACAGTGGAAAGCATCCACCACCACACGTGAGGACGTGCGCGGCAGCAACGCGAGGTACAACGGGATTAGCGAGGAATGCGCCCAAGAAGAGGGACGTGGCCTGTTATTGTTTTGCACTGACGGAAGCATTTTTTTATTGGTACACCATTATGTAAAAAAAAGGTCTACTTATTTGCATTTTCCAGAAATATTTTATTTTATAAAGGACATCGTCTTATCCCAGGTTCGAGTCCCGGTCGGGGCACACATTTTCAACTGTCCTCGTTGATATTTATCAACGCCTGTAATCAGCTAAAGGTCTGGATTTCATTGTAATTTCATTCTTCGACAGCTGCAAGATCACCAATGGTATCTATTCTTTCGGACATGTCCGAGAGAACCGATACCATCTTCATATATTCATGTATCATAGAGCATGGGTGGCTGACGTTCTCTTGGAAACGAAAGATATTGCACCTATGGCGTGGCCAGCTCGCTTTCCCGATCTGAATCCCATAGAGCATGCCTGGGATGCACGGGGAGATTGCATCACGTCAGCTTCCACCAACCAGTCTCCAAGACTTGCTAACTACTCTGCAGGAGGAACGGGCGTTATTGCTTCAACATTAGATTGATGACGTCATTCACAGCATGCCCCGTCATTGTCGTGCCTATATTGCTGCCAGAGATGGTCGCACCCCATACTGAGCACATTAACCAGTTGTCAGAGTGTGTGTGCAGATCAGTTAAGTTCGAAAAAACGAAGAACATTTTTGCCTACCGTTATGCATGTTACAGCTGTTTACGTTCTGTATTCTTTACATTGTTTCTGCTTTACTATCACCTGTTTATACTATTTTGTGGCAAAATAAATGCAACATTGGAAAAATTCCGTTTGTTGTTTTAATTTTGGGCACTGGTGTAGTTTAAAATCTGGTGTCGAAATTCTGAAGGCGCGCAAGATGGCCGCCGAGTCGGTTGCCATGTGATGTGGCTCCGCATTCAGATGCAGTTTTTCTCGATAAAAATTTGATTGTGGACACTGATATTTAATTTTCGGGTACTGGGAGTGTCATCTTACATAGTCCGTTCTCGTTTACTCATTAGGTACTGTAAATAAAACAGGGAGAGTGATTGAAGTACTTCTAGTGCGTTCGTCGTGTGCAACGCGTCAACGGAGAGGCCGTCGCCCTCCTGCAAGCCGAGCGCGTGTCGGTTTCGCCAGTCAGCCGGTCGGTTCTCGCGTGTCAGCACTCGGCGCCGCGCGCTGCGACGCCTTGCTAGCCGCAGCGTCGGCAGCCGCCACCAGCTGCCCCGCGCCCCGCCGTCGACGTCAGCAGTAGCGGCCACCCGCTGTGCTCCCTGCTGTTGGTAAACAACCGCCTGCCTACGCGCGACCCTGGATTTCAGCCGACGAAGCAGCGACACCGCCACACCAGCGGCCGACAGAAGAAAAAGTTTCAAATGCCTCTGAGCACTATGGGACTTAACTTCTGAGGTCATCAGTCCCCTAGAACTTAGAACTACTTAAACCTAACTAACCTAAGGACATCACACACATCCATGCCTGAGGCAGGATTCGAACCTGCGGCCGTAGTGGTCCCTCGGTTCCTGACTGTAGCGCCTAGAACCGCTCGGCCACTCCGGCCGGCGAAGAAGAAGGAAAGCGTGGTGTAAGACACGAGCTTGAGCCATCAACGTCACACCCGGAATGGAACACACGGAGGGAGAACTTGTGCCTATGTCCCCCAGTCAAAAGATAGGAGCCATAGACAAAATATTGAGCGAAATAGGAGTTAAAAGCTAAGCATGCTTCATTTTCTCTGTTAACCGTCATTAGAGACAAAGTGTTTCCCTTAGCTTTCCAAATAACTGGCCTTGAAGCTAAACTTTCGTGCCTAAACGATGAAAATAGGCGATTAAGACTTGAATTACAGAGAGCATCGAATCCAATCAAAGACTTACAAATACAAACTTTGCAAGAGAAGGCTGAGAAATGAAAATAGGGAACTCAGTGTAGCCAACCAAGACCTACAACTTCAAATTAGAGAATTAACTAATAAAGTCACGCAACAAGCGCAAACACAAGCACAGACACTGACATATGCTGCCACCTTAACAATAGAGCCCAAAAACTAAAGAGGCTCGAAGAATAGAACAGGCTAAAACAAAACATGCCAAAACCCTACGTATCAAATCGACAGCAAATTTGCCTTCGTGTGCTCATCTTATTCCAAAAATTGTATGTATCAGATTCAACGTTTTCATGAGCTACTTATTGCTTAATTCTGATAAGTTGAACATTAGAGATTTTTGGAGGATGTGTCTGAAAACCTTCGACATCTGTCGTCATTCTTACTTTCTACATCTACATCTACATCCATACTCCGCAAGCCACCTGATGGTGTGTGGCGAAGGGTACCTTGAGTACCTCTATCGGTTCTCCCTTCTATTCCAGTCTCATATTGTTCGTGGAAAGAAGGATTGTCGGTATGCCTCTGTGTGGGCTCTAATCTCTCTGATTTTATCCTCATGGTCTCTTCGCGAGATATACGTAGGAGGGAGCAATATACCGCTTGACTCCTCGGTGAAGGTATGTTCTCGAAACTTCAACAAAAGCCCGTACCGAGCTACTGAGCGTCTCTCCTGTAGAGTCTTCCACTGGAGTTTATCTATCATCTCCGTAACGCTTTCGCGATTACTAAATGATCTCTTCTATCAACCCTATCTGGTACGGATCCCACACTGCTGAGCAGTATTCAAGCAGTGGGCGAACAAGGGTACTGTAACCTTCTTCCTTTGTTTTCGGATTCCATTTCCTTAGGATTCTTCCAATGAATCTCAGTCTGAAATCTGCTTGACCGACGATCAACTTTATATGATCATTCCATTTTAAATCACTCCTAATGCGTACTCCCAGATAATTTATGGAATTAACTGCTTCCAGTTGCTGACCTGCTATATTGTGGCTAAATGGTAAGGGATCTTTCTTTCTATGTATTCGCAGCACATTGCACTTGTCTACATTGAGATTCAATTGCCATTCCCTGCACCATGCGTCAATTCGCTGCAGATCCTCCTGCATTTCAGTACAATTTTCCATTGTTACAACCTCTCGATATACTACAGCATCATCCACAAAAAGCCTCAGTGAACCTCCGATGTCATCCACAAAGTCATTTATGTATATTGTGAATAGCAACAGTCCTACGACACTCCCCTGCGGCACTCCTGAAATCACTCTTACTTCGGAAGACTTCTCTCCATTGAGAATGACATGCTGCGTTCTGTTATCTAGGAACTCTTCAATCCAATCACACAATTGGTCTGATAGTCCATATGCCCTTACTTTGTTCATTAAACGACTGTGGGGAACTGTATCAAACGCCTTGCGGAAGTCAAGAAACACGGAATCTACCTGGGAGCCCGTGTCTATGGTTCTCTGAGTCTCGTGGACGAATAGCGCGAGCTGGGTTTCACACGATCGTCTTTTTCGAAACCCATGCTTAATTCCTACAGAGTAGATTTCTAGTCTCCAGAAAAGTCATTATACTCGAACATAATACGTGTTCCAAAATTCTACAACTGATAGACGTTAGAGATATAGGTCTATAGTTTTGCACATGTGTCGACGTCCCTTCATGAAAACGGGGATGACCTGTGCCCTTTTCCGATCCTTTGGAACGCTACGCTCTTCTAGAGACCTACGGTACACCGCTGCAGGAAGGGGGGCAAGTTCCTTCGCGTACTCTGTGTAAAATCGAACTGGTATCCCATCAGGTCCAGCGGCCTTTCCTCTTTTGAGCGGTTTTAATTGTTTCTCTATCCCTCTGTCGTCTATTTCGATATCTACCATTTTGTCATCTGTGCGACAGTCTATAGAAGGAACTACAGTGCAGTTTTCCTCTGTGAAACAGCTTTAAAAAAAGACATTTAGTATTTCGGCCTTTAGTCTGTCATCCTCTGTTTCAGTACCATTTTGGTCACAGATTGTCTGGACATTTTGGTTTGATCCACCTACCGCTTTGACATAAATCCCAGGAAAGGGAATATACATATCAGGTCAATCAGAACGACCCAGACTGCAGTTATAGTAGAAACGGAACCACAGGAGGATTGTCGAAAAATAATAGAAAAGACTAAAGACCTGCACACTATTGTCTGTGAAGGTCCGCGAAAACGCAAGCCACTGGTGGCAGTATATCACGTTCCAGATACACTTACCAACGAGGAGTTTCTAGAAAGCATTTACGACCAGAATCTAAGCGGTGACACCACGAAAGACTTCAACAGAGAAGTCAAAAGCAGGTTTAAAACAGGGCCTAAGGGAAGTGGTTTCAGTCACCAGATACTGGAGGTCAGCTCACACCTGTACAGAGTCCTTACACGAAGACACAGACTCTATATAGACTTCGAATCACTCTCTGTGAAAGATTATACAGTAATAAACCATTGTTTTAAGTGTTGTGACCTAGAACATACGACTAAAACCTGCAGAAAGACCGACTTTACGTGTGCCAAGTGCGGCAACCAAGGACACAAGCGCAGTGAATGCACGTCCGCGGTTTGCGTCTGCATCCCCTGCAAATACAGAGGCCGCGTCTGCAATAAAACAAAAGGAGGTGATTGTCAGACCTATAAACAATTGCATGACCGGCTCCTGGACAGTATAGACTATGGCAGCTAAAATCAGCACACACACAAGAAACACGAACACCCAAAGCCAATCACCCAAAACACGTAAATACAAATCACCTTCAACATTACAGAGAAGCTACCAAAGAGCAATTTCCTGGAGAAGACAAATGAATCTTCTGCCAGAGAATTACGACGATAATGAACCCACCCCGCCCCTAACACACTCAACGCCGTTACAGGATAGCTACATCAATGCGATAGAATATATATAGATGACATGACAATCGGTGGCTCCATCCACTGCGAGGTGGCAAAGCAAATTAAAAGACAATTGCACCACTGCATTAACTTCCAAATAACATTAACGTAGAGGATAGATGAGTTGGAAGATGAGCTTACATATACTGTGCACAAGAAAATGTACAAACAAAAACTACATATTCCTTTACAGTTTCTCCCAACTGAAGTACATCACATCACATATACACAAAATGAACACAAACCAGAATCATCATCACATGGAAAACCCTACGTCACACGTAAATGTGAACAGTACCTCAAACCAGTCAAATTTGTTTCGGGAGGCACTTTTCACCCCTGGCAAAAGGTTCATGGAACAGACAGATACGAAGACCCCGAATCAATACACACCGAGCAATCAGGCCACAAACCAATACAAAATTCAGGACTACCGGGCTCAGACTTATAAACGTAGACAAATTAGAAGAGGACAAGTCTGAGGGAGACACATGAGACATTTGCAACGATGTCAACGTGCGTCTGAAAACAACCTCCACTCCAAACATCCGCAAAGACAATATAACATATACAGTCAGTCCCACACAAATCACCACCATCGCCGACACCACACCAGCAAGCACCACCAAGATCAGTGAAAAACGGGTGAAGGCAAAATGCATTGAAGAAGCGTGTGACAAAACGAAATGTAACCGTGTGACATCCCAAAGAGATCTTAAAATGTCTCCCAATCAGCGGCCAACACCAAGCCACAATCTGTCTAGTACCACCTCAGAAACCGCAACAGAAACCAGTACCAACAGCAAGCCAGCTACACCTAATTATTATAATTTAGAATTTAACTTACTTTTAAGTAGGCTAGAGAAAAAAAGAGATTGCCATCCAAAGGGAGATTCTCTCTGTTTTCCAGTAACTGAGCAGAGAGACAGAATCATCCTAAGGACAGAAAGTATTCCTACGTCAGCAGAGCCGCTGCTCGACCTCATGTTCCAGCTCTGCCTGCGCAGATCAGAATCATTCAGCTTGGACAAAATATTTATATATCATGTAAGAGCACACGGACGAACATATTTCGATTACTCACAGACAGGCAGTAAATATTTTGTTCACGTAAAACACCGAGAACACAGACAAAAAATGAATATCTTGCAACATAATACAAATAACAGTACGACAGTCAGCGCGGAAGTCCCTAAAATAGCACAAGACTTGCAGGCAGACATCATGTGCTTACAAGAACCTTAAAATACAAAAGGGCAACTGGTATGTCTACCATTACATGCTACCACAATAACAGGCATCAATGACTGTAAGGCTGCAATAGTCATTTTAAATAGAACTTATAACATAATTAAGGTAACACAGATATGCAATCAACACTTAGTTACCACAGAGATAACTAATCGGAACATCACATGCGTTACTGCATCCATGTACACCCAATACAGCCATCAAATACAGCCGTACGCAGACTACATCAGAGACCCAGTTATGTACGCTAGAGGCAAAAATTAGTGATAAGAGCTGACATTAATTCCAGATCGACCCTCTGGAATTCAGACATAACAGGTGATAGAGGACGCATAATCACCGACCTAATACAAGAAACACAATTACATGTAATGAATGCAGAAGGATCTATACCTACATATGCAGGGTTCGATGGTAGGAGCAGTAATATCGACTTCACGCTAGCAAATAATGCAGCAATGGCATACGTAACAAACTGTACTGTACACGACAACATAACCAGTAGTGATCACAATGTCATAACATACACACTAACTCACACTCAGAACACAACGACCAAACCACACACCAGACATTTATTTTTGCACAAAGTATACTGGAACAAACTAACGGAAATTATCCAACAACACGATCTAGAAAACGTCAATGGGAGTATCGATTATAGAGCACACAAATTAACACAGGCAATACAACATGCACAAAACACATCAATACCGACAGCAAAGAACACAAAACACTCACCGGTACCATGGACCAACGAACTCACGAGACTCAAACAAGATGCAACACGCAAACGAAAATTACATCAAAGGGCGATAGCAGATAGGGACAGACGAATAAAACTTGAAGCATATAGGCATGCACAAGACTTACACAGACAGACCCTATACAACACTCGTAGACAACAATTGGAGCTATTTGTAACAACACAAACAAAGCAAAATATATGGGGGGGGGGGACCATACAAAATACTAACACAGAAGATAAATACCCCACTAGTTCTGGGAACGCTAAGGCAGGATGACGGCACGATGACGAGGGGATGGAGGAATACAGCGGAATTTCTGTTGTCTCCCTGACGACGTTATCGAGACAGATACACAAAATCATGCAACACTAAGAGAAAACCTACACACACCATACAACACTGCAACTGTCACCTGTCTTTTTGCGCAAGAAGAGGTTGCGCAAGAAGAGGTTGCGCTAGCAATCACAGAGCTCAAAAACAAGACAGAATGAAGAGTACATGCGGACACGTCATAACGTAACAACAATCTCCAGTGGGTGGACAGCGGTAACCACAGTGACAGCGAAAACAGTGACAATGAGGAAGAACAGGAGGAGGAAGCCGAGATGTGACAGTAAATAAGCGTAAGGTGCTGGCGATCTAGCCAAGAAATCACCAAATGCTGTGCACGGATGGGCACCTAAAGTTAATACATAGGATTAGTAATAAATAGGATAAGCAATACTATTTGTCTACTAATAACCATTTGTGTGTGTGTGTGTGTGTGTGTGTGTGTGTGTGTGTGTGTGTCTGGCGGTCAACGGCTCGAAGAAACCATTCCGAGGTATTCACCGTCAGCCACATTCGGTGAAGGTACTAACAAATCTCTCCTCTATCCTCTTTTTATATTCTTCTTAAAAAACAACAAAATTTATTTGTATTTCAACTTTAAATTATTGTTATTTTGAAAAATATCATTTCTTTGTAAATGTTGTAGATAAAACAAAAGAAAAGAAAAGTGTAAAAAGATGAAAAACGAAAATTGTAAGATGTACGACCTGTTTTAAAACATCAGGTAACAGGTCTATAATTAGGCAGTAAATAAAAATAAATTACCATTATATAACCATTCTGAAGCCTTACAGTGTCCTCAGGTGACTTCCGCATATACAGCCCTCTTACATGAGTTTTAAAGCAGGTGTCAGCGGTGGTTAAATTGTGCTCTTTGCGTAATTCTACCACGCGGCTACCTCTTTCATTTCTTCCCGTCGTTTAAGTTCTCTTACTGTTTTCGTTTCTGTTCCTTCTTGTACTACCGAAGTCCAGCCCCGCACCACAGTAAAAGGATCGTCTCCCTAAACTATATGAATAAGTTCGTTTATGTCGTCATAATTCGGCATTTCTCAAATTCCAAAAGTTAGCAGTAAGCAGCATGGGCACGTCTTCCGGTCCTGCTGAGTTGCATCCTCCAAAAGAGAAGTTCCTGTAATATTAGAAACACCCTTCAGCCATCATATACTCGCGCTTTTCTTCATCTGCGTGAATTGCTTTTTTCTGCTGAATAAACTGGAATAAGGATAAAATTTTAATCAACATATTCTACAGGCATGAATGTAATGGACTATCAGTTTGGTTGCTTTCCGTCGAGGTGTTGATGGTGAAACACTTTCCTTTTCTCGTCAGTTTGTATTCAAATAAAATTACGGTGATTATTAGTTATTAAAGCTGTTTTGGGCACATGAAGCAATATTTAGTGTTTAGAGCTTCGCCTTCTACAAAAACTTTGTTACTTAGACATGTGTCTCACTGTATTGTTTTACCGTGCGTCATTTAAGTCTTGTGTCTAACAGGTTTACATTCTTCGATACGATTTATGGCCTGAGAGCGCGTCGTGTCGCTGATGTGTATGATGTGTTATTGATTCTGTATTTTCCACACATTTGAGCACTTAACTCTTATACAATAAGAAAATGTTTGAAGAGAACGTTAGTGATTACAGCATCACGAAGAAAGTGTTGTTGAAGATTTCTTCGGGTCTTCCACATAAGCTTGACGCTGAGACAAGTCCCGTTTCAGGACCGTCATCTGGTGCGCACGTGGCCCGCACTCCTCAGTCCTCAGTGTAGCCGAAGCGGCTCAGATCCCGTGAGGTAGTTCCATGCTTATTTAGTATTGACGTTGTTTGTAACTCAGTATCTCAGAGACATAGTTCCACGTACAGTACATTTAACTCGACTTATCCTACAACAGGTCGACGTTATTGCAGCGTTAAATCGGTAAAGCGGAATAATTCCGTTGAATGTTGTGTTGAGTAAAATTGTTACACAAACAGAATGCTTGTTTGCGCAGAAGAAGATACGAGATAAGTTGTAAAGGGGCTTCCAAGACTGGATAAGTATGGAGAAGGAAATCACCGTCTCCTTTTCGAAGGTGCCATCCTTGTACTTCCTTAAAATGATTTAGAAAAACCACGGAAATCCTAAATGAACTTGGACCCCGTTCCTCCAGAATGCGAATCCAGTGTGTGAACCACTTTACCCCCTCGTTCATTTACACGGTGAACAGCTCTTTGTTAAACCTGTGCCTTCGCCAGCTTAGTGCTATATGTTTTAGATATTATCAGCAGTGGCCACCGTTCCCACGACAAGAGTCGCCATATTCCAGTCTTTCAGTTCTAGGATTACATACAAATCACGAATAAACATTGTCCAAATTTATTTCGCAGTGGGGACGTCATGATGACACATTTTAGAAAACGATTTGTTCATCAGTTTTTAAGCATTGTCTGGAAACATTAGAAACTGTTTGTGGTGCGGGTGAAACTGAAGTGAAAAAATTCCTAATGTAAATAGAATACAGGCTTCTCTACCTGATGCATCCATTCACATCTGCTACTGGTGGCTGTTCTCAATATGCCAAGTCAATATGAACTATTCTGTCGGGTCGAAAGCTATAGAATAGGTATCCTCCTCTAGCTGATCGTATGGGGCACCTACTCGTTTCTCACTAAATATTTACACATGTCGTTTCATTATTTGGCCATTGTTCTGTAGTACGAGAAGTACATCAGGCATGAATATATCTTCTCTATAAATTATGGTACGTTCCACATTTGGAGAATATAGTAACCAGGCCAATCGTATTTTTTAGGATGATAACGAAGCCTAGTGTGGCCAGTTCCTGCCGTTGTTGCCACTAAATTATCTTGATGGAGTATCAAATCATTTTGAGGGTATGAAATGAAATGATCGTATGGCATTGTTGGCCAGGATGTCCCATTCGGGTTCGGCAGCCAAGTGCAAGTCTTATTTCAGTCGGCACCACATTGGGTGACTTGCGGCCGATGATGAGGATGAAATGATGATGAGGACAACACAACGCCCAGTCCCCGAGCGGAGAAAATCTCCAATCCGGCCGGGAATCGAACCCGGGCCCAGTGCATAGGAGGTAAGCACGATACCCCCAGCTAAGCAGGCGGACATTTTGAGGGTATTTAATGCCCAGAGTTATGTAAATGGCCTCAGAACAGCCTTTCCTAGTGGTAAATCCTCCAGCTATAAAGCTTACTACGCCACTAAAATTCGACGGACACCAGTGACTTTATCACCCCTCAGTCTTATCCCATCACGATTTCCTCTGAACAACTGACTGCTATCCTTCTAAATAAACCTCCTACTCTCCGTGACATCCGGTTCGAGCTTTCTTAGGCAGCACAGTCTAAACAATTTTACTAAAACACGGGAAGCGGGCGATATGAAAGTGATACGTCTTCAAAATTGTTTGACATCCAAACGGTACATTTCCGAACATGGATTCTTTATCAAAACTTCGTCTATAAAGTCATTTCTACAACACTTGGAGGCCTGTAATAGGAACTGTAAAACACCCAGCGTAGAACGAACAATAATAACCCTGTCACACGTTCACGGGGGGCGCAAGAAAATGCTTCTGCGCTTATGTACGACGTAGGAAAACAAACCAAGTTCTGTCATCTGTCAGGTTTTCTCGGCGTGACTTATTATTATGTACTACCGGGCGCTCAGCTGAGTTGTTGTCTCTACTTTAGACATGAAATTCAATGACAAACCCAGTCTTCTTCTTTGGGTGCTCCGAGTTGTTCTGTAATGTGTAATCGCTGTCTAGACTCCAAGTAGTCTGTGAACTATTGTTCGTCACGCGCTGCTATTTATAGTTGATTGTGGTTCGACTCCTGACGCCCACTATACCCTTTTGTAGTAGGGTGTCAGGGGGGCAGCTGAAATTACGTACCCAGCTACAGATTGCGGTGGCTTTGAGTGTCCGATAGCGGGACGGAATGTTTTCAGAGCCGGGTGGATGTCCGACGGAAAGTCGTAGGAACAGCAATTACATGGGTTTCTTTATTCCACTATAGCAGTTGTAGTGTTGCTGGGTGGCGGGCAGCACCCTGAGATGCAGACTGGCCCCATCGGGAGGTGTGCTTAGCTGATACCCCACTACAAAAGGGTATAATGGATGTCAGAAGTTGGACCTACATCAACAATATATATAGCGGCACGAGACCAACAATATTCACGATCTAGTTGGAGTGAAGGCAGCGAGTCCACATAACAATACAACTCGGAACACCTGAAAAAGACGACTGGGTTGGTCAAAGAATATTGTGCATAAAGTGGAAACAACAACTCAGTAAATGGCATAATGGAACGGCCAGCTACGGCGTCGTCCGTCCAGCAGGCGGCAGCAGTGTTGCGCCACGTCAGGCCCCTAGCAAGCGGTCGACATGCCGCTATGACAGACACATGTCGGTCAAGTTGGTTGGTGCAGATGCGCGTCTCAGTGCAGGAATCATTCGAGCACGCAAAGTTGAACCAAGGACCCCAGCGCAGGATGTGTGGACTGTCTCCTGCAAGGGCAAGCCTGAAGTAGTAGTTTGTACCCACACAGGGAAGGTGGCATGTCGGCAGCTACTAAGGCCCGGACACGAACGATGGCGCTCAGGTAGGCACCGTGAAATCACAGTACACGTCGGTCAACAGATGGTCGCGCTGCAGGAAGGCACCCAGTTCATCTCCGGGCGGCGTCGGGCCTACGTGCAGCCAGTAGTTCCAGAGCTAGCGAATTTGGTGCCTCGTAGCAGCAGCTAGATGACCCATTTCAGTTCGACGACTGGTATGGAATACCTCTCGTAGCTGGATTCATGAAGTGACACACTACACAGATGAAACAGTCAGTATTTGTGGCAGTTTGAACCACAAGTGTTTTGCTAAGCCATTGTTCCTTGTCACGTTGAGGGATTGGATGTGTGGTATACCAGGTCACTGTTGCTACAGCATGCTTCTATATTTCTGCTGTCAGCGAGGTTGCTTTTACCTTCCTGCAAAGGAACACCTACTGGCTTCTATCTGCTCCATCCCTCTTAAGGTTTGTCGCTTCGCCCTGTGGTGACATTTTCTGCTAACCCAACCACGGGTTTTCTGAAAATATCATGATCATACATATTACATTTTTAGATACACAGGCCAGTCACATTACTCTGACCACTGCCTATGTTCGACGTCCAAGTGCAATTATCGCTCACTGACGGCAGATGACAGCACTAGCAGTGAAGGGTATATAAAGCGTGTTGGGGGGATGCGGATAACAGCGCAGTCCTTGTCGTGATGAGGAAACAAAGCCATGTAGCTGACGTTGAAAATGGCATGAACATTGGCTTTTCGGCCAAAGGTAGAATCATTTTCGAAACGGCTAAGTTTGTAAACAGCTCGCGTGCCACCATAATTAAAGTATACCGTGCATGGCGAAATGGAGCTCTCCAAAACCGGCGCCGAGGCAAGTGTGGTCCACCATGGACAATAGGCAACAATATGAATGATGGTTGTGGAGATGTGTACGTGCGAAACGACGTGTAACTGTTGAGCAGCTGACTGCCCAGATGAATGCAGGGGCTACCAACAGTACCTCCTCAGCGAACATCAGCGAACGTTGCAACATATGGGCCTCAGCAGCAGACGTCTCGTCTATGCACCCATGCTGACTGCTGTTCATTGGCGGCGAAGGCTGGAATTTGCACGCCAGTACCGTAACTGGACATCCACTGATTGGCGACAGGTGACCTTTTCGGATGTACCACGTTTTATGTTTATTTACACCCCGGACAAAATAAAGAAAGGAAAAAAAGCATATAGTTCTTCACACAGTAAAATAGCTATATAGATATGACTTTTTAATTTATTACTTATTCATTAATAACTCTATTCCCCACTTACTTTGCACACAGTTTTCACATATACATGTACCTGCAAAATTAGCCGGCCGAAGTGGCCGTGCGGTTAAAGGCGCTGCAGTCTGGAACCGCAAGACCGCTACGGTCGCAGGTTCGAATCCTGCCTCGGGCATGGATGTTTGTGATGTCCTTAGGTTAGTTAGGTTTAACTAGTTCTAAGTTCTAGGGGACTAATGACCTCAGCAGTTGAGTCCCATAGTGCTCAGAGCCATTTGAACCATTTGAACCTGCAAAATTATATCATTGAAGGACAAATAATTCAGGACATGACATCAAAAACATTGAGGTTCGTTAAAAAAACTGCAGAGCGAAATGTGCTCGAGATATAGCTGAAATATGTGTACAAATGTGTGTGAAATATGATAAATACATGCAAAATATATGTGACTTATGCATACACGGATGAAGCTACGGGTAAGAAGCTTCTCGTAAACCCCTAGATGGATTTCAGCAAATCTTGATACACATGTTACTTGTTGTTGTTGTTGTTGTTGTGGTCTTCAGCCTGAAGACTGGTCGGCTGCATCTCTCCATCCTACTGTATAATGGGCAGTCCTCTTTATTTCCGTATAACTACGGTAACCTACATCCTTCTGAATCTGCTTACTATATTCATCTCCCCGTCTGCCTCTACGATTTTTGCAAACCACACTTCCCTGCAACACTAAACTGGTAATCGCTTGATGACTTAGAATGTTTGCTACGAACAATCCGTTCTTTGAATCAGATTATCTCACAAATTTCTTCTCTCCTCAGTTCTAGTCAGTACCTCCTCTTTAGTTATGCGATGCAGCCATCTAATCTTCAGCATTGTTCTGTAGCGCCACATTTCAAAAGCTTCTCTTCTCTTCTTGCCTAAACTGTTTATCGTCCATGTATCACTTTCACACACGGCTACACTTCGTACACATGCTTTCTTAAAAGCCTTCCTAACACTTAAATCTATATTCGATGTTAACAAATTTCTCTTCTTCAGAAACGCTTTTCTTGCCACTGTCAGACATCATTTTATACCCTCTCTACTTCGTCCATCATCGGTTATTTTGCTGCCCAAACAACGAATCTTATCTACTACTTTAAGTGTCTCATTTCCTAATCTAATTCTCCTAGCATCACTTGATATAATTCGACTACATTCCATTATTCTTGTTTTGTCTCTGTTGATGCTCATGTTATATCCTCATTTAAAGGCACATCCACGCAATTCAGCTGCTCTTCCAAGTCCTTTTTTGTCTCTGACAGAATTATAATGTCACCATGAAAAACCTAAAATTTTTTTCTCCTCTTTGTTTGTTTCCTTTGCTGTTTGCCCAGTGTACAGACTGAATAACATTGGGGACACGCTACAGCCTTGTCTGTCTTCCTTCTCACTCACTGGTTCCCTTTCAAGCCCATCGACTTTCATCATTGCCGTGTGGTTTTTGTACAAGTTGTAGGCCGTCGGTGTGGCCGAGCGGTTCTAGGCGCTTCAGTCTAGAACCGCGCGACCGCTACGTTCGCAGGTTCGAATCCTGCCTCGGGCATGGGTGTGCGTGATGTCCTTAGGTTAGTTAGGTTTAAGTAGTTCTAAATTCTAGGGGACTGATGACCTCAGATGTTAAGTCCCATAGTGCTCAGACCCATTTGAACCATTTTTTAACAAGTTGTAAATAGCGTTACACACTCTGTATTTTACCCCTGCCATCTTCAGAATTTGGAAGCTAGTACTTCAGTCAACGCTGTCAAAAGCTTTCTTTAAGTCTGCAAATGCTATAAACGGAGGTTTACCTTTCCTTAACCTGTCTGCTATAATACATCGAAGGGTCAGTATTGTCTCGCGTATTGCTACATTTCTCTGGAGTACAAGATGATCTTCCCTGGGGTTGGCTTCTGTCAGTTTTTCAGTTCTACTCTAAATAATTCGTGTTAGTGTTTTCCAACGATGACTTATTAAACTCATAATTCTGTAGTATTCACGCCTGTCAATACCTGTTTTCTGTGGAATTTGAATTATTATATGCTTCTTGAAGTCTGAGGATATTTGGCCTGTCTCATATATCTTGCACACCAGATGGAAGAGCTGTATCAATGCTGGCTCTCCCAAGGCTATCAGTAGTTCTGACAGATTGTCAGTACTCCCGGGCCTTACGATTTAGCGCCGGCCGCTGTGACCGAGCGGTTCTAGGCTCTTGAGTCGGGAACCGCGCTGCTGCTACGGTCGCAGGTTCGAATCCTGCCTCGGGCATGGATGTGTGTGATGTCCTTAGGTTAGTTAGGTTTAAGTAGTTCTAAGTCTAGACGACTGATGACCTCAGATGTTAAGTCCCATAGTGCTTAGAGCCATTTGAACCTTACGAATTAGGTCTTTCACTGCTCTATCAAATTCCTCTCGCAGTATCATATCACCCATCTCATCTTCATCTTTGTCCTCAGTGAACTCTTTCCACCTTTTGGCTTTCCATTTTCGGCTTAGGGCATTTTCCATCTGAGAGGACTCTTTAAATTTTCTATGACGGTATCTATCTTTTCCCACGCTTCTAAATCCTTACATTTGTCTTCTAGCCATTTCTGCTTAGCCGTTTTGCACTTCCCATCAATCTCATTTTTTAGACGTATGTATTCCCTTTCACCTGCTGCATTTTTATATTGCCATATACCCGTTCTCTTTCTACCCAATGTTCTAGTCAGTCATTCCTTAACGCTCGTGCTGAAACTGTCAACAGCTTCCGATTCCCTCAGCTTATCCACGTCCCATCTTCTCAAATTACCACCTTTTTTTGCAATTTCTTCAGTTTTAATCTACAGTTCATGACCAGTAAATAATGGTCAGCGTCCACAGCTGCCCCTGCGAACGTCCTGCAATATAAAACCCGGTTTCGAAATCTCTGTCTTCCCATTATATAATCAATCTGAAACCTTCCAGTGTCTCCAGGACTCTTCCACATATACACTTTCATTATTCTTTAACCAAGTGTTACCGATGATTAAATTATGCTCTGTGCAAAATTCTACCTGGCAACTTTCTTTTTTAATTTCTTTCCCCCATTCCAAATGCATGTACTGTTTTTCCTTTTGTCCGTTTTCCTACTGTCGAATTCAAGTCCCCACATCACGATTAAATTTCGTCTCCCGTAACTACCTGAATAATTTCTTTTATCTCATCACGCATTTCTTCAATCGCTTCATCATCTGTGGAGCTGGTTTTCTTAGAAACTTGTACTATTGTGGCGGGTGTGGGCCTCATGTTTGTCTTGGTTATGATAATGCATTTACTGTGCTGTTCATAGTAGCTTACCTGCATACCTAGGTCTTGTTCGTTATTAAACCTTCTCCTGCATTACCCCTATTTAATAAATCCTTTATTCACCTGACCAGAAGTCCGATCCTCCTGTCACCGAACTTCATTGATTCCCACTACGTTTAACTTCAAAGTATCCATTTCCATTTTTAAATTTTCTAACTTACCAGCCCGATTAAGGGATGTAACGTTCCATACTCCCATACTTAAGACACTAGTTCCGTTTCTCCTGATGGTGACACTCTCCTGAATAGTCCCCACGCGAAGTTGTGAATGGGGGACTATTTTACCTCCGGAATGTTACTTGATATCTAGAAAGAAATACTGTGTGGTGAGAACTACCAAACGCATATTGGAATAGAGGTGATATCACTGAGGGAAAGTGGAGAGAGGGAGGAGGGATATGGTGAGAGACAGGGAGGAGGAGGATATGACAGAGAGAGGGGGAGGTAGAGCTGAAGAGAGAGAGTGGGAGGAAGAGATTGATAGAAAAGGGGGGAGGAGGAGATTTACAGATAAGAGGATGAGATGGAGAGAGAGGGGATAGTTGAATATGGCCACAGAGAGGGGCAGGGGGAGATGGAGAGGGAGAGAGGGCTGAAGGAGGACAGCTAGGGGGTAACAGAAGATGGGCAGAGGGAGGGAGAAGGAGGAGACTGACTAATATAAGACTGGAATAAATACATTCCTGGGAATTGCTGGGTACTCAGCTAGTAGGAAGGTAAACCATCTCAATATACTATGTCTGGTTTCGCCACTTCAATTCATATGGAATTGTGCATGCATTTTGTGGGTGTGGGTCTGAATTTCTCTTATTGTTCCTACCCACCACCTCCTTCATAAAGAGTGTTGCCATTACAGTTGGCAACGAATTCATGCACCTCCAGAATGGCGAACATGTGCAACATGTACGACTGTCATTCATATTGATAATTACAGATTAAAATTCACTAGTGAGGTCATTTCAAGAACTTGATTTGGACCTTGGTACTAGGTGACAAACTCTTTTGGGGTATATGGGATTAACAGCATCACCCACTGACCTACACAATATTCTAGTAACTTACCATTGCATTGATACAGTCTTCTCCACACACTAATGCCTTGACATCAGCGTTTTGAATCTGTATCCACACTTCCTCCAACATCCTCATGAGATAACCTATGTATTCACTAGATTCACTGTTCTTTCCTACACATGGCTTGATTACTTCAAACGACAAAGGCACTTTTTTTATCATGCAGCATGTCGTACGGCGATAGGCCCATGCTCTCATGGATCTCCGAATTATAAGCTGTCATCATGTATGGCAAGAAAGTATTCCAATCGTTCTGATGGTTGTTCACATAGCAGCTTAACATCTTCCCTGTTGTCTGATGTACACGTCCCTTTTTTCCAATAGCCTGTGGTTGTAATGGACTTGTTCTTTGCTTGGAAATACACAATAAGTGACATAAATGTTTTATCAGTCTTGACATGAAATTGGTCCCCTGATCCATGATTATTGTCTCCAGAACCTCGAACTTTAGCAATGAATTATTTACCATTGTGTGTCGCTACTGTATGAGCCTGCTGATTTGGAATTGCAACATATTGAGAAAAATGACATATAACAGTCATAACGTAGCTGTTCTTCACTGGTTCTGGCTAAAAGGTCCCAAAGTATTCATCCCAATAATCTTCAAAGGCTCAGTAGCCTGTCACATCTGAAGATTTCTTCAGCACTATGATAACAGGTGTACCCTACGGGCTACTACTTATCTCAGTAATGCAATTGCATGATTGCTGGTTAATGAATTCTACTGGTTGTTGGTGATAGGGTACACTAATGGCTTATGGTACAAAGGTGACTGATTCCCAGTTGTAACAATGTGTTGTGTCATTGGGGGATAAACAGTACCTCGAATTCCAACTATAATTCCTCCATTCCCACTCCTTCTCCTCCTCCTAAACGTTCCACTTCTCCATGCAATGCATTGTATAAATGCTCATGGCTAGGTTACAAACCTGTCATGCTTAGATCATCCTTGTCTGGTACATGTAAATTGGTGACCAATAACCCCATTGATAAACTTAATTCATCTGAACTAAATAGGTGACCAATAATCCGTTTGAGAAACTTAGTTCATCGATGCCAAAATTATTCTCACTGACTGGCACTACTCATTCACTGTTTATTTCTCATACACATACAATATCCCTGTGCATATAAGATTGTGCTACATTTAATCATTTTCTTTCAATGGTTCTACAGCACATAACTGGTTTTCAGTTTGTTCCATTCCTATGTTCACTCAAAGTAGATGGCCTGTAAGTTACAATGCTTTACCACATGGATTAGTGAGTTCGCATGCAGCTTAATCAGTTTGTCTTTGTCGATAGACAAATCTGTTAGCAGTAGTGACAGTAGTTTTCCTGCCAGACAGAACAACTTTCATGGAGTTCTAGCACTCCTAGAATCAACTTACACCTGATGTTTATATAGCTGTCTTACCCTAGGATTACAATGTACCCTTCACATACATGGGGCGAAACTTCGTTACATTCTCAGAACTACTTTGCTCCAACCTGAAAACTTACATTGCTGAACCTAGTGATTGTATATAATTTTTTACTTCACATAATCAATAATGTGGAGGGTTTAACTACCTCTACACCAAGTGGTCCACACTCGCCACAAGAACTTCCGTGTTGCATCAAAATTTACGCTCCCTACCATCTGCTGTGACAATTAAAAAAAATTCTGCACCTGTATACATTTCTGTGGCATTAAAACATGCTGGGAGTGCTGTTTGCGGAATAAGGGCTCTTGTTGTGGTTCAGCGATTGATTACTAGCATTCCACCCTTTTCCATTATACCCCTACTTCTGCAATCCCATTACCAGTATCCCACTTTCCAACATTTATTACACTTCGGTTGTCTACAGTCTTCTTGCAGGTGTCCTGAAAGTCCACAATGACACCACTTTACATCAGTAGAGAAGATATTACTTCTATCACAGACTTTCATCACTACATCTATTTCCTCCAGCACCACAGCTACGTCAGTAGCAAAAAGCCAGGTCCTTTGGAAACCCTGCACACACTTTTCTTGACACATCAGGTCGCTGACCCCTTCAGAATGCATGTAATCCCCTGTGTTCTGCTGAATGATAATTCTATTCATTTTGTCATTATACATCATCTGATAAGTATTCATGTTAAGCCTCCATATCCTATCTACAAAATCCTCAACAGACTCGTTTTGCTTTAGTGATAATCCATTTAATTGTTTGCAATAGAATATGCAACTAGTTTGCTTCCTATGTTGCCATACAGGTCATTCCTGAGTTTGGTGGATGTTTGAGTATTCCTTAGATCCTCATGGCATATGACATAAATTTTCGTGTCTCCTGTCAAGCACAATCGGTTATCTGTAACAACTGTTCATCAGCCAAAAATGCTAGCTTTGCAGGTGCCAACAGGTTATCTATAAATGCATGTATGTTCTCCCCTGCCTTACTCAAAGAAGGATCAGCTAACCCAGCAGTAACTGAATCTGAAATCAGAGCAGTCAGACTCAATGATGCCCTGTCCCCTCTTACAGCATGTTACTGCTTGTGCACTTTATCATTATGTGCTCTCAAAGAAGCTACCTGCTCCAATAAGGACTGTACCGCTTTCATGGTGGTAACGTCATATGGAAAATGAAGTCCACGAATGGCTGCAAATGGTCTCCACTGGGAATGGTTGTGTTTGGCTACTTGGAGACTGTTTGCAGATAATCGTGGACTTCATTTTCCATGACAATACAGCACATCACTGGGACACAATTGTTCACCATTGCTTTGAAGAACATTCGAGGGAATGATCTGGCGACCCAGATCGCTCGACATGAATCCCATCGAGCATGTATGTGACATAATCGACAGATCAGTTCGTGTACAAAATCCTGCACCGGAAGCACTTTCGCAATTATGGACGGGTATTGAGCCAGCATGGCTCGATATTTCTGCGGGGAACTTCCAACGACTTGTTGATTCCATATCACGTCGAGTTGGTGCACTACTCCGGGAAAAAAGAGGCCTGACACGATATTAGGAGGTATGCAGTGAGGTACGTCACCTTAGAGTACTTTCTCAGCGTTTCCCCGCTGTGGTTGGTGTGATGGCTCGCGAGATCTTAATAAAGTGAGTGTAGGACTCCAAGCCTTCTTTAAATTGAAACAGCTGTTCCCGTTCGTTAGGTTTCCGTGTATCATTATGCGATTGACACCTTAATTACGCTATCCTACACAAGCATAGCACCCAGTGCTGTAGTCAGCAAAGATTAAAAGTCTTGTTGTTAATGTTATAGACTATCTACACTCCTGGAAATGGAAAAAAAGAACACGTTGACACCGGTGTGTCAGACCCACCATACTTGCTCCGGACACTGCGAGAGGGCTGTACAAGCAATGATCACACGCACGGCACAGCGGACACACCAGGAACCGCGGTGTTGGCCGTCGAATGGCGCTAGCTGCGCAGCATTTGTGCACCGCCGCCGTCAGTGTCAGCCAGTTTGCCGTGGCATACGGAGCTCCATCGCAGTCTTTAACACTGGTAGCATGCCGCGACAGCGTGGACGTGAACCGTATGTGCAGTTGACGGACTTTGAGCGAGGGCGTATAGTGGGCATGCGGGAGGCCGGGTGGACGTACCGCCGAATTGCTCAACACGTGGGGCGTGAGGTCTCCACAGTACATCGATGTTGTCGCCAGTGGTCGGCGGAAGGTGCACGTGCCCGTCGACCTGGGACCGGTCCGCAGCGACGCACGGATGCACGCCAAGACCGTAGGATCCTACGCAGTGCCGTAGGGGACCGCACCGCCACTTCCCAGCAAATTAGGGACACTGTTGCTCCTGGGGTATCGGCGAGGACCATTCGCAACCGTCTCCATGAAGCTGGGCTACGGTCCCGCACACCGTTAGGCCGTCTTCCGCTCACGCCCCAACATCGTGCAGCCCGCCTCCAGTGGTGTCGCGACAGGCGTGAATGGAGGGACGAATGGAGACGTGTCGTCTTCAGCGATGAGAGTCGCTTCTGCCTTGGTGCCAATGATGGTCTTATGCGTGTTTGGCGCCGTGCAGGTGAGCGCCACAATCAGGACTGCACACGACCGAGGCACACAGGGCCAACACCCGGCATCATGGTGTGGGGAGCGATCTCCTACACTGGCCGTACACCACTGGTGATCGTCGAGGGGACACTGAATAGTGCACGGTACATCCAAACCGTCATCGAACCCATCGTTCTACCATTCCTAGACCGGCAAGGGAACTTGCTGTTCCAACAGGACAATGCACGTCCGCATGTATCCCGTGCCACCCAACGTGCTCTAGAAGGTGTAAGTCAACTACCCTGGCCAGCAAGATCTCCGGATCTGTCCCCCATTGAGCATGTTTGGGACTGGATGAAGCGTCGTCTCACGCGGTCTGCACGTCCAGCACGAACGCTGGTCCAACTGAGGCGCCAGGTGGAAATGGCATGGCAAGCCGTTCCACAGAACTACATCCAGCATCTCTACGATCGTCTCCATGGGAGAATAGCAGCCTGCATTGCTGCGAAAGGTGGATATACACTGTACTAGTGCCGACATTGTGCATGCTCTGTTGCCTGTGTCTATGTGCCTGTGGTTCTGTCAGTGTGATCATGTGATGTATCTGACCCCAGGAATGTGTCAATAAAGTTTCCCCTTCCTTGGACAATGAATTCACGGTGTTCTTATTTCAATTTCCAGGAGTGTATGTCCCTGGAACTTTAATTTGTACGGCATTCCGCGGGAATGTCTGACTATTACGACAGTCGATGGAAGGTGCAAGGAATATTAACGGCACAGGCGACTGAAACAAGCAAGCAAGTCAGCTGTCGCCGAGCACTCCTTCGAATATAATCGTGAAATGAAATATGATGAGACCAGTACGGTGTGCAAACACCAAGTTGTTGGGACAACGAAATTAAGGAGTGTATCGAAATAAAAATTTCTGAAAACCTAATAAATAGGAGCAGAGATTTCAATTTAAGGGAGGAGTTCAGCATTCAACGTATTAAGATCTCACCGGCCATCTCCCTTCGTAGGTGGGTGTCAACAGAATATTTTCGCATTCGGAAGAGAAAGTTGGTGATTGAAATTTCGTAAATAGATCTCGCCGCAAAGAAAACCGCCTTTGTTTCAGTGACTGCCACCCCAACTCGCATATCATATCAGTGACACTCTCACTCCTGTTGCGCGATAACACAAAACGAGCTTCCCTTCTTTGCACTTTTTCGATGTCCTCCGTCAATCCTACCTGGTAAGGATCCCACATCTCGCAGCAATATTCCAGCAGAGGACGGACAAGTGTAACGTAGACTGTCTCTTTAGTGGGTTTGTCGCATCTTCTAAGTGTTCTGCCAACAAAGCGCAGTCTTTGTTTCGCCTTACCCACAATATTATCTATGTGGTCTTTCCAGTTTAAGTTCGTCGTAACTGTTATTCCTACGTATTTAGTCGAATTGACAGCCCTTAGATTTGTGCGATTTATCGTATACCCAAAATTTATCGGATTTCTTTTAGTACCCATGTGGATGATCTCGCACTTTTCTTTGTTTAGTGCCAATTGCCGCTTTTCGCACCATACAGAAATTCTCTCTAGATCATTTTGTAATTGGAATTGATCGTCTGATGATTTTATTGGACGGTAAATTAAGCGTCATCTGTAAACAATCTAATGGAGCTGCTCAGATTATCACCTAGATCATTTATGTAAATCAGGAACAGCAGAGGGACTATGACACTACCTTGCAGAACGCCAGATATCACTTCTGTTCTACTCGATGATTTACCGTCTATCACTACGAACTGTGACCTATCTGAGAGGGAATCACGAATCCAGCCACACAACTGAGACGATACTTCATATGCACGCAATTTGATTAATAGTCGCTTGTGAGGAACGATATCAAAAGTCTTCTGTAAATCTAGGAATATGGAATCGATCTGAGATCCCTTGTCTACAGCACTCATAAATTCATGGGAAAAAAGAGCTAGATGTGTTGTACAAGAACGATATTTTCTGAATCCGTGTTGGTTGTGTATCAATAAGACATTTCCTAAAGGTGATTCATAATGTTCGAGTACAGTATATGCTCCAAAATCCTACGGCAAATTGAGGTCAGTGATATAGGTCTGTAATTTAATGGGTTACTCCTATTTCCTTTCTTGAATATAGGTGTGACCTGTGCTACTTTCCAGTCTTTAAAAACAGACCTTTTGTCAAGTGAGCGGTTGTATATGGTTGCTAAGAAAGGCGCTTATGTGTCTGCATATTCTGAAAGGAACCTGATTGGTATACCATCTGGACTGGAAGACTTACCTTTCTTAAGTGATTTGAGTTGTTTCGCAACACCTAAATATCTATTTTTATGTCACTCATGCTAACAGCTGTTCTGGTTTCGAATTCTGGAATATTTACTTCGTCTTCTTTACTTCCTCTTGATGCAGAATCCATGACTTGCTCTTTCAAAATTAAGAAAGTTTTTTTTTCTTATTTCCTCATTGAGTTGAGCAAACCTCAAGGTAGTAATATTGATTAATAGTTTGACCTTCAAGAACCCTGGGAAAATATACAGTTCCATGAATCACCTTCGCCTTCAATCTTGATTTGCTCATTTGAAATTTTTTCGCTCTCGATGAAGTTGGGCCCTGCAAATGCATGGACTGGCGCTTAGTGTTCGGATCAGAAGCCAAAAACCCAAGATTCGTCACATGTTATAATTCTTTCGAAGAAGTCAAGATCATTTTGAGTGGTATTTTTAGAGTGTCAGCACAAATATTTTCACGGGCTTCTTTTTGTTTGATCGTGAGAAATTTCGACACCAGTTTCGCACATACTTTTCTCATGTTAAAATGCCTATGTAAAATTTGCCTTACGCATACATTGTCAATTTCTAATGTTCCAGCAATCGATATAATACTCTTCCGACCGGCAGATCGAACCATATTACCAACTTTTTCGATATTTTCATCCGTTGTTAATGTTGAAGAGCGTCTCCAGCGTGAGTCATCTTCAACGTCTTCTCGGTGTTCTTGGAAGCGCTTAAACGACTCAAAAACTCACGTACGTGATAATCAGTGTTCGGTATGCATTTCTTATAGTAAAAGATAGGTTTCAGTATCAGTTTTTCCAAATTTCATGTGAAACTTCACGACAATTTGTTGCTCTTTTATTACACTTATCGGCTGTCAGGCAAAACAAAATACCAGCTTGTATACAAACGAGGGCCACGACCACAGTTATTTCTCTAGAGACACCAGAGATGCCGCATTCGACTGAGAAAGCTTCACGCTTCACCGCTACAGGTCTTTACTTTGGCACATGCCCACTTGCTCTGTGACAGCATCAGTCCCGTTATTTTACAGCCATACTTCGTATAGGTAATGAAAGGTGTCTTTTCTGTTATCTCTAACTTTGTCTGTACACATCGAACACTTTTTTCCTATGCCTCTTAGGAAGCAAAGCTATTGAGGCCAGAGTGTTGAGATTTTTTTGTACACGAGGTGGAGAGCGTTTCCCACACATGCGTTGTGTGCAAAAATTATAAAATTAAGCAAAATGATCACACAGTAAAATGAGTGAATAATTAACGAGAACAAAAAAACAATATTGTTCAAAGTGGTTGACACAACGTTTTGACAATGAGTTTTACAACCACGACATCTTATCCATCTTGGACAAAATGAAAATAATATTATTTTTGATATACTAAGGCGTGTTCCCTTCTTTTCCTTTCCATTCTACACACTGCGGGGGCTATAGTGTGCGTCTTCTGATAGTGTCTGTCCTTAATGACCTCGTCATTGACGGAACGATACACCTTAATAATTCCCTCCTTCTTAACTGAGGGCGATGACCTTCTCGGAGAAGACACCACTACATCGTTCGCACCTACTCCACCTGTTAAATGGGCTATAAAGTGGATGGCTGAAGATACTGCGCACTGATATTAGCGACGCCATATGCTATCCATTCGCGTGCGGACCGGGGGAAACGTGACTGACTCAGTACTCGTGCTACAGTTACTTATTGACCACATCCCTATAGAGACGAGTAATGGCGCCAGAGGAACTATTCGCAGTGTATCGCGAATACCAGAGTGGAGTGCTTAATTTCTGGAGAACAATATCACCTTTTCTTCAAAGATTGATCCCCGAGCAATTCTGTTAATCTATCGTATTGCATATACCGCCGTATTACGATTTCAGTAGCATGTCTCCCGACACTGGAGCAATAGTCTAGAACAGACCGCTTGTTTCTTACGCCACGACTAATGTTGCAGCCGGATTCCTTTTATCGCTCATAGGCATTATCTTACGTCTCTCACATGAAGAGCGTTACCATCCAATGCTCCAGGTCAGACGATACTTAGCATTGTAGCACTTGTTAGGGATTCTTCCCGTTCCAGTCGCGTGTAGTGCGTGGGATTAAAGACTCCTTAAATTCTTCCGTGTACAATATATTTAGTCTAATCTTATTTACGTGGTCTGTACGGGAGCGATACATAGGGGGTTGAATTATATTTCTAGATGCTTCACGTGATAATGGATTTCAAACTTTGTAACTTTTCCGAGATAACTGGGGTCTGTCTTGAAGCGTCTACCAATTAGGTGACGTTCTCCCGTGGATCAAAAAAACCTGTGACCATTCGTTCTCCCCTCCTTCGCAATTACTCAGTATCACCTGTTGGTCCTGATTGGTTTATGTTTCTCTGAAGTGAGCAATTTTCTAAGAAGAGACGAACATAAGTTTTGTAATCAGTATCGTGTATCATGCTAGTGATCCGAAGCCTGCTACTTGCTTTACCTAAGACTGAGCCTAAGTGATCGTTCCGTTTCATATCTCTACAAATTGCCACCCACAAGTATTTGGATGAATTTACTGATGCCAATTGTAACGCGCTGAATTTGGTAAAACGCAAATTCACTGTGTATTGCTATATTTATGTTCTGTACTAACCAGATGACAGCTTTTATGGCATTCTCTAGTACAATGCTAAAAGACCATTATTATGTCATATCTGTAAAGGCACTGCCTTAACATATATGACATAATAATGGCCTAACAACTTTTAACATTGTTCTCGAGAATGGTATAAAACCCGAAATCTCGGTAGTACAGAAGATAAATATAGTAATACACAGTCAAATGGCGGCTTAACCTTTTAAAAAATATTGCATGACTGTGGCCCTACACTGTCGGAAACTGTAACTCGCTGAAATTGTAGTCGAAGGATGCTACTTTTTTTGTTTAATTTTTTGAAGTGAACAATTTTAAATTTCTGTAGTCTTGAAGCAAGTCGCCATTTTTTTCACCTTGTCAATTATTATTAAGATATGACTGGATATTTGTGCAGCTTTCTTCAGGTAGTAATACTTTATGGATAACTGCATCATCTCTATATGGTCTAACGTTAGTATTGTCTGTCACATCATCCATACAAACAGTGTGGGGAAAATAAAAGTGGCCCGGAGAACATAGTTCCATGGTACAAAGAAACACAGCAGAGGAAAGGAAATACATTCCTAACCGGACTATAGCAGATGTTGAAAATGACCACCATTCATCTCTTGGCACTTTCGGGACCTGGTCAGCAAATTGCTGAAAGTGTATCGAAGCTGGACTGCTGAAATTGCTGTAACCTGATCAGAAATATTCTGCTGCGGTTCTTAAAAATTATGAGGGTTGTTGCGATACACCTTAGACTTAAAGCTCCCCACACAATGTAATCTCACACTGACACGTCAGGTGATTGGGTGACCAACTGGGGCTCTGACCAGACTGACCTCTGCTAACAACTCTCTCGTATGTGTGCAAATACGTATGAAATATTTTGAATATATGTGAAATATGTTTCACATGTGCATACGCGAGCAAAGCCACGGGTAACAAGTTCATACTTAACACCTGAACGATTTCTATCAAATCTGGGCCACCCATTAGTTACAATCTGGATAGAAATACTTGGGGGTAATGCGATTTAATTTAGTGGATATTCTGCCGTGTAGCTGTTTCTTTAACCAGCATTCCACACAAGCAAACCAATTTCGACTTTACCTCATGTGCTCTTACCGTAGGTAATTGGGTCGCATGGCTATGTTTAAAATGAATAGCTCGCTAATATCGTAGGATCGATCCACACAAGTATGCTGTCATGCCCAGCAGCTAACCTGCTACAGGTAGTAACTTGTAGCTATGATCCTGCAGTCAAATAGTCTATGCACTGGCCGTAATCTCGAATTAATGCTCTAAATAGAAATATTAAATAAAAGGTAAATGTGTAACTAACAAAAGCGTTCTACTGTAACATTTGTAATTGATGTAGATGATACTAGAGAATTATGGTGAATGTTGTTTATTCAATAAAGTAAATATCTTATAAACGGAAAGTGGTCATACAAAAATAATTGTAGCACAGACAGCATATATCCTTATAAAATGGAATAAAGTTGCGTTGAGAGTGTTACAAGAATGGTAACACACTCCCCAGGCTGAATAGTCATTTAAGACGCACGAAAAACCAAGTCCATTGCGTGATCTCAATACATGAATTATTCTCCAGCTCAAAATAATTCGGAGTTCAGTATGACAATTTACACCTTAATGCATCAGAGATAATGAGTAGGATATCACACTCTGTCAATTCTCAGTTCTACACTACAAGCTGAAAAGTTGAAGTTGTACACTGGAGCGCAAGTTGTACGATAAAGCTGGGGTCAGCAAATTTTTAGCGCGGGTTGCATGCATTCAGGGGCAAAATTGATTTGGTTTATGACGCCCTCCCCTTAACTTATTGCTCTGTTAAGTGGTTTGATTTATGACCCCATGGGGTTAATCCATCCTTCTGAGAAGCCCCATACTCCCCCTTCCTTCCCCACCCCTCTGGAAGCCACCAACCTTCCCCCCTCCCCCTCAGCGATACAAGTACACTTTCAGGCCTGAGTTATTCGAAGAGCCCCCGCCCATTCTATCAGTTTGATTGACTAATTAATTAAACCAATAAATTAATTAGTCTCCTCCCCTCCCACCAAGAACCCCTTTCCCAATGGGAAATTGACGGGAAAAGGAATCAGTCTCTGCTGGAGAGGAGGGATCTCACGACAGGAAATTCAATCACACAATAAAGGATTCACTGTTTGTTTATAAAATTCAGTTCACAGAGGTTACATCTCTCTTGCTCATCATTCTCCGCTGTTGGGGAACGTGCAGGTCTTGTAAAGTTCATCGAAAAGAAGTAATTAAATCGATCCCTTTTTTATTCTAATCACGCAAGGAATACCATCAACATAACTCATCATACGTAATTACACTGTTAAAAATCTTTCGCACCGACTGCAAGGCATTGTGCACTCACGACCCGACCCCTTCGGGGGCTGGCCCCATTGCGTATCCCCGCAAGTGCAGGCCGTACGCTGCTCGGGGCCGCGCGACGACTGTCGGCTGCCGCAGCGCCAGCCGCTCGTGCTAATCATGTACAGAAGCGTTAGATGGCAGTAGCCCTTCGATATTGATACCTGAGAAATCCTGTCGAAACACATGCTCTCTCTCTCTTTCTTTCTTTCTTTCTTTCTTTCTCTCTCTCTCTTTCTCGAGTGGATGCTTCCTGTTTGTGTGAACCAACGTATGGAAACAGACACAGACCGAGATGTCCCTCCCCCCACCCCTCCTCCCATTCATCCCCCTCCCCTGGCTCCCCTCGCCACTCATGCAGACCTGGCCTTGGTTGTCAGTACATCTCCTTGTTCTCGTACTTCCACTGTTATGGGAACCTGCATTAAATGTAACAAAGACATTTCAGAAGAAGTAGGTAGTGTCTGTCTAACCCCACCTTTGTCCTGCACAACTATTCCCTCATTCTGCCAGATTGGTTGACTAATTCATTAATTCGATACCCTTTGTGTGCGGCCAGTTTCTCCATGCATCTTATTGGTGGATACTAGGACTTGTATCTTCATCCCGCAACTGGCCGGTTTTAAAACCCTACTCTTCCCCCTTCCGTATTTTTTTCCCTTGCCTCCTATTGGTGAATACTGGCACAGTTTGGTCATTTGGTAGAAAGTCCATTATGTTGGAGGTAGCTGAAAATATCAAATTTCGGCTCAGCTGCATGCTACACCATTAAACAATTTGCGGGAGGGGCTGGTCAGATGCGTGCTTGCAATACAACTGTTGGAAACAATAAATTGATCAATCGGGAATTTGACACTGCGATTGGATTTTCAAAGTACTATATAATCCATAAGTTGGTTCTCTTTGCTGCATTCAGAAGGAAGGTGAAGGGCCTACCACATGACAAAATAGTAACAACAAACAACACATAACATCACAAGTATGATAAGATATGAGGTATTCAAGCTGCAATCAGTTGCTGTGTTATTGTGGAGGGTATGATTTTCCAACAAACATTTGCATAAAGAACAAGATATAAAATTCAATAAATAAAATAGATAAACATACATAGCTTTCAGGGATGATAGCTATAGCGCAGTGCTGTCATCTGAGACATTGTTTGTTGAAATCTCATGAAGCATTTAAAAGTTTTTAAGTCTAAGGTTCATTGTGAAAATATTTAGTCACTGTAAATTACTAACTTGTGTAGTTTTTAAGTTACAAACAATATTATTGTTTCATTAGGTGCACCTCATTTATCCGAGATTGCAGATATTTTCAGATTTACTTTATTATGTAACTGTGATTTATTATATAATTTCTAAGAGCTGGAATAAGTCACCCTTCAGACTGTCTTACACTCCACCACTTCTGGTGCATTCTCTGCATTCCAGCTAAGCAAGCGACTGCTGTCCACATGCTCTTGGGCTTACGTACTCCCTGCCATGTGTCCCCCAACTTTGTACTTGGGCTGACCAGCAACAGTCACTTCAGCTGAGCAGGCCATGGTGCACCCTCACCCCTATGTCTGTGTGCTAGTGTTAAGCCCCATAGGGAAATACTTCTACTACAAATCGTAGGTAGCCGAACAACTCGCCTACTTATGAGTAATGTTACAGTAAGAACCACCACGTCTCCTATTTGGGTGGGGGTAATAGAGGAAGGGAGAGGAGATGATGGACAGAGAGAGGGGAAATGAGGAGATGGACACAGACAGAGGGAGGAGGAGATGAATAGAGAGGTGGGGGGGAATTACAAACAGAAGGAGTGCAGGAGGGAATGGACGGAGAAAGGAAAGAAGAGGAGATGGACAGAAACAGGGGAAGGTAGAGATGAGCAGAGAAAGTGGGAGGAAGAGATGGACAGAGAGAGGGGGAGGAATAAATCGACAGAGAAAGGGAAAAGGAAGAGATGGACTGTTAGAGGATGAGGAGGAGAGGACAGAGAGTGGGTGGCGGACGACATGGACATAGAGAGGGTGTGGAGGAGTGGAGAGAGAGAGAGAGGGGGGGGGGGGGGAACAAGGGATGGAGAGAGAGAGGGAGAAGGAGAGGTAAATAAAATGGCTCTGAGCACTATGGGACTCAACATCTTAAGTCATAAGTCCCCTAGAACTTAGAACTACTTAAACCTAACTAACCTAAGGACATCACACACACCCATGCCCGAGGCAGGATTTGAACCTGCGACCGTAGCAGTCCCGCGGTTCCGGACTGCAGCGCCAGAACCGCTAGACCACCGCGGCCGGCAGAGGTAAATACATATCCATGGAACGCCAGGTACTCAGCTACCTTTTTCCCTCTGCTGACCAGGACTGCCCCTATTTGATGCTTCATTCCATGAATGTACTGCACCAACTGTTGTCCTATCTCTTGGATGGTCGTCTGGATAGTCATTTCCCATAATTTTCAAATGATCTTTCCAATTTGATTTTCTGGTCTTCATCCAGTTATTTATATCTTTTATTCCACGCTGTTCTGTTCTATACACATTTGCTCTTTTGTCCCACATCGTTACTCCTTGGTCTTATTAGCTTTATTTCCACTGCCATTAATTATTGTTTTATCTTTCTCTTTTCCGCTCTAGTTTCTGCTGCATATGTCAAAACAGGATGCACCATTGTTTTATGTTTTTATTTTCCCCTCAGTTATGATAAATTTGTTTCTTCATATAGTATTTTGCATGCATGCAGCTACCCTTATTGCATTTGTTACTTAATTTTTCATTTTCGTGATTAAATATTCATAACTGGTGATAACAGCCGCCGGCCGGGGTGGCCGAGCGGTTCTAGGCGCTACAGTCTGGAACCGTGCTACCGCTACGGTCACAGGTTCGAATTCTGCCTCGGGCATGGATGTGTGTGATGTCCTGAGGTTAGTCAGGTTCAAATAGTTCTGAGTTCTAGGGGCCTAATGACCTCAGAAGTTAAGTCCCATAGTGCTCAGAGCCATTTGAACCATTTTGATAACAGCCCCTACATGATTAAAGTTCTACAGTTGTTCAACTGACGCACCATCTACTTTTAATTTACATTGTACAGGTACTTTTGATGTTACCACACTCTTAGGGTTTTTGAATGAGATTTCTGTGTTATATTGCTTAGCTGATTTGTTAAATTAGTGAAGTAAACTTTGTAAATTATTCTCATTATTTGTTATCAGTGCAGGATCATTAGCATAACTCAATTAGTTAATATATAAAATTAACAGCGAAGTTGCTTGTCCTTCCTTTCTATCAAGAATGCCACAATCTAATCACATATTTTTATATAATACCGCTTACGTCTTAAAATTTTTGTTAATAAACATTGGTGCTTTTTGGAATGTAGCGGTGGATAGTGTCTAAAAGCTTGAAATTGTATAGCAGTTTAACCCAAGTTAACCCTGAACTTTGTTTATATGAAATCCACCGCAAGAGACTTCGTAGATATTTTAAGCACAACCAGTCCGGAGGTACTTAGACGGAAGCAGTACCGTTAAGTGAAGGTGGCATTTGCGAACGGATATTTGACGTGGCCGCGCCAGCTCAGCCCCGTAGGGAGTTAAGAGGAAGAGTCGCGGCTCCCAGATTGCGGCAGCTGCAGACTGGCGGGTACCGCGCGAAGGCGTCTGGCGCGCAACCCGGCTATAAATAGCCCTGGCCCGACTTGTGAATGGCCCCCTGCTCCGAATGGAGGCCAGCTGGCCGCATAGCAGCTCCTCTTTAACCCCGGCCCGGCCATTACCTCTGTGCCTACTTAGTAGCCGCAACACCGCGATATCATACCCAGCCGCGCAGGTGCGCCCGCCACACGATTTCAAGGACGAGAGGGACCGCAAGGTTCAACTACGCGGTTACGCAAAGGTAGAGGATGACAGAGAGACCGGCCTCGTTTGTCTACCACAGCACTCTAGTCTCGCTATACGTGGTGAAGCCGAATTTCATCGACAAAGTATCGGTCTTCTTTGTCCTACCGCCGGCCAGTGTGGCCGTGCGGTTCTAGGCGCTTCAGCCCTGAACCGCGTGACCGCTACGGTCGCAGGTTCAAATCCTGCCTCGGGCATGGATGTGTGTGATGTCCTTAGGTTAGTTAGGTTTAATTAGTTCTTAGTTCTAGGCGACTGATGACCTCAGAAGTTAAGTCGCATAGTGCTCAGAGCCATTTGAACCATTTTGTCCTACCTTTTCCCGTTACTTGGGGTCGGCTTTCCTAATCGTGCTGCGCCAGCTATCACCCTGGTATGCACCATCGTCACTAAGGCTTAGCTTCTTCATATCAGTTTGCGTGGTCATCAGCCAGCTGGTTTGTGGTTTCTTCTGCCTCTTCTCTTTGTAACTGGGAAAGGCACTTTCCCTGGACATGACCATCAGGTCTTCGTGTTTTGTGATTGTTTCATCTCATCCTGGATTCTGAGAGTTTTACATTCAGGGGGACTGCTTTAAAACTACATCTTATGAATTCACTGCGCACTTTGTCTTTCAGTGTTACTCACCCCGTGCACTGTAACATGCACATTTCAACTTTTGGAGCTCCTGATGTTGAGTCTTTTTTGATGCCGAAACTTCACTGACGTACAATAGCACTATCGGTAGTCTTACAGCTGTTTTAAGAATTTTGTCTCTAGATTTTATGCGCATGTTTGCATCGCAGAGTACTCCTGAAAAACAGTGCCACTTGTTCCACCCCCATTATTCTGTGCGGTATATCTATTTTAGTTGAACCTTACTGTATTATCACTGATCAGAGATACTTTAAAAACTTTATCCTTGGAAGTGTGACGTTATCAAGGTCGATATCAACAGTTTGGGTGGCACAGGGGCTGAAGTTGTATATCATGTACTCGGTCATTGTTCTACTGACGGGTAGGCCATTTATTTCAAATGCCTTCGACCAGTCCTCAAGGGTTTCTTGAATGTAAGCAGAGATAAGGGTACTTTATTGGCATACAAAAGATTTCACGATATTGAATCTACACACATCAAAAAAAAGTTGTGCATCACCCCGGTCCCCAGAACTCCTGAACATAGACCTTGACTTTGGATATTTTGTCACAGACACAGTCCCTTTGACTGTTCAGGGATGTCACTAAACCCGTCCAAAGATGTAAACAACCATGCATGAGCAGCGGCTATTCGACGGAGGCTGTCCGATAACCGATCAGTTCTAGTCATTCCGATCAGTTCTAGTCATTCCACCAGGAAGGAGGTACACGGCTCGTGTTGTCTGTAGTTCAGCCATGCCTAGACGGTTAATACCGCTGTTCGATCACGTCCGCATTGTTACTTTGTGCCAGGAAGAGCTCTCAACAAGGGAAGAGTCCATGCGTTTCGGAGTGAACCAAGCGATGTTGTTCGGACATGGAGGAGATAGGAGATACAGAGAGACAGGAACTGTCGATGTCATGCCTCGCTCAGGCCGCTCAAGGGCTGCTACTGCAGTGGATGACTGCTACGGATTATGGCTCGGAGGAACCGTGATATCAACGCCACCATGTTGAATAACGCTTTTCGAGTAGCCACAGGGCGTCGTGTTACGACTCAAACTGTGGGCAGTAGTCTGCATGATGCGCATCTTCACTCCCGACGTCTATGGCGAGGTCCATTTTTGCAACCACGATACCGTGCAGCGCGGTGCAGATGGGCCCAACAACATGCCGAATGGACCGCTCAGGATTGGCATCGCTTTCTCTTTATGCCTTCAACCAGACAATCGTCGGAGACGTGTTTGGAGACAACCCGGTCAGGCTGAAGGCCTTAGACACACTGTCCAGCGAGTGAGGCAAGGTGAAGGTTCCCTGCTGTTTTGCGGTGGCATTATGTGGGGCCGACGTACGCCGCTGCTGGTCATGGAAGGCACCGTAACGGCTGTACGATACGTGAATGCCATCCTCCGACCGATAGTGCAACCATGTCTGCAGCATATTGGCGAGGCATTTGTTTTCATGGACGACAATTTGCGCCCCCATCATGCACATCTTGTGAATGACTTCCTTCAGGATAACGACATCGCTTGACTAGAGCGGCCAGCATGTTCTCCAGACATGAACCCTATCGAACATGCCTGGGATAATTGAAAATGGCTGTTTATGGACGATGTGACCCACCAACCACTCTGAGGGATCAATGCCGAATCACCATTGAGGAGTGAGACAATTTGGACCAACAATGCCTTGATGAACTAGTGAATAGTATGCCACGACGAATACAGGCATGCATCAATGAAAGAGGGCGAGCTACTGGGTATTAGAGGTACCGGTGTGTAGAGCAATCTGGACCACCACCTCTGAAGGTCTCGCTGTATGGTGGTACAACAAGGAATGTGTGGTTTTCGTGGGCAATAAAGAGGGCGGAAATGATGTTTATGTTGATCTCTATTCCAATTTTCTGTACAGGTTCCAGAACTCTCGGAACCGAGGTAGTGCAAAGCTTTTTTTTCTGTCTGTATATCTTTGCAGTTAAATAATCCATTACAGCTCCAAACAAGGGACTTTCGGCGCTTCTCTGATGGACACACACATTAACATTAAAACTCTGTTATACACCTGCAGGACGTTTTATACAAAATTTCTGACACTGTTAGGGGGTATTCTCTGAGCACAGCAAACTTCCAATTATCTGCCGTGATATGGACCCGTAATAATGGGCAGTACACATGTTCCCGGAAAGTGCCCTTTAGTATAATTATAAAACATGCTAAATGCAACATTTGAAAGCACACTGAATTACGGACACGTTGTTTGCCGGAAATCTATTCCATATGACTTGCTTCCAGTTCACTTTTTTAAAGTAATCGATCATTTTGTTCACGTTTCTGTTTTCATTCATTTCTTCTTGACGGTGCTACTCATTTTCAGAACAGTCACAACATTCGTACACCCAAACTTATTTTTTCCCCCATATTCTAATATTAGCTCATTGCATTTGAGTGTCTCGGTATCCCTAATTCCTCAGTCGCCTTGTCGTTCCTCTCTACTTCTGTCGAATACACTTTGTTCATTACATTCGCATCACTTACCTCTTTACATCCCGGTTCAGGGATATCGCTATTTGACATCTAGTATGTAATGGTACAGGTTTATGCAAGGGGGCTCGATGTCGTAAAGAGCAACTTGCCGCAATACGCTGGCAGGGAATTGCGCCACGGCACACACTGTATGTCGCCACATGTATTCCGGTCAGTGCACAGCTAGTTACCGAAACCAGGGACACTTTGGCACACAGCGTACGTGAACTTGCAGCAGCAACACCACGAAAAAACCAACTTCGGCACTTGTAAGTCCTGGACGTCCGGCCAGGCTTGTCATCCATCGAACCGACAGATCAACGAGTTGGCGTCCGTCATGGTGGCAGCCTCCGCAGTGAGGTCTCTATCGGTCCACCGTCATCTTCATAGGACCGCCTGCTAAGAGGTCCGGACGCCGTGTAATGGGCCGAGTTCGCACTGAGGCCCTGCCAACCACTGGGTCACTGCGACGCCTGCTATCTCCAGTCAACGCCAGCCGACCGTCGTGTTTCTAGGCTGTCAGCCTGCTGAATAAGCCCTGAGGTACAGGGGTAAGACAAAAATATGGAAACACCGGGAAAAATGCTTGCAGGAACATAAATGCAGATGCTAGCCAAGCTTGCAGGTCGCGATGTTATATTTAACTAGGAATGGCCCATGTGCAATGTCTTCATTACGTTGCAAGAGCCAACCGTGGTCAGAACAGTGTTCCGCGTAGTTGTGAGTGCCTTATGTTGGAGCTAAGTGACTTAGAAAGTGGGAGAATTGTTGGTCTCCGTAGGATGGGTGCTCCCATAACCAAGGAAGACGAAATGTTCTGTGCTTTAAGAGGCACCATATCGAAGATAAGCGGAAAACCGTTAACTTAATTTCGTTCATCATACTAGGTGTTTCGGGAAAGCCTGCAAGTATGTCATTCGGATTTAAATAATGAAGACTGCTCCAGTTACTTATTTTTTGCTGCATAGCACAATGCGTTTCGAGAATTTATTCTCATTTTCAAGTGCATTTATTTACACTGTCTGAGTAAGTGATGAATGACGTGTGTGTGATATTCTGTATAACGGAGGAGGCAGAATACCTTTCAACTTCGAAAAGACGCAAAAAGAGGCAGAAAATCTCACATACAAACATCACCAAACATATTCATGTAAACAAATGAACAAATGTACTTGCAAATGAGAAGAAATTCTCTAAGCGCGTTGTGCTAAGCAGCGAAAAATAAGTAACTGGAACAGTTTTTATTATGTAAATCAGGAAAAACATTATCCGCTAAGTCACTAAACGGAAGAAAGTGTGCGTTAACTGATCGTGACGGACTGTCATTGAAGAGGATTTTGACGAGAACTAAGAGGACGATTGCTGTAAAACCCACATCAGAACGGAATGTCGCACTTACGAACGGTTTCAGCACCAAAACGACACGCGGGGGCTCCAGAAGCTGAGAACTGCAGGGCGTTCTGGAATTCCAAAACAACGCATCAGTGATGAAATGAGAATGCAGGAGTATCAGTCTTGTGCAGCCGGCCAGCACATGAGAGAGGGGGCAGGTTTGGTAATCAGCTGAGTGAAGCATTTCCTTAAAGAATAACTACAGAGTACCCGAAGATTTGCTATGGGTCGCCATGCACGTATGCTATAGTAAATACAGATTTTAATTTATGGATTGCTTGAGGATACTTTCACGGACACAGCCATGTACGCAGCAATTCGTGCACTGTATCATTTATGTATACCAATGAGCCAAAATGTTATGACCAGTGACGACCGCAAGTTTAAATGCCGGCTGGTTTTGTTAGGGGCACGTGAAGCGACAAGGAACTTATATAAGCGTAGCAGAGCGAATGGAGAATCATTCTAGCGACGATACGGCTCGCAAGTAGGGAAATCTAGGCAGATTGATATGGCCCAGCGTCCTCTGGGAATGACGTATTCTGAAGCGGCGACGCTGGTCGGCTGTTCGCGTGATAAGTGGTTGAAGAACGGTCAGATCACAAGCAAACAGTAGGACGTCTGCGCCTCACCACAGAAAGTGGAGGTCGGAGACTTGTGCACTCTCTAAAGTAGGAAATCTGGCGCTGTGTAGCAGACCTGAGGACACAGTACAATATTGGTGCAGGGACAAGCGCTTCGGTGCATCCGGTTCAGCACGCAGTGTCGGACATGGTGCTTCACAGCAGGCTACTCCTACGTATTCCAATGTTGACTCAACGACATCGTTAATTTCATTTCAAATGGTTCAAATGGCTCTGAGCACTATGGGACTTAACTTCTGAGGTCATCAGTCCCCTAGAACTTAGAACTACTTCATCCTAACTAACCTAAGGACATCACACACATCCGTGCCCGAGGCAGGATTCGAACCTGCGACCGTAGCAGTCGCGCGGTTCCAGATTGTAGCGCTTAGAACCGCTAGGCCACACCGGCCGGCAATTTCATTTCCAGTAGGCACAGGATAATCGACATCGGACTGTTGGAAGCACGTCGCCTGGTCGGATGAATTATGTTTCTTGTTACACCAGGGACGGCCGCGGTGGCCGTGCGGTTCTGGCGCTGCAGTCCGGAACCGCGGGACTGCTACGGTCGCAGGTTCGAATCCTGCCTCGGGCATGGGTGTGTGTGATGTCCTTAGGTTAGTTAGGTTTAAGTAGTTCTAAGTTCTAGGGGACTTATGACCTAAGATGTTGAGTCCCATAGTGCTCAGAGCCATTTGTTACACCAGGTCCGGTGGTCTTGATATGGATAGGCAGTCGGCCAGGCGAATGACTACTCGAAACATGCACAACGCCAGGACACAGGCCGATAGTGGCAGTATTATACTCTGGGGGGCATTCCCATAGTCGAAGGACCCATGTCAGCTGTAGAGGGCGTAAACCTTCAACGCTTCATGTTTGATGTCTTCACGACGACGGTAGCATCTTCCAGCAGGATAACTGGACGTGTCACAAGGTCAGGGTCGAGCTGCAGCGGTTCGAGGAACATGAAAATGAATTGAGGTGGTTGTCTTGGCCCCCAATTTCTCCTGATCTGAACTCGATGGAACGCATCAGGAATGGTTTCGGGAGCCACCTCTGCGCACATAAACCACCAACCCGTAATTCACGCCAACTGTGTGACTTGTACGTAAACGTCTGATGTCACATACCTTCGGAAACCTGCCAAGGACGTGTCGAATCCATGCTGCCCAGAATCTCTTCGGTATTGCGTTACAAAGGTGTGACCAACACCTTATTAAGTTGGTGGTTCAAATGGCTCTGAGCACTATGGGACTTAACATCTCTGGTCATCACTCCCCTAGAACTTAGAACTACTTAAACCTAACTAACCTAAGACATCACACACATCCATGCCCGAGGCAGGGTTCGAACCTGCGACCGTTGCGGTCGCGCAGTTCCAGACTGAAGCGCCTAGAACCGCTCGCCTACAGCGGCCGGTTAAGTTGGTGGTCGTAACGTTTTGGCTTATCACTGTTCACTTTCATAACTTGCGTTTTTTATCGTAAGTGTTTCTCAGTACTGTGCGGCTGGTCCCGGCGGAGGTTCGAGTCCTCCCTCGGGCATGGGTGTGTGTGTTTGTCCTTAGGATAATTTAGGTTAAGTAGTGTGTAAGCTTAGGGACTGATGATCTTAGCAGTTAAGTCCCATAAGATTTCACACACATTTGAACATTTTTGTTTCTCAGTATTTTTTGACCACAGGAAATCGCTGCTTACAACTTTCTGTGTAAAGAACTTGCGAGCAATGTATCCAACCTTAAATGGGACGATGCGGCTTGTCTTCACTGTTAAATCTTTCAGGGTGCCTCGAAGGGTAGTTTCTACTTAGACCGTGCGTATATTGTCGCTTTACGATAAGACAGATTGTCAGCACAGGATTAGATCACAGATAGTCATTCGAGCATTCATTCAGCCGCTATTGTAGAGCACAATCCGGTCGTTGTGGCCGAGCGGTTCTCGGTGCTTCAGTCTGGAACCGCGCGTCCGCTACGGTCGCAGGTTCGAACCCTGCCTCGGGCATGGATGTGCGTGATGTCCTTAGGTTAGTTAGGTTTAAATAGTTCTAAGTTCTAGAGGACTGATGACCTCAGATGTTAAGTCCCATAGTGCTCAGAGCCATTTGAACCATTTGTAGAGCACAAGACAATCAAGACGCCTGCGATCAACAATAGCAGCTGATAATCTCTACCTACAAATTATGACTCATAAGCACACCAAGAAGAACCGAAGAGAACTGCACGCTATCTTTCTGAAGGTGCTAACTGGGCGGGCAGTGTGCAGCTCTTTCCACACGAACAGTTTTTGCTGTAGGCGTCCATTACGAGCAACAGGAATTCAGTGTAACGCCTGGAATGGCACCTGTATCAGTCGCTTTGGGTTCTCTTCGCCATCGAGTGCAGCATTTGTCTGAAAACTGACTATCGTCGTAGAAGATTGTGGAGGCAGCCTGACAATTGTGCACGACTTCGGCATGCAGTTCCACGAGTTCAGAGGGGATGTGGTCCAATGATGTCTTGGGCGGATTTCATGAATGGATGTCCAATGTTACTTGTCGTTTAGAAGGTAATTTGAAATGAGAGCTATGCAGAAGTGATGTCTTGGGCGGATTTCATGAATGGATGTCCAACGTTACTTGTCGTTATAGAGGGTAATTTGAAATGAGAGCAATGCAGCATCGGGAAAGCATCTTCCAACCTCTTGTCCAGTCCCACAATCAACGCTCCTGAACGAATTGTATATGCCTTATAGCAAACTAATTTCTCTCAGGATGATTTCTGATCACTGGTCTGAAAAACGTACACTACCAACAGTCAGTGCAGCACTTGCAAATGTTACCTTGCAGCTTCAGCAAAATTTTCCACAAAAGATATGCAGGGTGTCAGCACAAAACGTTGTGGGTTGAGTCAGACCGAAACCGAAGTATTTCAGGTCCATATGTGGCAGTTACAATTTAATTATTTAATTATCTTAATTAGAGTTAGCTATGTCCGTCTCTTCCACCAACACTACATACAGCTAGCTAAAGCTTCAGCCGACTGATCACGTGTGCGCATACTAAGCCACACCATCCCATTACAAATCACTAACAAAACTGATCATTACTGGACGCCTGTGTACACGAACGTACTTAGTAACTTTTGAAATTTTTTCTTGCCGTAAGAGGATCGTTGATTGTCGATCACTGTCATCTGACTTCAGAAAGATGCCGGGCACATAACCGCGGCGTCAGAGGAGCCACGACTCTCCTCCTACACCCAGAAAAGTTATCGATTGACTTCCAAATTTCTGTAAGAATCAGGAAACTCCCGAAATGGTTGTAATATTCGTGGCTTTCATCCACTCAGATATAAGAAGCACAATGCTTCAAACGCGTACCATGTGATTCGTCATCCTGTTCTCATGCTAATACCACTTCTGTAGAAAATGCTGCCCCATGTGAGGACTTTTTGCAGTCCAGTTTCCCACTCACGATACGGGTACAATACTGACGTCACAAGGAAGTCCCAAACACTTTAGCAAGCTTAGCAGACTCCCAGTCACAACATTCAGCATGATTTGTGAATCCCACTCTAAACAGATTAGGGAAGACCAATGAACGTCCTAAGACGGCGAGGCTTCGTATCTCTGTGGATGCCGCAGATAGCTACGATCACGTACTAAGACGCAGTCTTCTATAGACTCGGACTCCAATGGACGACAAATCAGTGCTTCAATTGAAATACGAATCGCATAAATACTTCTCTAAACTCTCCTCTCTGCAGGCTCGAAAATGGTATTTTACAGCTTGATTAAACACTCTGCTACGTGGTTGGTAATCATCTGGCCTGGATTTTGGATGGATTGCTCGCCGTGTTAATTCCAGCGTAATGTGACCAAAATTTTTACACACAGAATATCGCATAGAATTTTGGAATTAAAGTCTTGAAACTTATAAATATATTCTGGGAAACTGCTTGAACTGAACCTTAATTCGAAGGCAGGCTTTTTTTTTGTAGTTCCTTATCTGGCCATTGAAAACGTGCAGCCAACATCAAGGTCATTATAGAGGAGCAGAAACTATCGCAGCATTCATGTCAAATGATTCACGGCAACCACCGAAAACTTTACTCACTCTGGTCAGACTGGCTTTTGGAGTTTATTCTTCCCAAATACAAACCGAGCGAGATGGCCCAGTGGTTAGCACACTGTGCCCGCATTCGGGAGGACGACGGTTCACACCCACGTCCGGCCATCCTGATTTAGGTTTTCCATGATTTCCCTGAATCGCTTCAGGCCAGTGCCGGGGTGGTTCCTTTGAAAGGCCACAACCGAATTCCTTCCCCATCTTTTCCTAATTCTATGGGAACGATGGCCTCGGTGTTTGGTCCCCTCGCCCAGATCAACCGAGCAACCAAATATGTACCCAGCGTCGTAGTCATAACTAGCGCATCAGCCTACTCAGTGTGTTTGAGTGCCCTGAAGTGCCTGCTGCCAGACGTCATCTGGAAATCCGTGTAAACATCTCCTTACTCCCCACCCACTACTAAATATAAGTAACTAAATGTATAAATCGAATTGCCTCCGATTGTGAACGTTCTGTTCCAAAACATGTTGTTAGTATTGAAAATGTAAGCTGTCGTACACAATGCCAAGTAGTCTCTCGACAACTATAGCAATATCACTTGCCTCGTCTGAAGAATCAAAGTCGTGATGGCGATTGTAGGGGAAGGTTCTTGTAATTTATATGAAGTTATTCAGAATAACAATATGTAACATGAGGATAGAAAAATTCAAATTCCATTCGATATCGTCCAGGATAGCAAACTTCAGAGCAGCAAGTTGATTTATGTTAGTGAACCAACAACAGAAGAAATGTTGGTATTGCACATATGGATGGGTACGGACGCAAATGTTTAAGTTTCTATTGTACGTGGAGATTGACACCGGAATTCCCAGCTGCTTGAGAAACATAACTTTGTCTGTTGTATGTGAGATTTTTATATACCAAAGGTGTAATGGTAAATAAAGGAGCCGGCCGGGGTGGCCGAGCGGTTCTAGGCGATACAGTCTGGAACCGTGTGACCGCTGCGGTCGCAGGTTCGAATCCTGCCTCGGGCATGGAGGTTTAAGTGTTCTAAGTTCTAGGGGACTGATGACCTCAGCAGTTAAGCCCCATAGTTCTCAGAGCCATAAATAAAGGAAGAATCAGAATTTGCAGTGTGTATCGGCCCTACTGTCTATTTGTGTGCAAACCATAGCATTCGGGGTAGCAGTGACAACTGTCGTCCACAGAAATAATTCACATTCTTCGCCACATGAGGTAACACATTGTCTTACTGATATATGACATCCTATGAAAAGATGAAACCGCATTCCCAGCTGCATGATCTTTAAACGAGCACTCACAACCCTACGTCCTGCCCTGACTGCATCGAATTCGTCCCCTATTACATGCTAATTCCATCCTGACTTCGCAGTCACGGTGGATAGATTGACAGGAGGGGATAGCACAACTCTACCTAAATAAGAGTCAGCTATAGATTATGTTTATACATCTATTTTCGTAAAGACCGACAGACAGCTTAAAAAAGAAGCACACAGTCTGAGTAAGGTAAAACTGCACTGCAGTACGACTAGGTGGCAAAAGTGCCACCAGTAGATAATACTCGGTCAATCCAGTATGTAAGTAATCAGACGACATAGGCGAGCAAGAGAGATGCTAACGCTGGCTCATGGCAGTGGAACATCGAAGTTTATCTCAGTAGTACAATGGAGATGTCAGTAGCTGGAATGCGATCGTAATTACGAGCTGAGTAGTATATGTATACCAACTCTGGTTCAAGTAGCAGTTAAATACGGTATTGAACATTGCAGTACCACTGACTGCAAGTCAAGGGCTCGTGAGGGTTGCCTACATGCAGGGGCAATGACGTCACAATCCAAGATAACGGTAAGCAACGCCCCCCTTATCAATGACATCATCATTATTAAGCGACAAGCCACGCACCCTCCCCCTTCCCCATCCCGCTCCAGCGAATAACAGCACAGTATTAAAACGAAATGGTCAGTCACAGTATAGTACTTTAGCAGGCACTATAATTAAAAAGGCAGTCGCAATGTAGCCCCAGAGCAACCATCTTGGCTGTGTTCGAAAGTGTTCGAACGCTTCGAATTTCAGCACCATATTCAAAACTATTTACCGAAAAAAATTATGTAAAGAGTATAATTTGTAGTATTTCGGTATCTAAAATACTTCAGCAAAACATACACACATATACATATGTATATACAGCCGGCCGCTGTGGCTGAGCGGTTCTAGGCGCTTCTGTCCGGAACCGCGCTGCTGCTACGGTCGCAGTTTCGAATCCTGCATTGGGCTTGGCTTTGTGTGATGTCCTTAGGTTAGTTAGGTTTAAGTAGTTCTAAGTCTAGGGGACTCATGACCTCAGATGTGAAATTCCATAGTGCTTAGAGCCATTTGAACCAGTTTGCACATACATAGATATTTATGCCACGAACTTACAATTTCAGCAGCACTAGTGACTGCGTAAAGATCAATTTGTGTATGATACATGGTGTAAGGCACAACAGAGCAAAAATTAAATATTTCCCGCATCTATGAGGCTGTGCTGAAAAGTAATGCCTGCAAACTTTTATGTGTAAACTCTTAACGTTTTGTAAATAAAACAAACGTTCTTAACATTCTAAATCCTTATTTTTCATGTCTTGATACTTGCAGCCTTCTGTTGCTTAACGGCTCCGAACTGTAGCGTGTAACATGGCCGTGTGTAATGTAACTATGTTGGTGCGTGAGAAACAGTGTGCTGTAATTGCGTTTTAAACACGAACAGTTCGTCCAGTTCGCGTTTGAAACACAAACAGTTCGTCCTTCAGCGTGAAAATACCAGACCACACACGAGTTCTGCGACATCTGCAACAATCTGATGCCTTTAATTCACTGTCATCGATAATTCTCCATACACCCCCTACTTGGCCCCGTCCCATTTTCATCTGTTTCCAAAACATTTAAGTATGTATTGAACTGGGGACCTAGAAACGACGGAGAGGCTTCGTCCCCGCCGTAGCCCTCAATGCTACACAACGCCATAACAGGCTACAGCAGCCCACTCAGCCCACCGCCGCCCCACACCGAACTAAGGGTTACTGTGTAGTTCGGTTCCCAGTGGACACTAATCCGCCGGTCGGGAGGACGACGGTTCAATCCCGTCTCCCGCCATCCTGATTTAGGTTTTCCGTGATTTCCCTAAATCGTTTCAGGCAAATGCCTGGATGGTTCCTTTGAAAGGGCACGGCCGATTTCCTTTCCAATCCTTCTCTAACCCGAGCTTGCGCTCCGTCTCTAATGACCTCGTTGTCGACGGGACGTTAAACCCTAACCACCACCACCACCGCTAATCCGCCGGGCGGATTCGTGCCGGGGACCGGTACGCCTTCCCGCCCGGGAAGCAGTGCGTTAGACAGCATGGCTAGCCAAGCAGGCTTCCAAAACATGAAGCACCTTCAAAGACTTCACTTTTGTAGTAATGAAGCGGTGCAAGCAGAGGTGAGGTTGTAGCTCCATCTACAAAGTCAGACATTCTACAGTTACCGTATCAACAAACTAAACTCTTGTTGGAAGAACTTTTTGTCGCCGTGGTAACTATGTTGAGAAATAAATACAGGGTGTTTGTAAATGAATATCGTGGTTTTAACGCTTTATAGTATTTATTATATTAAACTTACAGTTATACGAGTAAATTATATGTCAAATGAAAGAGCAACTCAAACAGTTTTACCAAGAACCTTATAAATGTTCAATGTGAGCACCATTTGTCACACTGCACATATCAAATCTATAGCCGAGTTCTTTGCAAACGTTGATAAGTGTGTCGTCAGTGACTGTAGCTACATCTGCTTCAGTCCGGTTTCTTAATTCAGGGAGGTCTTCTGGTAGCGGTGGCACGTACACACGATCCTTGATGAAGCCCCAAAGGAAAAAATCGCATGCCATTAGGTCGGGTGAACGTGGAGGCCATGCAAAGCAAGCCCTGTCATTGGGCCCCTTGCGGCCTATCCAGCGCTTGTGTACAGTGAAGTATAGCGGATTGCGGCAGGAACATTGCGCTCTGCGCATGCGCACTGGTGCCAGATACAATTGTCTGAGTTGCTCCTTCATTTGACATATCATTTATAACTGTAAGTTTAATGTAATGAAGCATTAAATCCCCGATATTTATTTATAAACACCCTGTATGTAGACATGAAGAATTAAGATGTAGAATATTAGTAACGTTTGTTTTATTTTAGAATCTTTACGAGTTCTCATATAAAAAATTCGGAGGGAATTTGGAGGAATTACTTTCCAGCGTGCCCTCGTAAGTGGTTTAATGATACTAGTCAAGTATCACAACATTAATTCGAAGTCTGAAATGTATGCAGAAATGTCCTTGTCAAGACACATAATGTTATTTCCAAAAATCGGACATATCTGTCAAAATTTGCTCCTAAAACATGATTTTGAACTTTAAAATTAAGTTTCTCAGTGCTGTTTCCAGGCCTAAACACATGGGGCTAAAAATTAACATCCTAAACAGACAGCGAATCTTCATGTTTAGGCCAAAATGAGGTGATTGAACAAAACTAACCTGACGAAGATATAACGGCAGAAATCACGTGTTGGCTAAAATACTATGCTAAGCAGAGATGCAGACAGACAACGAGACTGTCTGAAATAGCACCAGCTATTGGAAGAATGTAATTAACTCCATTTTTCAGTTCTACACTTGGTTTAAGACACAATGGAGCCTCAAATTTCCATATCGAAATTGTCGTATGTGGCTTTCAACTGTTACATTGGCATCTCCATATGTAAAATGGGTAAATGGTAGTGGCATTTCAGTCTGAGGATATTTTATTGGAGGGTCATAGAACTAGGTGACATAACTTATTATTTTCACAAGTTTTCAGTAATGTCACACTTTAGTGAGCACCATTTTACAGGGGCCGAAGATAATGCATCATGTTCCACACTAGAAAAATGTAATCGATATCATGAACAGCCTAATATTCGTTTTTATTCGCATCTGAACTGTAATTACTAAAGGTTATATGCAGTAACAAATTTCTGGGGGTATGCTGCAATATTTAGCAATCAGAACTATGGTGCCAAGGGTCTCTAAAGGATTTACATAATGTATTTCCTCTAATCAGTCAAGTAACACCAAAATATAATCGATATGCGCAGCGTATAAACTGACACACAACATAACCAAAAATAAAAAACTGGCTGAGCACGATATTAGAGAATAAGGATGAAGGTGTTTTGACAAGACTTTTTAATTGTGACGTATCACTTAAACTGCATATTTTTGTAATGTGGAAGGAGAACTTAAATTTACTCATGTTTTTTGCAATGTTTTGAGGACTGCGACTGTACTGTAAATTTGGTGAAGTTATTTCTACTGCGTCAGTCAGTTTTTGCTAATATTTAAAAATTAGCAAAAAGTAATCGAAGCAGTAGAAATTATTTCATAAAAAATAAGATCTTCTGCACTGTTTATATTCAACACAAAATGACCAAAGACGGTGCTGTATCAAGACAGATATGAAATACAGCCAGAGGTAATGGTGCAAAAAGACAGATATGAAAAGTAGAAATCTCAAAAATATAATCCTTCCATGTAAATATAATTACGTATCAATATAAGTAACGATTTCGAGTGCAAAACACATGCAGGTTGCATATCGTAATATGCAAGTATAATTACAAATCTATGATTGTGAATGAAAATTCACTTTGCACCAAAATAATATATATTAATTCTCAGTATATGAAAGACTTCACACGTATAACAGACATTACACCACTGTCGTAAATTCATTTTTCTATAAGATTTAAAAAATATGCACGTCTTGCATATTGCCATTACTGGTAAAACTTATAGGATATGCAGCACTCGTTAACGACCGAAGTTTGATGGTTGGACTACATATTGCAAGCACAATAGCTCTTCAAATTAAATGTTTTCACATCTAACTTATCTTTATTACTTAATAAAATCCATGTAGGTCACTTATTGGTACTGCTGGAATAAATTATTGTTTACTAGATGAGTTCGATCTTTGTACCAAACATTAAAACCACACACCCTGTTGAGAACCACATCTTTGCTTTTTTAATGTCTAGGAGACTATCCTAAATCGCGGTGACTTCGGCGTATTACTGTCTTTAAATAAACACGTCATTTCTGTTTCTCTCATTGTGTAATCCTTTCAGTTGTCTTCTATACTATACTGTAACAGTTCTTATTACGTGCTGCCCAAATTACATCGAGCTAATTTACCTGATTTTGATACATCATGCGGAAGCTACTTTCGTCTTTAAGATTTGCCCACCAATGTAAGTTATATGTTACGTAAGGTGCGTGACAGAGTCGCAGCTGAAGCGTAATATCTGGTTATCGAGACTGCGGCAAGCATGCACACGAACGTCTTGAAGCAGAATAGCTGATAAGCATGTTCACTGGTTCAGTCATCATTTAGTGACTAATCCGACTAAGTTTTGGCGCATCTGAAAGTTTTCTGTTGTTCATAGAATGCAATTTTACTAGGAAAGGATGGAAGATTGTGGTTTAACGTCCCGTTGACAATGAGATCTGTAGAGGCGGTTCTCAAGTTCGGAATGAAGACGGACGGCAAAGAAACTAGTCAGCATCATTTTGAAAGGAACCGTTCAAGCCTTAATCTGTTTAAAGAAATCATTAATAACCCAGTCCTCTGGAATGCGAGTCCAGTGTCCAGAGTTTTCGGACTTGGTATGTACGCCAGCACTTATGTACGCTGAAAATTATGTAATAAAGTATGATATGTAATTTTTTGCCAGAAAGCAGCACCAAACAGTGGGCTATAGTTAAAAGAACCAATGGGAATACACATTATTATGACAAACACTACGATGATTCATTGAAAAACTGGAATTTCATACAATTTTCAGAAGTTGCTTTGGAGTTATAAAGTATTGGAGTCGGTTATGATCCGTGATGGAGGGCAGAAAATAAGCTTTGTGTTCTACAGTATGCGGAATGGGCGTTACCATTTTCTGGATTCTTTCTGGTTGTTGTCCGACAGTTGTAACTCTGCCGGTCTCCATGGAAACGCTTCAAGTACGAAGGGTTATGCATCACATTTAATCTTTTTTGGCGAGCAGATGCTGTGGAAGGGGCTATTTGCAAAGTCTCAATTGTGCCGTACCCTTGGAGCGTTTGCATTTTCGATGGCAGTATTTCGTGATGATAAATTTTTCCGCGGTTGTTATATAGTGAAGGTGAGTGTTGTTTAGCGACGTCAGACGTGTGTTACGTAAAGGGGGCTGATTATAAGCTGGAGTTAGTATTGGTCGATACAACGGGGCCCTCGACGGAAAGGTCTTTCGAAACGGGAATGGAAACTCGAAATGGACCGGGTTGAGATGGACAGTCGTCACGAACCTTTTCGAAGGGACATTTCCAACCTTCACCTGAACCAATGAAGGGAAACCACGGAACCCTAAACCTGGATCGCCAGGTGGAGATTAGAATCCGGAAGGTGGAGTTCTCCATACCCGCACTTGCAAGGCGACCATCGAAAATTATTTAACTACCACGTCTGATATAGGATTAGTTGCTATCGAGGAATCACAGGATGGGTGTCATCGATGTTATCTATACATCCAGATGCATGCTCTCATTAATATGGGCGAGAGAGATTGCACAGTGGTTTGCACATAGGACTCGCATTCGGGAGGTCGATGGTTCAAACCCGCGTCCGGTCATTCAGATTTAGGTTTTCCGTGATTTCCGTAAACCGCTCATGTGAAATGTCGGGCTAGCCGATTTCCTTCGTCATCCTCGAAATATTCTGAATTTGTGCTCCGTCTCTAATGACCACGATGGCGACGGGACGTGAAATCCTAGTCTTCCTTTCTTTTTTCATTAATTTTGTCTGTAGTGGAGACAGTAGATAGAAAGCCTTTTAACGATTGTGGTTTGGAGAGAGGGAAGAAAGTGACTCCGTAAGCCAAGCAGATTTGAAGCCCAGTCCTTCAGAATTAGAGACCAGTGGCTGTGTCACTATGTGTTCCAAGTAGAGGAAGGCATCTACGTTTCTACCTTGGATCCTAAAATAGTGTTTGATTTCTGTAATGCATTCAGATTTTTGACGACGTTGGTGCCTGCTATATACCATAGTGCGCATTTTGCTTGTAGATAATTTGTATGTGCTTGTTTACCGTTGTGTCTTTTGATACATTAGACTGTGTTAACAATGGCGTCTTCTTTGTACTCACATTACAATCTTAGAACTATTTTAATGTTTTACATAAACCTGAATGTCCTTTCTTTTATGTTTGCTTCGGTTATTACAGCCATATTTACCGTCCTTATGGCATTAATCTGTACTCTTTCGTTTCTGAGGTCTGCAGATTTTGTAAAAATTTGAAAAGTTGTCTTTGAATTCCTTATGTCTTCCTATATACAAATATAAACGTAATACATTTAATTATTTGTACTGACTGAATATTTTTTTTAGTAACAGATGTCGTTCACGAGCAGATGCGACTAATGTTTCTTAGATTCTCGTGTCCATTGTCATCATCCGGGATGTTGTCTCAAACTTCCTTGTAGCACGTAGATGTCCCTTCCCTATACCTGTAGTAGTCCGGAATACGATAATCCTACCTTTTTATTATTTTATTTTTATTTAAACTTCTAGTTCCGTAGGATCAAATGGAGGAACAAATATCCAAAGTCATGGAACGTGCCAGTACATGAAATTACAACATAAAAGTAATAACAGATAAAAAAATGTTTATGAACCCGAAAAAAGTCAGTCCATGAGTTTAAGTAAACGCAATAAACAATACAACTATAATCAGCTTAATTTTTCAAGGAACTCCTCGACAGAATAGAAGGTGTGACCCATGAGGAAACTCTTCAGTTTCGATTTGAAACTAGATTACTGCTAAGATTTTTGAATTCGAGTGGTAGCTTATTGAAAATGGATGCAGCAGTATACTGCACACCTTTCTGCACATGAGATAAGGAAGTCAGATCCAAATGCAGGTTTGATTTCTGCCGAGTATTACCTGAGTGAGCCGGCCGGATTGGCCGAGCGGTTCTAGGTGCTTCAGTCTGGAACCGCGCGACCGCTACGGTCGCAGGTTCGAATCCTGCCTCGGGCATGGATGTGTGTGATGTTCGAAGGTTAGTTCGGTTTGAGTTGTTCTAAGTTCTAGGGGACTGATGACCTAAGAAGTTAAGTCCCATAGTGCTCAGAGCCATTTGAGCCATTTTACCTGGGAATAAGCTAATATTATTAGGAAGAAATGACAGAAAGGCATATATATATATATATATATATATATATATATATATATATATATATAGAGAGAGAGAGAGAGAGAGAGAGAGAGAGGCCAATGTCAAAATACCCAGACTCGTGAACAGTGGTCGACAAGAGGTTCGTGAACTTACACCACTTACTGCCCAAACCGCCAGTTTCTGAGCCAAAAATATCATTTTAGAATGGGAAGAGTTACCCCAAAATATAACACCATGCGACATAAGCGAATGAAAATAAGCAAAATAGACTAATTTTCGTGTCGAACGGTCACTCACTACGTATACCGTTCGAATAGTAAAAATGGCAGCATTAAGTCTTTGAACAAGATCCATAACGTGGACTTTTCACGACAGCTTACTATGTATCTGAACACCTGGTAATTTGGACTGTTCAGTTTCACTAATCAAATGCCCATTCTGTGAAATTAAAACGTCAAGTTTTGTTGAATTGTGTGTTAGAAACTGTAAAAACTGAGTCTTACTGTGATTTAGCGTTAGTTTATTTTCTACAAGCCATGAACTTAGGTCATGAACTTCATTATTTGAAACAGAGCCACTGTTGCACACAACATCCTTTACTAACAAGCCAGTGTCATCAGCAAACAGAAATATTTTAGAGTTACTCGTAATACTAGAGGGCAAATAATTTATATAAATAGGGAATAGGAGTGGCCCCAACACTGATCCCTCGGGCACTCCACCTCCCCTCCTCCCCCCCCACCCCAACCCCACTCAGACCCCACATCATAGCCATTCTCAACATTGTGAATATTGACCTTTTGCTGTCTGTTGCTAAAGTAAGAGGTGAACCAATTGTGAGCTACTCCCCCTATTCCGTAATGGTGCAGCTTCTGGAGCAAATTTTCTGATCAACACAATCAAATGCCTCAGTTAAATCAAAAAATATGCCTACCGTTCGAAACCTTTTGTTTAACCAATCCAGTGCGTCACAGAGAAAAGAGAACATAGCATTTTCAGTTGTTAAACGATTTCTAAAGCCGAACTCTACATTTGATAGCAATTCGTGTGATATAATATGATCAATTATCCTTACATACACAGCCTTTTCAATAACTTTAGCAAACACTGACGGCATAGAAATAGGTCTAAAATAATCTATATTATCCCTTTCTCTCTTTTTATAAAGCGGCTTTACTATTGAGTACTTTAATCGTACAGGAAACTGGCCATTCCTAAAGGAAAAATTACAAATATGGCTAAATACAGGGCTAACATGTGCAGCATAGTACTTTAATATTCTGCTAGGCACTCCATCATTACCATGAGAGTCCTTAGTCTTCAGTGACTTAATTATTGACTCAATCTCCCTCTTGTCTGTATCACAGAGGAGTATTCCAGACATCACTCTCGGAAAGGCATTTGCCAAGAAAGTTATATGATTCCCTGTAGAAACTAAATTTTTATTTAATTCACGAACAATGCTCAGAAAATGATTGTATATATCTGATTTATCAGTAACAGAAATATTTTTACTACGAACTGACTTTATGTCGTCGACCTTGTGCTGCTGACCAGACACTTCCTTCACAACTGACCATACGATTTTTAATTTTATACCGTGAAGTAGCTATTCTGTTTGCGTACCACATATGCTTTGCCTTCCTAGTAACATTTTTAAGCAAATCTTTCCTCCCTCTTTCCACTGGTCGTCAGCTAGGTCGGTTTTTACAACGAGGAATTCTCCTTGGCTCTCTTTTACTAGTTCCTTTCGTTATATGCTTCGCCCATTTCCTTTCAATTTCATATTTCTCTTATTTCCCCACAATATTCCTCCGACATTTAAGACAGACCGCTTTACCTCCTACAGAATTTCATTATGTGCCCATAATAGTCACTATTTTACAATGATTGTCTGAGAAAACCACGACTTTATTGAGATGTTAGAATGAGGGGGGGGGGGGGACTGCAACCTGCCGCGATTTTGTTGAATGAACGATTTATTTTTCCGTAAGCAGTTTCTGGACCAAGTATACACTTCGGATGCTATTTTATACGTTTCTCATAAAGAAAATGAATTATTTATCGAAAACCACATGAAAACAAATTGATTTCTGTGTATTATCTTGTAGCGTGACAATAATTATGGAAAATTTCATGTATCATTCGGCTAAAATTTAGATGTTTGTACTGCTCTTCCTCATAACAGGGATCTGCCTGCTGCAAAGAAGACGTTCTCTGTGGCAGTACTTGCGCTGCCACCTTCATAAACACTACCGAGTACTGACTCTTTTTGCTTTGCTACGTGGTTGGTCCCCATGCTTTACGGAGAATGGGGATAGCAGGCCGAAAGCTGCGCCTCCTCTGCTCTGCACTTCAAAAGGAGCGGCGAGGACGTTCCCCGCCTGAGGACCAGGCAGACCTGCAACCCTCCGTGGGGAGAGCACGTTTTTCCCAAGGCTCTGATGCGATTTGGTGTGTTTCATGCGTCAGCCATCTCTCGGATTGCATGCTCCGTAAACACGAATATTTCACACTTTGTTTGCCTTTTTCACAAACAAAAACGCAACGAAGTACTCGTAAAACTGAGCGTAACGAGAACAATGAGTTCACTGAATTACAAAGGATGAGTTATATTTGCGTGTATTTAAGTTCTCGGAAACCGAAAATCTCCTCAAGACAACAGACTCCTAGTGAACAAGCAGTGCCACAGAAATGTAAGTCTCCCCAGATCAGCAGGGAAATGTTTCACATCATTTGGTTTACCACAAACGAAGTATGAAAACTAAAAACCAAAGAATCTCGAAGCGAATATTTTCTTACTTTTAATGGGTGTAGTGGAAGTGTGGCATATAAGCAATGGCCAGATAAGAGGAAAGGCAAATTTCGACAATTCATACGAAGACCCAATAAATCTACTGAAGATGTCTTTAAAATAAAATGCGAAACACTTGTAAAAAGAAAATAAATTTTTCATTCCGACAAGAAGAAGACGTTTTGAAGTTATATAAATAATATTCATATATGTGCCGCGAAGAATGGTCACACAAACGGACTCTTGTTGAAATCTTTATTTTTTCCCCTTGAAATACAATTCCCCTTCGACATTTCTGCTTGCCTTTACTGGTTGCTCAATGTCATATAGAATAACAAAGGGGACTGGCTACAACTATCTCACTCGCGCTTCAATTACAACGTTGCTTTGATGCCCTTCTATCCTTGTAACTGCTGTTCAGTTTCTGTACAAGTTGTAAATCACGTTCCGCTCTCTTGCCTTTATCACTGCTGCCTTCGGAATGTCGAAGAGTGTACTGGGGTCATCAGAGTCAAATGTTTCTCTACCAGGACGTGCTGAAAAATAATGCCTCCGAGTTTTTAATGGTAAAACTCTGAAAGCCCTGGTAAATCTAAAAGTGCTATAAATGCATTTGTACTGAACTTTATTTGTCTGAAGTCAGACGTCCGCTGGAAACTCAACAGCAATCTGTTTCTATCTATAGAAGATGCACATAACATCCTCGATTGCTGTAACCACGACGTTCGCATCCGATTCTGCACGCAGCCTACCATCGCGACCGAGCGAGGTGGCGCAGTGGTTAGCACACTGGACTCTCATTCGGGAGGACGACGGTTCAATCCCGTCTCCGGCCATCCTGATTTAGGTTTTCCGTGATTTCCCTAAATCGTTTCAGGCAAATGCGGGGATGGTTCCTTTGAAAGGGCACGGTCGATTTCCTTCCCACTCCTTCCCTAACCCGAGCTTGCGCTCCGTCTCTAATGACCTCGTTGTCGACGGGACGTTAAACACTAACCACCACCACCTACCATCACCAGTGGTAAGGCGACGTGCACACACGACCGCACCATCGTTCTCGTCCCTATGTTTCATGGCCCTGTAACTGCTTACTTATTTCCTTCCAGTTGGTTCGCTCTCGGTACATCTAGTAATATCCCTCAAAGCGTGGAACGAACTACCACCTTATTTTCTTGTGTATTTTATGTATTCCTTTCCAGTGAATGGCTTGCTTAAGCCAACAGCAGCCCAAAATTGGGGATTCGTGGCTTTTCGCACATTATGAACGCTGCCTCGGCTTTTCCAATGTGTCTGTGATAAAATATACAGATTATGGATTCAGCTGCAGCATCTCTGTTACTCATCAAAACCCCTTGTAAAAAAAAGGTGCGTTTCTCATCATTGATACGAATCAGTCATTCCCTTCCCACATTATATTAGAGTTGTCTGTATCCTACCTTGTTCATTTATTAATCTCGTAACGAGTCGAGACAAAGCAACGCTATAATTCTCCCCGGGGCATCGCATTCGTGAAACATATACAAGTGCAGAGGTTACATACCTCTTCCTTTTCCATAATACTGTCTTGCAATTTGTTTCCTTTGTATAGACCTATGTGTGGCTTCCACCTTTCAGCATTCCCTTCTTTACTTAGTAATGACTTGCTATCCGAGCTCATGATATTCATACAGCTACTTCTATTTCTCCAAAAGTGTATTTCATTTTCCGGTATGTGGCATCTGTATTTCCCATTGCACTGCATTCTTCTACAGCTTTGCATTTCTCTTCTAGCCATTCCTGCTTTCCCATTTTACACTTTTTGTCAGTTTTCGTTTTTAGACGCCTGTATTCCCTTTTGCGTGCTTCAATTGCTGCATGTTTTAATATTTTCTCTTTTGTAGGAATCAGTATTGACATCAGTAAACCCCGATTTTCTGAAACTCATCTCGATCTGTTCGTCCATTAGATCCAGAAGGCAGTAGATAGTGGCGTCAAGGTAAAGGCTCTCTTCCTTGAATTTCGGAACGCGGTAGACACATTTCCGTATTGGGATACAATGAAAAAAAAAACGAAATTGCCAATTGTCGGACCACCTGTGTGATTGTATTGTTGAAGACTTTCTAGCAGACAGAAGTTAATTTAATGTTATCCGTATTTTGCAGCTTCAAACGTGACAGTACTCAATACACTCTAGGTACGATTTAAAAAACGCCTTCAGTCACAATTTTTCGTGTTTTATTCAGTACACGGTGTCTTTCGGAAGGAACGACGGAAGGAAGGATGTTCAGGGCTTAACGCCTCGTAGACGACAAGGTCATTATAGACAGAGCACAAGCCCGGATTCGAAGATGGTGGGGAGGAACGATCAGGACATTTGCCTTAGATGATTTACGGAAATCACAGAAAACCTAAATCTGGATTGTTGGAAGGGGATTTTAACCATAGTCCTCCAGAATGCTAGTGCAGTGTGCTAATCACTGCTGCAACCCGCTCGATTCACGCAGTGCATCATCTATAAAAAAGCTTTTGTTCTTCTTGTGTCAATTTAACGGACTTCTGTAGGGACAATCTGAAGTAATTAAGTTGTGCAAACAGTAGCAATGTGTTTTAAATCATATAAACTGCTCATAAAAGAAGTGCCCTTACCCTCATGACTTGCATAGTATTTCTTTATCGGAAACACAAATCATTGAAAATGGCGCGGTTTGCAGAAATGGGCAAGGAAACACTTGCAATGGACGGTTCATCGTTGGTGGTGAGTTCTTTTCGCTGACGAAACCAGAGCCTGTCTGACGTTTGATAATCGTCGTAGATGAGTGCGGAGGAAGAGAGATTTCAATGCCCGTCTCAGACGGGCAGTCTCATCCATCCTGTTAGAATCACTCAAAAATAAACGAACCTCAGGCTGTAAAATGGAAACATCTGAAGGGACCGTAATACCATTGTCTGTAGAAGGTATAGCCTCTATTAGAGCGCTGAGGTCCGGTCTCAAACTCGACGCTAGAGGGTATGGGCGCACACCCACATAACAACAGAACGACCACGTGCACGCGTCGACCGTCTACTGGACTCTGTCTTCCTGAAAACAGAGAAAGGGGTACGTCAAAATGAAGAGCAAAGGGATATAGTGCGTTTTCTCACAGCGGAAATTGTTCGGAAAATGGAAATTCATCGAAGAATGGCACAAGTGTACGGAGAGAACTGAATACCCGTTGAAATCACGACGCTCAGTCCGATCTCTGGAGCAGTGGCTGTCACCATAACTTGCCGGTCTTTATTAGTGAGGGCATGCACCTGATGGACAGTGTCATCGGTAATGCGGTGTAACATTCCAGATCGTTTGTCGTCGGCCAAAGACATTTGACTTTCCTCGAATAGCGTGTGCCACACCTTCATCCTTGCAATGAAGATGCAGTGTTATTACTACACTTGTGCCACTATTTGATCAATTTCCTTTCCCCGCCCTCATATCACTGTCAGGAAAGGCACTACACCCTTTGCTCTTCTTTTAGAGCCTTCATTTCTCGGTCTTCAACACGACTGAGAACAGTGGACGATCGCTGCATGCACGTGATTGCTCGGTCGTCACGGGGTGTGCGCCCATGTGTCTCTGGCAAAGAGTTAAGGGACTCATTACTTATTGTGTCTAGGCAAGACAGCCTAGCCACAATGAGAGGAAGCCGAAAGGCACGCGCTTAAACTCACGCAGGCTGGCGTGAGGTCTGAAACAGGATACGTAATGAATGCTATAAAGAAAAGTACGTAGCTTCTGGAATACTTAACTTTAATCCATAATTGTAGAACATCGCTCTTGATGATACATGTTATAACCACAATATACAGTATATAGCAAAGGATTATGGCGCCTTGCTAGGTCGTAGCAATTGTAGCTGAAGGCTATGCTAACTATCGTCTCGGCAAATGAGAGCGTATTTGTCAGTGTGGCGTCGCTAGCAAAGTCGGCTGTACAACTGGGCGAGTGCTAGTACGTCTCTCTAGACCTGCCGTGTGGCGGCGCTCGGTCTGCGATCACTGACAGTGGCGACACGCGGGTCCGACGTATACTACCGGACCGCGGCCGATTTAAAAGCTACCACCTAGTAAGTGTGGTGTCTGGCGGTGACACCGCATTACTTGTATGTGGACCACACCTTCTTCCGTAGGCAATGGCACTACGACCCCTTCAGCGGTCTTCGTTTTACAGTCTCTGGCTCGTTTCTTTTGGAGTGACTCTAATATTTCCCAGCTCTGTAGTTAACGTTTCATCTCTCAGAGCGATGATTCACGAGCACACCACATCCACCTCGTTAACGTTTTCCGCCAGCAAGCAGGAATCAACGGAATGGAAAAGCCTGAGGTACCTGCTGTGTTGACATAAACTTCATTGGTCATGCTTTGGACGATACTGAGAATGGCAGTAGAAGAGCATGGAGGCAGTCAGGTACCACTGCACGTCTCAGGCATGCAGTCACATAGGAAGTGTATCAGTCACGGTTTGTGCCGGATATATCATGTACGCATGTCCAAGAAATAGACAGTGAGCCGTCGAAGGAGCCATCGTCACAAAATGGATAACATTGGGAGGGCCTTTGTCGAAACTGGGACACGCTAGAACACCAATGTTTTGACCTTCTTGTGGAGAGCTTGCGGGGCCTATCCAAACATATTCCAACGCATGTTAGCCAGGAGAAGATTTTGATTTCACAGATAAGCACTTTGGAACAGACTGCTTTTTTTATTTGTTTCATAAATCTTATTCTTTCACTCTCTGCTCTCTTTAAACGTAAGCCCTCACACGTTCACGGGTATGCAGGAGTTGCAGAATTTTCTTGTAGTAATTTATATGAAAACTCGTCACCTAGCCTTTATCTTCAGATTTAACTAGTTAGTGATAACGGTCGTGTAATTAGTAGCATACATAGCAGTAGAGAGAGAGGTGACCGAGCGAGGTGGCGCAGTGGTTAGCACACTGGACTCGCATTCGGGAGGACGACGGTTCAATCCCGTCTCCGGCCATCCTGATTTAGGTTTTCCGTGATTTCCCTAAATCGTTTCAGGCAAATGTCGGGATGGTTCCTTTGAAAGGGCACGGCCGATTTCCTTCCCAATCCTTCCCTAACCCGAGCTTGCGCTCCGTCTCTAATGACCTCGTTGTCGACGGGACGTTAAACACTAACCACCACCCCCCCATAGCAGTAGAGAGAAACATGCGATCCCAACTACGATTTAGAAATTTTTAGGCTAGTCAAAACAAGGGGCGTTTAGATATTTCTGCCCTGCCTCGCAGACAGTACCGCGGCTGGAGACTTACAGATAAATACTTTTGGAAATTTGTCACCATCTCGAAGAACTGGTGAAGCAGCTGCTTTTTATGTCCAGTTTATTCCAGTGAGTCAGAGCAACCATGACTCACACAAATGAAACTGACCAGATGGAATGCTGGGTGTACGTTCTTAGATGCACGACTTCAGTATGCTGCAGCTGCATATTTACCGCATTTATTTCAAAATTTGAAGCTTATATTTTGTTCCACAGTAAATTATATCCCTCAGTAGTAATCTGAGTAATAAGACCTCGAAGTTCGCAGCTTAACCTGTAACACACGGTTCGAGCCAACAAAAAGAGTTCGCAACGAGTATCTAGTAAAATAATCAAAGTGTTGCATCTGACAGACAGAAAGCAGTAGGAGGATGTGACGACGCCACTCACTATGCGCGCTATTCGGCCGACGCCAGAGCTGGTGTCTGCTCAAAGCAGAGAATTGTGTTTTCCTGAGAAGCGAGTTCAAAGCACCGATGCCTGCTGAGCGCCTGGCGGACGCGTTTATACTTCGTCGCGGCTATTCTGCTATCTGTTGGGTTTTGGCACGGGATCTCGCAGGAAGGCTTGTCTTGTGAACTACTAAACCCGCGGCTCTCACAAGAAGTGATTACTGGGCTCACGGCGCCTTCAAAGAACTTTCTCGCTACGTCCGCTTCTGTGTGCCAAGGATGTGCGAACAGACTGATCCCGGCCTCTTCGGGAACACGGCTGATGACGAATAAAAGAAGCCCATGTTGCTGTGAGCATTAATGTAACTGTAAGAGGTTAAGCTCCTGTGTGTGTGTGTGTGTGTGTGTGTGTGTGTGTGTGTGTGTGTGTGTGCGTGCGTGTGTGTACCGTGTTTGCTGTGGTGATGTAGAAGACCCTGCGAACATTTACATTCCAGGAGTATTCCTCGCATAAGAAAACGAGGTGTCACTGTCTCCAGACGTGTGTTGAAAAAGATACGAGAAGAGAAGCAAGAACTTTCAAGTTTATTCCTTTTTTTTGTTATAAAAACATTGTTACCGCCTTGCACGGTTTTTCTTTATTTATTCTCCGCACTCGCTTTTCGCGAAATAGTTCACATTATCCAGCATGTTTATTCTGAGCTATATGCGGCTCCCATTTTCAAAAGAGAATTGTTGAATTTCCTTAAATCGGCCCCGCGGAATAAGTCAGTGGTATTATACGTGAGAAGCTCACACATCCCTGGCGACTGCCTCTCTAGACTTTCCAAAAGCTGAAGAAAAGACATTTTTAAAAGTTTACAACAAAGCTATTTATTTATTAGCTAATTAGTTTCTCGCTTTGCCCATTTTCACAAGCCACCTATTAAAGAGAACAAAACTGGGTGTGAGTGGATGCATCGAACGTGGATAATAAAGGTACCTGTGATAATATGGTTAATATGGTAACTACCTACGTACTTTATATATAGCATATGCTTGGTGTGGACAGTTGTATTTATGTCATCAAATTTACATGTATCTCAAATCTCCCTTAAAAGCTGTCGCATTTGTAATTACACATTACTGTATTAAGTTAATGTATGTGCATAGTATACAGATTCTTATCAACGTTTAAAAACCCCCGAAGCGAATTAGATGACGTTGCGACGAATAGTTTAATAGAAGACACATGGGGTTGCAAACGTCGGGAGATACAGAAAAAGTGGACGACAAATGTTGAACATGTGACGTCACCAGATGACGGACCTCACCGCACGTGCAGCGATATGGCTTGATTACGTCCGCAGCGGTAGGGGGGCCGTCCTAGACACTGCTCCTCTAAGGTAGTCCGTATTCGTTCTTGCATTAGCCGATGTGATATGACAGTGCTCGCATTAGGGGTAATCCAATGCTACGACGAATCATTTTCCATTTAGGAAAACAGCAAGAGAAAGGAAGCGAGTACGAGTTTAACGTTTGGGTTGCATACGTCACAATAGCCAAGGCTCCGCTGTTACATCAATGTTCCCGGGCTTCCTTCGTTCCCGTTGTAGTTCCGCGAGTATGTCGAGCCTGAGATCTGTGGCGCTGCGGTCGCTTCATACTTGTAGACTTGTTCTCTTACCGAAGCATGCGAAAGTGGAACGCTAGTCGTGACTACGTGTTAGTACGGAAGATGAGTACACGATCTTGCTCTTGCAAAGTAGTACTAACAAGGTGAAATGGTAGAGTGTCAGGATCAGCTGGCCTTTAATGAAGCACTGTTTCATGAGACTGTGGATGGAGTAAGACGAAAATATTGATGGAAAGTACACAATCGCAAATGTGTTCTATTAGAGGAAGAACAACATTGGGCATAAATTTCATGCTATAGTCCACGCTTCAGAGGAAAAATGTACAAACTTCGTCCGTGGAAACAGCATGGTTGTATTCTTGTTTATTCCACCTCAGGCATGAAAAAACGTATGTGCTGCTTCAAACAAAAACTGGGCAAAGAGCAACGTCATTGTTATATCCCTGCAACGACAAAGCGCTCTGTTTCTGTATTCATGTGGTCATGGCAGATTACGTTTATGCGTTAACAGTGAGTTACGTATCTTAGCATTTATTTCCGCAATTTATTTTGATAACTAATCACCATTTAGGGATTGCACTTCACCCTCATCTCACGTTTTTGGTAATGTCATTATAGAGCTCTTCATCCAGTTTTTCACTGATCAAATTAAGGGACTCTTCCAGAGGAACTCGTGTAAATAGGGATACCACATCGAAACTCACTAACAGATCTGAAGGACTCAACTTCAAAGATCCCAATCGTCGAATAAAATCCACCGAACTGGATATATGGTGTTCACACTTGCCAACAAATGGACTGAGAACACAGATGATAAATACTTTGCCAGGTTATAAGTGGGTGCACCCAAATTGCTAACAATAGAGCGTAGAGGAACCCCTTCCTTATGCAACTTAGGCAGACCATACAACCTAGGCGGAACGGCAGCACCAGGATGAAGTTTCTTACGTAAATCATCTGACAACGAACTCTTTTTCAACTGTGAAAGTAGCCGTCATACGAGGCTACAAGAGACGGAAAAATCGGCGGTAGCAGAACACTGCCTAAATGGGGGACACAAAATGAAATTTGAGGAAACTGTTGTGGTTGCCATTTCCGGTTTTTGGAACAGTGTCTATAAAGAGGCGATTGAAATTAGGTTGGCTGATAATTTAATCAACAGAGACAATGGGTTTCCTCTTAGCAAAACGTGGAATCCTGTATTATCTCGCATCAAAACTGAACGTTCTTCGGTGCGGCCTTGATTGCGATATATCGTTGCCAGCAGTGTTTCACAAAGGGCGGCGCCACCTCCCTGTTTTGGAAGGCAGAAACCGTGATGGGCGGCGCATGCGCCGTGTACTGAACGGTGACCTATATAGGACGTCGATTTGCAACCTGGCGTCAGTTCTCGGCGGGATTCATCAGCAGAAGCAGCATTTTCCTGAAGATGGCGAACAGTTGAATCGCCGAAATATCGAGTCAAGTTGATTTTAGGATCCGGCAGCAGACCTGAAGAGACTTTCAAGACTTATTACACCGGGAAAGCCTACGTAATCACAGTTTGAAGAAGAAAATGAGTGT